>NC_136070.1:128173296-128773296 GCF_964261635.1 Lissotriton helveticus | reverse complement strand
TGTGAGTAGATGCTTTTTTTTTTTACAAAACTTAAAGAAAAATCAACATATGTTTGTGAAAAGTTACAGTGCTGAGCATGAATGAATGACAATTGAGAGACTACGAATACCATGATGCAAATGAATCTAAAGGGGCTGGACCTGCCCAACCTGAAAAAGCGTGTGATCTGCAATTACTTTATATCAATTTCATTTCCTGTGTTGTCATTGGGACATCCTTCAGAGCATTAGATTTAAATATAGCACCCAGAAGCGATCCAGTCTATACAGTGCTCTGTGAAACTAGAAGTTTGCACTTAATGCTAACAAAGCGCACAGGGAAATAAATAAAATGTCATGCAAACTCAACCTCAGCCTCAAGTACCTCTGGCGCTATTACCGGACTGGTGGTCTGAGCGCCTCTTAAGATTTGTGGGCGCTATGTGTGCGGTTGGGGGTCAGGGGTCTGGTTTCAAACACATAAGGGCAGCATTGTAAAGAACAGCAGTGACAAAGAGTGTCTGAACTGTTTTGTGTGTTGAAAAATTGTCATGTAGCGCTCGTATCTATGCTGCCTGTCTGCCGTTTCAAAGCGCTTTGAGACATTGTAAACATGCAGGCAAGACAGGGCTCGGAGAATACAGCGATAGTGTAATATGTATGCAGGGTAGAGCCCCCCCCTGGGTTCAAAGTGTTCCAGCCAGCAGGATATATTCTGGTTGTCTATCTGTCCACCCCAGCTGTCAACGCGTATTTACAAAACAAGCTCCTGGCATTGGAGGGGGAGGGGAAATGCGGCTCGGGAGCAAATGGTAACGAGCGCGTGAATGGGAATAGCGGCCGTGGGAGGTGGGAGGGGAAGTCGGAGAGTGCGAAGTGCAGGCGGGGGGCGGGAGCGGAGCCTTTGAAGTGTGTGAAGCTCTCGGCAGGCAGGCGGAGCGTTCACGAGACCACATGCACTTCTTGTTTGTAGTGGCTCGGCTTCCTCTTCAGAAAGAATCCAAAGGCAGCTTTGCAAACCCTTGGACTCTCTCAGCTGAGGTCTTAGAGTGAGAGGCATGACGTTTAAACTGCCCACTTCTAATTCCAAATGTTTGTGGAAAAATATTTTTTGCTTCTGTGCTCAGAATAGCGCCTATGTGGTGTGAAGCGCTATTTACAACACTCCCCCGATCGCTGAGGCAGAGTGGATAAGTGAGTCATCTGCCATTACCCTAGCCTGGACATTATTGATGATTGAGGAGGGGTATGCACATATGTACTACCGCTGGGTTGTGATTTGGTCCGCCCAGATTAGCACTGCACCACTGTAATCGGTGAGCTGTACTTACAGCACCGCCACTTTAAAACAATATCTTCTCTTTGTCTGGTGCAGCAGCATCGTTTTAAAGTGCTCCGTTCTAGCTCTCTGCTGCAGCCGGCAAGCAGTCTCTCTTCAATTGCGCTTCCTCTTCAAACCCGATGTCGTTTCCTGACAGTGCACACATATCACGCTTGTGAAACAGGCATAAGGCTGATCAGGGAGCTTATGTGGGACGATGGCGCGATTAAGAAGAACAAGACTGCACTGAAAGTGTAAGCGCAACGACGACGAGGCAGCGCTGGAGAGTGTCAGCTCCGATCGTCAACGCAGCACTTGAATGAATAAGGCATGCCTTTGAAGTGAAGCACTTGGCGCGCTGGAGAAGCGTGAGCCTGGTGGGGGGGCGGCGGGATGCCAGTGAGTGGGAGGGGACGGGCCAAGCACGCGCTCGAGAAGTCACGGATGAGCAAGGCTGTGTTTGCGCGCGATTAAGGGAAAGGACAGCTGAAAATAATTTAAGACATTGCGCGGCCTGGCAGATGCCAGCTGTAAAGTAAAAAAAAGGTTTTTCTTTCGAATTCTTTTGTTTTGCATCAATCGGGGCACTGGAGGATTAGCTTTCAGCATGTTAAAGTAAAGGGACGAGGCCGCGATTAGGGGAATGGATGCACGCTTGTGAAACAGGCATAAGGCTGATCAGGGAGCTGATGTGGGACGATGGCGCGATTAAGAAGAACAAGACTGCACTGAAAGTGTAAGCGCAACGACGACGAGGCAGCGCTGGAGAGTGTCAGCTCCGATCGTCAACGCAGCACTTGAATGAATAAGGCATGCCTTTGAAGTGAAGCTCTTGGCGCGCTGGAGAAGCGTGAGCCTGGTGGGGGGGCGGCGGGATGCCAGTGAGTGGGAGGGAACGGGCCAAGCGCGCGCTCGAGAAGTCACGGATGAGCAAGGCTGTGTTTGCGCGCGATTAAGGGAAAGGACAGCTGAAAATAATTTAAGACATTGCGCGGCCTGGCAGATGCCAGCTGTAAAGTAAAAAAAAGGTTTTTCTTTCAAATTATTTTGTTTTGCATCAATTGGCGGAGTGAATGCGAGCGAGCGAGGAGGGAAGCCGGATGGGGGTGGGAGAGCCTGGGAGAGCCTGGGGAGTGAATTCGAGCGAGCGAGGAGGGAAGCCGGGTGGGGGTGGGAGAGCCTGGGGAGTGAATTCGAGCGAGCGAGGAGGGAAGCCGGGTGGGGGTGGGAGAGCCTGGGGAGTGAATTCGAGCGAGCGAGGAGGGAAGCCGATTAAGAAGAACAAGACTGCACTGAAAGTGTAAGCGCAACGACGACGAGGCAGCGCTGGGGAGTGTCAGCTCCGATGCGGGAGAGCCAAGGCTTCTGGCGGGGGGAGAAAGGAGGGGCAGCGGAATGGGGAGGAGAAGTGTGGCAGGCAGATGTGCGGCCTGGTGAGGGGGCGGGAATGCGAGCCTGGTGGGGGCAGGCGGATTAGGGAGATGCTCGTGCTTGTGTGGTCACGTGACCCGCTTTGTGGCCACGTGACCTCACATGCACTGTGAAGAAACGCCAGTGGTTTCACTAGCCGATCAAGCACTATAAATTCTCCCCCATTTCCCATTGCTTCGCAATGGAAAAGGACGAGACCTAAAAACTAGGGGATGCACACTATATAACCACTTTGGACCTTACGAAAGGGTACTGGCAGGTCCCACTAAAAGAGACAGACAGGGAAAAATGCCTTTGTTACACCTGATGAGTTATATGAATTTACCGTCCTCCCGTTCGGTCTTCACTTAGCCCCAGCCACTTTCCAACGCTTGATGAATACGGTGCTCCGTGAACACCAGGCCTTCTCGTCGGCCTATTTAGATGATATTGTGGTGTTTAGTTCCACATGGGAGGACCACCTAAAACATTTGCAGCAAATCTTACAGGCCTTACTACAAGCTTGGCTCCACGTAAATTAAAACAAGCATTGGCATAGCCAATAGGTCTCGCCTGTGGGACCTTATAAGTGTTTAGCCATGCAACAGTTAATGTTATTGCATCAAGGATATTGTGTTGGATAAGTAAACACTTACCCCAAAGGCAAGACCTATTGGCTATGCCAGTGCTTGTTTAAGCTTTCAGCCATGCTGCACAGTATGTGGGCTGCTATATAACTCTGCTAAAACATTGATAAAGCCAATAGATTTCGCATAGTTGTGACCTATAGGCTTCGACAATGCTTGGAATCTAGTATATAGAGCTAGATAAGGCATTTTCAGAGCCAGCAAATCATCTGTGATAAGATATACTTCACTTCACCCAGTTCAGGGTGCAGGTGATCAGAGCCCGCAGGGAGACGGCACTGGAACGTCCCATTAATAAGCGCGCCGCCCTGCTCTCACACATGTACCCTGTGTGCGAGCACGGAGCACTGGCGAGATTCGCACTGCATTCTCTTGTCCCAGGGCTCCCGATCATTGGCATAGGTGTTTCCCATCTCGATGGGTTGAAGGACCCTCATCCTTCTGAAGTGTTGGCCTCATAACACTGTAATTTAACAGCGCACGAAAGCGGCAAGCACCTCAAAAGTGCTCATTATCGTTGAAGAGGTCCATACCACCCCTGGATGTGGACCAGGACGCAATATGAAAAATATTAAATAAAAAAAGCAATAGCTCACGGGAGGCATATCACCGTGCTGCTGTGGGAGACATGGGGGAGAAACATTGAGCAATGCATTTTTCAAGCCTATTGCCTCCGTTAGACGCTCTGTTTAATGCAATAAATAGGAGCCAGGGCTGCGAGACAAGCACCCCAGCTCCCTGTCTTAACTCTGAGCTCTTATCGGCGCTGCTGCGTTAACGGAATATGTGAGAGCTATCAGGGCTTGCTATCCAGCGAGGGATCTGAGGGGTGTGGGAGGGAGCGACCGTCTGCTAGATTCTCTTAAACTAAACAAGGAGGGGGGGGGGGAGGGGGGAGGCTCTCCCGCACTAACAACATACAATAATACATTGCGTTTTTGAAGCACACCTAGTTTTTAAACGTTGGCTGTTCCCGCGATAAGGCTCAAAGGGAGTAGGTTTTGTACAAGCGCTGCAGCACACCAAGGCTAGTCTGTTGCCAAGTAGTAGACGCTATATAAATGTAAACACGAAGTTTGAACCAGGAGGAGTACAATGCACACGACGTGTCACAACAAAGCATGCTTGGCGAAGACTAATTATTAGTTTTGCAGAATCCAGTCCTGTTCCCATTATCATACAAACCCTGAATGGAGGAGTGGATGGGAAGGGGAAAGGAAGGATGTGGTGCTACAGGCAAAGATGCTGAATTCCAAACTGAGGAACCAGGTTCTAGTCTCAGCATCGCCTGCCTCAACATCCTGCGATTCTGGGCAAATCAATTAATCTCAACATGCCTATACAGCATGAATGTGAACAGGTGTAATGTAACTAGTACTATTGCAGAGCACCCTAAAGAAGCAAAAAAAGATTACATAATACATATATCACAGCGGATCGATACTAGTTAAGAGGCAATCAATACGTACTTGGTGCATGCGCCACACACAGCAGGAAAGTGACGCCATTTTATGCACTAAGCAACAAATAAGGGTGAGAATGATTACAACTAATGCTAAGTAATGGGGGGCTAGAAGCCACTTTTAACAGTTTTTTTTCCTTTTAGATCAAACAAATCGTCAACATAGCGACATCGCATGTGGGCTGCCTGTAAGTCTCGACCTAAAAAGGTGTGCCCAATTTAGTCTGTAGTAACCAGCTGCTGGATTCCAAACTGGTCTTCTGGGTCATGCAGTGTTCACGGTATAGGATACGTGGGAGCATCACGTTTAAATGAAAAAAAGCAGCCCTGTAGTATAATATATATTTCTTTTGTTTACATATATCACTGGGAAACGCTTCAGGACTCAAGACACTGGACCTTAAAAATGAATGCAACATGTTTGGAAATCTCCCAAACTCAAAATAAACGCGCAACATTAACTAGTGCTTTGAGATGATTTTGTACATCCCAAAATGAATTTTTAAGACAAATAAAATATCCTTTTTTCCAACGTCATTGTATTACATGTAAATATTTACGGCAAAGTGGCATCCGCTTTTCATTGCTGTTAACATGTATGCCACTTACCTCTAAGCATACCAATGCGGTAGTGCACTGCTGAAATATGACTAGTTAACTTGTTCAGATTGTCAGGTTCTTTTTGCAACCGGTTTGTGAAAACGTTAATAACCTTTTATCCCTTTAACATATAAATGCTAAATTCTGTAAATTATGGTGAAGATCGTGGATTATGTGCATATGACATACCTGACACCACAGAGGATAATGGTCTGTTTTATGCTGAACGTCGGGATTCGCAAGCCTCTGAAAATGAAGCTTTGCAGGTTAGAAGCTTAAACAAGACAAGGAGAAACACGAGAGACGGCCTGCGGCCGTCAAAGTGAAAGTACGGCCGGCGGAGGGCATTGCTGTGGGGAGGGGGAGGAGAAATGCGACACGGCGGGCAGGGGAGGGGGCAGAGCGGGGAGAGCGGCATGAGGGTGTGAAGCAGCCGGGGCCTTTGAAGTGAAGCTAAGCTTCACTTCAAAGGTGTGGGAGGAGTGCTGCTGGTGATTGACTGGCGATTTGATGATGTGCACGCGCCTTTTAGGTCAATGCGCTTGCGCATTGACCTAAAAGCGCACGGGCACAGCATCAAATCGCCAGTCAATCGCCAGTCTAGGTAAAGCTTATTTAAGCCCCTATATATCTCGCTCCCGCTCAATGCGCATGCGCATTGAGATAGGTCGCTCGACCTAAAAAGGGTGGGATTTCAGAAGGTCCGCTACCTCGGGTATGTACTGGGTCATGGGGTGATAGCCCCACAGAAAGAGAAAGTAAGAGCTATCATAGAGACCGCCTTTCCCTCAACCAAAAGAGAGATGAGGGCCTTTTTGGGGTTACTAGGGTATTACAGACGGTTTATACCAGGGTATTCAGAGATAGCGGCTCCCCTTACAGACATCCTTCGTAAAGATGTAAAGTTACAGGCATTACTAAATCGCACAGACAGTATGCTAGACGCCTTCTGTCAACTAAACAGGGCGATCACTACCAGCTCCATGCTATCCTCTTCAGATTTTACCAAACCCTTCATCCTTCACACTGATGCCTCTGACTGTGGACTAGGAGCGGTACTATCACAACTCTCCCCAGATGGTATTGACCACCCCATCCTCTTCATCAGTAGGAAGTTATTTCCCCGTGTTAGACCTGGCATCTTTGGCGTGGTTTCCCCAGACTTTTTGCCTTTACCTCCTGTATTTTTTACCCTGTACTGGATTTCGTTTTTGCTGGTTTAGATGCTTTGGGCTGAATGACTGCATCTGCATCTTGAGCGGTGGGAGGGGATAGCACCTGGGCCTGAATAGGGCTGTGCCTGCCTTCCACAATGCTGGCTCCACCTCCTGCTGGGCGGCTGACGACCCTGCCCCTCTCTCTGAAAGGAGAGGAGAAGACAGAAAAACAAAGTGCTCAGGAACTGACCTGAAATTGGTTCTGACCAAGCCAAGGCCTCTCTGCCTCTAGAGAACAAAGGAAAGACTGGTATAAGAAGGGCTACCCAGACTACAGAAAATTAGATCATCCTGGAATCAAGAAGGAACCTCTGCCAAGGAGAAAGCTGGAAGACTGAAGAGGAAGGACTGTCCTGCTGTGTGTTGGTGGGCTGACCTGCCGTTGCTTTGCTGCCAAGGAGGAGGGAGGGACTTTGTTGGTGCTTAGTCCCCTTGCTTGAAGAGATCTCCAAAGGCCTGAAGAGAGCTGGCCTCCTGTTAAGAAGTCCCAGGAACAAAATGACTTCACCCCCAGCTTCCCCCTGAACTCTGCTGGGAGAGTTCTGCCCTTCCTAGAGTGCTGAATCCGACTGATGCGCCTCTGGAAGTTGTGGCCTGCTGTTTGGGAAGCTGGACAAGGAGAAACTAAGGCAATCTGTAAATTTTCACGCATCGCTCGGTGGCGTAGCGTATCCCCAACAGTGCGAGGAAATTCCCGCTGCCGCAAAGATCGAGATCGTCGCAGTGCCTGTTGCCGCTTCAAGAGCCGACCGATCCTTCGCTTGCGGAACGCCTCCGCCCGGTGCGGGAAGATTACTGTCGCTGCGAACATCGTCACAGAGCCTGTCGTCGCTGGGTGAGATCGCCGCACCACTTGCTTGCGGACCGCATCACGTCGCTGCGAACATCGTCGCAGAGCCATCGCATCGAAGGGCCGCGAGAGGAGAAGATCGACATTGCGCCGCACATCGCCGCCGCACCTGAGATCGTCGCCGTCCCGAAGTTCGTCGCATCGTGCCTTTGCGAGACGCTTTCTACGGAACCTGCACACCGAAATCCATACAAGGTATCGCATCTCTTCCCATACAGACCAGATTAGTTTCAACACGCCCGCTGCATCCAGCGTGGCTGTCGCATCGCCTCCCCAGGGTCTCAGGAATGACGCATCGCTTGTTTTTCAACGCTGCAGCTTCCATTTGGAACTTTTGTCGCATCTAAAGGTAGTTTTGGCTAAACGTGACGCAAGTGTGGATTATTTTGACGCAAACCCTAGAACTCTTTTAAAATCATACTCTTCAACTGTGTATTTTGGATTTTTGTCGTTTTGGTCTTGTGTAGTTTAGATTAAATAACTTTATTTTTCTAAACTGGTGTGGAGTTCATTTGTTGTGTTTTCATTTGTTGTGTTTTCACTGTGTTACTTCGACTGTTGGTACAAATACTTTACACCGGCCTTTGATAAGCTTGTCTGCTCGTGCCAAGCTACCAAGGGGGTGAGCAGGGGTTATCTAAAGAGTGTATCCCCCTTACCCTGACTAGAAGCAAGGGTCACTGTTTGGACATTGGTACCTACCTCTGCCAACTAGAGACCCCCAGATCTAACACCCTGCAAAAAGAAATACCCCACAATAGAAAAGGAATGACTTGAAGTTAAATCGGCTATTGATACATTGAGATATGATCTAGAGGGCAACCCCTTAACCCTGTATACTGACCACCCCTCCAATGGATGAGCAGAAACATGGGCCACAATCCAAGGGTCCTGCGATGGTTCCTGTCCCTCCAACCCTTTTCTTTTGAGGTGAAACATCGTAGGGGTACCTACAATGGGAGCGCTGACTTTCTATCAAGGGTACTACCTCTTCCCGATCGGGAGAATCCTAGGGGGGGTATGTCACGATTCCAACACCACCCGGGAGAGAACTTAACATACGAAAGACTGGTGGACTGTGTACCTTGTGAAACCGGTCCTCTCCTCTCTTTCCAGCCAGATGACTGGACCGTAGCACAAAACATCACACGTGCTGCGGACGCCCTTTTGCAAGACCTGGACCCTTGAACTGGAATACGTCACCCATGAGCCTGCCTTCATCCTTCCCGGTCCAATAGAGGAAGGCCGAAGTCGGGACGAGGAGATCCCAAAAGCCGGAAGACATGGAAGAGAAGTATTCATGGAGGCCTCGAGACAACGAACGGAGACGCCAGAGGAGAAACGACTGCTCCAGACAAAATGCCTACAGAACCAGGAATACCGGGAGAGCCAGGAGGCCAAGGATACGTGGAGGAGCGTGGCTCACACAGGTACGGGAAAGCTTTTTGGGGTGTGTCGGGAGGAAGGAGAAAGGTGGCGAGTAGGGCGTATCTCTCTTACCTGCTTTTACCCGATTCCCGAGTACTATCTCACGTCCTTAGACGTACGTCACTACACTGGTGGTCCCTCACTCCCTTCCCCACGGCTATTCGCATATTTCGGTACTCACGATATTGTACCTTCTCTTCTTTTGTCCGAGTGACCCGAGTGACCTTGAAATCACTGGAGGACGGAACCCGGAAGAAGAAGGAAAGAAGGTTCCATAACCCAAGATCAAGAACAAATAAGAAGCATTATCTGTATCCCTGAACTCGGGGTTCTTGCAAAAGATGCGTGTATAGAAAACTAAAGCCCAGCTTAACCAGATCTTGTGTGCGACTTGATCCTTACATTCCGTCACAGATGTGCACTCTGACTCAATTACACATCACAAAGAAATCACCTCTAATGATCAAAACCACTGGCCACACTTCACAATGCCTTTGAAAACAAGGAGAGGGGCTCAAAACATCCAAAGAGACAGAGCACCTATTTTCACAAGCAAAAAAAGAAATTTCCCTTTGGCCACACCAATACCAATTCACTCCATATTTATTTAATTATTTATTTATTTTAAAGGTTTTATATAGCGCTGGCTAGACCCGGAGGTATCAGAGCGCTTTACATGAGTATCAGACCATAGTTGCAGGTTACATCACTACAAAGGTTACACAGTTATTAGAGCATGGCAACATAGTTACATGTTCGGTCGAGACAAACAAGAAGGACATATACGTAAGGGAAAAAGCAGGCAAGGGGAGATATTCAGGGGAGGGGGTTAGGAGCAGGGGAAGTAGACAGAGAATGAAGGAGGGAAAGAGGAGGGGAGGGTGAGAGACACAGCATGGAAAGAGGAGGTGGAGGGTGACGGGGACACAAACCGGTAGACGAGACAAAGCTGGGTCCAAAGTCCAGTAGGCTGTGATCCCAGGGGAAGTGGTATCATTTCCCCATCTCTGTTGCGAGAGGCTCTCTATACTCAGTGCGCTCTCTCAGAGGGGTCTCTGAGACTCCAAGGCCTACATACTGGATCCTTCCCCAAAAAGAGGAGAGGGAGTACTTTGGCAAGGGGTGTCATACCATACCTCAACTGTGAGTGGCTCCCTTGGCGCTGTGGACTCTCTCAGCGGGTTCGCTGAGACTCCAGAGTGTAAATATTGGATCTTTCCTCAACAAGGGGAGAAGGAGTGCTTAGTCAAAGGGCACAAAAGGGCTAGGCGGTGTAGCAGTCAAGGGGAGAGATTCAGGGGAGAGGGGATAGGAGCAAAGGAAGTGGACAAAGAAAGAAAGAGTACTAAATGGGAACAAACAGCATAATTTTGGCAGACAGGCTGTTTTCTCTCTGTGGCCATGAGTTTGCCACATCTCTAAGGTAAAAGCCTAGCACAGGCATTCCAGAAGCTTTGCCATCCAGGACATGAAGCACACAGTTAATAATTCGAATTATTTTTTCACAATTCACAGAAGTTTATAGTGCGCTGCACATCAGCAATCCAGATGTTTTCATATTAGGTTCTTGGGTGCAGAGGATGATGCTCAGAACTAACAGTGTTTAACCCAGTCATCATCCAGGGGAGATAGTTCAGAATCATGATGGTGAGGGAGAAGATCATGAACCCAATGAACGCCAACTCGTGGACCGCAGGGTTCTCTGTAGAGAACACGTATGTCAGAGGAAGCAGACATAAGTTCTCCAGGACTTTCAGGATGAAGTTAAAGTGGCACAAGACCTGGAAAGTGCGGATAGAACATGACTTGGCATGATAATGATTCCAGTAGGCCAAAGCCACCAGGAAGCAGGGTGCAGAGTGGAAGCCAACATGTACACACTGTGCAGTAGTGCATTTTCCCTGTATTGTATGTTTTCAAGGCACACATATACCAAGCTCAAATACGTTACTTCTGTGCTGCACAGCACTTAACACCAAACCAATGTAGGACAAGGAGCAGTAGAACTTTAAAATGAGTGAGCCTTTATTCCTCACTCCAGTGACATAGGTTAACAAGTGTTGGCATAGCCAATAGGTCTCGCCTTTAGGACCGTATAAGTGTTTAGCAATGCAGTACATTATCCCCCACTGGCATGCCCACACACTGCAAGCTTTAAATAATATAGCACCACATACCTCGGAAGAGGGCAGAGAAGTATGTTTTTTGCCTCCCTCTGCTCCAATTATACAACTGCCAACATTGGAGGACTCAGGATGCAAAATAAGTAACTATAAAATGTACGTCGAAAGAAAAACACATGTTCCACAGAGAAGCACCAAGAAGCGAGCCGAGAGGCATCCAAGTGTCAAATGCATTCCCTATGGACTGCTGTGGTAGTACTGGGCCCTTCAGAGGAGTACCGTAACTACGATACTACGTTACATAGCAGGCGCAAGGCAATAGTGAAATAAGCCTGGGTAAAAAAATGTGTATTAAGAAACTACGTTGATAAAACGAACTGTCGGGGACCCGCTCCCTCCCCCAACAAAGTCCTCATAATCAATCCAAGAGCCCCCCTCCAAAGATGTGTGCAACCGGCAGTCCGGTTCAGATCCTGTCAAGCCCACTCTGCAACAGTGAACTGGACAATAAACAGATAGTCTGTGACTTGGTTTTCGTGCTAAGTCTAGTCGGTTTTTGAGGCGGGGGCTCAAGGCGTCAGATGGCACTGGCGTTTTAGCAACAATGCGCTTCAACGTAGACAAGGTGTTCTTCGGAGGCCGGGTCAGAAGTGGAGGTCTCATTCGTCCAGTCTCCAATGTAGGAAATTTCTAAAAATGTTTTGCCAATTAGTACTGTTCTGTTGGAAAAGATTTATCCACAAGTCTCCCCGATTGAATGTAGAAAGTTACAATTCTAGACTTGGCCATGATCAGGCTGCTGTTTTTTGACTGGGGTTGGACTAGACTGAAAACACGCACTAGCGTGTCTGGCTCTCAGAAGGGAATCCAATCTTCAAAGCAGAGTGCCCCTCACAATCCTTAATCACTTGCACCATCCAACAAGCGGTCTTCACTTTTGAAGCACTTGCACTCGTGCTTGTGGCGGCATCCACCTTGCCGGATCGAGCAGTGGCGCGGCCACATTAATTACAAACAAATGTCCCCTGCGCGCCACTGCTTGCTCCCGCAAGGTGGATGCCGCCACAAGCACGAGTGCGAGTGCTTGAAAAATGAAGACCGATTGCTAAAGGCCCTCTCCTAGAGCAGCACATGCACGCTGCCTAGGCGAGACCTAAAAAGGACCTTTTCACTCCTACTGATCACCACACAGTACGCTGATGCAACCCCCCTCACGCTGCTTTACTCCTGGTAAAGGTAGTAGCCTTCCACCACTATAAGGGTAGCGCTTTGGGCGCCCATCCCGGTCAAACAATACTGCAATCTGTGAGGCCTATGTCATGGAGCATGTTAGACCTGGCATCTTTTAGCATAGTTTCCCCTGATGTTTTGCCTTCTCATCTCCTGTTTTTGACTGTGTGCTGAAAATTGTTTTTGCTGGCTTTAGAACTCTGCACTTTCTTACAAATGATGAGTGCTAAAGTGCATGTGCTCTGTGTCTAAAATGTAATAACATTTGGTTTCTCCATGATTGGAATATCTGATTTACTAGCAAGTCCCTAGTACAGTGCACTACAAGTGCCCAGGTCTTGCAAAACAAATGCTACTAGTGGGCCTGCAGCACTGATAGTGCCGTCCACATAAGTAGCCCTTCAAACCTGTCTCAGGCCTGCCACTGCAGAGCTTGAGTGTGCAGTTTAACTTGCCATGTCAGTCTGGAAAAATAAACCTGTTGCCAGGCCTAAACCTTCCTTTTAAATACATATGTCACCTCTAAGGTAGGCCTCTGGTAGCCCCTTGGGAACGGTGCAGTGTATCAAAAAGGTAGCAGGGCTCGAGAAATTCACTCGACCGCTCACATTGGCGAGTGAGATTGATTAAGGACGAGCTATTTTTAGGTCCTACTCACCCTTTCTGGCGAGTAGGAATACAAACTTGACACTTGACCTCTGCCTCTGAAAGCAGAGGAAATGTGACAAGATAGGAAGATTTAAAGGCATCTTTATTGCTCACAAAGTAAATGAGCAATAAAAATGCTTTTAAATCTTGTTAACTTGTCACATTTGCTCAGTTTTCAGAGTTTGAGGTCAAGTTCATTTAAGTTAGGTCGAGGAGATTTTGTAGTTTACTAGACCTGCAGGTCTAGAGCATTTTTTATGATTTGTCGAGCCCTGGGTAGGACATGTACTTTGGAGTTTTACATGTCCTGGTAGTGAAAAACCACTAAATTCATTTTTCACGACAGAAAGCCTATCTCTCCCATAGGCAGGCGAGGTGCATCCATTGGGGCGTAGGGGCGTACCCTCGCCCCGCCTGCAGCTCCCTCGGCATCTTTGAACTTCAGTAAACTGAATAGGTTTACTTAAGTTCAAAGACACGGCGCGCCGAGGGAGAACTGAACTGACAATCCTGTCAGTCAGCTTGACGTCGGACCGCCCACCCCTTCAGAGTCTGAAGTGGGTGGGCAGGCTGGCGTCATGTTAACTGACATGAAACACAAGTGCGCATGAGTGGGCACGGAGGCCGAATTTTTTACCCGTTCCCCTTCATGCGCACTTGTGTTTTGACTTTTTTGCACATGCCCATTAGGAGCCCTTCGGCCTCCTAATGGGCGTGCTGGGGTGAAGAGAAACCTGTGCCCCAAGCCACACCTGGCGTTGTTGGCAGCGCCAGGATTGTCTGAGAGAGGCTGTCAGTGCCGACGTGAAGGCGCCAAGCCAAGGGAGCAGAGGTGGCGCGGACCGGCTGACGCTGAGAGTTAACTTTTGTTTTTTATTATGTAACTAGCGATCTCGGAAGAAAGGAAATTTAAGGAAACTTGTTATGATAACGTTCAATTACATTGTGTCATTTTTATTGAAACATATTCATTTTAATATGGAAATCATTTTAAAGTGTTGTTTTAATTCTGTTTATTTATTCGAGTGCTTGTGGATACACGGTATTTTTTGTTTTTCCGTCTGGTGCGTACACGAATAAATCAGAAGGTTTTCCGACGCGTGAGCTGGCCACATATAGTCGTCCATGTGAGAAGCACGGATTCTCCAAATCTAGTCCACGCACTTGCAGCGATTGTCCTTGTGCTTTGTTGATGATCATTGCAAAAGCGACTCGCACCGTAAACTGTAAAAGTTCAGTATTGGAAAGATTATGAGGGCCCTCGGTGGCCGATATTTAACAAATGTATTATTATTTTTTTTGCCAGAAACCTTCGCGGGAGTGTACTCAACAACTTTTAACAATTTTTTTTTATTTTATTTTTAGCCAGAAACCTTTGCGGGAGTGTACTCAACAACTTCCCAAAGTTTCATGCCGATCGGATGAATGGTGTAGTAATGCATAAAGGACATACGGACATACTTTGTTTTTTATATATATAGATTCCCCGCTCCCCTCCCCCCCCGCGAGCCGCGACTGGCATTATGCTGCTCTCAAGGGGTTCCTCGAAAGCATTATGCCCAAGCAGTAACTTTTAGGATATTCAACTTCCTAAATGAAAGAAACAGTTTAAGAGCCCGTAGATTTCAGTGGAATTGCAGCCAGACTCGACATGACATTCGCTAAAAAGATTTTAAGAGAAAGGTTAGCGAACATACAGAATGTCCTCCCAGCCAAAGGAGCAAAGGGTCACACTGTGCAAGGGGTAGGGTTCACTATGCCCCTTAGGCAGTCTGAAAAAGTGGAAGTCATGAGTTGTGCATGATGCCATGAGGTGACTTTGACATGGTGTTGTTTCCTGGGCTTAAAGCGGAATGAAAAAAGGGGGGGTCTCTCCAAAGGTTTTTTTTGATGTAATTAAGGGCATGGCTTAAAACACCTAAGCTCAAAATCTGTGCTTAGCATAGTGTGCCGCCAGACTGGTATTTTGCCTTTTCAGTCATTGCATCCAGATATACAACAACAAATAACGTTACACCTGCAACAAGCCAGAACTATTGGCTTTGTCAATGGTTGTTAGATGCATAAAATAAAAATTCAGCAACTATGGCTTTGTTGAATATAATATTGAAAATGCACGTTTCTAAAATGATGAGACTGAAAGAACTCTAGCCCTTTCATTTTAACTTGTTTCACCAGCACGGGCATTTTTTGCACATTCCTTCCATCTGACAGAATGCCCCTACCCTAGACTGTTTATATAGAAAAACAGTGGTTCCTATGGCATACGATTTTATACAACTTTATATTTATAACAAGCTCAATGGCAATGAAAACATTGGAGGGAGGGTGGCAGGAGGAGGCCACAGCATGCAGTAACACTCCAAACTGGCCCATTGTCATTCTGTATGTGGCAATCAGCCCCAGCCCCCAGACAGAATGACAATGGGCGGGGTGGAGCTGCTCTTGTGCTCCCAGGAAGAATGCGAGGCGCCCCCATTAGGGTGCTGAGGCTTCATGCAGGGAACAGTGCTGTTCCCTGCAAGGCCCATAATTACGGACAAAAGGCGTCCGTAAAAAGGGATCCTCGCGACAACGGACGTGAGGTCCAAATTACGGACGGTCCGTGAAATTTACGGACGGTTGGTCACCCTAAAGAAACATCGATGTGCACATGCTCACACTGCACACTTCTCACTAGAGAAGTTATGGCATGGCGTTATGCCAGATACTCGTTGTTGGGGAAGGGAAATCCTTTAAAGAGAGTCATTTACTCTGGATTTCCCTTCTCTTTTTGACACTCAGGAAAGCAACATTTCTTGGTGTCACCAGGGCTTTAATTGGAAGCTTTTTCAATATTATATACAAGTCATAAATGCTGCTTATTTATCTCATGCAACTAGCAACCATTGACAAATCCAATATTCCTGCCTTATTGTAGATATGATGTTACTTGTTTTATCATATATCTGGGTGCAATGACAAACAGCAAAATACATGTCGGGCGTCACACTGTGGGAAGCACCGATTTTGAGCTTTCGTGTTTTTAAGCCACGCCCTTAATTACATGGGCCATGCCGCTTTGAGAGACCCCCTCAGTTTTTTTCCAGACTTAAAGCCCTGCATTTACCCAAAGTCAACTCTAACTTGTGTATTTCAAATAAATTGAGTTACGTTCTTAATGTGACGCATAGCCGTCGCCACCGCTGTCCAATGAGAGAGGAAGTTAGCTGAGAGTGGGCGTTTCCTTCCTAGGTTTGAACTGCGGGCGGGCTACAGCCTGATTGGATGAAAGGTGACGTCGAAAAATGTCGCGAGTCACCAGGCGAGCGTTAGGCATCGAGCGCAGCAAGAAAGAACAACTCGCAGCGCAGCAGAAGCTCCAGCAGCCGAAGGAAGAGTGCGAGAGCGCGCTGTCCCAGTCCACGACATGTGGCCGCTACAGGCTCAGCGACCTTATAGTATTTCAGTGCAAGCAGTGCTACACGGTGCTGGGCGACTCTCTGCAAATGTGCGGCCAGGACGAGAAACTTGACTGCGTCATCTGTTTGCGTGAGTGAGACTGGGCGGGGTCAGAGGGAGAGGGAGGAGCTTTGTAGAGTGGGGCGTGTCATAGGGCTGCAGAGTCGGGTTTGGTAGTGGTGGAGGTGGGCGAGCTAATTGGCAAAGGAAGTAGACTGGGGTCTTTTGAGCTAGTTCACGCCCTGAAAATATGAGTTATGTAACAATACAACCAACTTCGTAAAATTTGCTAAAGTGTCTTCAAAGTTACAAAAAAAACTTTTAACACGTGGAAGCTTTGACATCAATAGGGCACAGTCATAGCTGCCAAGGTTTCTGATTGCTTATGTGTGACATTTTCATAACTTCAGTGGAATTATGAGTGACATTCAACTGCTATGAGTGACACTTTTGCGCAAGCAAAATCAAGCACTAAAGACCAGCAAACCATATAACTATCAGAAATTACACCCAACTGACTAACAAGAAACTCTAAGCAGATCTATGGGAGGGCTTTTAGTGTTGTCAGTGAACTGCCAAATGTGTGACACTTGGGGGGGACATTTTCTCTCTCGTAAAACAAAGCAATGAAGTGCATGGAAAGAGATAAATATAAAATATAAGACACTTTTTATCAACGAGAAACCCTAAAATACCTTGATACGGCGTAAACACCCTTGAAATAGAAGATTTAGATACTGATACGAAATGATTTGCCTGCATAGAAGATATGAAAGTAAAGAAATTAACATAAAACCTTTCACATCCCCATGCCATTGCACTTTATTGAGGCCTAAACAGGAAAGCACATGCTGCAAAAATCAAATGAACACAGGGCAGATATGTTATTCCGGCATGTAAAAAAGTAAGCAAAATCACCTAAAGCTGGTAAATATTTGCAACCTTTAACTGAACATATTTCAAAGAACTAATGCTAATGGAAAGCACTTTAAACGTGTTCTAGCGCTGATCCATGACTATTACTTCCAAACACAGAAATGGAAAGTTACAAATTAATAAATCTGATTTTGTTTCCAGTTTTATTTAGTATTACGTCTAGACATTAGCAGACTTGAAAAAACAATTAAACTTCTTTTGGTAATGTGACAACCCTAGTTAGAGTGCTTGACTCACCTGACTGCTACTGCCCATTCCACCTCTGCATGGGAGTGGGTCGGAAGGCTGAAAGCTTCGCAAGCGTACTTTTTTTCACACTGTTGAGGTGCGACGTGTCTCGGTGATTCAGCTGCAGTTTAAAGCTGAGTCGGAGGGAACAGAGAGCCACAGGCAGCTCTCCTCCTCAAGATTGTCTTTATATAACTGGCAGCAGTTTTAATACAGGACCCCGAACATGTTATTTTCGGGCGTGCCCGCCTGAGCACCAGTGATGCCTTCCTGGGGGCTGGCAGGATAATATAGTTAAAAACATCCTGCCAGTCATGAACGCTGACGTCCCTCTCAGGTTTGAGAGGGACGCTTGGACTTGATTCTAGAGATCATTCAGGCTCACCACACAGCAGGAGCTTCAAACAGTCATCAGTGCTGTGACTGCTGCTCCGGGCTCCAGCACACACAGTGGTCCGTGGGTTGGCTCCCATTTGCACAAGCTAATGATGTGCATTAAAAAATTTCACCGGCAACCACGGCGGTGCAAACAGCACTGCCATTTGCCACGGTTCCACTCATCTGCCAACGCAGCCACCCCCGCTTGCGCCACAGGTGACAGAAGAACGTATCATACGTACTGCCTTAGTCGGCCGGGTCGTAAGGTCAGGCTGTGACAGTGGCGTAGTACCGGGCGGGAATGCACTACAGCTTTAATAAAATAATAAATTGTTGCAGCCTCACTGCTGTGCTCTATGCTTCTGGCAGCGCGTGCCCGGGCCGGCAAGTGACGTCTGCGGGAGCAGCCCCGGCGCAGGCCAGACACACAGGCATGCACGCAAGCTAGCTGCCTGGAGTGGCCAGTAATCTACTAGTTTAGCGCTTTGTGTGACAGCAGAGAGAGTGGCATCAAATGCGTGACAATGCATTTCAATGCGGTGATGCGGAGCACTACACTGAAATCCGTTAGAGTCACACCTGATGCGTGATACTTGGCAGGACTGCACATTAAAGCTCTGCACTGAGAAGTACTTATTAAAAGTGATAGATTGGTACAACTAGTAGTCTAGTAGTATGAACTCACATATTTACAAGTGCGGTCATAGCCGGTAATGGAAAAAAAAGTTTTCATGAAATAAAATATTTGCCCAAGGTCAAACAATTTCAGCGGGTGAACCACTTTGTATCAAGGTTTTATCGTTTCACCCTACAAACCAGCCAGTAAATGGTATCTATTTGTCTGACCTATTAATGTGTTGTTTTTACCGATGTGCGCTCTTGCGACATTTTTTAAATACACTGAAAAATCGACAATGCATTGTTGATAGGTACTGGGAGATTAAGTGATTTTCCCTGGATCACGGGATGTCGAGCCTGGTTCCCGAGTTCCACAGTCGGCGGCTGTGGCTGTAAACCCACTTGATGTTTAGACGGTGGGTGGCAGGCAGAAGCCACTTGAAAGCTCAGCTCGTTATGGGCTTGAGGTTCCAACAAGAACTCCCCAGGCTTTTGGCTCGAGCCTTCAGTGGCTCTCCCACCTCTAGGTAGTAGTGATGTGTGTAGAGAGTCAGGCATGTGGTCGAGAGTCACTGCAATTATTCGGCAATGAAGGGACACTGCAAATAAGACCGAGCTTTACAACAGCAACATGTGCACGCCGAATTTTGTAGCAAGAAGCAAATAATAGTTTATTTTTGTGAAGTGCTTGTCAGGCATTTTTCGTCTCATACGGACACTTTAATAACGTTTGATCATTTGAGGAAGAAGAAATATTGTGTTAATATATACAAGTAGTGGACAGTGTTGCTATTATGTGGAAACTGCTGTGGGAGCACAAAGCATTGGTGTTTTGGAGTCAGACTCGGGTACCAAGCTGCTAGCGTGGAGACAGGACACTGGCATGGGTTGGACCTTGGAGGTTGATTTTAGATGTTATAGCTAAATATAGTGACTTGATGGTGTGTAATGTTTACAAAGCTGGCTTTTTTGGTTGGTGTGCAGTCGATCATCACATTGACCAGGATACTAGAGCCTGAAATGTGGCCATGGTTAGGGGTACTTTGATATGAGGTACTTTCTAAAGAACTTGTACGTATTATTTACATTTCAACATCAAAATAGTTTGTATAGCAAACTATATAAAAAAGAGCAGTCGACCAGTTTTAATTTTCACATGGCCTTTAAATCGTACTCGGGAGCCAAGTTATGATGGAGCAATGAAAACATGCCTTCGCAGTTCTGGCTGGACTGTTCCTATGGGGCACAGCTCAAGACTGATTTGCATATGGCTGGGTTCAAACTGGAATGGCATGGTGAGCAAAAATACGATGGATTTAGGCCCAGATCTCTGTACTGGGGTGAATGTATGACATTGTTCTGCATTCTGTCCATCAACTGTTGTTTTTGCATTCAACTATAAACCCCAACAGGGGGGGCGTGGCTTGGACGCCGATCGGGATGGCAGCGTGAGCTCGCTGCTCCGCGCGGAGTCCCGCTAATTCTCCTGTTTTTCGGGACCCTAGGCGACCCGGAGACGACGTTCCTGCCCTCTGAAGGGTGAGGGGACTGCTGGCCGTAATCGGTGAATCGCTGGGGGACTGCTGGCCCCGAGGAGATCGAGGAAGAGGCGGCCGAGGTGTAGCCCGGGGTGTGAAGAAAATGGCGGCGAGGTGGTCGGACGGTCCCGAGCTTCGGACCTGAGTCCGGCTGTCGCCAAGCAGAGAAGGACCCTGCACCCGGCTGCTCGCAGCACTGGGATTGGCGGCGCGACGTCCTGAGACCGGGGGACGCTGCCCGACTCACCCAGGAGATCGGGGGTTCTCGTCGGCCGCCGTCCCACGACTCATCCTCCCCCCACGGGTCCAGTGGGGGTGACGGACCGGGGCTCATCCGGCTGGTCATTGTTTTTGAGACCATTGGCGGTGGCATTGCATTGCCCGGTGCCCGGTAATCAGCACGGACCCACGAGAGCGCCCGCAGTACGGGTGGCCGGACTTGTGACGCAGCACCCTAACATGGCGGCGACCGGAGGGCCGATGCCCGGGAGCCATGAGGGGGACTCGGCGACATCGGCCCGGCTGAGTGAGAGTCCCTCCCCGGAGCTGGACCAGGAACAGCGGCTGAACCGGCGCTTGGATGCCATCCTTGAGGCGATCACCTCCACCAAGGAGGCGTTGCACAACGACATTGCCCAGGTGGCCACGGGCCTGGGGCTGCTACGCGCGGACCACGCAAAGCTGGCGGATCGGGTCAAGGAGCATGACCAACTGTTGCTGGACCTGAAGCCCTCGGTGGTGACCGCGGAGCGCAGGATTACAGACATTTTGGCCCGACTGGACACTCTAGAGCGGAGGGCGGAGGATGCCGAAGGCCGCAATAGGCGGAACAACGTGCGGGTCGTGGGCCTGCCGGAACGGATTGAGGGGGAAGATGCGGTGGCCTACATGGAGAACTGGTTCCGCTCTGTGGTGGCGCCGGAGGGGCTTACTCCATTTTTCACTCTGGAGCGAGCTCACCGGGTGCCCGCTCGCCCGCTGGGACTTGGCCGCCCCCCCCGACCAATGGTGGTGCGGCTCCTCCACTACAAAGACCGGGACCTCCTCATCCAGCGGGCCAGGTTGTCGGGCCCTTATGGGGTGGAGAACAGCAAAGTGACGATCTTTCCGGACTATACGCAGGCGGTCCAGAAGGCCAGGGCATCGTTCCTTGCTGTGAAGAAGGAGCTCAGGGAGGAAGGCATTCAGTACTCCTTGCTTTACCCGGCCAAGCTGCGGATTATCATGGATGGCACCACACACTTTTTCCAGACTCCGGATGAAGCTTGGCAATGGCTTGAGTCGTACAGAGCAGGGACGGACAGACCGCACCAAAGTAGGCGAGACCAACCCAAGCAGACCCGGGTGCGGCAGTCACAACGAATCAGGTCCCGTAACAGGCGCCAGCGGGAGAAGCGGGAGGCTCAAATGGCGGCGAAGAGGGATGCACTCGCGGCGACGGCGGCCATTACAGGGTCACAACAGAACAGTGAAAGGGCCGAAACGGACTCGGGAGGAGAAGGCAGCAGAACAGGAGAGGATCTTTCGGAAGCAGAGAGCCAGAAGGGGCCGACAGTGACCCCACAGACCTCGGATGAAATTTTCTGCGGCTAAGATAGACTTTGGCCTAGATCGGGACTTCATGGTAGGGTGATATCCTGTGGCTGGAGGCAGGGTCGCCGGGTGGGGGAGCTGAGTGTATTGGAGGGGATGAAGGGCGGGACGCGGGCTCCGCTAGCTGGGGTCGGCGGCGACTCACCCCCCCTAGGCCCTTAAGGTCGACTGTGGTGGAGACCAC
Organism: Lissotriton helveticus; assembly: GCF_964261635.1. NCBI lineage: Eukaryota > Metazoa > Chordata > Amphibia > Caudata > Salamandridae > Lissotriton > Lissotriton helveticus. The sequence goes on along the minus strand of NC_136070.1, from coordinate 128,751,465 downwards.
AGGATAAGTGTGCGAGAAGTTGGATCAAGGTTTGGATGGGGGCGGCCATTGGGTTCGTGTGCTCTGTCCTGGGGAGTGGGGTTTGGGGTATGTTTCAGTTTTGGGGTTGTTTGGGGGGGGGCAACTGCATTGGGGGGGTCATGGACCGCTGGAGTTTAATTCGGATTGTACGGACTTGGTATGGGGACATTACCTAATTTGAAATGCCTAACGTGGAATGTCCGGGGGCTGCGGACTATGGTGAAACGTCACAAAGTACATGCATACCTGGTACGCAGGGGGGTTCAGATAGCTATGCTCCAGGAGACTCACCTCACCAAAAAAGAGTGCGCTGCCTTGCAGAAAAGATGGCGGGGCCAGGTTTTTGGCATCACTTATTCAGCGTATGCCAGGGGGGTCTTGATCTGGGTGAGGGCGGGGATACCCTTTCAGGTGTTGAATCAGGTAATGGATCCGGATGGCAGGTTTGTAGCGGTGGAGGGGAGATTATACGGACAGGATGTGGTTTTATGTTGTGTTTATGCACCGAACACGGACCAAGGCCGATACTTTGATAACCTCTCGGGGTCCTTGGCCTCTTTCCTGGCGGGTCCGATAGTGCTAGAGGGGGACTTCAATTCGATTACGGATGTGGCTCTGGATAGGTCCCATCCCCCCTTAGTAGACTCTCCTGTGCGCAGGCTGGCCGCGCACAGGAAGGACTGGCAAGACCGGTGGGGGTTGCTAGATGTCTGGAGGGAGAGGCACAGGGGAACCAGGGATTACTCCTTTTATTCCGCTCTACATGATTTACATGTCAGGATTGATTCGGTGCTTTGCGGGAGCTCCCTTGCCCCATTGATTACCCATGCTGAGTACCTTGCTAGGACGATATCCGATCATAACCCCCTATTGGTACATTTTCAATGGCAGAGGGAGCGCTCCGTAATACCAACATGGCGGCTTCGGCCGGAGACGCTAGAGGATTCTGTGTTCGCCGATGCGGTCCGGCAGGGCATTGATAGTTATTTCGGTGTGAATGAAGGAACAGCGACGAGCAGGTCTGTTGAATGGGATGCACTGAAAGTGGTGGTGAGAGGGGTGTGCTTGGGCAGGTTCTCGAATGCTCGAATGTCTGTGCTGAATGATTTAATGAAAGCGGAAGACACTTTGAGGGACCTGGAGTGCCGCAGGCCAACTAGGCCGGGTATACGGGCCCAGTTATTGGAAGCGAAGGAAGCGGTAGCCGCGGAGACGGAACGTTTGCGCTGCTATGATTATAGGCAGTACATTGTCAGGGCACACGCAGAAAGGGACAAGGTGGGTACCCTCTTGGCCAGATTAGCTAACCCGGAACTTAGGGGTTGCCCGGTCCTCAGCATTATTGACGCGCAGGGAGGGATGGTGTACTCCCAGGCAGCTGTATTGGACCGCTTTCGGGGTTACTATGAGGAATTGTACCGGAGTCAGCTGGGAGTGGGGGTTCAGGACATCGTGGAATACCTGGGGGAGAGGCCGCTCCCGGTCTTGGACGACGACGACGCGGGGGACCTGGGTAGCCCGATCACGCTAACGGAAATTCGAGTGGCTATCAAACATATGGCCCGTAACAAGACGCCCGGGGTGGACGGACTCCCAATCGAGTTCTACCAGCAATATGTAGACGCTCTGGCGCCCAGGCTGCTGGTGGTGTATGCGGAGGCCTTCGAGAAGGGGGCATTGCCTGCCTCCATGCGGGAGGCCTTGATAGTGCCACTCCTCAAGCCTGGCCGGGATGCCACGGACGTGAGGTCTTATCGCCCGCTGTCCATGCTGACGGTGGACTATAAGATCCTGAGTCGCATCCTAGCTACTAGACTGGCCCCGCACATGACGGGCCTGGTGCACAGGGATCAGGCCGGGTTTATACCCACAAGGAGCACGGCGATGAATATCCGCCGCCTGGTGGGAATAATGGACGCCATCTTGGATGGGGAGGGATCGCCGGCGGTTCTGTCCGTGGATATTGAGAAGGCCTTCGATAGTCTGGAATGGCCTTTCTTGGATGGAGTGCTGGAGCGGTTTGGCATGGGCGATGGATTTCGGAGGTGGACGAGAGTCTTGTATAGTTCGGCGACGGCGAGAGTTCGATTGGGCGGCTTGGTGTCTGCCGCGTATCCGGTTGGCAGGGGAACACGACAGGGGTGCTCTCTCTCCCCTCTGTTGTTTGCCCTGGCGATGGAACCCTTAGCGGTCCATGCGAGGTCAGGCGATCGATATGCGGGAATAGTGAGTGACGGGCGGTGGCATCACATATCGCTCTATGCGGATGACCTGCTCCTGTACCTAGCTGACACTTCGGGGGCACTGGTTGGAGCGATGGATCTGCTGTCCGAGTTCGGCCGATTGTCAGGCCTTAAGGTCAATTGGGCAAAGACCTGCGTGTTTCCACTGAGAGCGGGATCTCCAGCCCCTAGTAGCGACCTGGGTGTGGCGTGGGAACCCTCTTGCATCACCTACTTGGGTGTCCGCATTTACCACTCGGCTGCTGACCTGTTGGAGGGTAACGTTGGCCGTTGTGTCCGGTCACTACGGGGCAGCTTGTCTTTCTGGTCGACCCTCCCGCTGACAGTCCTGGGCAGGATAGCATTGTTGAAAATGGTGGCGCTCCCCCGCTTCCTTTATTATTTCCGAACGCTACCTGTCTGGATTCCCCAGGGGGTGTTTAGGGAATTGCGGTCACTGATTATTGGCTTTCTATGGGGGCATGGCCGACGCAGGATAGCCTTGAGCACGCTACTTCGCCCCAAGCTGGAGGGGGGCATGGCCGTACCCGATCTTGAGCTGTATTATTTAGCAGCGCAGTTGCAGGTCCTTACGCAGAACGTGGCCAGGGTGTTCCGGGGGCCGGAGGAGGACCGGGGTCGGGGGATACGGCGCCATGTGCTGTCGTACATTATTATGCAGCAACGGCTCGAATTACGGGCCCTCACCATGGAGGAGCGGACGCTTCGGCTGTGCTGGCAGAGGAGCCTCCGGAGGGCGAGGGCCTCGCGGCCTTATGCCCCGGAGATCCCGATTGGGATGCTGACAGCTCTGCCGCACGGAGGGGATTGGTCCCCGTTGATGGAGTGGGAGGCCGCGGGGCTACAGGTGGTGGGTGACTTGTATATAGATGGGGCGTTGGCACCGTTCGACGTGCTCCGGGACCAGTTCGGACTGCCTGAAGGGGGCTTCCTGCTACACGCGGCTGTAGTGTCTGCCATGCAAAAGCACTGGAAGGAGGGGCTCCTGGAACCTACGACGACTATGGCGTGCCAATATGTGGTGATGGCGGCTGGTACCTTCAAAGCTGTGACGTGCCTCCATAATAGGATGCTGCACGACGGGCTGGAACCACTCCATGGGCTCAAAGCTAAATGGGAGGGGAGCATTGGCCGGCCCATACCGGATACGGCATGGGGCCATATCCTGCGACGCACGTGGAAGGGCACCAGGAACGCGCGCTTTCAGCAGGTTCATTTTTATGTGCTCCATAGGGCCTATCTAACTCCGGAGAAACTACAGCGGCACTTTCGGGTGCCGGATGCCTGTTGCCCCCGGTGCTCGTCCCTTGGGGCGGACATGGACCACTTGTTTTGGGGGTGTCCACAACTGGGAACTTATTGGGCTGAGGTAGGGGAACTCCTGAATGAAGTGACTGACAGGGAGGTAGACTTCGACATGGCGACGTGTCTCTTGCTCTGGTTCCCGCATACTAAGCACACCAAGGTGACCAGTAAATTCATAGATCTGGGTCTGATATTGGCTCAAAGGGAAATATCGTGGCACTGGAAGGCATGGGGGGGTCCCTCACTGCGTAGATGGAAGAATGAGTTGCTGAGATGGTCTGACTGCGAGAGCGTGCTCCGGATGAAGCAAGCGGTGAAGTTGGGGAATGAGAAGGCTCTGGATGCGGCCCGTGCGTGGGAGTTAGTGGTACAGGCTCTGCGTGATGCTTTGGTTGTGGATGTGGACGGCGAGAACTAAGCCGCTGGACACCGCAGGGCGAACACAGCAGTATGTCATTCAGCACTGTAGTGGAACCATCCAATTCGGTGGAGCGATGCGCACACCTTTGCAGTTGCCAAGGGGGGGGGGGCGTTGGGGGGATTAGTTGTAGAGGGGTTTGGGGGGGGGCCGGAAGCCATTGAAGGGTTGCTGGTGGGGGCCTGGAACTACTGGGACAGGGGGTATTGAGTGGCGGGAGGCCTGATTGGGTGGGACGGCCTGGTACGAAGGCCCATATAGCCCTGGGCAGGCCCCGATGGGGGCAACTACGTTGATACCATGGGGATGGCTGACGGGAATGTTGTTGCGGGTGGGGGGGTAAACGCAGATACGTAAATCGACCTTCCGCCGGGGTCCCAATGGGACGTACACTATGCTGTGCTCCTCCAGAGCGAACTGATGTGCCGCCCGGCCTCCGGGATGCGGGCTGAATGGCTGTGTACAACCGTGAACTGTTATTGGACGGGGGGGCCCGCAAGTGCACTGGCTGTTTCCTTTACCTGCTGTTTATAACTCTGCAATAAAAATATATTTAAAAAAAAAAACTATAAACCCCAACAGATATCTGCATGAACTCAAATGTCACCCTTTCTCCACTAATGATCACACCTAACTTCTTTTATTTTAATCTACTAAGTAACTGAGGTGAATGCTTTGAATGGTTTGCTTGAGCTCAAAAGACTAATCCCAGTCACCAACAATAACATTGGACTAACCGCTAGCCTTGGCTTATGGAGCGTCATGCTGCCTGGTGTAAAGCGCTTCAACTCTTCTTCAGGAGTTATAAGAGCCATATAAATACAATTACAATAACTTCGGCTGAAGGGTCAATAGTCAACTTCACTCAGAAAGGAACTACGGATCAGAGGTATCTCAAAACAATCTTACTCTGTTGACACCTTGGGGTTTTGTTAGTCACCACAGATGTGCTGTGGTGAGGAATACAAGTGTTAACATTTTTTTTTTTTAAATCTAGTGCGGTCAGTTGAGTTGATTGATTGTAAAGTTTGCTTGAGTAATAACAAAAGGATACATAGAAAAAAACATACTGTGCAGGAGTGCACAGCTTTTCTAAGCATCACAGAGGACTTCTTTGCCAAGAACTGCATTTTAACCAAAGGGAGAGAAATTGAAACAACTCAGAAAAGCTACATTTTCTCCCATCTTCCGCATAAATCTCCCCTGACCATCCACCATTTCTTTGCTCAACTCCCATTCTCCCTCCCTACATTCAAAGTGTGGCCAAACATTGCATTAAATGTCTGGCACTGGCATATACAAACACCCCTAGCAGAAAAAGGGTTAAAGGAGAGGCACGTTGGTGCTATGGCTCAGTGGAACGTGTTAGAGAAAAGGGATCAGGGGCAATTAATGGGTCATAGTGAGGATGATCATTTAAGCATAGCATTGTACTTTGTATCTTTGGTGCTCTATGCACACCCATTCTAAATTATTGTTTTTTTCCTGTTACTTTAGGAGTAACCAATGATGTCATAATAGAAGAATACCTCATGTTTGATGTGGAAGGGTTCCTTGCAGGAAGGTAGGTAGGTTATTACAAACTTATGTTCAATGCTTTCTGGTGTAAAACATTTACATGGTCCAAATGCAGATCTGCAATGTTAATTTTTTTTTTTTTTTTAAATATGTTCCGAATTTGATTTTGCACATGGATAGACTTTTACAAGTCCCACACTCGCTGTTGACTTTCAGCACATTACAATGCCAGGTTATTTTTGTAGATTTGTCTTTGCTCTACTGTTTCTGCCTCTTCAATCCACACGACAATTACTGAATGCTAACCCCTAAAGATTGGGTCATGTTTCACTAGAAAATAATTATTCGAGATGAAGGCATTTTGAGTCCTAAGTTGATAAGACTATGGAGGGTAGATGAGGCAAGTTCATTTAGAAGGCCGACATTATGGCTGCTTATTCACATAAGCACAAGTAAAAAAGACTTGTCTTGCTCATGGAGCCAATATATTGATTGTTCCAATTACCTGATGGGCAGGAGTTAGTTGAATGTATTATGAGTTTTGATTTTTGGAGATGGACAACCAGAGGAACAGTATTCCCGGTGGTATGTCTTCCCACTAGCAAATCTAAATATATATTTTACAGAGTTGGCAATAGTGACTCTGTAGTCATAATCAGTTCTGATTTTCCAATAAAAAAGCAATTCATGCTTTGTTTATAAATATGAAAACATTTGACACATTTGCTTGCAATTTTCCCATCAAATACCATTAATGGCTAAATATCGGCATGTCAAGTTTCGGGCAGATGAGTTTGGGTAAAAAATATGGGGTAAAAAAAAGTGTGTTTTCCCTTTTAACTATGGTGAGCTCCAAGCTATGTAAATGTAAATGTGGGTGTACTTGTAAAGCGCACTGCGACTCCATGGAGTAGTCTGGCGCTGAAGACCGCTGGGGAACCCATCCTGGTTTTCCCTGTGAGATGGTCCCTTTCTGGGTATCTCCAAGGTGAAACTAGGCATCCCCAGCGTCTGTGGGGGGCCGTTGTAGAGATGAGGCAAGCTTAATGCCCAGAGTTGCCGAGTGTGTTCCCTGGTTAGAGTAGGCACCGAGGCGAGAATTATCAAGTCCGTTATGACCCTGGTCCACGACCCTGCCACGTCGGGAATTGAACCCTGGTCCCTGGCCGTTCTCTGCTTACGAGTCTGCCGCCTCTAACCAGTGAGCCACACCACTCCACATGATTCATGTTGAACTTGTGTACTGTGGTAATCAGATGTTGTAATTCTGACTTAGTCCCATATCCGGCTCCAAGATCATCTGCATATGCTAAATATGTCACTTTAGTCTTAGCTAATTTTGATGTGTCACCCATGGGGGCCTGAGAAATAGTGGGGCCAAGGTGCATCCTTGTTTCAGGCCATTAAAGGTGTAGATTTTTCATGTCTGTCTTCTCCCATCCGCCAACTTCACTTTTACTCTAGTTTTGGTCTGTAAACCAATTTATATTTTTAATCGGCTTTGGTATTTGCCCCATGAGTCCAGCTTGGCTCTGATAACTTTGAAAAAGCTACTGAGAAGTCTATAAAGCAATGAAAAAGTTTACTGGCTCTAGACAAACACTCCTTTTGTGCCAATGTTGCTAAAGCAATCAAGTTATCTGTGGAGCAAGTCTGGTGAAAATCCACCTGATGGAATATGACTTTGTTCAATTGTGCCACCCGTTTTTTGTAGATGGGACAAGACATTTTGCAATGATTTTCCCATCTGCATCTAACAGTGCTATCAGCCCGTAGCTGTGTAGGGAGTCTCTTCGGCCTCTTTCTTAGATTATCTGTATATTGGAGCCTTTCCAGGAAGGTAATACACAGCCCAACTTATTTGCTGAATGGATTATTACAGTTATTAGTAAACCTGTTGTTGGATTCAGTTTAATAGAATGTATGATGGAATTCAGCATGTTTTTTTCACGCATGCCTTAGGTACGCCGTCATTTGAACAAATTCGCCTTTAGCATGCATTTGTTCTACACGCAAGTCATTTTAAAGACTTGCCTTAGGGGGTGCTGGATATTGGAAGAGTTTAATTTACTATTCCAAATCCAGTCTGCGCAACAGTAGGGAAGATGTTGGACTATAATTCCAACACCACTTCACCATTGCGCCCCCAAAGCAAGTCGTAGTAACGACTTGCGTGCAGAACAATTGTGTGCTAAAAAATTATTTGTTCTGCTACCGGCCCTGTGAAGGCACAGCGTAATTCCGGATTCGTCTTAAAGGACTTTTTCTGTTTCATGAGGACTACTAGGAGGCCATTCGGGCCCTATGCCCCGGAGTTGTTGGTGTTATGTTATGTTATGTTAAAGCGGTTTGTTAAGCGCAGTCATACCCTGAGGTGTCTTAGCACTGGTGTTGAATAATAGCTTCTGTTTCCAGTGTGGAAATTGTGCCATTGGGCAAACCTTTTATTCCTTCCTGAGAATTTTAGGGGTCTCTTTTTTACCAATTTGACAAGTATTCTTTCTGTGTTTGACATTGAATGTGGTAATCTCAAACCGTCCTGTGTGAGCTTGTTCCACGACACAGAATCTTTTAGTATTTTTTGTCAGTATTGTCATCTAGAGTACCACCCACACCTGTTCTTGATTATCTAGTTTTGATCCTATGAATATCCTTTTTTAGGCCTGTTTTGAGGTTTTTTATGGACCTTTCTTTGCCTGTGGTTGTTTCTACTTTAAAAATTGTCATAATTTTGTCCCGCAAGTTATTTAACCCTTTTGAAGTTTTGAGATAATTGAGTTTTGTACTTTTTGAATTCCTGTTTTCCTTAAATCGCTAGTCGCCAAAAAGTTTACTATTTCTGACAGGTGTTTATGGCTGGTGAGGACCATATGGCCAGGGTTATTCTGAATAAGATAGTGTTTGGGTACTTAGATTTGTTATTAAATTTTAGTCCCAGATATGTTGAAGGAGTTTGTCAAGAACTAAATTTCAGGCAATCGTCCAATCTCCTTTGACCTTTATTTAATCGCCGGTAAGATTCTGTTCTGTTATCGTGATCGTTTTTATTTTTTGGCATAGAACAATATGCTGTGGATTATGATCACTTTACGATCTAGTTATAATTCAGTATTCCTTAATTATATTGGTAATCGTATAGGATATACAAGTGTAGTAGATTATGGAATTCCTCCCATTGGTGTTAAAGGTCGTGCAAATTGGTCATTTTGTATCTTCCATTCAGGTGTCAGAGGCCGAGATTCAACTGCGTACAACTAATTAATCTACTTGACCAATTGGGATTTGCCTGTCCAAATACTGCGACAGTTGGCCGAGTCCTCCACACTATCTTCTTCCGAATGCATGCCACCAAAATCCCCAGTTAACAATACCAGTAAATGTTTTTTTTTCATTGTTGTCCACACTCAATCAAACTTCTGTTTGACTTATTATAGTTGTAAGGTCTTTCCTATCTTTTGCTAATATGGGTGATGTGTGTGTATATATATGTATATGTATATATATATATATTCACAGAAAAAACCATAGGTTATAGACCATATATAGTTAGGAATTAGCATTTACAAAACCTTGAAAATTCACTGAAAAAACCATAGGTTATAGACCATATATAGTTAGGAATTAGCATTTAAAAAACCTTATTTTACTCACACAAAACCATTGAAATTCCATATATAGTTAGTTGCACTAACTATATATCGCGCACCCGCAATCCACTGCTGATCATGTCACATATTACATCATTCATGACATGGTCAGTGACATCACTGATGACATCACTGATGACATCTCAAATGACATCACTGATGACATCACTGATGACAACATCCAGTGACTGTATTTTTCTGTAAAGTTAAAATATGTCTTGAGTGGATGTATAAGTGTCTGGATGAAGGATTTAGTAGGTGCATGACTGACTGTATGAGTGAGTGATTAAATGTGTCTCACTGAATGCATGGGTTAGTGACTAAACTGTCTTAATTTGTGCATCATTATGTCTGTTGTTCTGTAAACTGCTGCATGTGTTGATCATTAGCTATACGAGAGGCTATATGTGTTATTAATTGGTTGCCCAAGTATTTCTATGGGAGATTGAGTTTGTGTGGGGGTGGCTGGAAGGTGTGAGACTCTATGCATAGATGTGTGAGCAGTTTATTCACTAGGTGTATGAGTTCAAGAGTGCATGTGGAAACAGCTACATGGGCAGTTGACTGTGTGCATGAGTGTATTGATGAGTGAATGGATATCTCAATGCTACATGTCATAGTAAGTACATATGTAAAACACAGTACATGTGAGAGTTGGCATATATAAATAACTGTGCATGAGAGCCACTGAATGAGTGAGTGGTTGTATCGATCATTGTGAACTTGTATCAGGGATTGTATAAGAGAGTAAATATGTGTTAGTATATGTTTCAATAAGTAAGGTGTGTTTAACTGTATAGTTGAAGAAATGGAGGTGAGATTGTTTCTTTGCATGACTGACTGGGTGTGTGAGTAACTCCATGGATGAGTGGCAGTGTGTGAGTGTCTGTATACACTGAGTGTATCTAAGGTTATATTAGAGTCTGAAGAGGTTTATCGTATTAGCGCAAGAATGATGTCAAATGAGATGTCATCAGTGATGTCATCAGTGATGTCATTTGAGATGTCATCAGTGATGTCATCAGTGATGTCACTGACCATGTCATGAATGATGTAATATGTGACATGATCAGCAGTGGATTGCGGGTGCGCGATATATAGTTAGTGCAACTAACTATATATGGAATTTCAATGGTTTTGTGTGAGTAAAATAAGGTTTTTTAAATGCTAATTCCTAACTATATATGGTCTATAACCTATGGTTTTTTCAGTGAATTTTCAAGGTTTTGTAAATGCTAATTCCTAACTATATATGGTCTATAACCTATGGTTTTTTCTGTGAATTTCATTGTTTTTTTAACAGCTAATATCTGTAGCTGTAAAATGTATTCTTCTTTAAATCAAAAAATATATTTTATATGTTTATGAATAATTTTTTTTTTAAATATTTTTTTTTCTTCGTTCCCGCTTCGCAAATAGGGAAGCTTCCCGTTAGCTAACCTTGATGCCGCGAAATAGACCGCGAGCCGGTAAACGTTTCATTACCGCAAGTGCCGCGTTACAAAACAACATCGTGACGCCTCCCGTCCGCATGACGTTTCACGTTGTCGCGTGATACGTCATATGACGTACTACGTTAGCGAACTGGTACGCGAAGCGAGTCGCAAAGCGCAGGTTTCTGGAAGCAAACCGGGAGGCCCTGCAAAGCGCTTAATGTAAACACAGCAAGTCATGTGACTTGGTAATAACACTTTTCATTGGTTCATTTCACTTTTGGTTTCCTAATGATGTAAGACTAGGTCATATAATCTAAAATGAACACTTTTGATTGGTTGAGAACTCTTGTTTTTCCCAAATGATGAAAATCCCTCCTTCTTTCCTCACTCTGACTTTCATCATTGTGAGAGAAAGACCCTTTGTGATCACTGAGCAATGGCTTCTTTAGTAGCTTCAGCTGGTGCTTCCCCACCACCTCCACCACATCCAAGGAAGAGTGGACCACCTGCTCAAGTTATAATTCAACAAGAAGAAGAAGAAGAGGAACAGGAGGACGAGCACGAAGAGAGGCAGTTTTTGCCTGAGCAGCCCAGGACGTCTCACCGGAAAGAAAACTTCATTTGGCAATTTTTTAAAATTCCCAAAGGTCAGAAAAAAGTAAATGCAAGATACGTAACTTGCCTTATATGTCAAGATAGACTGTCCAGAGGGACCGACAAAAAATACAGTTTCGGAAACTACACAATGCATCGCCATATGACTAGGTGGCATCCTAACAACTACAGTGCTGCACAGTTTCGGAACGACCTAGATAATCTCCCTATTATGGCCAGAAGATCTGTTGTACCGGAAGTAACGGGACCAGAGGGCAGGGAGATGGTGCCAAATATACAAATGAGATTTGGTAAAGTAAAACACACCTGCGTATTTTGCGATGGATTCATTTCCTACGGAGAAAGAAGCATCACTCTGATCAACAGAGCTATTGACTATCATATGCAAGTTTGTCCGAAACGCCCAAAATAATAAATACTTCTTTTTTTTGTTTTGTTGCTCCTGTTGAGCCCTTTACAATGAATCGTTTTCATTGCCCCCTCCAAGAAAAACCCAAAAAAATATAAAACTGTTCCGAAAAATTCAAAAACAGTAAAAAAATGTTCAGAAAAATAAAAAAAAAAGTTCTTTTCAGAACTACCTCCCCGTTATTAAAAAATTGGTACAATATTTGGAACTGTGCCAACCTCTATTTCTCTTAGTTCGCTTCCTAGTTCGCTCGCCGGTACGCGAACTGGAAGCGAACCAAAAACAGTAAGTATAAGGGAGGGAAACACACACTTATGTTAAAATAAAGACAGCTATAGGGGAGTAAACTAGAGATACTATTACCCGTAATCCACTGCTGATGATGTCACATATTACATCATTCATGACATGCTCAGTGACATCATCAGCAGAGGATTGCGGGTTTTTTGACAACATGCCTTATCCACGGTTTAATAACGCTGCCTTTTGCTTTATATAAGTTTTCAAATTGTATGAAATATATACCAATAGGTCGTTATGAACCTTTAGGTAGTGCTTTTCTTCATGAGGTCTGGTCGCTTCCATACACATACAGATGTTTCAAAGATGATCAAGAAGTTTATCTGAATGGAGAGGAATGCACTGAGACGCCAGATCATTCACTAATGTGTAGGCACATACAGTTACACGGTTCATGCAACAAACACCGACCAAATATGGCTTGCGTGTTGCAAGGCACGCCAGTTCCTGCTATCATCCCCACGTTCAAGTTGTTGGAAAATGGTAGTTATTTGATGCTCAATAATGAAGATTGTTCTGAGTTAATTAAAAGTATTCCTTTTATCGTAACAGTAAGTGAACGGGTTATTTGCTGCAGAAATGTTCTATTTCCTCCCACACATGAACATAGGGAGTTTTCAATCTGGCCACAAATACCAACCTTGGGACACGTTTCAACGGCATGGCAAGAATAAGAGCTCTTTTGTCTCAGAGAGAGGTGGCCTTGAGTTCGGCCCGTGAAACTTTCGTACTTCACATAGCGAACACCCGTACAGAGGTGCACACCCTTTTCAATTAAGATTTGCCTTTCAATTTCAGCAACATGTTTCCGACTATCTTTAACGCATCCTCCACAAAGTCCCTGACACACTTTTTTAAAGTTGTTACCAGTGGTCTCGTGACTTCATTTGAGAAAATCTTTGGAGTCATCCCTGCTTCCTTTCATTGTATTTTCTGCACTCTGGTTCGTGGATTGGCATTTTTACTTGCATTACCAGCGGACGCTCTTGTGCTTTTTTACATTTTTAAATATGGATGTCCCTCCTATGCAACCTCCGACCCTGCAGCTGCTGACACTGTTCCGCAATCGCATGCTAGAATATTATGGCACAATGCCGTTGGCGATATTAAGCACGGCATATGGATTATCTTTTCGGTTCTCCTACTTCACCTGTGTCCAGCCTGTATTTCACTGCCTGACCTGTGATTTCGATTGGGCCATTGATTTGTGTCTCTGCGGACCGGTTTCTCCTGACGTCGACTTTAATCAGCTGATGACTCCTATCATTACTCACGAGTTGGTTTGTCCTGGCGAAAGGATTATGGCTGTGGCATTGATGCATGGACTACTTGGTCCCTGGAATTTACTGGCGGCAGCACAGTCTTTCTTGGAAGAGAGCTTTCTTGAAAACCCACCGAGCTGTCCTCTGATGGTGATAGAGGATCCGGTGCTGGGAGAGCACGTATGTTCTTTTCCGCTTTTAAATTGGATGGCTGAACTGTTTTCGGATGAAGACGGTGACTTCCTATTGGAGGCTGTTGCAGCTTATTTTGCATACACAGTTATGTCATAGACCTTTTTCATGTTTGATATGCTGAGTACTAGCATTTCATTGACAATTCATTGACTTATTTGTCAAGTTTTTATTATTTACCTTGCCTATTGGCTTAAGACTCGATAAAGTACTTGGCTGTTTTATTTTTCTTTAGCATTAAATTTTCCTAGTTTTTAATGCTTTACCTTGCGGACCGTCCACATATAAACTTGCAATCTGCTCTCATGAGATGGCACTTCTATTATCTTATTCAGTTCGTTTCCGGATCATGAGGAGGTGTCATCTAGGTCCTGGATATCTTTACACCGTGTTAAGTTAGCATGGGCTCATTACCGGTTTAAACGCCATTTTTCCTTTTTTGCAACTTCTGCACACGACACTTAGTTGTTGCTTTAGCTTTCCACCTAGTAGTTCATCGTGGTTTACATGAGAATAATATGTTATTGGTCTACTATCTGCTTTACTTGTTAAACTATATCTGTACAGCGAGTGCTAAAGTTTCAAGAACAACACGATACAGAATTGTTATGAGGTCTGATCTCCACGACTTCATACTCATAACATAAGTGCAACTTCTGCCAATTCTGGGCATGAGGCGGGTTTTATATTGCTTTGCCGAACACACATACACAACAGTTGATGCGGTTCACATGAAGAGAGAGCTGGTGTATGGTGATGTGATTCCTTCAAATCTAAGACACTAAAGTATGGGCACGCCCTAAACCAACACAAAGAGACCTTCTTAGCAAATAATATAATATGTGTATTAGGGAGGGTGAGATATAAGCAGCCGCGGGCCGTGGAGGGAGTTACGATGGGGCAGGGAGGCGGGGAGGGGGAGAAGCAGGGTGGAGCCCTCTCTACCTTGCCCCTCCCCCTCCCCGCCTCCCTGCCCCACCGTAACTCCCTCCACGGCCCGCGGCTGCTTATAAGTGTTGCTAACTCTTATTCATTTACAGCATGTTAACATACTGTCACCATTCGCTTTTTATGTACTAGTAACTATGCTGGTAATTTTGCTACTGATAATATGTGTACTTGTATTCTCCACCCTGCTTCTCCCCCTCCCCGCCTCCCTGCCTCACCGTAACTCCCTCCACGGCCCGCGGCTGCTTATAAGTGTTGCTAACTCTTATTCATTTACAGCATGTTAACATACTATCACCATTCACTTTTTATGTACTAGTAACTATGCTGGTAATTTTGCTACTGATAATATGTGTACTTTTATTATCTAAGGTACTACGCCTGAGAAGACGGCATTAGTAAATAAACATTTCAAATACACATCTGTTCTTCTTAACTCCATGTTCTGGTTTCTAAGAAATCTATAACGACCGACTGTTCATGAGTTCCACGTATCCTGAGGTACTATAAGTTCATATTCTGGATTGTCTAAACATTGAGAGTTTGTTATATCCAATGTGACACTGTACCTAGCTTGCTAAGGAGTTTTTGATTACTAACGTGAGTTTTGGGACACCCTAATTCGCCGAGGTTCCAATCCTCTGTCCACAGTTCTGTGTGACAACAGAAACCCTGCGACAGGGGCACCCCCGACCCTTGCTGGAGCTTCATCACACTTGCGATACAACTCCAGCAATGCATTCGCCGAGGTTCCAATCCTCTGTCCACAGTTCTGTGTGAGAACAGAAACCCTGCGACAGGGGCACCCCCGACCCTTGCTGGAGCTTCATCACACTTGCGATACAACTCCAGCAATGCGCCACCTTTACGGCACAGATACATCACGCATCTGTGCTGTTTTTGCCCCATGATGCGCCGCATTGTAAATGCAGCACACCATAGGTGACGGCCGTTACGCGAAGCGGAGCGCTGTTACAGATATATATCTTTTTTTGAACGTTAATTTCTCAAAATCCACTGGAGCACATATATTGAGACCTAGCAAAGGCACATCGGGCTACCAGTCCCTAATATTTTGCCAAGTTTCATGCAAATCCATTCAGCCGTTCAATTATTATTATTATTATTTTTTTTTGCCCCGCGGGGCCCTTTTAAAACCTCCACATCAAACCTAGGGGGTCAGCGAGGATCTACTATGCCCCCTTATAGTTATTTCCCCCTTTGTTTTGACCTCCTCTTGTCTCTCGATCCTACCGAGAGACAAGATGGCGGCCGCTACGGACTGTTTGGAATGTTGACAGACGCCGGAGAACCAATCAGCTTCGCTTCACAAAGCTCCGTTGCGCGAAAAGTCCGCGAACCAGAGCGCTGCCCGGTCCGCTGTTACAGATATATATCTTTTTTTAAACGTTAATTTCTCAAAATCCACTGGAGCACATATATTGAGACCTACAAAAGGCACATCGGGCTACCAGTCCCTACAATTTTGCCAAGTTTCGTGCAAATCCATTCAGCCGTTCGGGCTAAAAGTGAGGCCAACCGCCCTATGGAAAACTCAATGTTAAAAACACGTTTTGGGACCCCCCTTTTTTCTCGGCCCCCACTGGACGAACCCCCCCCAAATTTTCAAGGGCTGCTCAGAAACAAAATGTGCCATTTTCCTGAAAATTTCAGCCAATTCCGTCCACAAACGCCAAAGTTATTAGACATAGAATTTTCAAAAAACCCATAGAGAAAAAATCCTAACTATATATACCTACTGGCGACCGCCAGTAGGTAATATGTATATGTGTATATATATATATATATATATATGTATATATATGTATATATATGTATATATATATATAGATATATATATATATATATATATATATATATATATATATATGTTGATTAAGCGTATATGGAAATTGATACCAAACTTAACCCGCACTGCTATTATATTTTTTGATTTAAATAGAAATATGTGCTTTTCCAATCACCTGCTGATTTAGAGTAATACTAATAATCCACCAGTAGCCATCCCCATTAATCCTTTTATAGGTGGTATTTCAAAATGAACATAGTTTTGCAAGATAATTTCACTTATTTTCCAGGTTTCCTGGAGGTAAATTATTCGGTAAGCATTCAGGAATGCACATAGTTTGCCATTACACTTTTTTTTTTTAAATGCCCTTCCAAGTCTGCGATGTTCCTGGAGCAGCCAGTCAAACCGGGAAAGTTTATTTTTTTTATTTTTCCTTGCCTGCCCCTACTGTGATCAGGAACAATTAATTAACTGTGACTCTTCTGATCCTTTTTTTTTATTATTTATTTTATTATTTTCTGGCAGAGGTAATACATACAAGGACATGACCAAAGATAAGAAATCAGACAGAATTCTTTACAAAAGAAAAAAAGAAACAACCATAGTGCATTTCAAATCCAATTATCAATTGGTAACCATAGCTTCCGGCCAAAAGTCTTCTTTTTAAATCCTTTCAATTTATAAACTGCTTTATCCATTCTATAAACATTTAGCAGCTTTCCCAACCATAGCTCAAACGTTGGAGGATCTACATCCAACCATCTAGAAGTGATACAAGCTCGATAAATAGACATTCCGATAAACAAAAAATATTCTTGATCTATAGTTAAATCCCGAGAAGGAAAATAAACACCAAAAATAATAATAGTAGGATGAAGCATAATCCGTACATGTAACAAATTAGACAAAAACTTTTCAATCTTCTCAATATATACAGTGAGTTTAGGACAACTATGGAACATGTGAATTGAGTCGGCTGCTAAAGTACCACAACGGCTGCAGTTGATACCTTTTACAGCTTTCCATTTTACCAGTTTTGCAGGTGTATAGTAAAGATCTAAGGTAGACATAAAGTGTTGACTCTTAAGAGAGCTATTAATTAGAGTCTTATTGCTCATCTCAAACACTTTTACCAAATCAATCCCTACGATACAGAGCTTCCTCTCCCATTTCCGGGTATGATGATCCAAATCGTTCTGGGTCCTATTATTCATTAATTGGTAGATAATACCGATACGACTGTTCTTCCTAGAGCTTTCTAGAATATCAATAGTTTCCATGGTATCAGTAAATAAAACATTTTTTTTTTCCAGGAAGCTACGAATCTGTAGATATTTAAAAAAATCATTCCTAGATAAACCAAAAGTCTCTTGTAGTTTGGAAAAGGACAAAAGAGACCCGTTTTGGTACAATTGGCCGAGTAAATAAATCTGTCTCATATGCCACCGGTGAGTTACCATATCTTGAAAAATTACGGGTAATAACTTATTATCAAACAAAGGTGTATAATAATTCAGTTTTGGAACTATACATAGAATTTTGTTCATTTGCCTCCAGATTAAACATGCCGCGAGGACTACCTTGAACTTTGTTTTTTTATAGTAGCTAGGTTCAGTAACTTTCACCAAACATTGCCGCGCGTCGGTACCTAGGAGCATTTCAAAAATAGAGGGTGACATGGCTGGATCTGATACATAATCATGAAAGAGCAAAACCCGAAAAGTTTTCAGAGCAATAGCCCAGTAATACATTTTAAAATTCGGAAGCCCCAAGCCAGCACAATCTAATGGGAGAGTGCACCATTTTAGAGATCTTCTAGCACGATGGTATCCCCACAGAAACCTAGACACCATTCTATCGATTCTGTTAAAGAGAGACATTGAAAAAAATAGAGGGATAGTGCGAAAAAAATACAAAAATTTTGGAAAGATCATCATCTTAATGACATTAGTTCGACCATATAATGATAAATGTAAATTATTGAATCTTTCTAACGATCTATTAGAGGATATGAGCAAGGGATCTAGGTTTAATGCAACAATATCCTCAACCTTGGAAGATAGAGTAACACCAAGATAAGAACCAGTAATATTTAATGGGATATCAGTGGGTTTACCCGTTTCCGAGTGAATGATCTGGGTTTTTGTGATGTTTAACTTATAGCCGGAAACCTTTCCGAACTCGTTTGCCAGATTAATTATTGTGGGTAACGCAGAGGAGACGTCAGAGGTGACAATTGCAACGTCATCCGCGTACGCTAGAACTTTATGGTCTACTTCAAAAAGACGAACTGGTGGAATATTCGGTTCCAAAATAAGTCTACTTAAATAAGGTTCTAAGTATAACGCAAATAAAAGCGGGGAACAGGGGCACCCTTGTCTCGTCCCTCTCGTAATTGGAAAAGATCTTGAATAGTCAGTGCCCAATCTTATAATACCCTTAGGACCAGAATACAGTGAACGTACCGCCTGAATGAATTGCAAGGGAAACCCCTTCCCTTCTAACACAGTCCAAAGGAATCCCCAGTCTACTCTATCAAACGCTTTTTCAGCATCGAGTAAGATCACCCCGACTGGGGACTCCTTTGCCTGTGCCCAATCTAGAAGTGTAATAACACGTCTCACATGGTCAGTGGTATCTCTACCTCTGATGAAACCGTGTTGGATATTAGACACTAAACTGGACATTACCTGGTTAAGCCTGTTTGCAAGAATTTTAGAATAGATCTTGCTGTCTGCCGTGATAAGGGATATAGGTCGATATGAACCTAATTCTTTCGAGTCCTTGTGCTTCTTCAAAAACACCACTATAATAGCGGTGGACCAGGAATCAGGTGGTTTCCCTTGAAAAGCAGAATTAAAAATCTTTACAAGTTCTGGTTTCAGCATATGTCTAAATGTGCGATAAAACTCGAGAGGTATCTGATCAAATCCCATGGCTTTGCCTGCAGCAAGACTCAGAATGGCTTGCTCAATCTCATCCCAACTTATTGGGCGTCCAAATAAATCAATCTCTTCACACCCCAATAATAATTGATTAGTACTGAGAAAATAATCTGCGGGATTCAAAGTCTTATCTACTTCATTATTAAAGTCATTATACAATGTTTTATAAAACCCCAAGAATGACTCTAAAATTCCTTCCCTACTTTCATGATAGTCACCGTTCATATCATTGACGCCCTGAATTTCATTAATAGAGGATTTCTGGCGTAGCCGCTGTGCTAAAATTTTACCGGTACGCTCACTGTATTCATAACGTTCGGTTTTGAAGAGCTTAAAGTCTAATGCTACTTTATCAGCAATATGAGTCCGTAGACCAGAGCGTTCGATTACTAGACGTAATTGCGCATCTTCTATACCAACATTATTTTTACAAGCCATCGCTAGATCCATCTCGGCTAACCTGATCTTATTTAACCTCTCCTTGAATTCTGTTTGTGTTTTTTTTCTCTTAAAGTTTGCAAAACTAATTGTCTCTCCGCGTATAATTGATTTGAATGCGTCCCACACCACTGGTGGGGAGCCTGAATCGTTATTTGTTAGAAAATAGTCATTGATAATAGTCGCCATAAATTGTAAATAGTCCTCATCTAGTAACAAATTTCTCTGAAATGACCAAGATCTACTTGAGTTCTGAGATTCTGTAGAAACCTCAATCTCAGCAATTATGGGATTATGGTCTGAAATGACTTGGGGTAGAATTTCAAGACTAATTGTCTCCAAAAACTGCGAAGACGTAAAAAAATAATCTAATCGGGCAAACTTACGATGTGGGCAAGAATAAAAGGTATATCCAGGATCTTTAGAGTACCTTTTATGCCACACATCCGTTAATCCGTTATTCAAAACCAACTCCCGAAGGGCATAATATGTTCTGGGTTTAAGACCGGTATACCTCCTTCCTAAATTAATATTCCAGTCAGCCGGCAGATGAATATTTAAGTCCCCACATATTATAGTAGGTTGCGCCCAGATAGCTAGTTCTGCGTTAATTGTATGGAAAACTTCCGCATCGTCTAAATTCGGCCCATACATACAACATAGAGTAAATTTAGAACCACCAATAATTAATTCAGCAAGTCCCCATCTACCCCATTTATCAGCTAGAGTTTTCGAACACTTCCCAACTCCCTTTCGCATACAGATAGCAATGCCTCTTTTTATACCCATCTGTTTAGAAACAAGTAGTACATCCAAACCCAACCTATCCAAAAGTGAGCGCTTATCCCACGCAATGTGAGTTTCTTGTATACATAATAAGTCGAAAGACAATGTCTGAATCATAGAACGAAACAATGACTCTTCTGATCCTATTTGGTATTTTTATTAACCTTGCATTTTTTTCCAAATCATTTTTATTGGGTTTTCAAGAAAAAAAACAAGAACATAGATGTAAATAAAGAAAATCTCACATTGGCATGAGTTGAGGTACAGCTACATATGATAATAATAACAATTATATTAGAAAGAAAGAAATACAAAAGAAGAAGGAATTGCCAAGAGGTTACAAATTAAGTGGCAGTTGGAATTGCGGTTAAACGTCACGGATGGTCTACGTTTTTGAAATTTGTATGTAGACCGACCTTAAGGTCATATGGTAGGCATATTATTGAAGACATTCAAGTTTGTATAAGATACACTATAAAGAAATCATGTAAAAACAACCATTAATGTAATATATTAATCATAGTCACAAATCTATGTACAATTTTAATGTCAAAACAGCAGGTAACCAGTAACTCTCACACATCCTACCACAACTTGTCCGTCGGTATAATATTAAAGACCTAATGAAGGTAGTGTGAAGCTTGTCCTATGTGAAACAGTCCCTATGTGGAGGGCCAAGTGAGAGGGTTCACGTTTGTTATTAGAGACCCATAGGGAGAGTGTCTTATTTCAGGTGATTGTGTAATGGTTGTCATCAAGAGGTTCAGCAAAATGTATATAAAGGTTTATGTGAAGTCATTTGGTTCAAGGAGGATCAAATTTAAAGGAAAAGGCATCAAAGGACTGTCATAGCTTTCCGTGTGAAGGACTCCAGGGCGAGGAGTGTAGAGAGATATTATCCGCCACTCTGAGAAAGGACAACCATTCTTGCCATTTTCTGAAGGAACCTTCTTTGGAGTTCTTCCAGTTATTGAGTACTATTTTGCAGGCAAGTGTAAGCATTCGGTCCAATAGATAGCGGTCATTCTCAGACAGTGCTGGGTCTAGAAATCCCAGAAGGATGTAGGAGAATTCCCTGGGGGGGTGTCAATATTTAATGTATTGTTAATACATTTGTATATTTTATCCCAGTGAGTTTGTAGGGTGGGGCAAAGGAAGAGCATATGAGCTAAATTACTGACGCGCTTTGCAGTTCCAGCATGTAGACTCTGACTGAGGTTAAGCTTAAAGATCCTTTCAGGGTTCCAATATGTTCTGTTTATTAGCATGAGTTTCGTTTGGGATAATACGGGAACTCTTTTGTTTGAAAAGAGAGTTTGATTAATCTTATGCCAGTCAAAGAGAATATTTCTAGTGTTTGATTCAGATTCCCATTTCACCTCATTACTCAAGTGTGATTTACGTGGTTTTGGGATCAGTAGTATGTAGATTTTAGACAGTGTGTCCTGATTTTAGTAGCTGGAATATCATTGGGAGGATTGACGGATTAGTGGGTAGTATTGAGTGTTTCGTGAGCTGTGCCTTTAGTTTCAGAAATGTATAAAAATTTAAGGGTTCCATGCCATGCCGTGATTGTAGTTCGGAAAAGGGAGAGAGGAGTCTCCCTGTAAAGAGGTCTTTGACTAGATTTATGCAATTTTCTTTCTACCAATTTTCCCAGAATAACATTTCTCGTCCACCTTCAGGTAAAGGTTGCGCCGTAGAGAAGCTGAGTTGGATTTGTTGATTCTTACCTCAGACATTTGTTCCAGGTGTAGTAGGGCTCTTCTTGTATTTTGAACGATATATTTAGAATGAGGGATGATGAAGATATCCATGGTTAGGAGAGCAGGCAGAGGGATTTCATTAATAAGTGACCTTTCTATGTCCACCCATACTGGGATATAGTCAAGGTCATTTACCAGCCAGTTGAACCGTTGCTTGCAAAGGTATGCAGTTTGATAGTTTCTAAAATTTGGAAGGCCCAACCCCCTTTTTCTTTGGATAGTTGAAGTTTTGTCAGGGAAGTTCCGGGTCTCTTCCCTTGCCAGAGGAACGAGTTTAAGATCTTGTATATCTTGGTCAAGAACTCATTAGAAAGTGTCAAAGATAGCATACTGGCCATATAGTTGACTAACTGGGTGATCATCATTTTCAATGTCTCTGCTCTTCCCCACAGGATAAAAATGTTGGAGACCAATCGTCTAGTAGTGTGGACATTTTTTTGAGGAGGGCATTCTCATTGGCCTGTGGGGTGGAGATTATGTCTCTGGTGAAGTCCAAGCCTAGGTATTTGATACTATTTGGTTGCAATGTAAGACCTGAGCTGCCAATTATTTCTTTGTCGCTGAGATTGTTGAGCAGTTTTACCTTAGTCTTATCTTTGTTGAGCTTGTATCCCAATACTGCAGAAAAGTCCGCTATTGAGGACATTAGGGCTGTTACAGCGGGCTCCGCATTTTCGGAGATGACTAATACGTCGTCTGTGTAAGCCGTTACTTTAACCGTGTTCTTAAAACATATTCCTGTGATCTCTTTGTTCCGTAGTTTGTTAATCAAAATCCCTGCCCTATTACGTACTAATTTATTATACTCTTATTTCTTTTTCACCAATTCATTCAAGACCAAGGCATCTCTGGTGGCAATGTGTTTCCCTTCCAGTGCTGAAATCTCTTTTACTAGTTTTTGAAGGTTGCTTTTAGTTTGCCTATTCATGGTGGACCTAATCTCGATAATCTCTTAGTGATTCCCATCTCCTGAGGTCTGAGGTGTCTCCAATTTTATTTTCAATGAGGTAGTTGGATCGCACATTCAATGCTTTGCTTGTTTGAATCTATATCTAATACTTCGTTATTGAATCTCCATAGGGCTTGTTTTTAGGTCTCGCCTGCGTTGCAGCGCATGCCAGCTCACCTTGGCGAGACGTATAGTCATTGGTTTTCTGTCTGTGTTCTTCGGAAGCGGGGGTTGTGTCTGCGCTGTCGCTTTTAGGCCCCGCCCACCCTGCCTGGGGATTCTGCTTGCGCACGGCATCAGCGCAACACAAGACCTTCAGGCAGTCTCCTAACACGGTCCGCCTTCACACCTGCAGCCTGCCCAGGCCGCCGCACACTCACTGCTGTGTCCTGCGTAAGCAGCCAAGTCCTCCTGCAGTGCAACAAGTCAGCCGCAAATGCCCTGGAGCAGCGCTCCAGCCGCATCTTCATTTGGAGTACCTGCCCGGACAGGGCATGTGCACGCGCCTGGGCTCCTCTTTGCCGTCTCCTCATTGAGTGCCTGCACGTGCCCAGACAGGGCATGTGCACGCGCCTGAACTCCTTGATTGCAAACTAAATAGTGGGGGCAGCTATTTTTGGCCAGCGGGGGTGGCCCGGTTGGGGGTGCAGAATGGAGACCTAATTACTCCTGGGAGCAGGCGGTCTGGCCCGCGCTTACCCAGGCCGGTGTTGCCGTTCCCCCCGTCCGGGGGCAGGGTCCGCCCGCCCGGCGTGGTATTGGATAACAAGCTGAGCGCGTGTTTGTTGCCAGGGGCAAGACACCCGAGGCAGGGCTAGCGTGGGGTTTCCATTCGCACTCCATTCCGCGTTTGGCTCGCATAAACCCTATCTTATGCCTTGTACATATACTAGGAGTCCTTAGGGAGGTAAAGGTGAGTCGCATTGTGTGTGGGCGGCCAGTATTGGAGGACTGTATGTTTCTCAGCCTACCTAAGTATGTAATTAAGTTCCAGGGGTGCTGATTGGGTGGTATCCACACATAGTTCATCAGTTTTCAGACAGTGTTGGTGAGGCTGCTCAGAGCTGTGGCCGGGTGCTGTATGCAGCACGCAGTATGGAAAGGCTGGTGCCAGGCAAGGACGAAGCAGTACGGTGCATTGTGGCGGTTGCAGCCTGCGCATGAGCTCCCCGGGGGACGGCGGGCGGGTGCGGGTTACCTTGCCATGGTTGGCTCCAGGAACTGAAGGGGTTTTTCTGGTCGCTGGAGGGACCAAGACAGTATGCTGCAGTACGAGTCCTCTTTGCCGCGGTGGGAGCCACATGCAGTGGGGGGCATTTCGCCAGTTTCCCGTCAGGCATTGTGCGGTCGGTCAAGTTGGACGGCTTTGTGGCATGCGGGGTTTCCGATAAGGTGCATTTGGCCCTCACAGCGAATGCTGTTTAACAGGTTTTAATGTCAGTTGTGGGGCAAGCGGGAGACTAGGGTTGTGTCTCCTCCCACACACTGGTGCTGCAATCATTCACCTTGGCCCTTGGTTTTATCAGCTCCACCGGCTGATTCACGGTCATCCCATGGGGTGACCTGGACAGCGGACAAACTGGGGTGCTGGACTTAGGAGGTTCCCGCTCGGGTCCAGGCCCTGGTCTGCTCTAGCTGGAGTCAGGTTTACGCCCCATCTCAAGTCGCTGCTAATTTATCTTATGCAACTAACAACCATAGACCAAGATAACTGTCCTGACTTGTTGTAGGTTACTACTTGCTATATTATATATCTGGATACAATGAACGAAACAGCCAGATACTAGTCTGGCGGCACACTGTTCTAAGCACCCGTGGCGGCGGGTGATACGGGGTGGCCTCTTCCATGGTTTGCTCGGGCTTTGAGGGACTTTGTGGCACGTCGGGTGAGCAGGTACTGGAGCTGGATAGTGTTAAGGACAGCACAGTGGCTGCAGCCGTGTGTTGCTCTTATGCCCCCCCCCCATCCACATCATTGCAATGCAATACGTCTCTCCTCTACCCGAGTTTAAGCTATTGGCATTGTAAATGACAATGCCTTTCTATTTATTTTTTAAAAACCAAGTCATAAATAAAAGGCATTCTCATTTACAATGCCAATAGCTCAAACTCAAGTAAATGTGAGACCTATTGCATTGCAAATGCTTGTTTAAAAGGTGTCGGGTCAGAAATGGATAAACTGATACAAGAGTGGTCTGAGATCAATCTTGGCTCAATGGAAGTTTAATCTATTCTATTTACAGCGTTGCCAGAAATAAGTAGATAATGCGTGAATAAGAGTTATGGGGAGATGAATAAAAAGTGTACTCCCTACTTGTAGGATTCTGTAATCTCCAAGTGTCAATCATATTAAAACATTTACATACATTGTTAAGAGCTTTGTGTGACCTATTGGTACGAAAGGGACAGCGTGAGTTTCTATCTAAGGCTGGGTCCAAGGGAAGGTTAAAGTCTCCGGCAAGTATGTGCATGGCAGTGTCTGGAGTTGTTTTAATTTGTTTAGTAAAATGAGTTGAATTGTTTGGAGTCGATTTTGATTTCTTGTAACAAGATGATGTCGCCCCTCTGCTTGTGAAGATAGTCAAGTATCTTCCTTCTTTTGATTGGGTGGTTTATGACTTTAACATTCAGTGAGACTATCTTAATGTTTTGTTGGGCCATAGCTATCGGTAGGGGCTGAGACACGAGAGTTTTGATATAGTCATAGTGTGCGTTTCTCTACAAAGGGTAATCCTGTTGGATCGTTTTTCCCCGCTAAGGGTGAGAAGTAGCCCTCCTTTTTGTATGAACAATAGGATTATTATGAGCAATGGGAGTACCTTGAGTAGAATCGTGAACATCTTCCCATTGAGGTGCCACCTGTGTGTAAGTTTTTTTTTTAGCAATTCCTGACATCGGAATAATAAACACAATAATAATAATAATAACAAAAACAAACAAAGAAAAACAAAACAGGTACACAAAGAAAAACAAGATCAACCCCCTCTCCAATCCCACAATCCCTCCCTCCCCAACCCCCAAAGTAATGAACTGGCAAGGTGACAGGGGAAGAGAGCTCCCCTCCCATGGAAAAAAACAGGTTAGAATAATCTAAACGCATAAGACCAACCTTTGCCCTAAGGCATGTACAACAGTAAGAAGATAAAGATAAAAATAAAAATAAAAATCTCTGCTAGAGATAAACTGACTGTTAGTTTAAACGTATGAACAATTTGGAACAACCGAGTTGACATTACCATATGTATGTATGGTGAGTATTACTGAGTATTTACTGAGACAATGAATCATCTGCCTTGTTAAGTGGCACTATATGAAGTGTATATTAGAGTATGAGGCATTTAGTATGAGGGTCAGAACTTGTTTGACTAGACCCACTACATGCGAGCTGTAGTAAATATTCAAATAATGTGTAGCTATTATGCGGTTATTCGGCCAAGAGTTGAAAAAGATTATGCGTCTAATTAGACAATGAAGGTTCTATCTCTGGTTGTGTGAAGATAGTATTAAGACCTAAAGCTGACAGTGGACTAACAGCATGTCTGTTCTTAGACAGAACCATGTCATAATATTAACGAATCAATGATGTGACCTAATCGGAGCGGATTCAGGACAATTTTCAAACATATGACATAGCAGCGATGTGATATATTCAGATCAATTTAAATGCATTTGGCAGCGCAATGATGTATGTCAGTGTATGTCAATGTGTATGAGCTACTAACCACAGATCGTTTAACTTAGCAGGCGTTTCACTTAGCAACTTTGCAAAATGTTCACTTAACTGGATTACGTCAGAGATGTCTTTGCTTAGCAAATGTTTCACTTAGCAATTTAGCAAATGTTCACTTAACTGGATTACGTTGGATTTCTTAACTGGGTTTCGTCGAAGGATTTCATATGACAAGACAACCACCAAACATAAGATGTATAGCTTACAAAAGGGTCAGAAGATTCAAAGTTGGTCTCTTGTCAATAGAGCGATAACTCAAGATCTTGCAGCAGAAAAACCAGGAGCCAGAGATGTCTATAAGAGCTTCATCTTTCCCATTGAGGAATTTTTTCAATGCTAGATGATCGATGAAGAAGTGTGGAGTCCCCTGAATTGTGACACAATATTTGGCTGGGCCTGCAAAGGAGAACTGGTAGTTCATAACCTTTAATCTGGGGTGAAGCACCAGAAAACCTGTTGTGTGTCAACTGTATCTTTACTATAATCCTGCGAGATATAGATTTGATTGTTTTTCTAAAGGATGTGGTTATTTTTCCGCATGAAGGCGAGTATCAGCTCAACATGTTGATGACGGAGAGGCTTGCACACTATTGGTCTTGAAGATTTCTGACTCGTGAGTATTCTTGCTGGTACCCTGTGTGCCCTATCAAACTCCAGGGGTTTACTGAAAGTCATGTTTGTGGCTTGAATAAACCAGTTTTCCAGGAAAGAGATGCGTGAGCCGGACGGGTCTTCCTCCCCTTCTGGAATTCCGAAGATTTGCAGATTCCCCCTTCTGTTTCTATCTTCCAGGCCTGATAATCGTTTAGTGAGCAAGTCCGTTGTAATGGTTCGGCACTGGAGGGATTTACTCATTTTGTTCAGCGTATCTTCCAATTGGCTAATTCTGCTTTCTGTTTCTGTGATACTAACGTTGGTATCTCTGATGTCCTGTCGGATCGCTGAAATCTCGGTTTGCATCCTATCCGTGTTTTCATCATGGTATTGATGTCCTGTTTCCTTTTAGTGGGTGAGTCAGTGTTAGGCTGGTTAGCCTTGACTCTTTTGAGGTTTGTCTTGATCTTTGTCTACTATTTTTGTGTGAGAACTGTACTTCTGCAGTGTACCAGTGAAACCGTTGACACCAAAGGGTCTGGTTACCCCTTTAGTTACCCTTCAATGTCTCCAATGCCTCTGCAGTTTGTAGCTTGTAGGCTGTAGACTTGCTTGTAGCCTGTAGCCAATGTTAACGCTTGTAGCCTGTAGCACTGTTGAAATTGACTGCAAGTAGCTTGTAGCCTGTAGCCAGTGTTAACTGGCCTTTAGCACTGTTGAAATTCACGGCGCAGCACAGTGAGCACCAAACATTAGAACGGTCTGTTGATCTTTATTCTTCATTCACATCAGGTTCGTCACAGGCCTTTGCTGGAAAGACGATTGCAAATCTTCTAGAATGTTCTTAGAACATGCTAAAATTCGCCATGTTAGAGCCAGGCGAGGAGGTCAGAGGATCGTGGGGAGACTGTATTAGGCTGCATGTGGTGGTAAACTCTTGCAGCAAGCTGCAGACAGAGAAATGGTATTTCATAGCACAAGTACTAGAGGCATCATTAACGCTAGATTGTTACAATCGCTGATTAACAAATTGGCCCAGGCACATTGTGAGAAGTTACCCTGAAAGGGGCCATAGCAGGGTTAGCCACTGTAGATTTGCATAGACGCTGGTAGTCAATATATTCGCTGAGGCGCCGTGAAAGAGTAGCCTGATCACATAAGTGCACTGGACTATATGTTATGTATGAGTTTTTATTAAGCGCGCATTTCACCCGAAGGTCTCCAAGCGCTAGCCTGACACAGAAAAAGAAGAGAGGGAGTGAGACAGCCTCAGAACAGCCAGATTTTTAGAGACCTACAAAACTTTCTGTGGTCAGTCTCAATACGGAGATGAAGAGAGAGAGCATTCCATAGGGTGTGGGCGAAATAAGAGAAAGATCTTCCGCCATTCCGGACGGCGTGGATCTAGGGAGGGACGAGAAGATGTTTGTTGGCAGATTGGAGAATTCTGGAGGGGTGGTAACTTTTCAGTTTATTGACCAGGTATTTAGGACCGTGACCATTGAGATTTTTGTGGACTAAACAGTTGATCTTGAATGTATTCATTTTCTAATGGGGAGCCAGTGGAGCACTCGAGGAGGATCGGGCAGTAGATTTAATTCAAGTCTGGCCGCTGTGTCCTGAAGCACTTGGAGTTTAGTTAGGTGCTCTTCGTTGATGGAGACCAAAAGGGCATTGCCATAATCCACTCGGCTAATGATTAGTCCTTGCACTAGGGGAATACGGGATGATTGTGGGACCCATTTAAAGATCTTACGAAGACTGCGCATTAGTCTGCAACAGGTGCTGGTCACATGATTGACATGATCAGACATGGAGAGTTCATTGTCGATCTGCACTCTTAAGTTACGAACTGCCGACTTGGGTGAGGGACATTTGCCTAGGTTAGGAGGCAACCAATCACTCGACCACAGAGTCTGTGCTTTACCGAAAAGGATAATTTTGGTTTTGCTGGCATTAAGTTGCAAATGATTGTTTAGCATCCAGCGGTGTATGTCAGACATGCACTGTCCAAACCGGAGTTTGGTGTCAGTGTTGTCTGGTCCAAGCGTGATTACTAGCCGAGTATCGTCAGCGTACGATACTGTGTCAAAGCCATGAATCTTAATAATGCTGGCCAAGGGTGCCACATACAGATTAAAGAGTGTGGGGCTCAAAATGGAGCCCTGGGGCACACCCTTGTCTATAAGTTGGCTGCTGTAGGCAAATGAGGCCATTAGAACTTTGGTGGTTCGATCAGTCAAGTAGCTCCTGAGCCAGTTCAATGCGGTGCCCCAACACCCTTCTCCCACAGACGATACAAAAGAGTGCTGTGGGAAATGGTGTCGAAGGCAGCCGACAGGTCAATAAGAACCAGGATGGTGGATTGTTTTGCATCAAGCGAAAGTCTTAGATTATCTACTATTTCCAGCAGGGCGGTTTCGGTGTTGTGTGAAGCCCGAAACCCAGATTGAGAGGGATCCAGCAGATTGTTGCTCTCCAGGTAGATGGTGAGTTGTTTGTTGACTAATGACTCTAAGACCTACCCGAAGAGAGGGAGAAGGGAGATAGGCCGATAGTTGTTAGGCTGATTGGGGTCTAGAGTGGGCCTCTTTAGTATGGGGCTAACCATGGCCTCTTCCCATCTGGTTGGGACGGTAGAGTGTAGTAAAGATATGTTGAGGAGCCCGGTTGGGCCGGGAAGAAGAGATGGCCCACTTTTGAACAAGATATGAGCAGAAACTGGGCTGGTAGGGAATCCAGAATTTAACCTTACGAGAGCAATTCTGACGTCCTCATTGGTGAATTCTGTGAATTAATTGAGGGCAGTGGAGATCGGAGGGAGGTTGCTGGTCGGCCCCTGATGTTGTTGAACGTGACATCACCTATGTGGGCGAACAGTTTATGGATGTTGTTGATTTTATCCACAAAAAAAGAGGACCTAGTATCCACCCACTCTTGCGATGTAAGTTGTTCGGGCTAGCATGAACTTGGGCTGGTAAATTCTTTTAATATTTTTTACAGTTCTTTGTGTGAGTTGGAGGCCTGATTTATTCTGTAGCCAAGGTAGTTTTTTTTGGGCCGTGGCTATATGGTCGAGATAGTGCTTATGGGTGGATTTATAGATCTGTCTATTGATACTTTTTGAGTGCCTCCACTTGCTTTCTGCCTTCCTGGAGGCTAGTTTGTCAGCTTTTAAGTCTGCAGTGAGCCAGGGTGATAGTTTGTGGTGGCGTTTGACTTTTTATTTTTGGCGCAATTCTGTCTAGGGTCTGGCTGATTGTTACCTCAAAAGACTCAAGTGCCAAGTTGGGATTGTCTGTTTCAGATTCGGGAGGTGGGGTAAAATGGTGAGAAAAAGTAGCTAAATTGACTTGGTCCACTGCCCTACTCAGTGTTGGTTTATTGTGTGGGGTTTTTAAAGTCGGAGTTGCCTGAATGTAAAATTTTAATATATGATGGTCAAACCAGAGGACTGGAATTGGGGGTTCGACCTTAATGTGGGACGAGTTAGTGAATAAAAGGTCAAGTGTGTGGCCTGCTGAGTGAGCGGGACCGACTATCAGCTGGTTGAGGCTCAGAGAGTTTAAGCTTGAGATAAGAAAGATGGTGTGAGTATCGGATAGAAGTTTGGCATGGTGGTTAAAATATCCTAATAAGAGAAAATTATCAGTAGCCAGGACATGGGGTGCAATGGTCTCAATGAAGTGACTTGAAAACTGGGCTTTGTTGCCCGTGGGGCGATAGAGTAAAGCACCTCTCCAGGACCCCTTAGCAAGGCAGTTCAGTTTTAAAATGCAATCTCTCCAATCTCAGATGAGGGTATTAATTCTGCTGAGTTCAGCTTTGGCTCTAAAGGCTATTGCTAGACCACCTCCTCTCTTGTTGTGTCTGTCTAATCTAGTCAGTTGGTTTTCAGGGGGAGAGCTATAGCGATGTCAGGGAGAGAGGACTCCTGGAGTCACGTCTCTGTGACAAAGAAGATGTCTGGTTTCTCAGAGTCTAACAAGGCCCAGATTTCAAGGTCGTGTTTAGGGATAGAGCGTGCATTACAATATATCTCAGTTTGATGGTTATGAGGGTCAGACAGGGGATCTGTTGGGGGATCTGATGGCGGGTTTAGCAGGTAATCTTGTAAGAGACTGTCATTGTGGCCACCATTTTAGAGTCAGGCAGTCCGAGCGCGAGGGATTTAAGCATGTTTGCTCTTACTTCTTTGTAACTCGCATTCACCGCTTTCCTCGTCCAGCCTGTGACATTGAAATGCTGCCTGGTCGTAGAGATGCCGCAATAACGGGGAACAGCGTTTACAACGCAACTTTTACAACGTAGTACCTTTACGACGCAACCATTACAACGCAACTTTTACAACGACTTGCGCTGGGGGGCGCTCTAGGATAGGGAATAGTTTTAATTTACTATCCAACACCTTCCCTACTTTCCACGGGGACAGGAGTTGGAATAGTAAATTAAACTATTAACTATCCAGCGCCCCCCAAAGCAAGTCGTTGTAACAACTTGCGTTGTAAAACTTACGTCGTAAAGGCATGCGTTGTAAAAGCATGCGTTGTAACGACGTACATCCCGCAATAACGATTGCCCTGAGAAGCCTGACCTGGGTATGCGTCGCAGCCTCAGAGATGCGTGATAGTAGGGCTGGTAGAGAACAGGCCGCTGTGCAACCAGTGAGTGGATCTTCAATGTGTTGATATCGCTTGATTTCCCCCGACTCTCAGCAGAGGTTTTGGTGAGAAGAATGACCGTAAGCACAGCAATAAGCGTATAAAAAAGCTTAATATAGGAGGAGACGCAGGCTCAAGCCTCCATCTTCTCCGCGCTCAACTCTCCCACCCCCCCAACCTTGCATTTTGTTAATTATTTGAAAAGGTGACTGAGTTTGTTTACCTCGTTGGAAATTGTGGTCCAGGCGTTTATCTTAAAATGAGTCAATGCTGCTTTTGTTCTCTGGCCGAAGTGGTTTTGAAATCATCTTTTAAGAAATCAGGATATTGCATACGAGTTACAGGTTTGTTAATAATTCCCCAGTCTGGTAAAATAGTATGTTTTACTCCTAATTCTTAATTTCTTTACTATCCGTGAGGAAGCAGATTCTCAATAGGTCCCCCAGATTTAGGGCCACTAGATCCTTAAAATTATGTAAAATCTGGAGTATGTTGTTCCGCTTTAGAATGTCAAATGAGCCCTGAGATTCAAATGTAGGCAAGAAATGTATTTGAAACATAGTTGTTGACTCCACTTTGTTTGGGTTACTGACATAAAATCGGAAACAAAAAAATCGTGCAGACAGAATATTGTGACAAAAATATCAGACAGAAAATATCAAAAGTAAGTATAGATTTAACTCCACTTCTATGTACCTTGACGATATGTATACAGTCGAGGTATGTAGATGTGGAGTTATAGTAAAACTTTGCTTACCTATAGAATATTACCTTCACAAAATGTTGTCCTCGATATTATTCACACAATATTTTCACACAATTTTTTCTTTCTGATATTCTGTCTAAATTCCCTTTGTTTACAGTTTCTATGGTTGTGTTAATTCGTGAGCATCAGCTGGTAGGTACACAGGTGGGCTGAGAGGGAAAAGGTTAATAAACATTTGTGGCTAATTAAGGATTAAATGCAAGGGGACGCCTTTTGTGGTTTAAATGTTTGACAATGATGCGTAGGAGGCATTCCATGCATCTACTTTCATTGTTAGTTCTGAATGGCTAGATTAGTAAGGTAGGGGGATTTAAATTATGTACACAATTCATAGTGGAGTGTACATGTGCATTTCATTGTGGGTGGACTTTAATGGTCATGTAAGAGCAGGACTTAAACAATAGGGTAGATGTTTGTTATGGTTAGTGGGCTTGTGAGGAGAGCCCAGACCCTATTTGGGCACAGCATTAGAATACATGTGAGTTTGACATAAGTTGTAGTAATCACTAATCTTACTAACTGGCCAACCATCCCTATCTGTATTGTACCCAGTGCCCATTTCACCAGACGTCCGACTGAAACCGTGGCTTCCTTTTGGTAATACAGTTTTTTTACATCTAAAAAGCTGTTATGTGGTGATGCATACATAGCATTTAGGTCTACACATGGGTATTGGGCTTTGTTGTTACTTGCCCACCTACTACTATCAGGGCTCGACAAATCTAAAAAATCTTACTTGACCTGCAGGTCGAGTAAGTACACTTTTATACTCGACCTAACCTCAATTTAACTCGACTCACAAATTGGCACCTGGCACTGAAGCGGAAGATATCATTTGCCAGGCTGGTCAAGTAGGCCTGAAAACTGGCCCGCCCTAGAAGAAATATACTTGCATTTGCGAGCGGTCGAGTACAATTGTCGAGCCCTGTACTATGTACAGATGTTGAAAACGCATGACGCGGTATCTGTTCCAAAATGCACAGTGCCTAATGAGGAGCAGATGCTAAACAAAATGAATAATCTGTGTTCTGGGATTCTTCACCTGACATTGAGTGATTGTAGTAATGGATCTAACTCCTATCGGGCTGAACAAAAAGTTGATATCCTTGCAAAACTATACAGTTGATCATTTCTTGAAAATAAATGTTGCCAAAAGTAAAATTTTAGTTATGAAATGTAAAAAAATTGAAAATCATGTAATTTTAATTGGTACTGAAAAGCTTGAGATGGTAGATTTATATCTTTATTTAGGGAAACTAATGGCGGGTAGTACAAAGAGCAAACTCCATATAGAACATAGCTCCTCTAAAGCAGTCTCTCATGCCAATGGTTTGCGTATCTTTTATAATGCTATGGATAGAAGGAACTTTTTACATGCATTATTGTTTTATAAAGTAAAAATTCCACCAACACTACTCTATACCATCGAGTCCATCCCTGTCCAGGATTGGATTTTTTTTTTTTAAATCTGTTTTAATTGTTTTCATTCAAAACTTCGGCAAGAACATCAGAATGCATATAATCACATGTTTTAGTTAGCTTACAGAACCATTGAAACATATCCTTGTTCGAACCTACAGTAATCTGGCTGGATTGGAATTTTTGGGATGGAATTGAAGGTCAGTTATTACGAAAACTGTGTAACTTTAATACGTCAGTTCCAACGGCTGCTATTAGGCTGGAATTTGGCTTAATAAGTTCTTGTACTCAAGGTCTAGCTAGGGTTTTACGCTGGGGATACCAGTTGAAAAACAGCGAGCAAGACTCATTAAGAAGTTTCATGTGTCAAGAAAAGGTCGGTGGTCAGGCAAGTAATTATTCCTTTTATCACAATTTTTTATTTGCATTAAAAACTTTTTTGTACAAGAAAAATTAGTGACTACTCTCCTTCTAATAGAATTTAAATCCTTTTTAAAAACCTCTAGTGGTAAGACTAGTTTTAATAGAGATATTGAATTCTGTAATTCAAAAAAGAGATTAGAGCTAGTAGCCATGACAAATTCACCAAAAACTCTACAAAAATATGTACATTGGAACTTACAACATGGTAGCCGACGTTTTCTTACACTTTGTCGCATGAATCTTCTACCTTTAAACAATCTAACAGCAAACTGGTCCCCAAATTTGGGAAATGGAAAAATCTGCAACCTCTGCAATCTAAGCTCTCAGACATTGGATCATATCTTATTTGCATGTCCAGCATTGGCCTTGAGCTGCCGTCGTTGGCTTCGGCCAATGTTCTTACTAAATAGAGCTAAAAATGTAGCTTCAGCCCCCAATTTTTTACTGTGTCCAAAAAATGAAGCAGTGTGTATAAAACTTTTTAATTATTTTAAGGAGTTTATGTATATATTTTAATTGCTGTCTTTTGCTGTTGTTTGCTCAAGAGGGAGATGCTTTGCTCATTTCCCACTTTTGTTTTGCTGTCAAGTTAAAAACTCAGCCAAAGTGTGATTATGGATTGCGTTTTGCACATGTACTGCTGCTATTGAATTGTTGTTTGCACACATTAGGCCATGCTTTATAATCCATTTTCTTGCTGCTAAAGCTGAATGTTCTGCTGAGGATGAATTCTGGATTTTATCAAGTACCTGAACTAGCTGCTACCTATTGCCTCTCGGTACATTTTTGTATTTCGTACGATATGCCTTGCCATTTTATTCTGTTTGCTGGTAGCTCCAAACGTGGAATGAGTTTTGTTATGTTTGTATGTACTTTTAAGTGGACCTCATATGAGTTCCAAATCTTAATAAATATTTGAATTGAAATGATAGATTAAATGCCATATGGCTTAAAATGCCCACTCAAGAGATCAGCCGTTACTTCTGGGTAATGTGTCATTAATACAAAAGCAATTTTTCTTAGTCCGTATAGGTTTTTTTCCAGGCTTCCTTTAAATGGAAAATGTATAAAATTATTTTGAGCTCTAAAAAGATAACTGTAAATTTTCGCTCATCATACCATTTGTGTCTGTCTTCTCTTTCAGCTCCTACAACCCATTGTATTGCCGTTCATGTAGGATTCTTTTAGGTTTTTGTCTTTATTCTACCTTCAGGTCCTTGGCTCATCTACGAAGGCTCTTCTGCCTCTCTAAAGAAAAGGTCTGCTGGTAAGTTTGGAGGTTAATTCTAAAGCACTGGTCTGGAAAAGCTCATTGGGGAATGTAGAGACTACTTCTGCTCCCTCTCATTGGGAACGTGGCAGCTCTAGACTAGTCAGGCATGTGGTGTTGATGGTTCTGGAAATAGGGGTTTAAGTAGGCTTAGTGTTCAGATGAGGATAGGGTATATCAAACACAAACAATAACTGAGTTGTGGAAACCCTCACAAACACTGAGGCATATGGGCTTATGCATTGGGGATAAGGGACCATCTGGTGGGGACAATTAAGGGAGTAAGAAAAGAGAAGAACTGGAAAGAGGAGACGTAGGAAGAGGGAGACCTATAGCAGTAACCATCGAGTATGGTAGGTCGAGGATGCACCAAAAGAGCAGAGAGCTGTAGGGAGCGTTGCAACAATGAACAGTATGATGGAAAGATTTGATGGGGGTGTTTGGAATGGGTTTTGGTGAAGCACGGGGGCACAAAGGGTTGAGGTGGGCAAAATCCAAGGGAAAGCATATTTAGAATAAAAGCAAAGTAGCAGAGTACAGGGCATAGTGTGACGCGGAGTTAAAATGATTCTGTTAAGGTATTGATGATGGGGAAAGTCTGCAGTCTACCAGAAACCAGCCCAAGGAGTATGTTGCTGTTTCTCTGTAGCGCAGAAGTAAAAAAAAAAAAAAGTGGTGGAATCGACCAAATAAGTGAGCTATATCCTCAGCCACATTGCCCCTCATAGATCCCTAATAACACATCTTTGTTCTTGAGAAAGTGTAGCATAAAGCTTGCCATCCCTTCTCGCCATAGCTAGCAGTACTAGTCTGAACATTTGACAGTGACAGCAAAAAGTGTAAGAGTAAAAACAGAGTTGATATTTGACTTCGGCCAGTGGAAAAGATCCATATTTCTGACCTATGTTTTCACCATGGCCTCTTGAATCGGAGCTTTTTCCTGTTAAGTGTTTTGTACTTATGTTGCCTCTTACAGTATATTGAAACATTCACATGTTAGCTTGATCTATATGATTTCACAATAAACCCGCTTTGAAGTGTATAGTTGTCAACATCTAGTTTCTCCTTTCTTTAAGTTACCTTTTGGAATCCAAAAAAATTCTGCCAGCCTCTGACCTGAACTTCAGCCTCTCGAGCCTGAAGGGGAAATTTGCAGAAGTAAGGTTATTTATACCTGTTTCTTTTAATATTGGGAAACCGTCATTCTTTGTGATTTCTTAAAGCATGCTTCCGTCACTCTTCTATCCTCGTAATCAGCCTGTTTAGCAATTAACAGTGAATCTAATTATAATTTTTGTGTTTTTGACTTACCTTTACTCTGCACAAAGCTTCTGATTTCTCCTCCGGTTCCAGCAACTTGGGGGCCGATTATGATCGCGGACGGACTTGAGTCCGGCCGCGACCCCTGAGCAGGAGGGAACGTCCGCAAGGGCTGCGGCGTTCCCTCCGAGCAGATTAGGATGTGACCGCCAGAGTGGCGGTCACATCCTCTATCTTTAACATTGCGGCGGGTGCAGCTTCAAGCTGCACCCGCCGCAAGGTTAAAAATGCATGCATCGCATTTGCATGCACAAAGCGGCAGGCACCGCGCCTGCTGCTTTGTGCACGCAAATGCAGGGGGTACCATAGGGACCCCCCATGTGCACCCCTAACCCCAACTTCAACGGGCCCCCGAAGTGAAAGTCCGTATGCTTTTCCACGGCGGAAAAGCCGCCGCGGAAAAGCATGCCTTTTACACCATCCTAATATGGCTGGCGGTGTCTGATAGACACCGCCAGCCATGTTAACGCTTTTCCGCCGCGGCGGAAAAGCTGCGGACGGAATGCCAGACCCACCAGCCATCCTAATATGGCGGTGGGTCTTCCGAGGCTCCGCGGCGGTTTTCCCGCATCCTCCGGGCCGGTGGTGGCTTCCGCCGGCCCGGAGGATGCGGGAAAACCGCAATCATAATAGGCCCCTTGGTTTGCAAAATTGTATCCGCAGTCTGCTACTCCTACAGAAGATTCTTCCAGCCTGCCTTATCTGCTTGAAAATGTACATCTTTGTTAGTAACGTCTGCCCTCAATTCTTTGGAACTGTCTTAGCCCTTAAGTCCTTTTAATTTCCACTTGCTCACATAAAGATATGTCTGCTCGGTGCTATTTACACTGTTTGCACTCTGTGGATCAGTTACTTGAGTTTTTGTTGCTCTTGGCTTTTTCCCCACAGTTCACTGCACTTAGGGACCAGGAGACTTCCTGTGCCTTAGTTGTTGTCGAGCACAGCTCCGAAGATGAATGATGCACCCCTTTATATGTTACTACTCTTAACACCTACACAAGCCACTCTTCAAGTCCCCTAATTGAAAAGAGTCCTATTCCGGCCTCTTCTATTGCCAACTTGTGGAAATCTGCTCTCTAACTTGCAGTCTTGTAAGCTGTGCTGCAAACATTGTGCCATGTTAATTGGGGGGAGGGAGGTGATAGAGGGTTAGAAGGGAAGAAGGATGTGAAAGTGGATAGGATTGAAAAGAGAGGGGCAGGAAAAATGTTGGGGAGTACATGGAAGATTGACTGAGGAGTTCAAAGCGCAGGGTTTGGGAGTTAGTGTAGTGGGGAGTGTGGAGGTGAAATGCGTGATAGAATGATTATGGGAGTGAAGGTGAATGGATGATGCCAACTGGTAGAAGACATTGGTTAGGTGTGTGGTTGTTGCTTGGAGGGTATCCTGTGCCCCACAGGTAAATAAACTAGAAGTAGTACCCCCAACCTCCTCCCTCCCACCACCCTAATACACTTCACCCTTCACATGACCATTACTGGGTAATACTTGAACCACTCCCCTTGTTGTCTCTTCTCATGATGCAGTGTCTGCAGTTTCTACATAAATCTTGTGAAAAGCCTAGAAATCGACCTGCAGTTCATCTTGTAACCAGGTGAAAGAAGTGGACTCTAAGGGTCAATAATGCTGACCTCCTATTCAAGCAACAGGGACTCAACAAGCTACAATGGGCATTTACTGAAATTGCCCACCTCACCAGTTCCATCTGAACAAGTCCTTGGCTCTGCTGCTGGTGACTGCTCAAATAGGTCTTGACCACCACCATCACCCCAAGACTGGGGTCAGTGTGTACTCCGCCTAACATATCCTGAAACCTGGGATTTGTAAACGTTTTGGCTTCAAGAACTGGTTGAAAAAATGTGAATGACACAACAGACTAATAGACCGAGAGGGTTCTGCACAAACCCTCTACTAATATATTTTTTCTAAACATGTTTTGTTTTCCCCTGGTGGGGCAAGGGATGCCATATGCTAGGAGGGCTAATCCCACCCCCCACATTATTTTTATTATGTTTTCCCATGAGGCCACGATCCCCACCACCCCAGGGAAAACGCATAAAATATATTTGGGCCCAAACGGGGTTAGACTGAATGCAAGGGTGGACAAGCCCCCCATCCCAGACGCCACCCCCACATTTATTTACTTTTTTTTTTACTCGTTTTTTTATTTCTCCTGAGGACAAATCTCACCACCCAGCTCTCATGTAGAAATTAGAATACATATTTGTAGCCACAGGAGTACAATGAGTGATTTAGAAGGCACTTTTTGAATCTGTCAAAATGGTGACACTTTACTAAATAGGAAATCTTCAAGCAAGGGTAAGAGCAATTCATTGAGCATCTTGAGCCGAATGCTCTTTCATTAAACATTGACTTTCAACCATTTCAAGTAAGGTGTTATGAGCCCCAAGTTACCCAATATAGGCATAGGTAGTTGCACGACCTTTTACCTACATTTGTCTTACCTTATTCTACATAATTGCTCTGGAGCTGACCTCTTGCCTAGTTAGATGCAGAATAAATGTTGTGTGGTTTTCTTCGAAAACTAGCCTAATTTATTATGCATGAGAATTCTCAGTATCACAGCAGGACTACCATCTCCTGTATAATAACGCTGTACAAAGGTCACCTCTATCATCATCCTTGAACGACAGGCCCACAATACAATGACACAGCTAGGTAGAACCCCTGAGGGTACCTTTTGGGTCTATAAGCACCACATCTTCGCTGTGAAAAACAGAAGAGAAAACGTCCATGCTGACACGAGACGCTGATGTCCCTGCACGCAGACACTCCAGCACACAGAGTTCTGACATACCTTGCAGGGTGTCCAACTCGAGAACAAGACAGGGTCCTTCGTCCTCTCCCGTCAGGTAAATGGGATTGGCTCTTTCTTAGGGGGATTCTTGGCTTTCCACCTTCATACATGCTAGGCACACTTAGCCAGGGTTGGCATATTAGGAGTATGCATGATTACCATGTATCTATATGCCTGCATATATTCACTGTTCTAGCACCATGGTAGAACTCTATCTTTTATGTACTCTGGTGCTTGTAATCTTATAGATCTGTTTCTGTCTAAAGGTTGATGAAGCACACATATGTTATACTAGAATGACGCTGGTTCAGTAAATACTTATTGAAAACATCTCCTCCGTTTATTCTGTGTATCTCTCTGAGACAATGTGAGCACGAGTGTCTGAGTGAAAAGTACTGTACTGTTTCCACAATCTCTGAGGGGTCCGGGTTGTCATGATCGATAGTTGCCAGAAACTATTCGCTCCTTTGTAAAGTTGGGGGGCTTATAGTGGCACTGTGAGCTAGCTGGTCTAATGACTAACATATCCTGTGGGGGTGTCTGGAATCACTCTTAACACCTATCCCTTAGTTTATGTTGTCTAAACACACAGATCCTATATGGATTTGTAGGAACTACACAACAAAGGTGCATGCTGCATATCCTACGGCTGATTTTCTGTGATTATTTTCTAAGGCAAAAACTATCATTATATAAGTCACGACACCAGCGGTTTCCACTGCCCCAATTTCTGCTCCCTGACATTGTGCCTCCTAGCACGTGAGGGATTTCCCCAGCGTGCCTTTTGGCTGTAAGGAGGGGCGAGGAGAAGCTGGACGTGCTCATAAGTGCCAGAACAGTCCTGCACTGTGGCACATGCGCAGAAGGTACCCGGGCCCGCCATCGCCCAGAAGAGGCCAGGCCTATTCTTTCTTCTACAACTCACTGACTACTGCTGGCTGGATCTTGAAAGTCCTTTTATATCTGAATCACACAACTACTTCAGGAATGATAGTGCACCTGATATGGCTCGGGGAAGCTCTGTGTCCTCTGAGCGTTGTTAGTTCCAGGGGGTAGTAGCGATTCCCAAGCAAGCATCATTATGATTTCTTGGAATTTGGCCGGGATAAAGTCAAGGCTGATAGATTCCGATTGGTTATCCTATGTTGGTGGGTGTTACGTTTGTATATTTCAAGATACATGGGCTAGATAATTTTTTTATTTAAGTGAGCATACTTCATACAATGTGGAAGCTAAACCCCCGGAGAAATCTGGACGGGCAATTGGTGGACTTCTGATCTTGATTAGAAATAAAATTCATTTAGCTCACACACTCTTTTGCAGGTAGACTGTCCCGATATAATGGGGGATCTCAGTTACAGTCCCTTCAGGTACCCAACTGGTATTTATAAATGTTTATGCAAGATCTGTTGCGGCTAGCATTAAGTCCCCCATTTTGTCCTTACTGGACGGGCTAATTGAGTCCACCCGTCTGAACACAAAGATAATAATAACTGGAGACTTTAATACCTCCTTTGAACCCTATTCGTACATCAATCAGATAACTAACTCGGAGGATTAACTGTGAAATAGTCCCCTTCTGACAGGGAAACCACAGTGTAATATTTCTGCCACCGCTCTTAATTTAGCTTCTATGGCGGTTGCTAGAGGCTTAAGAACATCCAGGGTACCTACTGTTTGCTGGTGGTGCAGGATTTGTGCTTACCTGAATCTTGCCCTCTGCAGACCCTGCAACCAGAACACTGCATTTGTAAGTTGTTCACTTACCTGTAAAATCACATTGTTTTCCTCTCTAAGATAGCATTGCAAGGACAGAAAACTGCACTAAGTGTCTACTTTTGAACTTCTATTTAAAAACATACTTTTTTGCGAAGATGTTGGTCTTAAAATTAATCTTGAACAAAGCTTATTTTTATAAAATTGGCATGGATCTCCTTTTTTTGGACCCTGGGTCCTTTATTGGTTATTGTGTCTTATACTCTGTTTGGCCTAAGGCTGCTCGCCCACACTACCACAATCGGAGCACTTTGGGCTTGCATTGAGCCCTGTACACTTCTGGGGGAATCTCTGGCCTCTGTATGCGGTATAACCACCTTGTTGCATACCATATACAGAGCCAGCTTCCTACATTGGTGATGCAGCAGTGGGGTACAAGACTTGAAATTTGTTGTACCACTTGATGAATAAGGGATTTCACAAAAGGAAATCCATAATTGTCTTTAGTTAAAAAAAAATATATATATTTTTTTTCCCCCCCAAACAATTTATTTAAACTAGTGTTAGGGCCTTGTTTAAGTCCCTCACTGTTTAAGATGTAATAATCTAAAGTAAGTAGGCCTTAGGAGTCCTCAGCATTTTTTGTAAGTCTTTATTAAGTCCCCTGACAACTTTAAAAACCATGACTGAAACTCCAAGGACCAGCCAGGAGCCCAACCTAGCTCCCTATGCACATCTGAGAGTGACCAAACCCAAAGAACTTTGTAAAGCATGGAGACTTGCCATGGGTCCTAAACCCAGAAAAGCCTATGTCCAGCAGTTGATGGCAGAAAATGACAAGGCACTGGCAAGTCAAACCTCTCCCAATGGGGAAGAGGCTGATGATTCCCAAGTAATGGAGGAGGAGGACACTGACTCCATCACTACCCCCTCAGAAAGTAATACCTCTAGGAGTGACAACAGTAGTGTCCCAGATGAGGAAGATGCAGATTTTCAGAAACCGGCCAAGAGGATAACCTTAGAGGCTAAACTCTTGGCCATAGAAAATGAAAAAGCAGAGATGGGCCTGGGACCCATCTCTTGTGGCAGCAAAATATAAAATAAGGAGCAGGTAGAACCTTTTGACTCTAAAATCCCCAAAGGGGTTGTTCCTGAATTCTTTGAGGGTGATAATATCACTAAGTGGTTCATTGCATTTGAGAGAGGCTGTCTTGGTAGACCGGTCCACTGGAAGCTGTGACGTGCTATCCCTGGGGAAATGTTCTCAGGGAAGTGCAGGGATAGACTCCTGACAGTGAAAAAGATGATACATCTATAACCTCATGAAGGGTACCCTGATTAAGGGCTTTGGATTTAGTACTGATGAGTATAGGTCCGAGTCAGGGAGGCTCGAAAAACCCACAGCCAGACCTGGGCAGATTTTGTAGACTACTCGGTGCAAACACTAGGAGGTTGGTTAAATGGTAAAAATATGCATGGATATGATGGGCTTTATAATTTGATAATGAAAGAAATCTGGTAAGTAATTGCGTGCAGGGAAAGTTGCAGCAATACCTAGTAGACCTGGGGCCCCCCTCTCCCCAACAGTAAGGGACGAAAGCTGATCATTGTGTAACAACCAGCGTGTCCAATACAGGTTATTGAGGGGGAAACCAAAAGAAAGAGGCCAAAAAGCCCCCCCCCCCATGAGATAAAGGTGGACCACTCAAAAAAAATTGTAGTCCCTCAAAAATCTGTTCAAGAGGGTGGGCCCAGAGACACCTCATAAACCAAAAATGGGTACAAAGGAAAGAATTGGGATCGCAGTAGGTCATGGTATCACAACTGTCAAAAGACAGGACATCGTACCAAGGACCCTAGCTGTCCTAAATACAAAACCCCTAGTGTAGCTCCAGGGGTTGCCAGTCTAGCCTGTAGGGGTAATTATCCAGATGAGGAGGTCCTCCTAACCTTTAACTGGAAAAAGGGCTTAACAGGTGAGTTAGAGATTCCACAGGGGAGTGGACACTTCCACCACCCACTGGTGAATAGAATCCCAACCACTGCTCTGAAAGATACCTGTTCAGTCACACAATTGTGCACAGCAGGCTGGTTCTTTCAAACCCGTACATCACGGGTTGGACGAAAAGAGTTCGGGCCATCCTAGCAGTGGTCACTGTTAGGTCTGTGGCTGTAGTACCCCTAGAGAAAGATAGGTCCCTCAGTTCGAGAAAGGGTGGTAGTCCGTACAGCCCTCCCCCTTTGATTGCCTTCTTGGAAATGACCACCCAGAGGTTGATCCGAGCCAAAGTGAGTTACAGGTCCAGTGCCAGGCCTCATGCAAAGGAATCTGGGGGGATTGCACCTGCAGCTAGTACAGGACAGCCCTAAAGAAAAAGCCAAATAAGTGTAAGAAAGGTGGGCAACTTTTAGCCACGTTCCAGTGAGCCAAGGAGATTCTATATCAGTAAGAAAGAACTTCAAAGTTGACACTGGTGAAG
Source organism: Lissotriton helveticus (assembly GCF_964261635.1). Classification (NCBI taxonomy): domain Eukaryota; kingdom Metazoa; phylum Chordata; class Amphibia; order Caudata; family Salamandridae; genus Lissotriton; species Lissotriton helveticus. The sequence goes on along the minus strand of NC_136070.1, from coordinate 128,707,260 downwards.
CCCTACCTTACCCACAAAAGGACCCGTCTAGTCAGGCAATTTCTCAGTGTGATTTGGTGTCTACTAAGCTGACAGAGGATAGAGTGGAGGTAGGGTGCTCACCACCAGAAGTAGAGATTCCCCCACTCCCCTCTTTCTCTGAACACAGAAGTGTTTGGTACCAAACTGCTCCTCTCAGCAAGCCAGGGTGGTTTTTTTTAAGCTCCCTCCTGGAATTCTACAAACCCTGATATAGTCATAGACTGGATTTCGGAAACATGCCACCACCAGACATGTTTCTGTGCCCCTGGGTCGAGAGCCCCCACTCCCTGGGACCAGAAACCAAGCACATCCTCTGCGGAGGTGTCTCACCTCCTCCCCCAGGATCGGCACAGTGCTCGAGAGGGAAGCTTCAAAGGCCATAGTTTAACATAGCAAAGACTGAACTTTGCACAAAGTGTCCACTTTTGAATTTCTATTTAAAAACGTACTTACCTTTTTTGCGGAGAACTTGTTTTTATAAAAATGGTGTGGGTCTCCTTATGTCGTGGGTCGTTTATTGGTCATTTTGTGCACAACAAATGTCTTACACACTCCTCTTTGTTAGGCCCAAGGCTGCTCGTCACATTACCACAAATAGAGTACTTTCTTTTGCATTGAGTCCTGTACACTTCTGGAGTAATCACTGCACTTTGTGCACATATGACCACCTAGTGGTAAACCATAAACAGAGATAGATTCATACACTATACTTAAAATCCACAACCTACCTTTTAATAAAATGCAGATGATTTTCTATAACGAGTTGGGCCACAATAAACTCTATCTGGGCAAAGAAGTTAAATGGTATGACAATGAGTGAAAATAGCCAAGCATTCCTTGATCAGCTGTTAATGGTTATGAAGCGAGTGGCAATTATAACGCTGTCTTGAGTAAAGCTAAAAGTAATTGGAATAAAAAGGTCTGTCAAGAAATGCTCGTAGCTGTCAAAATGAATAACAATCAGTCATTCTGGCGCATAGCATCACAGGCTCGCTAAGAGTGTGAGAACCTACACCACCATATCCAATTTGACAGTTGGATCTCCCATTTTACCACACTATATGCTCCAGTAAATCGCTATGACTCATCCTTGTACCCCGGCCAGGTGACCCCTGCTGAGGTCATGGCTGTAGCCAATGCAGAGGATGGCGACTTGGTAGTTAGCTGTGAAGACCCTGTGAGAGCTGTCAAGTCACTAAAATCTGCTAAGGCCCCCGGGCCTTCTAAAATCCCTGGTGACTTGTACAAAACATGGCCTAAAGTCTGGACAGGCTATATAAACTTGTTATCAAATGCCATTTCAGCTGGGGGGAGGCGATCTCCTATTCATGGAGAGGGTCTGAATTAATCCCAATCTACAAGAAGGTTGATCCTGTGTCCCCACAAACTATAGCCCAATTAGCCTTATTGACAACCTACAAAAGATCTTTGCAAGGCAGGTCCTAGACCTAGGTATTAGACTGGTTGGAAGATAAGAGAATTATGTCCCTCCATCTATGCTGGAAATCACTTAAAGACTAGCACTTCTGACCAGGTCTTTAGATTAGCCACTCCTTTACTGAAAATATGATCTATTATCTGAACAAAAGCTCTATGTGTCTTTTTTGACATTAGAGCATCATTTGACCGTCATCAACTTAATGATGTATGGTGAATTTTGGCAAACATGAATGTCCCTGGGAACTTGTTCCAGCTCAACATAAAACTTCACACTGAAAATTTTGACCAAGGTCGGTGGGGCAGTAAGGGAGAGCTAATGGATCGCATCTCCATTAGACTCTGCGTTTTCCAGTGGTGCGTTTTTGCCCCTACATTATTCACCCTTTATATGAATGACGTTGTTTGAGCACTCCTGGATTGAAAGAATGATTCACCCACTCTGAACAATAGAAAAGTCCTCATCCTTCTCTTTGTGTACGACTCTCTTCTTATCTCAAACACATAGGCGTGGGATCCAGCTCCTGATGAACAACTTTCTAGGTTTCTGTATGACCAGAGGCTTGGAGCGCAAAGCTAATACAACTGAGTACATGGTGTTTGGGACTTGCGCCATTAAGAATTCTGTTATTAGAGCTGGCTGCAAAGCACTTGAAAGGGTACACAGCTTTGATTTATTAAGAAGTTAAATAAACTTAAGGGGTTGCACAACTCACTAAGAGTACATTGTTAATCCAACACCGATCCAGCGCCATCATAAGGATGTACATAATAATGAGCTCTCCCTCGGTATCACCAGCACTGGAAGGGTACAGTGCAAAAGAACAAAGCACTGCGCTTTTTGGTGCAGAGGTTTGGGGCTCTACTGACACTGATCAACTGGCCACTGCTGAGAACCACATTGCACGGAAGCAGGTCTATGTACTGCCCAGCACCCCTCATTCCACTCTTCTTTGACTTACCCTAAAAAGAATTGCTGATTTGTCTTCTCTCAAGCCTCTTGTGTACTGGGTCCGTCTTTGATTTACAGCCAAACTCTGTGATTATAGAGATTCTCTTAAGTAACTAATAAAAACCACTAATGCCATGAGAGTACCCTGGTTAAGCTTTGTCTCCGACTGGTTCGATAGGTTGGAGTTGAAGAGATCATGGGACGACCCAAACTATTTGTAAAGCTGACCGTGACGATTTGAAATCCTGCTGTTGGACATACATTCATGAACAATATGTTAACAGTGGGTATAAAGGTCACCAGATAAGCAAGTATTTAGAGTTTAAGTTCTACCCGTGCTTGGAGTAATTTTTGGACGCAGTCTCCCCGCCTCAAGTTAAAAGCCCGCACGTCCGTTTTTTAATTTTTTTAAGCAAATTTTATTTGTCTAGTTTCACATAAATTGCAGGGCTCTGCACTCCAGAGACAATGCACATATCAAATACACAGTAATAACGACTTTGACTTTTATGGATAACAGCAAACCGCATTATAGCAACCCCCAAAGTCTGCACGTCCGTTTTTGGCTAGGTACTCTCCCGCTGAGATCATTTATTGGCCAATGTAAAAAAGAATCTGACTCAAGCCTGTGCCCAGCTTTCTGTCTGGATCTTGAGACAGAGGTGCATGTTATGTTGTTTTGCCCAGAGTACCTGGGGGCCTGTCGTAAGTAGATCCGACCAATCTGTTGGAATCTAGGGGGTCTAGATATTTGATGGCCCAGAGAATTTTGAAAATCGATACTTCACTTTCAATTGCATTTGCAGTTAGCAACATTTTGACTGTCTGGTACAAACGCAGCAAGCTTTTAACGTTAACCACTTTGTGACTACTGCTGTATACCATTATTATTTTGGTTCTTGTGCACTGTATATCTTACTCATGCTGCCCCTTTTAGAGCTAGAAATGTGGCAAAGATTCCGCATATGTATTTACCTCTGACACATGTAGCACTGGCACTTTCTGAACATGGCTCTTCATGCATAATACTTTTTAATGATTTTATCATACTGATTGTTTTTATTTTGGGATATGAGTGTGCATTTATCATGAATTCCTTTGCAGTATAATAACCTTTTAAAAAGGAAAAAAAGGACGAACTTCTGGGCACTGCAAACTTTTCATTTTTTGCAGATATGCGTTTGCTTCCTTTTTATGTATACTTTGATGGTTTCTAGATTACTGAAATAAAATATTATTATTACAACATCATAATCGGGCACAGGTGTCTCAGTGAGATCTAAAAAGCTTTAGTGAGTTTGACAATGGTCGGAAGACAGCCCTGTGATTTCCCAACTAGGTATGTCGAGAACTTCCCCATTTGAGACGGTGGGGCACACCTGGTTAGATCTTAAGCAGGGAGGGTGAAGCTTGTTAGGTTGAAAGGATTTATTCAGCGCAAACATTTACCCGGAGGTGTCAAGGTGCTCTGATCCTTCGAGAGTGATCACAGTGTGGTGGATTATGGAAACAGCCATGTTTCAAAGTTCTTCCTAAACTGAAGAAGATCTGGGAGAATTCTAATGAATGGAGAAGTGCATTCCATTCTTTGGCTGTGTATATGAAAAAACGCCGTCCTTCCCAGTTGGTTTTCCTGCATCTGTTTTATTACAAGTTTTTGAGATCTGGAAGAGCGTTGGCAACTATCCGGTATATACCACTTAAAGGAGTGCTTAAGGTAATACGGGCCAACTCCATGCTAGGCTTTGTGGGCAAGGCAGGGAGCCTTAAATTTGACTTGCTGCCAGACGGGTAACCAATGCAAGTATCATTCTTGCAGCAGCATTTTGCAAAACCTGCAACTTTTTTAGATGTTGATTCTGCATGTTGAGGTAGAAGGCATTGTAACAAGCTATCTTAGAAAGAATAAGCACAGTGGTTACAATTTGTTTAGCCGATATTGGAATATAGAGGGAGATTTTTATTTAGTTATTTTTTTAATCATTCTGAGGACATAAAATGTAGGTGAAGTGATCGCATTAACCTGAGGTCCAAGTTCAGTCTCTTATCCTCAATAACACCAAGATTTCTAGCTTTGCATGCTGGGGTAAGGAGACAACCAAGTTCTGCAAGCCAGCAGTGATATGAATTGAATTTGAATTTGAGTTTGTATAGCGCGTAAATCACCCGTAGGTCTCATAGCGCTTGCAGAAATTCAGTGAGAGGACAGAGTGAAGGGTTGGCCAAGGATCTAAAAAAGCCAGGTTTTCAAGTTCTTGCGGAATGTGTTGTGATTTGGGTCTATTCTGATCGTTAGGGGTAGAGAGTTCCACGTTTCTGAGGCAATTTTAGAAAAACACCTGTCCCCGTTTCTGACCGTGCAGACTTTTTGGACTGTTAGGAGGTGCTTGTCTGAGGAGCGGAGGGTTCTAGTCGGGCACTAATCGGAGAGTTTTCTTTCCAAGTATTTTGGTCCTTGACCATTGATAGTTTTATGGACTAGGACTAGGTTCGACACAGTCTCCCACCGCACCCTAATACGCAGACTCTACGATGCAGGAATCCAGGACAAGGCCCTCGACTGGATCTGCTCCTTCCTCTCTAGCAGGACGCAGTGTGTCAGGCTCCCCCCTTTCCTCTCGGACCCCACACCTATCACCTGCGGAGTCCCCCAGGGCTCCTCCCTCAGCCCGACGCTCTTCAACGTCTACATGGCTCCACTTGCCCCCATCGTCAGAACCTACGGACTCAACATCGTGTCATATGCAGACGACACCCAGCTCATCCTCTCCCTATCCAACGAGCCCAACACCGCCAGACGCAACTTTCGAGAAGGCATGGAAGCCGTCGCCAAATGGATGAAAAACAGCTGCCTACAACTAAACACCAACAAAACAGAAGTACTCATCATGGGCCCAAACCCCGACGCCTGGAGTGACACCTGGTGGCCCACCGCCCTCGGAAACCCGCCAACCCCCACAGACCACGCACGCAACCTGGGAATCATCCTGGACTCCGAGCTCAAAATGGACCGCCAGATCAACTCTGTCTCATCTTCCTGCTTCCACACCCTCCGCCTCCTTCGTAAGACCTTCAAATGGATCCCCCTCGAACACCGAAAGACAGTCACTCACGCCCTGGTCACCAGCAGACTCGACTACAGCAACGCACTCTACGCCGGAATAAACAAAAACCTCATCCGCAAGCTACAGAACATCCAGAACGCCGCCGCAAGACTGGTCCTCAACCTGCCAAAACACTGCCACATCTCCCAGCACCTGCGCACACTCCACTGGCTCCCCGTCGAGGCGAGAATCACCTTTAAGATGCTCACCCACGCACACAAGGCCCTCCACGGCACCGGACCAGCATACCTGAACAGTCGACTCAAATTCCACGCACCCCAAAGGACCCTACGATCAGCCCAGCTTTCCTACGCTGTGGTCCCCCGCACCAGAAAGACCAGATCGGGAGGCCGCTCCTTCTCCTTCCTCGCGGCCAAAGCATGGAACGCCCTTCCGCTCCACCTCAGACAGACAACATCGCTCCCCATCTTCGCAAGAAACCTCAAAACCTGGCTCTTCGACAGACCCCCTCCTTGATGGAATGGAACCTGCACCCCCCAACCCCCCACCCACCCCTAGCGCCTTGAGACCCTTACGGGTGAGTAGTCGCGCTTTAACAAACTCCTGATTGATTGATTGAGGTAACATATTTTAAATTTAATACTTTTTTTATGGGAAGCCAGTGACATATGACCACAACGAGGTAGTATTTCTAATGATAATAACCTCTATTTTAGCGGAGTTCAATCTTAGGCAATTCAGCTTTATCCAGTTTCCTATGGCTGAGATAGTTACAAAAATTTGAGGCCTCATGGCTTTTAGAGGAAGTCAGTGCCACCACGATTTGGCTGTATCCTGCATAGGATGTAAGTAGATATTAAAAAGGGTTGGGCTGAGGGCAGAACCTTGTGGTACATTGCGTGGCAGGATGAAACACCCGCATACAAAAGGGTCCAAAGCGACCTCCTATGTTCAGTCTGACATAAAGGAACCCAGCAGCTTCAGGGCTGTCCCCTCGATCCCAACAGCCTAAAGACTTTATAAGAGGAATTTGTGGTCAACCGTGTCAAAGATTGAGGAGCACCAGTGCTGCGTTTCCATCCACTATGGAGCTGATTTCTTCGGTAGTTTTGTTTAGTACGGTTTCAGAACAGTGAAATCCAAATTGGGTAGTGTCCAATAGAGTGGTTGATCAAAAATTGTGTAATTTCTGTATTTAATGCCCCTTCAATTACCTATGCAGGGAGCTGTAAACGGAAGATGCGCTGGTAGTTATTTGGATCATTTTGATCCAGATTGTTCTCTTTCAACAGAGGCAGTATTGTCGCTGTTTTCCAATTTTTGGAGAAAATACCTGATGCAAGCATGGAATTAAAAATGTTGGTGAGGCATATTGCTATGGTGTCAGCTATTTGTGTGACCACAGAAGGGGGGCCTGGGTCATCTAGGGACCCTGATTTGATGGATCTAAGTAATGTCACCATAAGAGATGTACTGAGGGGCAAAATGAGAATTTGGGTTTGTTTATATTCATCTTCTCATAAACGGTAGTATTGAGACCAGCAGTGTTGAAATTATTAAAAAGATTTACCACTTTCTACAAAGAAGTCGGACAAATTATCGCAGAAATATCGGCTATGGTTTGAGGTTGTGTTTTAGCAACTGACGTTGGGTTAGTGACCTTCAAGATTTCTTTGGAAGAGTTATCAGAGGATAGAATCTTTTGTGTAAACTAGGTAGCTTTTTCTGTGGTTAACATATCTTTGAATTTGTTTAGTCGCAATTTTTATTTTTCTCAATCGTCATTGTCATAGATCTTCCTCGAGCTTATTTCCTGTCTTCTGCAGGCTTGCTTTTGAAATCTGAGGTTCTCTGAGAAACAAGAAGCGGAGTGTTTGTTTCTACTAGTTTTAGTACTTTTGACAGGGATTGTGTTAGTTATGGCGGACTCTAACCAATTAGTATAATTGGATGTATCAGCTTCAGGAGTGTTGGTATTATAGGGCAGTGTATTCCAGAGGGCTTTACTAAAGGATACATTATGTATTTTATTCCAGGTATGAGAGACAATTTTATGTTTGAGAGTTGTATTGGGAGTAGGTAATGTTGTGAGATTTATGTTAAACTGAACTGCATAGTGGTCTGACCAAGTTAAAGGAATCAGGTCAACGAAGGTCAACAAAGGATTATTAGTGAACGTGACATCCAGGGTATGTCCTGAGTGGGTGGCACTGTTCACAAGTTGAATCGGGGCAAAAGTTTTAAGTGTATCATTTAAAGTTTTGGAGTTCCTATCACCTAATTTATCTAAGTGGAAGTTAAAATCACCGAGTGAACTCATTGTTTGTTAATCCTATTTCAAGAAGAGCGATGATACCAACCAAGAAATGTTTCCTGGGACTAGGTGGGCGATAAATTAGCCCGCCCCGAAAAGAATGTTTAGTAGAGTTGGATCGAAAAGGTAAATGCTTTGCAATCTTCCGCTATAGCTTGTTTAATGACTGCTGGCAGCGTATGTCTTATAACTAAAGCAATTCCTTCTTCCTCAGTTTAGTGGTCTATCTATATCATGGAGAGCAAAACAAGGTGTGGTAGCTGCCAGAATTTCGGGTCCTGATGCTTGATCAGCCCAGGTTTCAGAAACCATGCTATATCTAATTGATGACTTTCTAAGAATTAACTGAATTATGTGTGGTGTTTAATCAAGTATCTCGCATTGATAAGCGTATTGTTTCGCTCTCCCAAAAAATAGAAACTACTGTAACACCCACACTAAGACACACACACGGCAAAGCAATAAGAAACACGAGGAAAAGGATTACACTCTCATAAAATGAGGCACATCAAAAGACCTCTTTCAGAATAAAGCATGGGATTTTATTTGTGCAAAACTAACAAAAAAGGCTTTCCCAGATGTCAAATGAACAACATTCAAATGTGTATATATAGAGATAATATATGTAAATAGAGGTACATTATATATATATATATATATATATATATATATATATACACAAGCAATAATAACGCACTTATAAGCAAGCAAATGCAACTGTTTATGGAATAACATACAAGCATGCAAGCAGATAATACTGGACGCCCACTGCAAGAAATAAGCACTGTTACGTGCAAGCAATCAAGATATTTAGACTAAATACATCAGATGATTATAACCACTAGAGACTTGAATGTGCACACACTCACTTGCACATCTCCATGCCAGTAATCAAGAAGGATACATCACCTGCTGCAAACAGTGCATTTTACTGTATCCTCACTGTGAGAAGTTGGCCTGGTATATGATGTCTACTATTCTAGTGGGCACGTTGCACCAGTCCAATCGACCCTTATTGATGGTAGGTTATAAAGTCAACCTTATAGAAAGCTATCCTAGTGGTAGCTGTGAAAGCAGGCTTCAGGCTAAGACTTGGAGACGAGTTAAGCAAGTTGTTTTACCAATTATAATCTCTTAAATGATCAAATGAAAGCACACCACACAAGATTTATATCAAATATATATGTATTTATTCTAAACACAACCCCTCTGCACTCTTTGAGTTCAGAGGTAAAAGTACAATACAGGGAACTTAATTAGCATACGATAAGTTGCACAGTATACGTTATGTCCTAGGGGCCTCACAAACCATATACTAAAATAGTGGTATAAGAACCACGTGAGGGTTAGAAAGCAGGCCTAGGGCCTGGGGAATTGCTGGGGCTGCCTAGAACCACCAAAGGTTAGGACGTAGGAGGCCCACGGGAGACGCGTGCAGTGTCTAAACACAGCTGTGGGTTACCATTGACTTTCTATGGAGAATGAACAAGTTACAAAGTTACAGTTTAAGGGTACTTGTAGGTGAACTACGATGGAACCCTTTTAGACTAGGACACTCGTGTTACGTCACCCAGGGAAGCCGGGTGCATAGGTGTCTGGTTTCGTCATCAGTTCCAATGGAGAGCTGCGAAGAAGTACTGCAAATGACCAGAGGAAAAGTGTCCGAGTGGATCGGAGATGTGAAGAACCTGAAAGCAGGGGAGACAGAGTCTGGGCAACTAGCCAGTGACCAGGATGGCGACCGGAAGATGCCAGCCAATGTCGGGTGATTTCAGTTGAGAAGGTGAAGCTTGGCTCTTCAGCCACGGGGACCAGGAGGTGTCGACGATGACCAGGAGCTGGATTCGAGCTGTCCCACGAAGGATCTAGTTGACTGCGGTGTCGGTATCCGGATTGGACCCAACAAGCCTTGGCAAAACTCAATCCACACAGGATGTCGAGATGTGCTTCGGTGCAGACCAGCAAGGTCTGAGTAACTCCCCCCTTTGGAGAGGAGTTGGAGCAAACCTGGAGCAACCAGGAAAGCAAAGTAAATCAAGGATTGGTCTTCTTGGGGGCTCACTAGCCAACGGACTAGGAACCGCGAAGACGCGCCGAGCTGAAATGCACAAAACGGGACCACGGGACACTCGTGGAGTGTGGGCCTCTGAGCTTCGGTGCAAAAGTTGCTCGGGGCTGAGGCTTCAAGCACCCCAATGCACAACTTTGGGATACCTCGGGAAGTAGGTGCAGTTTGCAAAATGCAGGATGTCCAGGAGTTCCAGTCCCACGTCTCTTGTGTCCGCTACAGGTCTCAGCTTTACTGGGAGCGCAGGTCAGCGTCAGAGATGTCTGGAAGTCCGTGTCCTGTGTCGTAGATTCTTCGGGATCCGGCGGGAGCCTCGAAAATGCAGACCGGCAAAGATGCAGTTGGTGCCTGTTTGAACAGGGTGGTCACTCGCTTGTATCTAGCATACCCGATAAAAACACATTCAAAATAATAGGATTACATATACATTAGCAATGAATGTGTTTTTATCGGGTATGCTTGATACTAGCCTGAGCTGGTATTAACTTGTTTAAATAAATTGTACTTTTTATTATCTTTTTACATTCATTAGTTCTGCATCTCCTTATCCGTTGCTTACATATGTTGCACTAACGTTCTGTGTTGATATTGGTGAGCTGAATGAATGCCTAGGTTTTACATGGGGTTTTCTATGAGATCTTTCAGCTTTCATTTTCAGGTTATTTAGACGTTCAACTTAACAGCCATCTCAACCCACAAAGTGGGGTAACAGAAAGTGAACACGTGCTTGCAAATGGGCCCCCTTGCAATCAGATCACCTCTAATCACATCCCATTTATTCTTGTAGAAGTTTTTGGCCGGTATAATGCAGTAGCTCTTCCAGCAGCACTCATCCAATTGGGACTAAATTGGGGACCTCCGCTACCATGCAGTCCCTTCTCACACTCTGGCTCTATTGATGTGAATTATAACTAAGGCTTCCAGTTTTAATTTTTTACTGTTTTATTTTGTATCTATTTTTAAACAGATCAATAAAGACAGAACTCTATCTATTTTTCTGTCTATTTATTTTCAAATATAAATAAAACCAGGAATTGTGTTCCTTTTTGTGTGATTGTGAATGCTGTTAATTGCTACTGCAAGTCCAATAGAAGTGCAGATTGACAGGTAAGGGAGTCAATAAAGAGAAAGTTTCCCGATGAAGCTTAAACAGCTGTAGATATATACCCTTTAAAACCAGTCAGGTGCTCATGTCTGAGTGTACATTTATTGGTTAAATAAATGTAGAAAATACTAGTTTCCTCTTAATTTTGTCACGAAACCCAAAATAAATATGGATAAATACAGACGGAAATGTAAAAAAAAAAAAAAAAAAATACCATACAACCGGGAGCCCTAATTATAACTCACACCTTTATCTCCTTGTTCCCTCCACTCCGCATATCCTACCTACCCAATCCCATTTCTTCAGACCCCTACCCAGGGGGCATCAAATGCACCTAGTGCATATTCAGTGAATACTAAACAGTTTCACATTTCAAAATGTGTAAGTCTGACCTGATTGGCACATCAAGCAAAATGACGTCCGCTCGAGAAGCATGGATTTGTCTCTTGGCAGTCTGGTCAAGCTTCATTCACCCACCACTCATCAGTCGAGTCATTGCAATTCTCAGCCAGCACACACATATCTGTTAAAAAAACAAAAAAACTTTCACTTTTGGATAGTTTGTAAAGTAATTATTGCAAAAATGAGTGGTCTGTGAGTCACTTAGTGCGCTCACAAGAGGATCCCTATGCACCATCAAATGGAGACCAGCTTCTTCTGTAAAGTCAAAATGCTCATTTATAGTGTAATTCAAACGTTTGCTAGTATTAATCACATGACCAAATACTCACAAAGAATACAAAGAATACAAGTTAGCTAGTAGAGGACCTTTACAAGTAATAATATAACCATATTTGGCTCTGCTAGCTCGTTTATGACTTGAGTGCTATGGCGTGTCTTGCAGAGTTAGCATGAGTAAACGAGCATTTGCAATGCAATAGGTCTCGCATTGCTGAAGGTTTGAGCTAGTGGCGTTGCTAATAATAATGCAATGCGAATAGCACAAACTTTCAGTAATGCAAGAGCTATTGCATTACAAAGCAATCGTGGCACCTGCACTTGAGCTTTAAACATCTAAAGTGTGAGTGTTGTGGTCCATTTGTAATGCATTAGCTCGCCCATTACTTAAAGTTTGAGCTATTGATATTGCATTATTATTAGTAACACCAGTAGCTCAAACTTTCAGTGGTGCGATACCTATTGTATTGCAAAGGCTTGTTTCAAGGAGTGATTTCAGTAAGGCTGCAGCTGTAACATTTCCCAACTATGCGGTGACTATAAGAATGAGACTCAGTCCTCTCTTGAATTAAAAATATCGGAAGGTGTGATGGTATCAGCATAGTTCTTTGGACACCTTTTCTGAACTCGAAAACATGTTTCCCAGTTTCTTGACTGTAAAAAACCCACCGGTTCTAATTGCCCCATTTTCACTCTCAAATGGTATTATTTAATAATACTGATTGACTGGCACCCCTAGCATCATCAAGGCACTTGTCATCTCATCTCCCTGATCCAACTGCTAACTGTGAATAAGAACATGCTGGCAGGCGGTCAAAGCATGCTTTGATGGGAAAAACATCCAATTAGCAAGTCATCTTGTCAAATTTCTGGAAAAAGCGGACAAAAAGCAGAACGCCAGAAGGGAGAGATCGGACGAAGCAAACCCATTAGGCATTTGAGTCCAATCGCCCTACTCTGCAACGACGAGGTACAACGACCTCAAGTTTAAACCTCGTAAGAAATGGCATTCGTCATTAAATAGTACAAGCTGCGCGCCCAGACACTCCGGCAGCGCTCATCTTAATTCATAAAAAAAAAGAAACATCCAACTCTTCCTCTCTTAAGTAAGTCTGCACATCTCTGTTACTGTGGACTGGTTACAACGTTACAAAATTGCAGACCTACTCGCAATCAGCTATAAGACTCCCTCGAAGGCCCTTCCTTTGACTGTCCCGCCCATCTGGCGGTGTTGTTCAAAGTTGCCCCAAGAACCTGCAGTCGTAAAAATTTTAATATAGACACTTTGGGCCACATAACAAATTATTTTTATCTTATTTCTCGGAAAGTGCTAATGATGCTTATTTTTGTTTTTAGAATGCACTTTTTAGCCTTTTTAAATTTTGCTGTATTGTTTAAAGGAAATTTTAACAAATTCATTTATAAAAATTTGTACTTTAAGGTTGTTCATACGTACTACATGTAGCTGATTGCAATGGCTCTAATTAACTGAGCAATAAAGAATTACTTACTATCTAGCACCTAAGGAATAAGCCAAAGGATTACGAGCCACAAGCCAATGTATATCAGTCTCATTACTCTGAGTCCCCCCTTCACACACAGAGTGATGGATATGCTAGTTGGGACGACCATCGATAGTGACCATACTGGGACGACCATCGATAGTGACCATACCCGCTCAAGCTCGACATGACATCACCTTGGACAAGACATTGTAGCCCATCCGGCACCATTTTATCAACAAAAATGATTTGCCCCTCAAATGATAATAGAAGAATGAAGTGGGCCCGGGTTGCAATAGATATTTCTAAATGTGATACAATTAAAGGAATTCTTACATAAAGCAATTGGAAATTTCGATAACTTGGACAAACAATGGGAAGGACTTTTAAAGTTAACAGATAGGCATACATCTCTTTTTGGGCAGATATCCTCGATATTCACAATGCCTAGCCGGAAGGAATGCAAAAGACAGTATATTCGACTACATTCTTCCTGGTTTAATAAAGATTGTAAGAATCGGAGGGCTGCCCTAGCTGCCACACTCAGTACAAACAATGTACCAGAAATTCAAGAGGCCAGGAAGACTTACAAGGCAGTCTTAACAAACGTGAAAAAAGACTGGGCTGAAAATCGCTGGGGACAAATTCGAGATGCCTGCCAGAAGAAAGATTTCCAACAAATTGGGTTGCTGGTCCAAAGGGGAGAGGCCGACTGACCGAGGCTGCCTGATAGCAACATCTCTGTAGCTAATTGACTCTCTGTAATGTAGGCACTTGCACTTTGATGGTCGTAACAACTGAATAAAGTTAAATATGATGATGATGGCATTATTTATTTATTTTGCATCACATCACTGTACTTTGGTATCTGGCAAAAAGGATGCAGCAACAATCGAAATACAAAACGTGTTTTGAAAATCGCCTATAAATTCTTTGACTAACACGATACATTGACAAAATGTTTATATTAAAAAAATTAAAAAGCAAAAAATGGGAGTGCCACTAAGCCTGGCAGGCAGAGGGCTAGTTGAGGTCTGCTACACAGTGTGCCGCTGACTGCAGGGACATCTTGTGCTTATTCTATAAACCGAATGAGCTGAAAAATAAATGATTGCTGCTCCTGGAGAGTGAGGCGGAGTTACATTTTGGTCTTTTTACTCATTATGATTTTAATTGTCTGGAAATACAACACATGTTACATTTTGAGGCTTGTGGTAAGGTGGCATGATTTGAATCCTCAAGGAAACAAATGCACGTATTTTTCTGCAAGCGAGATATGAGTTCCGTAACAGATATGGCCCTTTCTGGCGCAACAATGAACAAACCAATCGGTAAAGAGCTGCTTCGCTCAGGTTCCTCCAACAATGCAGTGCCGGAGAGAGATTTTGAGGAGCCACTGGTTGTGGAAATAATGAAGGAAGGAGGGGAGCCACCTGAAATGAAGCTTTGGAGGAATTGACGTCTCCAGTCCCACAATCCTGTATGAAATATCTGCATACGCACAATCCTGTACGAAAGTACAAGCTCACATTTTATTCCTCACAGGAATTAAATATTGTGATTCGTTCTTACTCTAGGTTTTTAGATCACAATTAAAGTTCGTAGTAAGCATTAAGTGAAGGTAAACTAAAACCAGCAGAGCCCCTTAACCAATTGTAGTCTATCTCTGAGGAGGACTTAAGGCAGCCTTTTATAGAGTTTCGCTTGTTATGACAAATGGCAATGGAGATCAGGAGCCTCCTATGCGCGCATCGTAGATGGAAATGTAAAGAAGTGCCAAAGACACGCAGGAAACAATGAAAGCGAGGCATTGGGAATCTCCTTGCAGCCTCCTATGCATTCATCGTAGATGGAAATGTAAAGAAGCACCAAAGACACAGAGTAAACAACAAAAGCGAGGTATCAGGAATATCCCCTCAGCCTCCTGTGCGTGCACCATAGATGGAAATGTCAACAAGCGCAAAAAGACGCGCAGAAAACAATTAAAAAAAACATGCCATGGGGTAGGAGGCGGCAGTAACACAACTGTGGCATTACGCAGTAGGAGGGAGAATGCTATATTTAAATATAAGCAGTGAAGGCAATTAAGCTGAACACAGACGAACAGTACCCAAGCAGGAAACCAAGAAAAAAATAGTCCCTCCAAAGTACAGATAAAAAACCATAGCGGAATGAGACAGTACTAAGTCCCTGCTCTGTGGGAGGAACAGAAGAGAGAAAGGAGGGACAAAGAGGCAGGACTGACTACTAGCAAGCAAGGATTTGTAAAGGACACTGACATAGACAAATGAAAAGCAATGGTAACAAAGGGAATGGACTTGAAGTCCACAGACTGATTATAGCAGGTCTCGAAGAGACTGCGCATATGCTGTCGAGTTCGACTTAAAAAATATGGCATTGTGGCAGGGCTGGTGTGACTGACCATTTCCGCGACCCTGAGGACACTGCAGGAACCTCGATTTAGCTTTCCAGTTGTGTCTGAGGCCCTGCCCCCTCATGAGCAGCAGCAGGTTCATTAAGTTGCGAGTGCAAGTGAAGGAGTCACGTGACTACTAACCCTGAGGGATATCTGCCTTGTCTTCGGTAAGGCGAGGAGACTGAGGCAAAGAAAAGTGCGTCTACAAGACGAGGGGATGGTGGTCTGGACTAAAACGGAGGAGGAAACCATACAGAGGAGCCCGCACCAGCTACACCGTCATTGATCAAGGCACCGTAGACCCTAGGCTGAATCGACCAGTGAGCTGGGGGAGCTGTCCTAATAAGCTGCTGATGCTCCCAACAACCTGGGGAAAGGCGAGAAGGACTAGAAAGTTGGGCTCTTCAAAATAGTCACCGCTTTAGGCAAGTGACCCGGTAGGGGGCGCATACCGTTGCTTGGTGGTTGGTAGCATGGGCATCGGATATCTCCCCAGGGAATTTTATACAGGCATAACTTAGTATTTTAGGGGCACTTTTATTTAGGTTTCCTTTGAGACATTGATTGTTTGGTTTTGAGCACCATATTCGCTTTAATCCCTCGCCAGTGAGAGGGAGTAGTGTGAAGGGGTATGCAAGTTTTACGAACATGCGTCACTGATAAACACGGGCGAGGGTGTTGCAAAGGCCGTTTTTGTCACGAAGGATTGCTACGAGCAGTTGCTCTCGTTACATCTTGGACAGGGCATCCTGTCTGGCAGATAAACCCATGACGTGCTATTGGTGACTGGCTATTTTATCATTGTGACCTGATATTCAAAGCCTCCAACGTCTGTTTCCCCAAGGGTGCAGTCCAACCACTAGGGGAGCGGCAAGGAGAAGATCCCAGGAAGGCCTAAAGATCATGGAGAGAGTACTTTAGATGAGCTGTTGGGTGTGTACAGCTTAGCGACTCCATTTGATGACATTTATCAATAAAAAAAATACATAAATTAACCAGCTAGTGCGAGTCGTGTCTTACCTCCCTGTAACAGGCAGTTAGGCGTATTATAGTCCAGCATTAGTCTTTTAATTTTATACCTCCTTGTTCAACATCTACATAAAACAGGTACTAAGACTTAAACATCCAACACGCTTCTTTTTGCCAAATTTACTGCAGTTTGCTGATGCTATGATCTTTAGGACTGAGTACTTTTCCTTGTGCAGGGAGGTTTATTTGTTTTATCCTAGAGGGCCATGGGTGTACTTGACAATTTGTTTTACAGCTTGACATTCAGAACAATGTTTTTTTATATTGTCTTTATTGAGATTTTAAGAAAAAACCTATGCAAAAACGGCAGCCTGTACAACATGTAATGAACAATATATTGTTAGTAATTAATCTGGATGTTTCGATTCCTTGTGAGATTTAATAATGTTATATTTGTTGGAGATAAAAGCATTGCAAAGTTTCAAAAACTGTTTAATTGGATTTATTTTTCAGTTGAAAGGATCCCTTGTTGAAGCCTATTCTAGAGCACAGTTTCTAGAAGGACGGATGGAAGAACTGGGTTCTGAGACTATGCACTGTGGATTGAGCACTCAGGAGATGGGTTAGTAAGTATATTTACCCTTTACCATTTTGCATCAGTGTACATTAAAAGATCTCTACCTTTTTGTGTTTTGGGGGCGTTTGTGACTTGTGAAGCAAAGGGTAGTAAGTTATCAAAGCATCTCTAGCACAGTCCTTTCTCTTTTTATGTAACATAACTCAATAGTTCTTCTTTTATCAACTTTAAAAAGATGAAAGGCTCCATGGGAGCACCATTATACATTTTAATATGGAAGTCCAATACTGATTCCTACAGTGAGTATGTTAGTCCACTGAGCTATCGGATGCCGAAAAGCTATAGTACAACGTCGTAGATAGTACATGGAGATACGACCAATATATTGTAGCCAAAGACATATGCTTATCCCTCCTCCTTGGTATCTTGATACTCTCCACTCCTTTGCACTCTCCGTATTCCTCTTTATTTCATCTGCATGCTTCACCTCTTTTGATACATTTTCCACAAACTGGAATTTGTATTTGTGATTTTGGTGCCTGAATTTTTTTGTATGAACGTTTCCTTAGTGCTAGGGACCTTAGACACTTACTCACAGAATCCTACATTTAAAGAGACGGCCTTGCTGTGTGTAGATCTCTACCTACTAACACTATTCCCTCCTGTTGCCCACATCTTTTAGCTTCTTGCACTCTGTTTCCATATTACCGGTCATTGATTTCTGGACTAGATGCAGTCTGAGACAAGTTTTCAGCATATCATTCTACCTTGAGTCCATGAATTATTCGCTCACTAGTAGAAGTAAGGTGGACCTTGACCACTGTGTAGCACATATTCAGGTCCCTCCTTCGAGCCCGAAGGGGAGTATTCCTTTCCAATGAATGTACACACCACCAGGTGCAAGCTCTATCCTTCAAAGCTGAATAATCCTTACATCATTTAAAGGGCTCTCAGGATAGGTACGGTTTATGCTTTACATCCAAAGCATACATTACACTTAGGACAGGCAGCACCACCCCAACTTCGGGTTTGGATTAACTCTTCCACTTATTGCCCTGTTAATGCTTTGTGGATAAGGCCGTATCAAAACTTCAAAACTCAAAGCTTCATGTACGGGATAGTGTTCAAAGATGACCAAATCCATGATGAACTAAGTGCATCGTAATGTATGCAACTGTTTTTTTGTTATTTTTTTGCAAATCTGTTTTATTGATTTTATAATGCAGTACATAACAACACGTACATATGCTTCACTGTAGCTATTACATTAGGTACAGCGTGTGTGCTTATGCTGTCGTTTGTACCAGTAGGGCAATATAAGATGCTATAGAGATAATACTCTTAAGTACATTTGCAATTGGTCTCCCGTAGGTGGGCAGGAGAGGAGGGAAGGGAAGGGAAGGGAAGAGACAAGGAACATGTCCACTATATCATGGCTTACAGTCTGAAACGTCCCCCCAAACATATACACTGCTGCATGCCTATCGCTGGGTACCCTGACACATGTGGACTTACAGAATAGTCTCTTATATTGGCCCCATATACGGTTGAGCAGCATTATGAGATTCACAGGAGATCAAAAAGGACAAAACTTTGCATTCATTAACTGTTGAGAGAGAAAAACCATAAACGTGTGTAATAAACTGATCAGTTCTCAACCACCCCCCCGCTCCCCAGTTCCATATGCAGTATTACATATTGCTCTGCATGTTCGTGGCTGCCAGCTGCTGCCCCATCCCTAGATCGTGTACTAATGTCTTGGCACAATCAGCATATATCTAGCAATAAGAAGGTGATGTGGTGTACGCGCCTGCACATCATCTATGTAAGCAACTATCTGAAAGAGACACGTTAGTGATAGATTCCTTACCTTAGAATATCCCCAGGCGTCAGACTGGATCCGGAATTTTTTGCGTAGCAGTACCCTTGCGCGTCGGTAGGCGGCTCCTCGTCCGTCGTGGGCGCCGTGATGACGTCGTCGGAGTATTTAGACGCCGCCTCCCCGTGCTGACGTCAGTTCTTCTTTTTTCCGCGCCAGCAGCACAGATCCGGAAAAAGTGGTACCTTAGTCTTTTTTGACTAAACTTTTTTGATCTCTTTTGATCATTCTTTTCGAGTCTTCGTCTCCAAAACGGTGCCGGTAGGGATGCCAGGTTTTAAGCCCTGTGAGGATTGCGACCGGCTGATGTCGGTCACTGACCCTCACCGTCGGTGTCTCCACTGTCTTGGTGCCGACCACGGCGACAAGACCTGTTCCGACTGCCGGACCCTGACTTCGAAAGCTAGGCGGGAGCGGTTCCGCAAGCGACTCGAACTCCGGCAGTCGGCCCCGCGCCGAGAGAGGTCCTGGTCCGGACGGAGGTCGAGGGACCGGTCGCGGGGGCGGAGCCATCATAGCTCCGGGAGTCGACATCACTCCTCTGGGTCGAAGTCGTCAGGTAAGCACAAGAAGTCGAAGAGACGTCATCGCTCTTCTGACGCCCCCTGACGCTCGCTCGACGCGGCCGGGGGTTCAGGTGACACCGCCCACGCGGCTCTGTCGGAGTCGCAGGCACCGCGCCCGGCCCTATACCCTCCGGTCCCTGGGCCGCTCGCGTCGCCGGAGGAGATCGAGCGGTTCCTCATGGCCATGAGGTCCCTCACTCCCCCGACGGGCTCCGCGGCGCCTCCGGGCCCAGCGGACCCGTCTGGGGGCCCTAGCGGGTCGGGTGCTTCGGCCTCGGCGCCTTCGGGCCCCACTGGATCCGGTTCCGGATCTGGGTCGCCGCCGGTAGACCTAACGACCTCCCCGCAGAGGGACTTCTCAGGTGTCACCCCCGGCGCCGTCTTCGGGCGGCGCCATCCCCGGGGCCTCCCTCGACCCGGCTCCGATGCGGCACCGCTCCAGACGCCGTTCGGAGAGTTCATCTTTCATGAGCCGGCACCATCATTTGACACCCCTGGATACCAGGAGATGGGTGATGAGGAGGATTGGGAGGGGTCTGAGGACCCTCTGACACTGGAGTGTCAGTCCCAGGAGGACTGGACAGGTGAACTTGGGGATGCCAGTGGTCTGGACACATCACCAGACACTGGTTTTGTCTCCCCTCCTACCGTGGCTACGGAGGAGGGGGCTGCCTATAGTGTGGTGCTGACGCGGGCGGCCAAGGCCTTTGGCCTTGAACTCCCCGTCGCGGCCGTGAGGACTAACTTCCTCACTGAGGTCCTTAAACCACAGTCAAGCTCCGCCGAGCCTCTGCTGCCGTTTAATGAGGCCTTGACCGACGTTCTTTTGGGCACCTGGTCCAGGCCCGCTACAGGTTCGCCTCTAGATAGGAACGTGGCCAGATGCTACCGCCCGGCCCCGGGCGACCCTTGTTTCCTGTCCACCCACCACACCCCTGAGAGCCTGGTGATCCAGGCCTCCAATTCCCAGACCGCATTCTCGTCGGCTCTGCCTGACAGGGAATCCAAGAGGTATGAGCAATACGGCAAGAAGGTATTCTCTTCCCTCAGTTTGGGACTGCGGTCTTCCAACACCGCATGCCTCTTGGGCCGCTACACCCCCTCCCTGTGGGATACGGTCGCGGACGTGCTGCCAGAATGCCCGTTGGAGGTACGGGCTAAACTCGGCCAAGCCCTTGTGGAAGGCCAAGATGCGGCACGTTATTCTATTCGGTGTGGGCTGGATACCACCGACTCACTGGGTAGAGCGATAGCAACGACAGTGGCGATTCGTCGCCACGCCTGGTTGAGATCCGCCAACTTCTCGGCTGATGTCCAGAATACACTCATGGACATGCCGTTTGATGGCCGTCGCCTTTTTGGCGACAAGGCAGACCATGCGCTTGAGCGCTTTAAGGACTCCAGGGCTACGGCCAATGTCCTTGGGCCTCTCGGCCCTGCGCCAGCAATCAGCTGCCTTTCACTCCTTTCGTGGCGACGGAAGGGGTGTACCCACACGTGCTGCCAGCCACGTGCCGCAGGGTAATACCCAACGCGGTGGCGGCCGTGGAAACCGCCGTGGCGGCGGTCGGGGACAACATCGAGGTCAGTCCACACCTTCCCCCGCAGCATCCGCCTGAAAGCCCTCCTAGTCCGTGCTTTCAGGCCCATGTGTCGCCAGTGGGGGGCAGGGTTCGCCATCACCTCCTCCACTGGCACACTGTCACTTCGGACAGGTGGGTGCTGCAAATCGTCCGAAGGGGCTACTCCCTCCCCTTCAAGCCGACCCCTCCAGCCATGCCACCGCAATACCACCGCGTATCGGGGGATCATTTGCTACTTCTGCAGGAGGAAGTTACGGCCCTCTTGGCCAAGGGGGCCATCGAGCGCGTTCCTGGGCCAGAAGTAGGGGGTGGTTGTTACTCCCACTATTCAAGAAAAAATGTCCCCACAAAAAATGGACAAAATGAAGGTGTCCAATTTCAATGTGTATTTCCTCGAGAAAACCTATTATCTAATGGACAGCACGCCACCAATTGGGCGGGAAAGGCAAAGGTACAAGGTTTGGCGTTATATTTCTCCAATTTTTGTTCACACTAGAACTACAAGGTGTTATCTCTGATACTAATAACTTTAAAGGATACCAAGGTGCAAACATCAATCATAAAATACAAAGAATAAAGAAGATAGATGATCCCCACACTATGCGTTTGATAAAACTCTGTTACAATTTATTCTGATACCAAAAACAAATTTACATCATCACAGTATTTAAAAACATGTCATACATTTCTTTAAAAATTATGTTACATTTAAAACACAAAAGAATCAAAAGAGTTGACGCGGCGTTTCGGTATTCTGGTAGTAGACCTTCTTCAGGACTGATTCTTATTCCAGTAGGATTTCTTATGACTACTGGGCACTGCTTTATGCTTTGCAAAAGGAATCGTGAAGGCTTCGGAATGATAGACCTGACCCCGGATTCTCTACGCACTTCTTAATTTGTGGTGTCACTTATTGGAAGAAGAAATATTCACAATACTTTTAGGTTGTTGTTTCTATTGTTCTATCTTCTGCTGAACAAATGTCTCTCTGCTCTGTCTTGGGTTATGACTGTTGCAGTGTATTTAACCACCAGGAGGAGCCACCGTTCTATTGGTCGTGGTTGCCGTGTTATTGGCTATTCAGTTACGGAGACGGATATCTCTTCATTAGGCCCCTTTAATTCACGATCGGTCCGTTTTCAATTCGGTCCGTTCCGCGATCATTAGGTCGGCCTCCCCGCTCCTCGGTTCCTGGCAGTCCGTCCTTGCTCCTTGCGTCCGGGGTATTCCGAAACGAGAAAGCTTTCCCTTTCTCGTTTCGGAATACCCCGTACGCAAGGAGCAAGGACGGACTGCCAGGAACCGAGGAGCGGGGAGGCCGACCTAATGATCGCGGAACGGACCGAATTGAAAACTGACCGATCGTGAATTAAAGGGCCCTAATGAAGAGATATCCGTCTCCGTAACTGAATAGCCAATAACACGGCAACCACGACCAATAGAACGGTGGCTCCTCCTGGTGGTTAAATACACTGCAACAGTCATAACCCAAGACAGAGCAGAGAGACATTTGTTCAGCAGAAGATAGAACAATAGAAACAACAACCTAAAAGTATTGTGAATATTTCTTCTTCCAATAAGTGACACCACAAATTAAGAAGTACCTAGAGAATCCGGGGTCAGGTCTATCATTCCGAAGCCTTCACGATTCCTTTTGCAAAGCATAAAGCAGTGCCCAGTAGTCATAAGAAATCCTACTGGAATAAGAATCAGTCCTGAAGAAGGTCTACTACCAGAATACCGAAACGCCGCGTCGACTCTTTTGATTCTTTTGTGTTTTCAATGTAACATAATTTTTAAAGAAATGTATGACATGCTTTTAAATACTGTGATGATGTAAATTTGTTTTTGGTATCAGAATAAATTGTAACAGAGTTTTATCAAACGCATAGTGTGGGGATCATCTATCTTCTTTATTCTTTGTATTTTATGATTGATGTTTGCACCTTGGTATCCTTTAAAGTTATTAGTATCAGAGAACACCTTGTAGTTCTAGTGTGAACAAAAATTGGAGAAATATAACGCCAAACCTTGTACCTTTGCCTTTCCCGCCCAATTGGTGGCGTGCTGTCCATTAGATAATAGGTTTTCTCGAGGAAATACACATTGAAATTGGACACCTTCATTTTGTCCATTTTTTGTGGGGACATTTTTTCTTGAATAGCTAACTTTCCCGCCAGTCCCCTATAAGTCTGTGTGGGGTCCTCCTTCTTTTTTTATAATGTTGTTACTCCCACTACTTTCTGGTACCCAAGAAGGGCAAAGGGGGCCTACGCCCTATCTTGGACCTCCGGAACGTCAACGGCTTCCTCCGGAAGGAAAAGTTCAAAATGCTGACACTGGCTCAGGTCCTGGCTGCCCTGGACCCAGAAGACTGGATGGTAGCGTTGGACTTGCAGGACGCTTATTTCCACATCCCCGTCCTGCCGGCCCACCGGCGCTACCTGCGGTTCACGGTTGGCCACGAGCACTTTCAGTTTACCGTGCTCCCCTTCGGCCTGACCAGCGCCCCACGGGTGTTCACAAAGGTGATGGCGGTGGTCGCAACTCATCTGCGCAGGTTAGGGGTTTCAGTCTTCCCCTACCTCGACGACTGGTTGTTGAAGGCGGGCTCGCCCCAGATAGTCGTCAGCCACCTCCAGACGACGGCAGACCTCCTGCATCAGCTGGGGTTCTCCATCAATTTGCCGAAGTCACACCTGTGTCCCTCTCAGAAGCTCCTCTTCATTGGAGCGGTTCTCGACTCTGCGCAGTTTTGGGTTTATCCTCCCGAACAGCGGGTCCGGGATATTCAGGCTCTGATTCCACTCTTTCGGCCTTTATCCCGGGTCTCGGTCAGGTCAGTGGGGTGCGGCTTCTGGGGCTGATGGCCTCCTGCATCCTTCTGGTGCATCACGCTCGGTGGCGGATGCAGGCTCTGCAGTGGGACCTGAAGTTTCAGTGGGCCCAGCATCAGGGCAACCTTTCCGACCATGTCCTGATCTCGGAGGGCACTGCGAGACAGCTGCAGTGGTGGCTTACGGACTGCGATTGGGTCAGCTGCAGATCCCTCTCCCTTCCCCAACCGGAGCACGTAGTTGTGACGGACGCGTCCCTCCAGGGCTAGGGAGGCCACATGGGAGAGGCGGAGATCAGAGGCCTCTGGTCTCCGGCGGAGTCCCAGCTCCATATCAACCTTTTGGAGCTGCGGGCGATTCGTCTAGCACTGAAGGCATTCCTCCCCTCTGTCCGGGGGAGTGTAGTGCAGGTTTTCACGCACAACACCACCGCCATTTGGTACTGCAACAAACAGGGCGGGGTGGGGTCGTGGACCCTTTGCCAGGAGGCTCTGCGCCTCTGGCAGTGGCTGGAACATCAGGGCGTGACCCTGGTAGTTCAACACCTGGCAGGTTCTCTGAACGCCAGGGCGGACGAACTCAGCCGTCGGTGCATGATGGATCACGAATGGCGTCTGAACTCGGACGTGGCGCACGGCCTCTTTCAGCGATGGGGAGAGCCTTCGTTAGATCTATTCGTCACCGAAGAGAACACGCAATGTCATCAGTTCTGTATTGGAATTTCCAAGGCGGCACTCGCTAGGCGACGCTTTTCGTCGCGTGTGGGGTTGCGGTCTGTTGTACGCCTTTCCGCCTATACCACTTCTGCCCAGAGTGCTGAAGAAGATCAAGCGCGACCGGGCACAAATCATCCTTGTGGCTCCGGACTGGGCACGAAGGTACTGGTATCCAGAGCTACTCAGTATGTCAGTAGATCCCCCGGTTCGTCTGCCTCTTCATGAGGACCTTCTGTTGCAGCAGCAGGGGACGGTCCTCCACCCGAACCTGTCCAGTCTCCACCTCCATGCTTGGAGATTGAGCGGTGACAGTTGAGGCCATTTGACTTGCCTCCTGAAGTCTGTAATGTCATTCTGGCAGCCAGGCGTCCCTCCACAAAGTCGGTATACGCCTGCAGGTGGAACATATTTGTGGCATGGTGCAGAGCAAAGGCTGTGGATCCTCTTGCTGCCCCTCTTTCTGAGGTTCTTCTCTTCCTTCTTTCTCTTGCCCAGCAGGGCTCTGCTCTGGGCACTATAAAGGGCTACCTTTCTGCCCTTTCAGCCTTTCTAAGGCTGCCTGATCAACCTTCTTTGTTCAAGTCCCCTATTGTAAATCGCTTTCTGAAGGGCATCACGCACACGTTCCCTCCTGTTCCGTTTGTGATGCCTCAGTGGGACTTGAACCTTGTTCTTACGTTTCTGATGGGCGCTCCCTTTGAGCCACTTCTTCACAACTGTCCTCTCCGCCTTCTTACATTGAAGACTGCCTTCCTGGTTGCCATCACCTCTGCCAGGAGAGTGAGTGAGCTCCAGGCCCTTTCTTGTACTCCTCCTTTCCTTTCTGTCCATCCAGACATGGTTGTGTTGCGTACTAAGCCATCTTTCCTGCCCAAGGTTGTCACAGCCTTCGACATCGGGCAGTCTATCACCTTGCCAACCTTCTTTCCGCCACCGCACCCCTCTAAAGAGGAAGAGCGGCTCCACCGTCTGGACCCAAAACGTGCGCTCTCATTCTATTTGGATCGCACACGCCAGTTCCGGGTGGATGACCAACTCTTTGTTGGATACGTGGGCGCTAAGAAGGGGAAAGCGGTGCACAAGAGGACCATCTCCCGGTGCATCCTCTTGTGTATCCAGGCATGTTACTCCTTGGCTAGTTGGATTGCGGGCTCATTCCACCCGAGCCACGGCGACTACTACTGCCTTGGGCCGGGGAGTGCCCTTGCAGGACATTTGCCAGGCAGCTACGTGGGCATCGCTGCACACGTTTGCAAGACACTACTGCCTGGACAGTCAAGTCCGGAGGGATGGCTTCTTTGGCCGTTCTGTCCTCCAGGGCTTTCTGGTGTGATTATTGGTTCGCAGACCCACCACCGGGGTTGGTATTGCTGGGGTATCTATTCTAAGGTAAGGAATCTATCACTAACGTGTCTCTTTCAGATGCACAAGTTACTACTTGTGTAACAATATATCTGTAAGACACATTAGTTAGTGATAGATTCCTTACCGACCGACCCACCCATCCTCCCCGTTCTGCGAACCGATACCTAGGGTTAAGGTCATCCCCTTTCAGGGCCCTAGTTTCAATGGCACCAGTGTTAGTTTTTAGCATGGCTCAGCACTCCTGGCGCGGAAAAGCTGTGTCTAAGAACTGACGTCAGCACGCGGAAGCGGCTTCTAAGTACTCCGACAACATCATCACGGCGCCCACGACGCCGACGACGGACACGGAGCCGCAGACGACGCCTACCGACGCGCAAGGGTATTGCTATGCAAAAATTTCCGGATCCAGTCTAACGCCTGGGGATATTCTAAGGTAAGGATTCTATCACTAACTAATGTCTCTTTCAGATGTATCGTAACACAAGTAGTAACTTGTGCGTATATGCGTTAAAAGCCCTACCTCTGTAGTTTACCTGGAGGCAGCCAAAAAGGTTCTGGCGAGATACATTAACACAGATTACTACACTAAGCATAATATATTAGCAGAGGAACAAACTACGGTAGTAATATACCAGACCTAATCTAGTAAAAACGCAATGTATGCTCAAGCATGCCAGAATTCACTCACAAACAATAAAGAGTTACTTGACCTAGATAACACAAAGTATGCCCGTCATA
Organism: Lissotriton helveticus; assembly: GCF_964261635.1. Lineage (NCBI taxonomy): Eukaryota > Metazoa > Chordata > Amphibia > Caudata > Salamandridae > Lissotriton > Lissotriton helveticus. The sequence goes on along the minus strand of NC_136070.1, from coordinate 128,680,472 downwards.
ACTAACATTTCACAATGTTTCAGTGCAACCTTTAAGCACATAACTAGCAAAAGTGCGACTTACTCCATCCACACAGGGTATCAATTTAGGAAAGGGAGGTTAACACACACCTCTCCAGTATTTATGCTCTTTGTGCATAAACTGGCAGTGGGCAACCGAGCGAATGGGTTCTATAATGAACACAAGCATCAGTCATGTTGTTTCCACAGAGAAACCATATTGAATTCTCTTATGTTTTTATATTGAATTGTTTTCCAGAGCACGAATGCATCATCAAGGGATTAATTAGTATGTTTTACAACAAACAAGTAGTTACAAATAGAACTGCAATTAACTTTCTGAGGCTATGAATAGCAACAAATTACACAATTCAAGGTTTGATACGTTGAATTATTTCACAAAAGATCGAATCAAGGTGCAAAGTGTTTTAATTTTCACCACACCTGTGCTAAACGTTCATTAGCTCATTACTCAGAACATGAATATACACACATTACACACAATTTCAATAAGCCCAGAAGGGGAGGGGGAAGGGGAAGGAACAGGGGAAAGGAATAAGCATTTCATAATAGTTCAACATCACTATTCAATAAATTCAAATGCGTGTGACCCTATTTGAGAATCACAGAAGACACATTACACAGATCCCCAAAAGGGGGGTCAAAAGCAGTGCTTAACAATCAACATCATATTTTTTGCACAGAATCTCCTATTCAGCTATACACATTCAACTGTTCTGTAGGAGTTCAAATTTGTAGAGAAGTCTACGTTTCGACCCATAGAATGTAGGACAGTATATCCTTACTACGCGGGTCTTCGTCAGGACGTGAGGGAGGGAAGGAGTGTGGGACTGTTCCTAAAGGTAATAAGAAGAGATTTTTAAAAAGGTCTCCAAAAGGAGTCCCTACACAATAGATAAGAATAGAAATAAAATGAAATTATAAATACACAAATTGATGGGATTGGTGATTGACAAGGAGGTAAGATTACCTGCTCAGGAGTCAGGTAAAGGTTCTGGCCGTATCCGAGCGCAATGGTAGAATTGGTTGTACCTAAAGGCCAATTAATGAAAGGACCAGTCAATGAAAAGGCTCGCCGCCCATGTTTGTATTAAAGCTTAGAAACGCACTTAACCAATAGTCCTACCTCTACAGCGATGCTGTGTAGGATCACGGATAGGGTGTTAGTGCAGCTAGGTAAATTCGGTCCATGCGCGTCAAAGTTCATCAGTAAATCTGTGAATTATTAGAGGCCAGGTTAGAAATGGCGTCTAGAGAAAACGGGTTCTAATTACTACTCGTTATCTGCACCACAGGCGTCTAAACACAAAAAGACACATATTAGTCAACTCACCCGGAGTATGATTCTAAAGATAAATAGCAGGCCAGCGTCTGTCACGGTAAAAGCGCGGTCACACCGTGCTGATAAATGGGGGGGGGCGGTGCCGTATCTGAGAACCAAATAGAAGCGGCAATCAGTGAATATGCTCGCCAGACATATCGTATTGTAACCCAATTGTACTTCACAGGATATCAAACCTGACATCATACCTCTGATTTGAAAGAAATCCTTCAACACGCTGTCAATGCGGTCAGGCGGTTTTATTTAAACGTTAACGTGGGTCCGAGCTCCACCATTGGATCTGTGGATTAATATGGACCTAAATTAGTAAAAGCATTCCATTACGGCGAGAGGTGAAGCCTACATACGGAGTTATTCAATCCGCAACAGGCACAGTGCGCAACTAGACTCACCCGAAGTATTTGTCTGACGCGCGTACGAGGCAGCGTCTGGCCCAGCCTGGAAGAATCAGGAAGTGGTGCCTTGGAGACGGAGGCCAATTTGTAACCTCGCAAAGAGCGAGACTGGTGTTACCAAGGTAACCCAGGACGCCGGCCAGCGTCATGATGACACGGAACCGAGGTACAAAACGAAGAGTTATATTATTGCATTATTAATGGGGCATTGAATTATTACAGTGGAGAAACCTTCCCTAATTTATAACATTGCTTAACATTAATATTGCGCGGAACTGCCAATGTGACACGGAACCGCGGTGCCAAACAATTAAACAAAGGGTTATATTCATGACATTATTAATGGGACACTGAGTTGTTACAGTGGAGAAACCTTCCCTAATTCGTAACATTGCTTACATTAATAACGCGCGGACCTGCCATTAACACGGTAGTCAAGGCGCAACATTGAATCATTGAAAAAGGGGTAATGACCTCAACATTTATACTGATCATAAAATCACAACAGTGGACTGGACCCTCGTCAAAACAGTTTTTACCAACATGTGTTTACACGCTATTCCACGGGCATAGACCTCCATAGTGGATCATGGCATTTTGTTGTGCGGACCTACCTTGCAAGGTGGTCAAGGCACCATTACTCGATGTATAAAAATGGTTAATAGGGCACAGTTTCATAACACAATGATTAATAAAGGTATCGCATAACGGGGCACGGTATATTCACACATTGGCCAATACAGACAGTGCTGTGCGTGAACCTACCTCATGGTGGTTAAGACGCACAATTGATTTATAGAGTGGCCATCTGAGAAAAACTGCTCTCAGATTCATTCAGACCCAGGCGTACTGAATCAAAAAACCTGATCCATTTTATCTCTCTAATGTTGAGAATTGGCTCAAGATTACCACCCCTGGGGCCCAGTCTCACTTGTTCCAGAATGGTCCACTTAAGACTTTCAGGGGGGTGAGCCAGGTTTTTGCAGTGATCTACCAAAGGTGCTCCCTCAACCTTACATCTTACACGGCTGCAGTGTTGCAAGAAACGTACTTTTGCTCGTTGTTGAGTCTGGCCAATGTATATAAGATTACAGGGGCACACTATGCAGTAAACTACATTGGATGAATTACAGTTAGTATGTGACTTTAAGGTTACTTGATGTTGTCCATGCGTGAAAACTTTTGTCTGGATTGTAGCCGGGCAAGCTTTACAGGATCCACAGCGGTAGTGACCCACGATGGGAGGGAATTGGGTCACTACCGCTGTGGATCCTGTAAAGCTTGCCCGGCTACAATCCAGACAAAAGTTTTCACGCATGGACAACATCAAGTAACCTTAAAGTCACATACTAACTGTAATTCATCCAATGTAGTTTACTGCATAGTGTGCCCCTGTAATCTTATATACATTGGCCAGACTCAACAACGAGCAAAAGTACGTTTCTTGCAACACTGCAGCCGTGTAAGATGTAAGGTTGAGGGAGCACCTTTGGTAGATCACTGCAAAAACCTGGCTCACCCCCCTGAAAGTCTTAAGTGGACCATTCTGGAACAAGTGAGACTGGGCCCCAGGGGTGGTAATCTTGAGCCAATTCTCAACATTAGAGAGATAAAATGGATCAGGTTTTTTGATTCAGTACGCCTGGGTCTGAATGAATCTGAGAGCAGTTTTTCTCAGATGGCCACTCTATAAATCAATTGTGCGTCTTAACCACCATGAGGTAGGTTCACGCACAGCACTGTCTGTATTGGCCAATGTGTGAATATACCGTGCCCCGTTATGCGATACCTTTATTAATCATTGTGTTATGAAACTGTGCCCTATTAACCATTTTTATACATCGAGTAATGGTGCCTTGACCACCTTGCAAGGTAGGTCCGCACAACAAAATGCCATGATCCACTATGGAGGTCTATGCCCGTGGAATAGCGTGTAAACACATGTTGGTAAAAACTGTTTTGACGAGGGTCCAGTCCACTGTTGTGATTTTATGATCAGTATAAATGTTGAGGTCATTACCCCTTTTTCAATGATTCAATGTTGCGCCTTGACTACCGTGTTAATGGCAGGTCCGCGCGTTATTAATGTAAGCAATGTTACGAATTAGGGAAGGTTTCTCCACTGTAACAACTCAGTGTCCCATTAATAATGTCATGAATATAACCCTTTGTTTAATTGTTTGGCACCGCGGTTCCGTGTCACATTGGCAGTTCCGCGCAATATTAATGTTAAGCAATGTTATAAATTAGGGAAGGTTTCTCCACTGTAATAATTCAATGCCCCATTAATAATGCAATAATATAACTCTTCGTTTTGTACCTCGGTTCCGTGTCATCATGACGCTGGCCGGCGTCCTGGGTTACCTTGGTAACACCAGTCTCGCTCTTTGCGAGGTTACAAATTGGCCTCCGTCTCCAAGGCACCACTTCCTGATTCTTCCAGGCTGGGCCAGACGCTGCCTCGTACGCGCGTCAGACAAATACTTCGGGTGAGTCTAGTTGCGCACTGTGCCTGTTGCGGATTGAATAACTCCGTATGTAGGCTTCACCTCTCGCCGTAATGGAATGCTTTTACTAATTTAGGTCCATATTAATCCACAGATCCAATGGTGGAGCTCGGACCCACGTTAACGTTTAAATAAAACCGCCTGACCGCATTGACAGCGTGTTGAAGGATTTCTTTCAAATCAGAGGTATGATGTCAGGTTTGATATCCTGTGAAGTACAATTGGGTTACAATACGATATGTCTGGCGAGCATATTCACTGATTGCCGCTTCTATTTGGTTCTCAGATACGGCACCGCCCCCCCCCATTTATCAGCACGGTGTGACCGCGCTTTTACCGTGACAGACGCTGGCCTGCTATTTATCTTTAGAATCATACTCCGGGTGAGTTGACTAATATGTGTCTTTTTGTGTTTAGACGCCTGTGGTGCAGATAACGAGTAGTAATTAGAACCCGTTTTCTCTAGACGCCATTTCTAACCTGGCCTCTAATAATTCACAGATTTACTGATGAACTTTGACGCGCATGGACCGAATTTACCTAGCTGCACTAACACCCTATCCGTGATCCTACACAGCATCGCTGTAGAGGTAGGACTATTGGTTAAGTGCGTTTCTAAGCTTTAATACAAACATGGGCGGCGAGCCTTTTCATTGACTGGTCCTTTCATTAATTGGCCTTTAGGTACAACCAATTCTACCATTGCGCTCGGATACGGCCAGAACCTTTACCTGACTCCTGAGCAGGTAATCTTACCTCCTTGTCAATCACCAATCCCATCAATTTGTGTATTTATAATTTCATTTTATTTCTATTCTTATCTATTGTGTAGGGACTCCTTTTGGAGACCTTTTTAAAAATCTCTTCTTATTACCTTTAGGAACAGTCCCACACTCCTTCCCTCCCTCACGTCCTGACGAAGACCCGCGTAGTAAGGATATACTGTCCTACATTCTATGGGTCGAAACGTAGACTTCTCTACAAATTTGAACTCCTACAGAACAGTTGAATGTGTATAGCTGAATAGGAGATTCTGTGCAAAAATATGATGTTGATTGTTAAGCACTGCTTTTGACCCCCCTTTTGGGGATCTGTGTAATGTGTCTTCTGTGATTCTCAAATAGGGTCACACGCATTTGAATTTATTGAATAGTGATGTTGAACTATTATGAAATGCTTATTCCTTTCCCCTGTTCCTTCCCCTTCCCCCTCCCCTTCTGGGCTTATTGAAATTGTGTGTAATGTGTGTATATTCATGTTCTGAGTAATGAGCTAATGAACGTTTAGCACAGGTGTGGTGAAAATTAAAACACTTTGCACCTTGATTCGATCTTTTGTGAAATAATTCAACGTATCAAACCTTGAATTGTGTAATTTGTTGTGTATTGTCTGGGACCCCTTCTTTCTATATCGAGCAACTACCCAGGTCCTACTGACTGTATGGGTCCAACCCCAATTTTACAATATATATGAATAGCAAGCAGGAAATCAGTATATCTTCAAAGGTCAAATTAGTCAAGGTGAAAATACTAAAGTTTTCAGAATGTTTGGAGGTAGAATTTGTTAGAAATTGTGACAACAAAGTTACGTAGGTTGACTTAATTATAGGTGGGGTCGAAGCTTGGAAGATTGTGATGGGAGGTTTTGAATTTATTTGTTTCCAGTGGAAGTGAGGCTTTGCTCCTCTGACACAGTTGTTCACCACATATGGAAAGTAGAGGAGCTAGATTTAGGTGTATCAATTCATACAGCAGACATATTATTTTGACACAAGAACTGCTTGTTTCTTTTCCTCACAAACCCGTTTCCCCATTTTACAAATTTATAACAGGTATTACAGGTACTCGTTAATTAACCCACTCTACAGTCAAACCAAGATGTGTCCACACCAGATTGACCCTATATAAGGGCATCACTGATTAGGTATTTCTTAGTACCACGCCTTAAGACTCTTCAGATAGGGTAGTCGAAACTCAAAAGGATATTCCCACTTAGGGTGATAGACAGTACCTTATGTCCAGGGCACGGAGTGCAAATGTTAGGGGAGGGTGCCCAGCCCAGCCTCTTCCTGCCGCGGACGGGCCCGCCCTTGGCCCGGGCTTCGCCCGCGCTGCGGGAGGCGCCGGTTCAATTTAAGTGCCTCCGGGCGCTTGTTGTGGCGTTGTGGTGTGCGCCTCGCGGAGGAGCCTGGGAGATGGAGTCCCAGGCTCAGGATGACCCCACAGGCAGCTGGCGCAGGTAGCGGGAGTCACGGGCACCCAGCCCTTCCCGCGCTCCTCGCAGGTTCGTAGGTCCACAAATAGCCCTCAGCAACAATCCCGGGGCCAGCAGAAGGGCGCAGGTATGGCCGGAAGAGAGTCCCCATCCTATTTTACATTTCAAAGTAGCTTCACAGTTTAGAACTCTCAGAATAGATAGGACATCTAGTGGAATTACTTCTTGAATTGGGAATCTGCCTTGACTAGGAACATAACAGAATAAGGCATGTTTTCCAGTACTCTATTGCCAAAGGTTAGCTGGGATTTGATTCAGATGTGGGCTACTATTTTCAGATGCATTAGGGACCAGCGGTGAATAATTTTTCATAAGTACGTGTAGATAAAATAAGCAGATTTAGCTATAGATATGATAGGTGGACACAATCATTGAGTATGTTCTTTCTCATCCTCACTGACAACAGTGAGATGAAGGACGAAAAAAGTTAAGCTCCAAACCTATTTTATATTCTAGCATAGTGCCATTGGTGCTCTACTCATCAAGTAAAATGGCCAAGCATGACTCTCACTTATCAAGATAACAATAAATGTCATATTGAACTTTAAGGTGGCTCCATCCGTGCTGAAGTCAGATTGAAGCACAGAGTAGTATTCAGTAAGTAGGTGTTTTTATTAGTGCATGTAAACAGTTGGTAGGAGATGCACCATTTGGATTACTTTCCTAAGCAAAGGTAGATTTGGAAACTGGTTTGAAATCAGCTGGTAGGCTGAAATTCTTACCGGAGGGATGACTTGATTAGCAGACCCTCTATCAGTTGCAAAGAGGTGAAAGTTAGTTTTGATTGTGATTGTGTGATGGAGCGGTACTAATTGGTTGTATTAATTTATTAATTAACAGTTTTGGATAGCTCTTCTTCAGCAACTCTGGAGAAAGTCCTGCAAGTGCTCAGGCGTGTTGCTCGATGTCCAATCATTTTAGCATTCCCCACCCCTTTATGATTATTTTATGTACCTCCATCATTTGAGTACATTTGTCGAAGGAACAATGGCATCTGAGATACAGAATGTCTTTTTAAACATGATCTTTAGGATTAATTTCAATCTGGCTACACATCATATTTTTTATATTTTGTGATCTGATGGGTTTCCACTTAACTACCAGGCCTACGTTTCTTAATTAAAGCTGAGAAAACAGACCAAGAGTTAGGCCATCAGGAGCTAACCTGTACTGTGTATTCACAAACTTTGTAGATAATCTTCCTTAGAGGTACATTTACTGGTGTCTGTCTCATTATGTCCCTTAGAAACATTTAGATATCTAACTCTTTCCTAACGGATTCATCAAAGGAGGGGAAATGAGGCTGTAGGAGCTGAAAGAGGCTGGCTGTAAGGATTTTTCTAGAAGTTGCACGGCTGTCTGTAGAGGCACAGTTTAGGTATTAAAAAGGCGAAAGAGCCAGAACTGACTCATACTTCAAAGCCACTGCTCACGATAAAAGAATTGTGGATAGTCCATCAACTTTAATGGTCTCCGTGTCTACAGCACTTGCACACATTGTTTGTGTGTGGTTTTTTAAAGTTTTTCTTCTCTCCCCAATCCCGGTTGTCATCGGTAGACTTAATTTGCTAATCGTCATCTGGTCAACAAAGCCTATGTTTTTGAAGCTCTTTCTAAAAGCCCATGCTAAAGTGCAGTCCATTCAGATCAGTATCTTATGTTCCTTCTATGAGGCTTCCATTCAGGATCCCTATGGTCAATGAGTCATTGCAAAAGTCTTTTTGAAATGTCATTGACGCAGGAGCTTACATCTTTACTGAGAACTTTAGCTTTATCCTGTTTCTCCCTATCCAAGCCTCTTTCATTCCGCTTTGTCATGTATCTCGTGTGAGGAGTGTCTAACGCTACTAAATGACATATTTAATGTGAAAGTAGATGGTTCAGGCAGACCTTTTAAGCTCCTTGTATGATTTGGAAGATCAGCAGGATTACTGAGGTCACTATTATGCTGAGAAAGAACCTCATTAGGTGTACCAAGTACCTGTGCCACTGTGTTACAGAAGTCCCTGCTAGAAATGATTTTCAGACCTTCCCATAGCATAATGGGGAACCTTCCTCCTGTGCCCAGTCTGTGGCGAAAATGTATTTTCCAATACCCTAACACATTTCTTCAACTGTTGCACATCTCCTGCCCACATTTGGACCACTGCTTCAGAAGTGGTAAATCCTTGCACAAGAGAGAGATCCTGGGCGAGAGAGGGCTGAAGGTAAGGTTGTCTGGAATTTTGGCACATGATGGCTTCCCTCGAATACAGCTAGACAATTTGCCCCATGATATGGGCACTCTACCTAACAGTTGAAAGAGCTTCTGGGGTGTGTCCAAAATGGCGGCCGTGCATTAGCTTCTCTACGAAACTCACCGCGCCGATTCCGTAACTAGCAGATCCCGGGGACCTGGTTGTCCTGAGACGCCGGAAATTGCTGCACAAAGTGTCTACTAGCCCGGTGGTCTTGATCAGAGGAGAAATAACTGCTCATCGGCTGTCCTGACGCCATTCGAGAGACATCCATCTGGCGCTAAAATGGCGGACAGAAGCACCCACGGGATCAAGCTGCCAGAGTAACCACTCTCAGGCTCTGACGCTGTGTGACTGCAGCTGCGAGGGGACACTGCCGGAGGAGCTAAATAGTTTCTCATCCCCTGCGTTTCCCCCACAGCTCGCTGGGCAGGTATGCGGAGGGATGAGAATGCTTTGCACAGAGGACGTCGCTCAGTGAGGCGGGTTTTGTTTGGAGCCCTGCAGCTGAGGGAAAGCGCAGTCACACGAAGAGCTGACCCCTGCGGTACAGCGTGTGGACTGGATTGAGGCCAGGCCCGACACAGGTGATCAGGCAAGCGGGGGGGGTCTGACGATTCGGGAACGCTTACGGAGTCCATGTGTAGCGCAATCATAACGGTTCTACCAAAGCCGGGGAAGGACTACCCAGTCTTGTGAGTCATAGCACCCTATTTTCCTACTTAGCGTAGATGGAAAAATCATTACAGGGATATTGGCCTGCAGGCTCGGACTATATCTTCACGGTCTTGTGGACCCGGATCAATCTGAATTTGTGCCGGGACGCACATGTGGGGATAACACAAAGCGTCTTTTCCATCTTTTAGACAAAACACATAGAGCCCAGACCCCACTTTCGCCTCTCCTGTTTGCGTTATACATGAAGCCATTTGCAGAGCACATTCGTAGACACCCCCTCATAGAGGGAGTGTGAATGGGAAGTCAGTCACATAAAATAGCATTGTATGCTGACGACATCCTATTAACTGCCTCTAGTAGAAGGGATTATAGGCGCACTGCTGTGTAACGTAAATATAAATGTGTCAAAAAGGTCAGAAGGTGCTGCTAGGAGAGGGGATGAGCCCTATAACCCCTCAATATTCTGTGGGGAAAGGCCCTGACACTTACAAAATGTTATCCAAACCTAGGCACCGTGCCTGGTTTCTGTTTTGGCTTAATGAAACCCGTATTAAAGACACAGCAACACCTCACCTATATGTTTATGGATTATTGTTTTGAAGGCATTTAAACTTTTGTAGTGCCTATACATACTGTTGATTTACTTGTGTGCCTAGGTTTGGATAAAATCCTATTCACTATCACCAATCCTCGATAGTTGCTAACCCCATTCTTAGAGGAGCTTGCCTTATTTGGAGATGTCTCCAGGTTTAAAGTGAACAACACTAAATCTCAAGCTTTAAATGTCGCTATCCCTCTTCTCTTGACGAACAGGTGCAACTCATCGGAATTCCCCTTCCTGTGGGCCACTAGAGGGATTCCTTATCTGGGCACAACGATAATGTCAACTTTAGATAAATCAATATCACACAATTACTCCGAGCTCCTGGGAACAGCCCACTTGCTTATTCAGTCTTAACATGGGGGACCTATTTCCTGGCTGGGACGCATAGCTGCTGTAAAAATGTGTCTCCTGTCGACGATTTTATATGTCATGCAGGTACTGGCACTATAGCCACCCATATCCGTGATTTAAAAAAAGGCAGTCCGTTGTTGAATCCTTTATGGGGGGGGAAGCGGGCCATAATGGCCCGGGAAAGAGCATATCTACCGACCGATTGCCAAAGGAGGATTGGGCATACCCCATTTATGGGGTTACTACCAGTCAGCACAGCTGCGTTTTATGGTGAAGTGGCAACTTCCCCTCACAGAGAAGCATTGGTGCTTCCTGAACCAACCGGTGGCAGGAATACACATACGGAAAATCCCATGGCTCCCACGTCAATTTGCGCCCTGCAGGGGTGTACATCTCCCCCGTTGTTCGTGCTACGGTGGCAACCCGGGATAAAACTTGCGCTTCTACACATCTCTCTACTCCGATCTCTCCACTGATGCAGATCCTAGGAAATCTGGACTTCCACCAGGCCTTAAACGAGTGAGCATACGCCCAATGGCAGGAAGTCAATTGCAAACGCATTGGTGACTTGTTCGATGAACATGGCATACTAGAGTTTGAACAAATGCAGCAGTATTTTGGACTCCCGAACTCGGAGCACTGGCGTTCTATAGCAGTACGACACTGGGTCACAGTCAGTCAGACACACGGTAGCAGTAAACTTAACCTATTCAAGCGCTGGCTATTATCTAGAAGAGATGACCACCAATTATTATCAGACATATATGCATTCCTCAGCACTACCACTAACCCTGCACATACACCTGCTAGGAATAGATGGGAGGCAGAATGTGAACGTACCTTTTCCGAAAAGAAGTCGACAGACATTTTACATCGAGCACGCAAATCAGCTACTAGTGCATCTGGCAAAGAAACATTATTAAAAATTGTCAATTTTCTGGTATTACACCCCGGCCTGTCTGGCTCAGTAGCAGAAGGGGAAAGACGGCGCCATTGCAACCAGTCTGGTACGCTTTTCCACCTGCTGTGCCATTACCCCAAGCTTCACCGCTACTGGTCAGATGTCTTAGCAGTCATCGACCAGATGTTTCATTCTGAGAGACATCGACCAGATGTTTGATACTGAGATACCCTGCTTCTCCAGTTATGTTTTGCCAGGCCACCTGTGAGAAAGTGGCTCTATATATACTGGACTACAAGGATGTACAGTGTGTATAGAGTCCACCAACCCCAGAGGTTAAAGTCAGAACTGACCTTACTCTCCAAAGGGGTAGCTTGGTCGAGCAGTAAGGCAGTACCAGAGGACAGTGTAAAGCACTTCTTGTACACACTCAGTCAGCAAAAGGTTTCACACACTCAAAGACTGAACTCCAGGCCAATTGTTTTTATATCCACAGATATAGTCGTTTTATTTTTAGAACCAACAGTTATCAAAATATACTTTTCAAGGTACGAGTACTGTCATGTAAATACTTTGCCTAGGAGCAATACGTTTGTACACACAATTACAGGATAGCTAATCAGCAATACAGTTCTGAAACACACTCTAGCATTGGACTCAATAGTTTTTCATAGGAAAGTACAGTTGATTTCTTTATGGATTACTTTGGTAGTTCCAGGACTAGATCTTCGATTCAGTCCTGGGGTCTAAGCTGAAACCAGATTAGCAAAAACTGTTACTGTGATGAATTTTCCTGAATATAAAGCTGTTTTAAAAGTTCACACTTGGAAACTTTTCAGGGTGATTCCGACAATGTTATCCAATTGGAGGAAATTCAGGTTACAGGTAAAGTACGTTTGCGTTACTTTTGTAACCCAGCACTAGTCTCCTAGGGCCAGCACTGGGGGCTTAACTCAAAACAGGTAGGTAATTGTGTTTCAGTATTTCGTACGATTTTTAAAGAATATTTGCAGTTTTCAAAAGTAGACACTTAGAAGAAATTTCATAGAAAAGCAGACAATGGGTTCCTATGGAGAAAATACAGGTTACTAGTAAACCCGCTAGGGATTACTTTTGCGGTTCAGTACTGGGCTGAAAGGTACAGTACTGGCGTCTCTCCTGATCACAGGTGAGTATTTTCGAATTCGGACTTTGGCTGATTTTATAGGAATATTTTCAGTTTTCAAAACTTCACACTTAAAAAAATTTCGAGTCAAAATGGGTCAATGTTATCCAATGGCAGGTAAGTGAATTGCCGGTTTCCAGGTGAGTACTTGGTTGTTGAAGTAAGGGTTCTGGGCGTAGACTCAGGGGGCCCCAGGGTCAGGTGAGTACAGTTAGTTCAGTCCCAGCAGCACAGGGGCGGCCGGGTGCAGAGGTAGGTAGGCCCAATGTTATCCAATGAGGGAAAGGGGGCCTTCGGTTGGTGGCTGCTGGCTAGCAGGCCACGCGGCTCTGGGAGCTGGGCTCCTGGTCACTTGCTCTGGGCAAGGGGGGAAGTAGGATAGGGCAAAGAGGTCACAGCCAGCGGCACTCGGGCGGCTGGGTGCAGGGTGCTTTTGAGCGGTCGGGCGCTCAATGTTGTCCAATGAGGATCTTGAAAGAGGAACAAAGGCTGCAGGCTCGGGGACGGTGAGTCTCCAGGGGCGACCAGCACTTCGAGAGGTAAGTTGGGATGATGGAGCACAGGTAGGTACCCCAAAGGCAGGCACAGGGGGCCGAGGGGTGCCGGCTGCAGGGGTGTCTTTGGGGGTCGGAAAAGCTTACCCTCGGCTGGTCGCGGTTGGGGTGGCCCCTGGTTCTGAGTCTGCAGGCGTCGGCTGGTTCTTCGAGGAGGGTCTTTGGGCACAGGACTTCGGGTCCCAGTCGCCGGGGGCACGTCCTCGTGGTCTTGGTTCGGGTTGGCCCGGCCCGGGCTCGGCTGGTGCAGAGTGGGCTGGTCTGGAGCTTCCTGGTGAGCACCAGGTGGGGTGTTGCAGCAGAGCCTCTGCTGATGGGAGTCCCAATCTTCGAGAGGGTCAAGGCAGGCAGGTCCTCTGGGTGTCCCAAGGTTGCTGTCCGCGGAGGTCGCTGGGATTAGGCAGGAGCAGGTTCCAGGATCAACAGGCCGGTAGGGCTGGGGCCAAGTCTGTTGTCCTGTTGTTAGCAGCTGCGCGGTGGGTCTTCTTCTTCTTGATCTTCTTTTGATATTGGGATCTGAGGAAGGAAGGTTCAGGGAGCCCCTAAATACTAAATTTAGGGGTGTTACAGGTAGGGCAAGGGCAGGTACCAATGGGTCCCCATCCGGGGGTGAGGACACCCCCTAGCCTGCTCCTCTCCTTTGGGAGGGGGGCAGGAGCCTAGCTGGGATTGGGCAGGGCTCCACATCTACAAGATGGCCGTAGCCCGGGGTCGTGCTTCACCTTGCCTCCTCCACCTGAGGGGTGGGGTTGGCAAAGGTTGGCACACCCTCCTTCCTGACGTAGTTTTTCCCACCAGTCTTCCCGCCAGAGTGGGGGCAGAACGGTGGGGGCGCAGTTGCTGGGTACAGTAAATGGTTTGGAGAAGCTCTCAGAGGCGGTATGCTTTTGAAGCTTCCCCCTATCGATCCTGGAGACATAGCACCTCGCCCAGGAGGTGCTTTGTTGCAGGCCCAGGAGAGCGGGGGGCTCTCCACCCAGGGGTGTAGCAACATGTCTGCTGTGTGGCAGCCTCTGCAGCCACTCAGCCCAGACGTGGATTGTAGGTTCGGGTTTTTGAGGGCCTCTCTAAGATGCCCTCTCGTGCATTTTACATTAAATCCCACACTGGCATTTGTGCAGATTTAATGTGCTGAGAAGTTTGGTACCAAACTTGTCAGTCTTCAGTGTAGCCATTATGGTGCTGTGGAGTTCTTAATGACATCTCCCAGCACCATATCCTCTTAAATGGCATCACTGCACTTACAGTGCCCAGGAATGGCCCTGGGTACTGTAGGGGCACAGGGCTCATGCCCTTGTGCCCTCACCTCTCGCATAGGGCACCCAGCTAGAGGGGTAACTGAAATATGCCATGGCAGTGGGTTCTGTGGGCATGGCAGACAGGGATGTGTGCCATGTCGACTCTTGTTTTAGTTCTGTACTTAGGCACTCAGCCTGCAAAGGCAGGGTGTGGGTGCCAGGGTACAGGGCCCCTGAGGGTGGCACAATAAGTGCTGCAGCCCTCAGGGTCTCCTCTGGTCACCATGCCCTGGGTTCCTAGGGTACCATTTTACTGGGGGCTGACAGGTGGCCAGATGTGCCAATTGGGTATTTTGTTTCAGCATATCTTTTCTTTTTAGGGAAGGAACACAGGCCCTGGGTACCTGATTGGCAGGAACCCAGGGCACACTCAGTCAAGAACATCAGCAGTTCAGAAAAAAGTGGAGGCATACCAAGGCAAGAAAGATGGCACTTTCTCACACATCCCCAACATCCCCATTGTATTCCAATCGGGGGAAGGCCATCGCCCTGGCACTTTCTGCAGCGAAGCAAGTTCTTCTGTCCAGTTGGGGTACGTACACGGTACCAACACATACAGACTGGCTGCACAAACTCTGGGACTTATTGGCCATAGAAACGTTAACAGCTGTAATAACTCACACTTTACTCAAGTTTGAGAACTTGGAGCATGTATCAAGCACCTATCTGACATCTATCACAAATTCACCTGCCCAGTATATTTGAGTCCTTCATCTCAAGTCTAAAGATCACACTGATGATTAGGTTGATACCATAAAATGGACATTAACTAGAACTAAAAGCATTATTTCGCAGTGCATATCCTGTTGTTATTGATTTTTCTTTATTCCCCTCCCTTCTGTTATTTCCTTATGTGTTTATTCCGCCCTGGCCATTGGATGTAGGCGATGCCTGTTGAATTTTTAAAAAAAAATTTTCTCTCAAAAATAAAAATGTTACAATCCTAAAGAGCTTATGACATGGATAATTGTGGATTCTACTTCAAAAGGTTCTGTATAGGACAACCAGTCAGATTCTTGACCAGTAAGAAGGTTACCTAGTTTTGCAGTGTGAACCTATTCTAGATTTGTGGACAGTTCACTATTCTGTCACCCATTGTTGGACCCCTGAAAAAATGTAGCGAAAGAACATTTTATTTGGATATCAGTAGGAGTCTAGAGGATATCTAATGTAAAGCCATGCTGTTCAGCTACCTGAGAACTGTGGTCGGATTCTGTTGTATGCATTGGATTCATAAACCTGTTTCTAGTCAGGTATTGACTATGAATGGGTGCGACGGGGAACTAAAATCTGCTGTAAGATCCTGTATCATCACAAAGAAAGAAAACGAAAACGGATGCTGCACTTGTTTATTTTTTCTTTTCTTTTTTTATTACCAATTGTTGTTTTTGTTATCAGACAGCACTCATAGGCGAGGGTGAGAGTGTATGTAGAGACCTTTGTATGAGTTCTTGTTTTCTGACGTTTGCTTTTGGTGACCGACAGAATAACATTTTGGTTCTGCACTCTGTACAGAAATCGATAACCCTAGGTAGTCCAGCACTGTTTGCAGTTTATCTTTCATTGGATTACCAACTACTACGAGGTGTCAGGAGATTGTCCTGTTTCGAAAGATATGTTGTGGGCTAATTAATGTCCTAGGCTTCAAACTAACTCTGGAGCATTTTAGAATTCCTAACTGAGATCTCAGTATTTGGGTATTGACACTGTTGGTTCTGCTTCTGACAAAGTGTAGCAAAGTGACACTGCAAAGTACAGTTCTGAGTCTGGAGGAACAAAAGGGAGGAGTCCAGAATGATGGCTTCATCTTTGGTCCCAGACATTTTGACACTGTCCAAAAACCCGAATCTGGAATCGTTCCTGCTGGCTAGGTATCAAAACTGAGAGCTGTGGACCGGAATTCAGTTATACTTGGACCTAAACTGTTGATGTTGAAATACATTGTAGAAACAAATATGGGGAAAAAATCTTTGCAATGCAATAGGTCTCGCATTACTGAAAGCTTGAGCTCTTGGCGTTGCATTATTATTAGCCACGCCAATAGCTCAAACTTTCAGTAATGCGAGACCTATTGCATTGCAAATGCTTGTGTTTATCTCCTGCCCGTTTCAGCCAGTTGTACTTCTGCGCCTGCGCGACGCCAGTTTCCTACGACATTGAGGTGTATCGCCAGCCCCCCTTACCCGGCGAAACAAAAAAGGGACTTGAACAAAAAAAAAGTATATTTGATAGGCATTCATGTTTATGAAGCTGCCATGTTTGAGTTACTCGTTAAGTAGTTTTGAAATTATGTTTACCAATTTTTATTTTTCAAATATGTGGCGGAATATGTCCAATACAACTGTCTCAAATAAAATACAAAATGCATGCTGGTATATTTCCAAACTGTTGATCGAATCTGTTTTTATCTCTAGCTTATTTTCCCTATTTTTCACTTTTGGATATATTTAAAAAGTATACTGATAACTTTCTGTAGACAAAAATTACATCGTAACTCAAATATTGTTGGGCAATGTGCTTTGTTGCTGTGGTGAGGACACCTGATATATTAGTCAAATTATAATTCATATGTTAGTAAGAATTTCAAGATGGCAGCCACTACCATTGATGAGAGTGCGTTCTAGGCCTCTGTCTGTTTCAATACTTTTTCCGATACCTCAGCTGCATAGCAGCTACTTCTAGGAAGCTGCTTCGTTGATAATGGGATTCCTTTCATCCAGTCTTCTCAAAATGGCTTGCCATGTCATGTGCCTGTGTTCCTCTGCAAGCATCCAATGTCATGTGGATTGAGAGATGCGGAGCCCCACTGCAGCCTGCTAGCAAACTCGGGAAGCAATAAACAGGGGAGGAGTTGCAATGCGCTGGCACCATGCTGAAACAAAAGCGTATGTTGAAGCATGGTGCTCACCTTAAATATAAAGTGAAAGTGGCACAGTTTAAAAATAAAGGCTTGTGTTTTGAAGTCATAGCAGCACCCTTCATAAATATTCAAAACGGCATTAGACATGCTGCATTTGATGGAGTAGTGAAAATCCAAAACTTACAGTGCGGCGTCCATGAAGCGGCCGCTGTGCTGGTACACGAGCACAGGCAAAGCAAAAAATAGTGCTTCAAAGACTAAATAACATGTACCGTCTAACAACCGAAGTAAAAGGGCCAGTCGCCATGGGAGGTTACAAATGAAGACAAGGTGGTATTAAAAAGGACTTACAAGCCCATTTACGAATCAGAAGCAGCCAGCATTTACAAAGGACAATGATACAAGCCAATGACAAATATGGGCAGAGAGTGGGCGGGTCTTCTATTCCATACTCCTCTACAACAAGTCTCGCAGCGCATGCACGCTGACTCTAGGCTCAACTTAAAAAGTATTGGTAATTAAAGAATACAAGAGGCAACATTTGACTGATAAAGGCTGATCATGTTTAAAAAGAAGCCAAGAGAATTATACCACTGTAAAGTCCTCTCATGTTCACTGACTGAACATCTAAAGTGCTACCCAAATATCCAGTGTTGAAAAACTTTTGCAATCATTCAGCCTCTGAAAAGGGAAATAGATTTAAAGAATTCTAATCATAAAGCACAAAATTCCTACATTTGACTACAAAAATAAGCCCGAAAAGCCCTAAAGAGGAAAATACTGCTAGTGAAACACTATATTGATTATACTGCTCTATACACCATAATACACCACAAGTGGAAATTGAATTCGTAAAGGAGTATGTAAGAATGAGTAGCACCATGGGGTAAATAAGAGCATGTGGAAATGCGAGAAGAACTCGGTTGTCCAGCAATTCTCAGGATGTGTACCCCATATTTTTTTCGCCACCTGATAATTTCCACATAATATGCTGTCCTTTATAGGAGCTTTTATCTCTGGGGAGCAAGCGGAGGAGACAATGTGAGAATCCTGTGTCTTGCAAGAAAAAAGTTCCCTTCATAAAAGATGATGCCTGCCATAGGCTTCCTAGTGTATTTGTTTGAGGGATGAAAAGTTAAAAATCATCCCTCAAATGGAAAGAGTTAAGAGAAAGCCCATTATTACACAAGTCTTTATCTTTTAATATTGTGCGTAATGAAATTGTCTAATTGTGCTCAAGACATGGAAAATTTACATGAGGTGGGCCTGGCTGCTACAGCTCCATTCCACATCCAGATAAATTAGAGGCAATTTGAAAGAAAACTGGGAAAACTTTAGCTACACATAGGTGCATCTCAGTATTTGCTGCTCTTTAAGCCGATATTGGCATCCGAAATGGTAGGAGGTGGATAGGATTTTACATAATCTAGTCAAGGAGCATGAGATCAGATCAGTGCTATTGCTCAGATGGGAACTACCATCTCCCGACAGTTTCCTTTCGGTAGGGAAGTGTGCACAGGTTGTCATAAAAAGACATGGTTGCCTCCAGGTTTCTGGGCTGAAGCCACAAGCGCATGCAATTGTAATTAACATGCCATAAGATAAGGAGCACCTGGTTGGTGCAGGGGAGGCAGTAACATACTCTGTATCAATGTGTACAACAGCAATCTCATTATGGCAAACAGCCAAGCACAGCCCTTTGTAGTGGAAGCAAGGGAAGAATACCGAGCCCAAGAGGTTCTGGCTAGTGTTTCAAAGTGACATAGTATTTCTTCCCCTTGAACTCACAAACCAAATTAGTGGGGGGTATAAAAAGGGGTTCCTACTAAGATGGGAGGTCACCTTAGACCAGTGTGCGCTGGGAATATGGGAATGAAACAATAATAATACATATAATTTGTGAGCATATTATCAAATAGACCAGAGAATGAAAAAAGATTGTGTATCATTCTTAGGAGGTTCAGCCTCCGCTCATGAAGAGATCTCTAGAATGTATGTATGTATGTATGTATGTATGTATATGGTATTTCTATAGTGTGAACCTAGCTTAAAGGCAGCAGATCTCTGTACATGGTCACAGACTAACTGAAAG
Organism: Lissotriton helveticus; assembly: GCF_964261635.1. Taxonomy (NCBI): domain Eukaryota; kingdom Metazoa; phylum Chordata; class Amphibia; order Caudata; family Salamandridae; genus Lissotriton; species Lissotriton helveticus. Next base: position 128,661,194 of record NC_136070.1, on the reverse strand, counting down.
TCTCTGAGTAGAGCAATCGAAGTTGTGGACGGTTAACATATTGTGATGTAGTGTTCTTTAACGATGTGAGTCTTCACCTCGTTCCTAAATTGGAGCAGAGTTGGGGCAGTCCTGATGGATATAGGGATGTTAACCCCTTCTGCGCTGCACAAATTCTCCCGCTATGTGGGAGAATTAATAAGTGGGTGGCAATTCGGACGGCCCCCACCGGCCTTGGCACACGCCCACCATGACGTCTGACGACCCGGGGGCCATCCTGAGCATCAAAGATGTTAAAGATACTGGGTGCATTGTTTTTCCCTTTCTTACACTTCTTAGCCTGGAGTATGATGGTGTTCTGTCTGCGCTGTACGGTGAACCAACGGAGGTGATGAGCTTGTCTACAAGATAAGCAGGGATTTTTTTTGTGATAGATTTTTAAATGATGCAGCTAGGTTTAACAATGGTGTGGGCTGGCAAAGGGAGCCAACAGAGGTCCATCAGGGTGGGGATGATTTTATTTAATACCCCCATGTCCTAGATCAGACCTGCTGCAGCATGTAGAATCCACCAAAGCAGTGCCACTGTGGAGTTTAGGAGGCTATAGAGTAGCACATTACCACCTTTCAGTTGTGAGAGAATAATGGCTTGAACAGCAGTTCTGAAGTTGCTTTCTGGAAGAAAGGGTGTGACTTTCTTTAGAAGAGATAGCTGGTACCAAGTCATCTTTATCCTTTTTCGCAATGTGCTCCACAAGGGAAAGGTTGGTGTCCAGGGTGTATCAGAGTGATTGGCATTTTGTGAGATATGGGGATCTGAAACGTCAAGGTTCATGTCATTGAGTGAAGTTTGTACTGTTTCTTAATGGTCTTGGCAAATAATATAAATGCTGTCTTGGTTGGATTGAGCTCAAGTAAGCACTGGAGTCTAAAGTGGCACAGTATGTGAAAAACAATGCTCTGAGGTGTGACCCAGAGCATTCACCAGTGGCCGAGATTCATTCAAGGATTCCTTCCATCACCTTGTTGTTGTAGTTATCTGTGATTAGAGCACCATGTGGCTCCATGTTAAGGTTGATGGTGACCGGTGACAATATGGTACCTTAGGTGACTTCGCCAAGCAATAGGAGGAGTACACCCTGGAGGCACCTCAATGCATCCTTGGAATAGAAAGATGTGCATAAAAAGGACAGATTAGTCTTTTATTAGAAGACCCCCCCCCTCACCAACCTAGTTAGTGACATGCTTCATCAACTGGGTCCCACCCGGAAAGCCGAATGCCATCTGGGTGTGCTGTGACCTGATTACAGTGGAGCGTTTTCTTTTTCTTATTTAGGGTGCAAGTGAAATGGAAAAAGTGGTGTAAAAATTGGCCAGTTTTAACTCTCTATGAAAAAAAACAATTTATTATGGAGCAACTGGGCAATGTTAAAAATGTGTGGGATACCATGTGAGGTTAGATTGTCCTGAGGTATCCAATAGTGAAGTGAAAATAAAGGTGGTCTACATGTTTCAACCTCGTGGAGGACTTTCCAGGTTTTCGTCGGGACCAGTGATGTTACCCAGGGCGGTCTACACGTGCGAAGGTGTACCCTACCCTTGGTTACTGTGAAACCCCACCATGTACTCAACAGTGGGGATGTCCTTTCTTTGATTCTAGAAAGGAAAAACGTGCGGCGCTAGATCAGCGTCCCTCATGGGCGCCCGGGTCAGGGAGCTCATTCCTTACACGATTGTGTGTAGAACAAAAAACGGCTGCTGTGCCTAATCCAAAACCCGCATCGGCACCCCGGGGAACCTTCGGTGACTTCACATGTAATGGGGATGTTTTGTGACCTGGGGAGAAACCATGTGAACAAACTGGTGATGGCTGCAAAGGTAGGAGGAGAATTAGTGAAGGACATGGCTAGTAAATCTCATTTGCGACTCTAGGGTGTGTATAAGAGTTGTGCAGTACACTGTCGAAGGTAACTGAGAGGTACAGCAATATCAGGAAGCAGGAATCTTCTTCATCTATGGTCCGGAAGGTATAGTTTATGATGTGTATGGTGGCGGTCTCCATGTTACAGTGAGATATGAATAACCAAAGATAAGGGTTTGCCCACATAACCCCACGGAGCCTGGTCACTGTTAAAATCATTAAATATAAACTGGCCCAAAATAGGGACAAATCTGCATAGATCCAGAAATACAAAAAGATGATGGACAGAAGGCTGGACGTTGTTAAACATCCACCCCCAGTCACAGATCTGGGTTAAAGTCATTGTTTTTTTGCTCACCATGCCACCCCAGTTCGGACCCAGCCATATGCAAATCAGTCTTAACCCTGCTCCACATGCGAACAGTCGACCCCGAACTGTCAAGCCATGTCCTCCCTGGATCAGAAGTAAGCATCCTAGGACCGGTTTCGGGGTATCATCCCGACTCAGCCAGGATAGCTTGAATCCAGTGGCATAGCGAGCAGAGGACCCACGGCTGGGCTTACCCTTCCCACTAAGGGCGACTTATAGCAACACAGGTCTCTAACATGCTACTTTTCCCATGAGGAGTAGGGTCAAGACTGATTTGCATATGGCTAGGTCCAAATTGGAATGGTGTGGCGAGCCAAAAACAATGGATTTAATGCCAGACTGGGCTGAGGTAAATGATACTGTTCAGCATTCCGTCCATCTTTGTATTGTAATTTTAACCCTGAGTGGCAAGGGTATGCGCAGACATGGGTCCCGTGCCTGCTGCGCCACTGGATTCAAGCTAGCCTGTCTGATGAGGGGCGATACCCGAAACTGGTCCCAGGAAGCTTGTTTTCCTGTCCAGGGAGGACCTGGCAGTTCAGGCTGGATTTTTCCCATGAGGAATAGGATCAAGACCGCTCCTTCTTCCCAACCACAGCACTGCGAACATTCTGATCGCTTCCTCTGATGACATCCGAACTCTCCTTGACTGTGGCGAAACAGTGACCCTGATCCTCCTCAACCTCTCTGCTGCATTCACCATAGACTCCCACCACACCCTCATTGACACGTTGCAACATCGGCATACAGCAAAATGCCCTCAGTGGATCGCCTCCTTCCTTAAAGGACGTACACAGAGCATCTGACTGCCTCCTTTCACCTCCGCACTCAAGGACATCATATGCGGCGTACCACAAAGATCGCCCCCCAGCCTCACCCTATTTAACATCTACACTACCCCCCTCACAGACATCGTCCGATCCCACGTACTCAACATCTCCTACGCAGATGACTCCACTAATCCTGGATGAGAGACAACTGCCTCTAACTCCACTGTGACAAAACATAAGTACCGATCTTCAGGAAGGACACCTCCGCATGGGACCACAGCTAGTGGCCAGAAGAACGTGGACCCACACCAACCGTCAGTGCACTCAACTTCAGCATCATCCTCGGCAGCCAGCTGACCATGAAACGAGAAGTAAACGCAGTCACCTCCTCCTGCTTCCACGCCCTTTGTATGCTCCACACAATCTTCAAATGGATCCCAATCAACTCCAGAAAAACGGTGTCACAGGCCCTCGTCTCCAGCCGCCTTGACTACGGCATTGCTCTCTACACCAGAATCCCCACCCAGCTCCTCAAAAGACTCAAGACCATGTAGAACGCTGCAGCCAGACTTCTCCTGGACCTCCAGGAACGGATCCACATAACTTCTCACCTCCGAAACCTCCACTGGCTTCCAATCCAGAAAAGATGCCAGTTCAAGACTGTATGAAAGTGGGTTTCTGTTGCAGTAACCCCTTCTGGCCCCCACACTTTTTACCTGGCTTTTGATGCCACTTTGACTGTAGAGTACTGGGTCCCTGGTAACCACGTTCCCAGTACCAGTGTTCTTTCCCCCTAAACTGTACCACAATTCGCACAACTTCAGACCACCCCTTTAAGTCCCTAGCAAATGTTACCCCTTGGTACCTAGGGCCTTGGGACTGTAGAGGGTTCCCTAGGGACCACTCACCAAGGCCATGCAAAATGCCACTGCAGTCTGCATGCCTTGAGGCAGAAAAAAATGACAGTCGACATGCCACACTGCCTGTGTGCCATGTCAAGCAGCACTGCCTATGGTATAGGCAAGTCACCCCTCTCGCTGGCATTACCTGCTTAAAGCAGGGTGCACTATATCTCATGTGTGGGCATATTTGTGTAAGCAGCAATATTTAAGTCCGTTCTTAATATTGTAAGTGCCAGGGAAGCCTTGAAGAGTACGTGGGCTGGAAACTCAACAACTCTAGTTTTCCAGCACTATGATGGCTTCACTGACCCCATGAGAGTTTGGTACCAAACAACTTCTCTTAATAAACGCAGGCTGATGGCTGTGTTAGATTTATTAAAACATGTACCCAAAGGGGAGTGTAGAGGTACCCCCTGAAAACCTACCAACCCTGGTATGGTCTCGGACTTGCTTTAGGCAGCCTGACACCACCAGACATGTTTCTAGACCTATGCGGTGAAAGCCCTTGTTCTATGAACGCTTTAATGTCAAAGATGATGCATCGGTTTGAAAGTCTGGCAACTTCGTCAAGTGTAGGTCCGAAGGTGTTGATGTCGAACTGCTGTCACAAAGTTGCACAGGTAATCGGAGTCGGGAATGATGCATCTGCTATTCGGTGCCTGAGACTCACGCAGCAGTGGTGATTTGGATGCGCTGCATGGGCAAAGTCTGGACTGCGCTGTAAGTAGAGGCCGTTGCACGAATGGTGATCACGCAATATCGTAGGGAAATGCGCTGTGTCCGAACTACACTTTGGTGTTGATGCTTTGGTTTCTTGGGTTGCAGCACCACACACTTAATTCCAAGGGTCCAGGACTGGATTTGGTATCACTTGGCAGAACAGGACTCGCAGCAGAGTAGCCCAGGTGCTGGTAGCAAGATGCAGGTGAAGTCTGTATCTGATGATGACTTGTCAGAGATGGGGTGCGATGATGGTGCTGGCTTTGTTGAAGATGTGGTGTGGGCATGGGTCTGATGGAGATCCGGAGTGGATGGTGTTCATGATTTTGATGGTGTTGTCGTCGCTTATGTTGGTCCAGGAGAGCAGGGGATCGGTGCGGATGGTGGCCGTGGGGACGGAGGTCTCAGTGGCTGTTGGGACGGTCGTGTCGTTGAAGCTGTCGTGGATGTCTGCGATTGAAGAAGGTGGCAAATGAGTCGCACAGGTCTTGCGAAGATGGTATGTCGTTGGTGTTGGAGCTGGGGTTGGAGAGTTCCTTCACGATGTTGAAGAGCTCTTTGCTGTTGTGTGTGTTGTCGTCTAGGCGGTCTTTGAAGGAGGCCCTTTTGGCGGATATGATGAGGTGATGGTGTTGGCGCATGGCATGCTTGTGAGCTGTGTAGTTGTCCGGTGTCGGTTCACTGTGCCATTTCTTCTCTAGTTTTCTGCAAGTTTGCTTGGAGGCCTGGAGGTCCTCGGTGAACCAGCTGGCTTTCTTGCTGGTGTGTCTGTTGGAGGGTTTCTTGATCGGGCGAGGGTGTTGGCGCAGTCGTCGATCCACTGTCTGCGGTTGTAGGCGGCGGTGTCTGGGTCAGTGGGGTCGGAGGATGGGCTTTGGGCGAGGGTGGTTGTTAGCTGGTCTTTGGTGATTTTGCTCCAGCAGCGACGAGGGATCTGTTGAGTGCGGTGGTGCGTGGTGGGTTTCCGGAAGGTGAAGTGGATGCAGCAATGGTCGGTCCAGTGGAGTTCGGTGGAGTGGCTGAAGGAGAAGTGGGAGCTAGCGGAGAAGATGGGGTGAAGCTTGTGGCCGGCAGAGTGGGTGGGTACTGAGTCCGAGGTTGTCGATCAAGGTGGTGGAGTTGGTGTCATTGTTGTTCTCGAGGTGGAAGTTAAGGTCCCAGAGGAGATTGTAGTCTGTGTAGGCGAGGGCGTGTGTCGGCGATGGAGTTGCTGAACTGGGGCCGGGGGGGTCTGTAGACGAGGGTTCCTCTGAGGGTGGTGTTGGGGTCGGTGTGGATCTGGAAGTGCAGGTGTTCGGCGGTGCTGAGGGTTTCGTCGGTCGTGACTCTGAGCGTGTGCCTGTGGACGATGGCGATTCCTCCTCCTGTTCCTTTGGTGCGGTCCCTGCGGGTGATCTTGTAGCCGTCCGAGATGGCTATGGCGATGTCTGGTGCTGAGGAGGGGTTCATCCAGGTCTCCGTCAAGAAGGCGACGTCTGGGGAGTTTGAGTCGAGTAGGTCCCAGAGTTCAACGGCGTGTTAGCGGGCGGAGCAGGTGTTGAGAAGAATGCATCTGAGGTGGTTGCGTTCTTTCACGGTGGGTGGCTTGGCGAATCGGATGCTGGTGAAGCTGCAGTTCCGGCAGGAGAAGGGGCGGCCAGGAAGCAGGTGTGCGATCGTCCGGTGTTGAGTGCATGGAGGGTGCTGGCATCATAGCGGTGTCGGGTGCCGTGGCGTTCGCGGAGGCCAGGGGTTATGGCGCGGGGCGCGGTCCAAGTGCAGACGGGTTTGACTTGGGCGCGTCCACACAGCGGCCGCCATAAAAAGGGGAGGTGGGAGGGAGGAGCAGCTGTGAGGAGGGAGTGGATGAATGGGCGAGCAGGGTCGAAGGGGAGCAGCTGTGGGAAAAACTGGGCAGGAACGGCGAAGGAACAGAAGGCAAAAAAGGGCACAGGGCACAGAAATAGAAAAGGGGAAAGGAGGAATGAAAAACGAAACAAAAAAAAGGGCACAGAAATACAAAAGGGGAAAGGAGGAAGGAAAAACGAAACAAATAAACAATTAAACAGAAGCAATACAATTACAAAAGCAAACCTACGGACTACCACTGGCCACCAGGGATGAGGCGCAGGTGGTAGCCTGCGGATGGAGGATGGCCTCGAACTCTCGGCAGTGGCAGCAGCAGCGAGCTAGGATACACGTGCACAACAGGTGGTGCTGTTGCGGCGTGGGGAGCGACCTGCCTGGATATCAAAAGCTGACTTAACCTAAATAACTTTACTTTCAAAATTGTGACGTACTCAACCTCCCCACAACGTATACATTTTTTGGGAAAATAAAATAGATTGTGCGAAAAGTCCTACAGTGAAAGAAATAGTCATGCAATTGGTTGCTGTTCTAAAAAGGCCCCAAAATTACCCTTCTCACTTTGAAGGTGAATCAATGAAACAACCTGCAGGTTAATGGGCTCCCAAGGGGCATAAATGGAAAGGGGCAATTTGAATACCTGAAATTATTTGCTCCATGAACTTCCTCTCTGATCTGCATTAGTCGTTTGCTGTATTCAAACTAGGCTAGGAGGCGAAGCATCTGCAATACGTAAATATTTTATCTTGATAATGTTAAAGGTAAAACTATGTATTGCCACGATGTCAAGGACGGCGTATTTCCTCTTTGCAGCCTTTCTCAAGTGAAGTGCCAATTTGCTTTAGAAAATAGTTACCACAACCCATTACCATTTTAAAATGCATAGTAAGCATACTATGTTAGAAATAAATAAGCTCCACGATGACATCGCTTAAAAAATAAATGGAAATTACAAAAGTAATACAGTGATTGAATTATTGACATTGTTAAAACATATATGTGCCAAGCAATGATATTTCGAGCATGGTAAGATCTAGTCCATTGTTTACAACTGTTCTGCATGAAATTGATGTATGCGAATTTATTTGCACATTTTATTTGGTTTACCTTTCTTAGGTTGTATCTTTGCCATTACTGAACATATATGGATATGTGAATGTATAAGAATTCAAAGCCTGTCTTCAATGGATACCATGATAAGTTTTATACCCCAGTACATAAGGATTCATGCATGTCAAATTGACCATGATGCCTCACGCCACTATTACCACCACATGTCCACACTGGTATGCTCACATGAGCACTTCATAATGCCTATACATATGCCATGACTGATTTACCCTCTAGCACTGACGTAGATACATCTCCCCACATGGGCACCATATAATGCATATACATATGCCCTTCCAGGCATGATAGAATTACCCGCCAGCACTGAAAATCCTAGAAATTACCCGCCAGCACTGGCGTAGATACATCTGCCCACTGGGGCAACCTAGTATTATGAATTGGACATACAGATTATTTAGTGCTTAATTGGATATTCATGGACTTGCAACACTAACGTACTGTACAAGAGTGAAGCTTACTCTTATTTTCAGTTTGGGATTATGACATGTTTTGAGTCTCGTTTAAATGGTATGCAGAGTTTAAACACTTACGAGATTGGATCAATGCGCCCTATTACACCCTGCCACCACAAGTTAAAAATGATTGCTGTTATGAACTATCAACACACCATGATAAGAGACCAATACTCTCACCCAACTGGCTCACTATATAATCGTCTAAACTAGAGATCACTCGCCCTGCCCTAAAACAAGAGTGATATCACCACACTGTTTTTAAACAATTAATTAGCAATAAGAAAATCGATGGTTATTTCCAAAATGATACTAGATGCATAGAAGGGCAAAATGTTTTATAAGGGTGAGTTGCATAACTGTGAACGGCTTATAAATTGCATCTTTCTTTACAGAATTGTATGTAAAAAGTCATCTATGTGGAATGATTAAACCAAATTGATATAGGTATTAACAATAACTATGTTTTTCATAGTTTAACTCTTCTTTTCTTACACAGGCATCTTGGGTGTCTCTCTGCTCTCATCTAATATCTCATCCCTATAGATACATTTAAATTATATAGGGATTTCCACACAAGGATGCATGCACTTTCTGAAATGTACAGCAACTTTTTTAAATGATACCATTTCTTTTAGGATTTACAAAACGTTATCCTTAAATAGCCTGTGGAATACTATTCTTAATAGTGGCACTGCCGCTTTCTCTCTCTCTAATGTGAATACACATGACGTTCAGTCCCATCCCTTCAAAGGAAACTCAACTATCTAGAAGTTTCTCTTTGGAATTTTAAGAAATTAAAAATTAGAAAATATTTCATCAAAATACTTGACTTTATATTCTTCCTCATTAACTGATTTTTCTGCACCCTTTTTTCCTGCACCCTAGTTTTTCACCTTCGTTCTCTTGGGGTCAACTGTTCTCTAATATAGATTATCTTTGATAAAATGCACTTTACTTTGTGTTTGCGGCCTTGAGAAAGCCCTGGCGTCATCCGCCAAATGGGCCGAAACACGTGTCGGCTGTTGTCTGTTTAATGTTGAATCAATAAAGGAATCTTTTGGATAATCTCAATGAAGATGGAATGAATTCTTAACATTTGAAAGGTGGATGAAATGAAGAAAAAAGGATTTAGCCTCTAATTCACGTACCTTCAAACAAGGAACATATACTTATATCTATCCCCAATTTGAAACGTTGAAGCTCTAAGGGTCCAGAGCTTTGAGTATCGGTCCCTCGCTTTAATAAACTGTGAAGAAAGATATAGGCCTGGAATCTTTGGACCTTCTGCTTTTGTTGAAACTTGCAACACTAACGTTTGCATAAAATAAGTTTGTTATTGCCTACACCTCATCCAACACATCATCGTAAGGGTGTTAGATTTCTACATAACTAGACATATCGCTGCTCACATTCAGTCAGGGCTGTTTGACAACTAATTGCAATTTAATACATTTTTTAACTGTGGAGTGGCGCGAGTTACAGAACAGTGCATTGTGGTATTTACAGTCTCTGGAGTGAGACTACATAAATGGCTTCAACAATGGACTGGATTTGACTATGCTTAAAATATCATTGCTTGGCACATGTATGTTTTAACAATGTTAAGAACGCACTATGTTATTTTTTTCATTTCCAGTGTCATATATTTATAAAGTGATGTCATTGGTGAGCTTATTTTTAATATAGTATGCTTACTATGTCTTTCAGAATGGTAATTGGTGGTGGTATATATTTTCTAAGGAAAATGGGCACCTCAGTTGAGAAAGGCTGCAGAGCCGAAACGTATTGTCCTTGACATTGTAGCAATAAATATTTCTACACCACGAGGAGTGCCTTAGATGTATTTGATTTTGGCTTGACATAAACGTGTAGAAGGGCACTGTGATTGGTGGTTTCTTGAGGACAAAGGGACTGTGTGTATATATATATATATATATTCATATAGTTTTTATTATTTTTAATATACAAAGGTTGCTTCGTAGATCCAAGCATATGAAGTCAATACTTGCCTACAGAGTTTTACCTGAAGCATTTACCTCTTTGTATTTACACTGTCTTGTTACTTGCAGAGCATAGGCAGTAATCCTTGATGGTAGACCCAATGTATGCATTTTGGAAAGCTGTTTAACACTCTAAACTGGTTCTTTGAAGGCAATAAATTACAGCAGTTTCTATATTACAGATAGCTGGATGTCAATTAATTATAAGCTTGGTGGACACCTAAACTATCAGATTAAATGGATACATTCGCTGAATACAGCTAATGCTCTTTGTAGATTTGAGAGGAAATATGGAGGTTGCAACCTTGGCTCAATCATGAAGGCTTAAAATATTAAATTGACTCCACCTATTATCAGGTGCAATGACATTGTTGCACATGGTAAGAATTCACCAGATGAGCTGAAAATATGTCTTGCAATTTTTTTTTCTGTCATCCATTTAAAAACATGCCGGTCTGGGTTTTGAGAGCAAATCTCAAACTGTGTTCATTATATTGTCTTTCTCTGGTTCAAGGACTAATGTACATAATAATTAAAAGCTCCTGTGAACACATAACCACAATTAATCTTAAATGGATGAAGTGAATCTAACCCAATTGATTATCACACATTCTGCATAAATAGACATAAAATGATTGTTTGCCTAGGCACTTTCTATAAACCCTTTTAGAACTTTTTACCAACTTAAATTCAAGATGAAAGCTCAGGTAATTCACTGGACCATGCCATTACACTACAGCTCTTCTTTAGACAATTTGATGATTTCAGAGCAATTGTTGGCTTGCCAGCTTATCAGACTATCCCCCGCGGACACCCAACCCACCTGTGGTTTGCTTGCTTAGATTTTTATACTTTACATTTTCATGGGTATCCTGGTATTTCTGCCATACCATTGCTAATGTTCCTAATGTATCATGGGGGTGAAGCTTAAGCGCCATTACCATGTTGGCTGCGGCACAGATCGTTTTTTAAATTTCTCTTTTACGTTTTAGCCATGGGTTGTGGGGCATAGGGGTGGTGGTTCCTCGGGGTCCCCACTGCAAGCGTCAAGCAGTAATATTTCCTCCTTATGTTTCGTTTTTTAACACAAGGATTGAGTCCAGTAATGGCAGTTGCTACATTTTTCTCTGGGTTGTGGCCAGCCAAATGGATGCCTCAGCCAATCAGAAGATCCTATTTGTTTTATCGATAATGCAAGACTTTCCTGGGATCAACTGTTCAGATATATGTAACTTTTTAATCCTTTCATAACCACCTTGAACACCTCTTTAAACACGAATTTCTCAAATGGCTAAACAGATTTACACCAAATCACAAACCGTCCCCTTTCTGTGTAAAGTTCAACATTTTTACTAGATTTCGTGCAATTCCATTTAGCTATTTCTTTTTTTTTCTGTATCGGAAGGGCAAAATATTTTAGGGGAATTAACGTAGAAAATACCTATTGACATCTCTTTTTATTGGCCCCCGCTTGACAGGAAGGGCTGAAGTAAATTAACTTTTTCAAAAGTTTTATGCAGATTCGTCACGTGGCGCAAAAGCGATTAGTAAAGCAAAAAATGCCCTTCCTGTAGAAACTGACTTAACTAAAACTACACAGGGGGGACCGCCACTGTGTAATTTAATATTCAGATCTGATTCAATCTGTAGGCAATTTAATCTTCAAAGCCTTCTGGTTTGATACAAGGTCCCAACTTCCGTATTTCCCTTTTTACCAATGCATGCTCTGCCAAAGTTACCCTGCACTTAAAATGAAACAAAGTAGGTTTATTAACTATTTTATAGAAGGGACCTCGTTTTATGTTATAACCTTTTTGGTATGATGCCCCCACCACAGCAATAGGTAGATAGATCTCACTTGAAAACTAATAGGAAAACAAGAGTGGCTCTCGTGATGAATTAAGTTAAATCCCTTGCTGTGCTATATCGGCAGTATTCTAGCTGTGGGGGGTATAATTCTTTTTTTTTTCTTCATATTGCTGCTTCATACACATAATATTAACATGGTTTAACTCTACTGTAATATGTTTTTCTTCTTTTACTAGGAGACATGACCCATGTTGAAAAATAAAGGCAACAGAGACTTCTTTGGCTAGACCCATGAATGAATGATTCCTCTGCTTTTCAATATCTGAAATGCCTGTGCTACCTTCTATGTTATTTTTTTATCATGAGTTTAGCATGGGTTGCCTTTCTGGTGGTGCTATGCACTGATTTGCTGTTATTTATGCTTGAGTGACTGTCTCAACTGAAGAAGCTTTTGATCTCAATTCTGCCACTAGTTCAACATAGACATGTGTAACCAGTCATCCATTTAACACATTATCATGAAACTGAAAAATCACGAGATTCCATTTAATGCTTGGTTAGTCTTCTGTAATTTATTAATGGGTTTGTGTATATTTTATGTGTACGGTATGTATCCTGGTTCCATTATATGTTTACAATGTGACTCGGACTTTGTTTGTGTTTTTCTATTAAAACCATTGAAAACATGTGGAAGTGTGGGTGTCTTCTATTACATCGTGCCAAATGCATCCAGTCTGCACTATGGATGCAACCATTTAAATACTACCTGGCCATCTTATGTGCAGTGCAAACCATAGAGTTTGAATATTAAATTCTACTGTTGTATGCCTATCACTGTCCCCAGACCAGTGGGAGATTCAGGCCTAAGTCAGATGACTGTGTATTGCTTATATATTTGCATTTTTGCGATTGGTTTGAAGCCATGCGGCTTGTGCCGGTCCTGGTTCTCTGAAGCCAACCTTCACTGTTTGCAGTGCCATGGGCCTGAGCACCCCTGACCTTACTGCATGCTGTATCACCGACTTTACTTATGGATTGTTTCCTGAGAACTTAATAACTGGCTTCTTTGCAGCACCTCCCCAATGAATTCGTACCTGGGGACATAGCAGCAGAGGAATAGACCCTGGGTCCATATAATTTTTAGGTTTCACCCTGGCCGTAGCACTGCGAAGCAGTGCTCCGCCCAGGGCGAAATCTAATGTTATCTCAGTAGTGGGGACTTAAAACCGCCCCTTCTTCCATTGGCTAGCTCCATAAATGGAGGCTAGCCATTGGAAGACATCGGTGTCAATCACTTTTTCCCGGTCAGAACGCGAATCGTGGCGTTTCTGACTCTTTTTTTTAAGTCCCGCCCCTTGTTGCAGTGTGTCCCGGGCCGCGCTGTGATTTGCTGCCGGCCCGGGACACCCCCGTGACGTCATTCCCCGGGCCGCGCTGTGATTGGCTGCCGGCCCGGGACACCCCCATGACGTCATTTCCCGGGCCGCGCTGTGATTGGCTGCCGGCCCGGGACCTGACTTGTTTTGCTATTTTTCCGCATTGAGGTTATATTTTCATCCTTTTGTACAACTTCCGGTCACCCTTTCTCGTTGGCACAGTCTGCGCATTGTATTGCCCTCCTTATAAATAACGAATATGTATGAAGCTAGTCCCATTCAAGCGAATGGAATGTAAACCATTTAAGGAGGGTGGACCATCATTCCCAGGAGGATGGTCCAATTCAAACCTACTAAAGTATTTTGCTTAATTGAATATGATTGAAAAGAGAACGGCGTCCTCCCATTGATTGGGAGATGCTAGATATGCCTCTACTTTCAAGGAAATAAAGCCCTTCCTCTTAACTGCTTTCCAGCTGGGAAGTAGTCTCCATTGTGCAGCAAAATAAACCACTCGGCAATCCTTTTTAAAATAAATAGACATCAACTAAAAATACATATCAGCCAAAGGTTAGTCTTAATTCACTCACTTCTAGCCCCGAACATACTCACCTGACCCTGCTACCACACGTCCAAACCGTAGGCTGTATAACGAGAGCTCCACCAGAACAAGCTCGGATCCCTCATTACATGCCCCGCCCACTATATTGAATTTTAGCAACCATTGGTGCTTTCCATCGCCAACTGATCACAACCACGCCTCCTTGAATCACGGCTGAACGTTTATCCCTTCAACAAATTGGGGGCGATTGCTTTGCTCCGCCCATGGTGCTTACAACGCGTGACAGGTGGTGCCACCCACTGTTTGGTTTTAGTCGCCATGTTGTCGCCTACAGTTGACAGCTCTTCTGCGCCATGTTGAATGGAGTTTTGTGCCATTTACCACCCAGCACAGCCATGTTAAATGCCACTACTATGGCGTCCCCCATATATTGCGAAAGCTTTACATTTGTGGACAGCTTGCTACAGAGTTTTGAGATAGAACCAGCACGTTCTACCACTGACGAGCAGTTGATATGCCTAAAAAATGAATCTGCCCTTGTTTACTGTTATCTGGTGCTCATGTAATGTGCTCCAGACAGTGCACTTGGCCCGAGTTCGCGCTACATACTGCGGGGAAAAAGAAAACCGTAACACCAGCAAGTATCGTTCCTGTCACCGAAGTTCCATTCCTCTGTAGTGAAATGAGGTATTCTGAACGTAAATTGCCAAAGCATAGCTGGCGCCCAATGATGCCACAGTTACTGTACAGTTGGCGTTCTAGTAGTATATCTCCTCTGTGCTCTTTACTGGACTCAGAGAGGTTCTTTCGACCGGAAGCGAAGTTGAAAGAAGTCAAGCGACCGGAACCGGCAGTAAATGGCGCAGGCGCACTGAGGTTCTGCTTGTTGGTTGCTTTGGTAACTGAAGAAGCGGCGGGACTCGGTGAACAAGGATGAATTAGAGCTTGTCAGAAAAAAAGTTGAGTCCGATCACAGCGCGAACAACAGCTAGTCTGAAACTACTACATTCGCCTGACCAAGAACTACTGGAAAAGGTCATAGAAACAGAAAACCGGTGCCAGAACAAAATAACTGTAGTAAAGTGTCTGAACCTAAGGACCAAAACCGGTGCCAGAACTTAAGAATTGGAGCACTGACCAGAACATGAGAACCGTTGCTAGAAGGTAAGGATCGAGTATGCCATCTTCTTGCATCGTGACCCATTAACTAGGACAAGAGAGGCACAGTAGAATCAGAGGCAGTATAAAACGTAAAGGAACTAGACAGCTGGACACAGTGCGAAAACAACTTCCTTTGACTTAGAAGTCAGAGCATGACATAGAACTCGAATGCTGGAATTAACTTTTAAGAATCGGGCAAAGACTATGGGAAAAAATCCGAGCTAGATCCCAGAATCGGAGAGCCAACGTCAAAACCTCTGAATGGTTTTATAACTCGAGAACTTGATGGAGGGCCAGGCTATAGGGTGCTAATGTCCCAAAAATACATATCTACCATGAGAGAGGGATACTGGTCCATTGCATGAGAACTGGAGCCAAAGTCTCCAGACGTACCTAGAACTGGGCCTATAACTGTCTTTAGACCCAGAAAAGCATGTAACCCAGCACCCGACACTGAACTCGGGGACAGGCTCAAAACTTCAGTTCATATTTTCAAAAGAGAGTATATAACGGGCAATTTTCATACAACAAATACCAGCTACCACACTTCACCTCACTGTAATGCACAAATAACCACAGTTAAAGCACATCGAACACTGTGTCAAGGTGCCCCTCCACTCCCTCAGCAGAGGGTGTTTACTGCAGCCACATCCACCACACATTCTGCAAACACATCGCACAAACTTAACACACAGGAAACAATTTACACATACACTCAGTGTTCACACAGGATCACCCATGCACAACAAGCTGGATCTCAAAAGCTTACTTGACTTCCTGAAGAAGCTTCCCCTATCCTTCAAGGCCTAGCTAAGCTGCAGTGCTGTGTAGGTTGGGACCTGATATACCACAATTGGTTTTTGCAGATCAGGTTATCGTTTGTTATGTGCCCTGTGCGGAAACTCCTCCCTCAGGATGAAGAGACTCTTGGAAATTTTAATACAGCAGTAGCCTGTTTTTCACAGTCCTCCTGGTTATTTATGCTTTTTTTGGTTGTACTTCTGGAGTATTCAGACACTCA
The DNA here is from genome assembly GCF_964261635.1 of Lissotriton helveticus. Taxonomy (NCBI): domain Eukaryota; kingdom Metazoa; phylum Chordata; class Amphibia; order Caudata; family Salamandridae; genus Lissotriton; species Lissotriton helveticus. The sequence continues at coordinate 128,645,173 of NC_136070.1, read as the reverse complement.
GATTGTCTGTACGCTTTAACTACCATCAGTCCTCGGGACATCTGGAGTTACTGAATCCTTTTGAACAAACCGGAGCGCTACAAAATATTCTGAAATTAAATTCTTCCATATCTGAGATCTTAAGTTGTGAAGTGTGGTAAACATATGACCCAACTGCAGCCTGGCTTAAGCAGATGGTATCCCCTACCACTTTGACAAAGTAAATAACTTTTGGGTTGATACATGCTACAAACTCACACCCAAAAGACAGAGCAACAATGTGATGAAAAACATTTTCTGATATGAGAACATTACAATGCTTATCTACTGAGGCTTTAAGTCTCAGCATCCTAGGTGCTGTTATGCTTGGAGTAAGCCATGTGTGTGGGTCTGTGTGTTTTTGTGTGGCATTTGCCAGAAATTAAACTATTGGCATTGTAAATGACAATGCCATTTATTTATCTGTTTTCAAAACCAACACACAAATACAAATTTTGTCATTTACAATGCCAATAGCTCAAACTTTTCAAAAGGCGAAACCATTGCATTGTAAATGCTTGTTGTTGTTTTATTATTACCATCATCTTCACAGGCCTGTCAAACAGGTGGCTCTATTCCCATAAGAAAGGCATCTACCATTTCAGTTTTTGGAGAGAAATTTGACACATCTCAATCCATTATCTTTCTGCTGATTTAAAGGCCAAAGGTGGTCCAGGCAGAGAATTAGGATAATCACTGGGTTCAGAAGCAACAAACAATTGCTACACAGATAAGACAAAATGTAGAAGACATAAACAAGAATGTTTACTTAAGAGTAAATATTATCAAGGAACCACAAAAAGGTTCTGTGAGAAATTGGGTCCTCTCTCAGGGTATCTCCCGCACAATCATAAGGACTGAATAGTCGCGCTCACATACTGGGATCCTGAAGCACTTATTTAAAAATATATCTTCTGAAGAGTAGATATACACCTTACTTAAAGGTCATGTTTTTACCTATATTTTTAAAATAAAACATTTTGCAGCCTATAAAATAGGTTATATTGGCCAATTACTTCATTTCTCTTTAAAAAGGAAAGGTCAAAATAGTAATAAGAACTAGAAAAAATTACAAGAAGCTATATAATTTTCTTACCTTACCTTTTTTAAAGCAAATATAGAATGAAAGGGTATTGTAGACACATACTGCAGTTATGTACATATGAAAACTGATAGTGCATCCTGCCAGTATCCTACCATGCCCAGCAGGTGGCAGTTACCTTAGTTCTTTTTTTTACCCACCTCCTGATGGCAGGATTTTGGAGCACCGAGCTCAGGCTTTTTCGGCTTTCGGCCACAATTTTTTTGAAAATAATTTTCAATACATTCAACTTTACTCAACGTTTTTAGAGGCTTGGAGTATTTCTCTGTCATTATCTGAAAGGAAAATTTATGTTAGAGGCATATGAGCTGCATATTCTACACTTTGCATTAGATCGTCACCTGGTGTTGGGCTCGGATGATTGCATGTTGTTGTCGTCTTGGAAGAAGTCTTTGTAGTCAAGAGATAGGTGACTCTTCCCTTGTACGATAGTGCGCATGGGCATCGGCTCCATTCTTAGATTGTTTTTTTTCCGCCACTGGGTTCGGATTAAACTTTTCCGTTCCGGTTCGAAATCTACTTTTCTTCAAACTTCACCAAACAACTTTCGATACCAATAAACATAGACTAGACTTAGTCAGCTCGATTCCGGTCGTCGACGCGTGCCGTTGGCCCTACCCACACCGCGAGGCCTACACCTCATGGAAAGGACGCCATTCAAAAGATGCCCTGAGTGTGGAGCAAAATTTCCACACAGTGACCATCACGAGGTCTGTAACCTGTCCTTATCGCCAGATCACGACGAATCCAGCTGCACAGCCTGTGCATCCTTTCGATCGAAAAAAGACCATTCGGGATCGGAGGGCCCGTCGATGCGAAATGCAGAGATCAGCGCCAGAACCAGTGGATATCTTCGACGAAGGTCCATGTGTACCGGAGGAAGATTCCGATGATCTCCAGATTGTATCCGAGGCAGATGACTCCGATGACTCCATACCTTCAGGTCAAACGCGTGAGTACCACTGCCCCAGCCCCAGCCCAAACACCAAAATCAAAGGCAAAGGTCAACACTCCGCCTGCAGTGCCCAGTTGAGACCGAAAAAACACTTAGAAAGCCCCGCCATCGAGCCCGGCTCCGAAGAAAATAATGAAACCTTCCGGTAGCTCCATACCAAGCAAACCGCATGTGCCAATACCACCTGCTTCCTCTGCACCGAAACAAAAAGAAGTCCCGGTTGCGAAAGACACTCCGAAACCGTCAACTCCGAGAGACAAAGCGGCTCAGAAAACAATGAAGCCTGTTTCCGATGCCCCGAAAACAGCTTCCACTCCGAAGCCAATACCCTCGATGCCGAAACAAACAAAGCCTGCTTCCAATCCTTCCAAGTCCACGAAACAGGCTTCGGCTCCAAAGACCATTCCCTTCGGTGCCAAAATCTATGCCAAAGGACTAAACATCGGCTCCTAATGTTATGCTCTTCTGGCTCCTCAGGGTCGATGTGATGCTATAAGGATTCCACTTCCCGATCGTTCCGAACTCAATCTGATTTACACTGAGTTCAGGTCGGATCGGGCAGAGGACAAAAGGACGGGAAGGGACAGCAGGGACAAAGGATCTGCAAAACACAAGCAGAACAAGATTAGCACACACTTCTCATTCCAATACCAAATGCTACTCTCATTATTTCTCGCTAGAATATGGTACCTTAAAAGAAGATCCTCTGCCAAACAATACAGCACCAAAAACAGGATCACTACAGTGTTCTAGCCAGCCTGCACAGTCTGCTCTCTGATAACTTCATCAGAGGAGACAATGTTTTGCCCTTCCTTAAGTTCTAAACAAGCAGCTTTAGACTTAGTCACCAACCAGTGTACATTAAGTTCTCCCGGAGGAACTTCTCCATAGGCAAGCCAGAGTACAATGTTTCCAACGGACACTACTTGTTTATAAAATAACCAAACGTTGGCACTCCTCCTCTACGGGAATCAACACGCATTCCAAGGGGTTGAAAAGCACTCCAAACCTAACTCCCAGCGCCCCCCCTCTCCGGGAGATCAACACGCTTTCTCTAAGGATAGTCTCTGAAAAATCGTCAGTGATAAGCCAACAAGACACTGGAACCCTCCGTTGCTTTCACGAAGCAGTTTCCAGCCGTTCCGCTGTTTGCGCGGCTTAATTGCTCTGCGGGCAGACCGACCCTCCGTTACTTCACGGAGTACCCCACAGACGATCTGCTTTTTGTGCGGCAAAGTTTTACGAAAAGAGAGTAAGAGCAGCCGCTCCTCTCTCTTACCTGACGCCGATTCGCCGTCGATATAGCCGTCCCTGGAAGTAGAGCGGATCCTCGCTCTCCGGCGCTTCGATTAACCGAAAGGCACTCTCCTGAAGTCGGCATCTTCCACCTGGACCGCCTTGGACACCAGTCACGAAATTACGCGCACTGCTACGTGCTCGCGTGTTGCCTAAGTAATCTCCTCCTCTGCCCCTAAGCCTTCTGGTATCTGTAGTCCCTAGTTCTTCGGGCTTCTTTTTCCCGATCTAGGCAGGCGCATCAGCTGGATCCTGACACCTAAGGCTAAAGACAAGCAACAAACCGGTTCGGAACCGAAAAGATCGGCGCCGAAGGCTGTGCCTCAAGAAGAGGAGCTTTTCCAAGCAGATCCTTTACAAAAAAAGGATCTACATTGATCCAGAAGCAGGACATGTTTCCACTACACCACACAGGAAGAGGAAGTCAGATACAGCACCTACACCTCCAGTGCCTGTCAAGAAGGACTCTGCCACTTCTCCTATGCACCCTTCTTCTCCTGTATCGCCTTCTCCTGCTCATCCTTTAAACATTTCACCTCAAAATTCTCCTCCTCATTCTCCACAACATACACCTCCTCAGGATGTTGATGATGATGATGAGTATAGCATGGGGGAGGGAGAGGCCCAGATGTGCCTTTCGCCCTACCCAACAGGTTCACCAGACCGGGAGTATCCAAACCCATAGGATGTACCAGATATTCCTGACCCACATATATATCCATCTAAATCTTCTCCTCCAGAAGACAATATTGGGTTTGGACACTTAATTAATAGGGCTGCCGTCTATCACAACGTCACCATGCATTCAGATGAGGCAGAGGAAGATTTTTTACTAGACACTTTTGAACACTCCCAAAAATCTGTGCAAATACTGCCAATGATTAAAGGAGTCTTTAAACATGCACCAGAAGTGTTTAAAGATCCTGTAAGAGCTAGAATCCTAAATCCAAGGATAGAGAAAAAGTACAGAGCAGCTCCTGGGGATCCTGCCTACATTAAAGGACAGCTACCCTTAGACTCCCTAGTAGTTTCAAACACTACGAAAAGAGCAAATTCCCAAACATCAGGTGAAGCACCACCTCCTGATAAAGAGTCAAAGATCATAGATGCTTCAGGGAAAAGAATAGCTATCCAAGCTAGCAATAAATGGCGCATCGCTAACACACAGGTCCTCCTTGCAAGATACGACAGGGCTCACTATGATCAGCTAGAGAAGCTCTTACAACATCTACCTGACCAATATAAGACACAAGCAGATGACCTCATACAAGAGGGTAAGCTTATATCAAATGCCTCCATTAAATGCGCACTAGATGTAGCAGACACTGCATCCAGAGCAATAAACACCAGTGTCCTACTTGGATGTCACGCGTGGCTACGTATTTCAGGATTTAAGCAAGTGGTGCAAACTACTATCTTAAATCAACCATTCAACCAACAACACTTGTTTGGTCCAGAGGTAGACACATCACTGGAAAAAATGAAAAAAGACACTGACACAGCCAAGTCTATGGGAGCTCTGCAGTCTACCCAAGCAAGAGGCTCCTTTCGTTGCTCCTTCTACAGAGGAGGCTCCAAACACTAGACAATTCAGCTTCCTTTAAAACAAATACACAAACATCCTCAAATAAAGGATACTTTAGAGGGGGCTACAGAGGCAACAACAACAAGGGAAGAGGTCGAGGAAGTAACAATAATCAAACCTCTCCCAACACAAAACCGTGACTTCCTTCTGCTCCCCCCAACAGCATTCCACTCCTGTAGGGGGCAGGCTAACATAGTTCCTACCTGTCTGGAATTCCATCACAACATACAAGTGGGTAAGACAAATTATCCAGTATAGTTACTGCCTAGAGCTTACAGCTACCCCTCCACATATACCACCCAGACAGCGTCCAATGTCCACAGAACATCTAACGCTGCTCCAACGAGAGGTTCTCTCATTGCTGCCAAAAAATGCAATAGAGCTAGTTCCGTTAAAACATCAAGGAACAGGGGCTTACTCACTCTATTTCCTGATACGCAAAAAGGACGGAACACTAAGACCAATTCTAGACCTAAGGCCTCTCAATCTGTATATACACTCAGATCATTTTCACCTGATCACTTTACAACAAGTGCTCCCATTGTGCAACAAGGTGATTTCCTAACCACACTAGACCTCGAGGACACCTACTTCCACATCCCATACATCCATCTCACAGGAAGTATCTCAGTGTTGTCCTTCTAGTACAAATCAACCAGCTCAAAATCCTTCCATCCGGGGTCACAACTGCACCACGAGTGTTTACAAAGGGCCTAGCGGTAGTAGCAGCACATCTCAGAAGACTACATATCCACGTTTTCCCATACTTAGACGATTGGCTCATAAAAGGCAAGTCATTCCATCAGTGTGTCCAACACACATCTCAAACAATTCAAACACTGCACGACTTGAGGTTTACAATCAACTACACCAAGCCACATCTCCAGCCCTCTCATGCACATCAATACCTAGGGGCTACCATAAACATAAATACAGCTCTAGCTTATCCCAGTCCAGCCAGGACACAGAGCATTCAAGCCTTAGTTACAAGGTTTCAAAACCAACACTCTCTTCCAGCCAGCGTGTTCATGCAATTAATAGGCATGATGGCATCTTGCATTTTTATTGTACCATATGCAAGACTACAAATGTACCCATTGCAGGAATGTCTAGCACATCAGTGATATTGGGCATAAGGACAGCTAACAGACCTGGTATTGGTGGACAGCCGCACACATCGCTCTCTGCAGTGGTGGAACACCAAAAACTTGTCCAGAGGACGGCCGTTCCTCGAGCCAGTTCCACAGATAATACTGACAACAGACGCATCCCTGACAGGATGGGGAGCACATCTGTTCCACCGCACTACTCAGGGACATGGACCGCTCAACAAAAGGTGCTTCACATCAATCACCTAGAGTTGCTGGCAATTTTCCTAGCACTGAAGTCCTTCCAAGTGCACATACGGAACAAAGCTGTCTCGATCCGGACGGACAACATGACAGCCATGTACTACATACAAAAACAAGGAGGCACACATTCCCTGCAACTGTCCCAGCTCGCACAAAACATTTGGAGATGGGCCATTCCACAAAAGATATATCTGCTTGCAGAACACCTTCCAGGAGTTCACAATCAGATAGCCGATCTGTTGAGTCGACAAATACAACAGATTCATGAATGGGAACTACATCTACAAGTTCTTCAACCATTCTTTCACAAGTGGGGTCATCCAGACATAGACCTGTTTGCCACACACGTAAACGCAAAATGCCCAACCTTCGCCGCCTGGTTTCCACACCCGATGTCCAAGGGCAATGCGATATAGATGAACTGGTCAGGCAGATTTGCGTACGCCTTTCCTCCAATCCCACTAATACCACTAGTGGTACACAAGCTCAGACAACAGTCTCTCAAACTGATCCTGGTAGCTCCCACATGGGCACGCCAACCGTGGTTCACCACACTGCTGGAACTCTCTCTAGTTCCACACCAAAAACTGTCTCTGACACCATCCATGCTAACGCAGAACCATAGAGACATCAGGCATCCAGATCCAAGTCAACTGAATCTGGCAATCTGGCTCCTGAAGTCTTAGAGTTTGGTTACCTTAACCTGCCACCCGACTGTATGAATATCATTAAAGAAGCCAGAAGACCTTGCTATGCTGCTAAATGGAAAAGATTTGCCATTTACTGCACTAATAATCAAATTGATCCTTTAGATGCTTCCATCCAAAATATTATCTGTTACCTTCTCCATTAACAGATATGTAATCTGGCATATTCATCTATACGCTTACATCTTGCAGCCACTGCGGCATATCTACAAAACAGACAACATATGTCGTTGTTTAGAGTGCCAGCAATAAAAGCTTTTATGGAAGGATTAAAAAGAATTATTCTTCCTAGGTTACCACCCTCTCCAGTGTGGAACCTAAATATTGTTCTTACCAGGCCCATGGGACCCCCTTTTGAACCTTTACACAAATGTGAACTGCAATTTCTCACATTCAAAACAGCTTTCCTCATTGCTATTACCTCTCTTAGAAGAGTTAGTGAGATTCAAGCTTTCACTATACAAGAACCATTCTTACAATTACACCGTAACAAAGTGGTTCTAAGAACTAATCCTAAATTCCCTCCTAAAGTAATTACTCCTTTTCATCTAAACCAATCTGTAGAGTTACCAGTGTTTTTCAAAACCCAGACTCTGTAGCAGAGAGAGCTCTACACGCACTAGATGTCAAAAGAGCTCTTCTTTATTACATCGATAGGACCAAATCCTTTCGCAAAACAAAGCAACTATTTGTAGCTTTCTCTCCACCACATAAAGGCAACTCCATTTCTAAATCTGGAATTGCAAGGTGGATTGTTAAATGTATAAAAATATGCTATCACAAGGCAAAACGCACATTAACAGTTCCTCCTAGAGCGCACTCCACACGCAAACTAGGAGCCTCCATGGCTTTCTTAGTGAACATTCCCCTAGAAGACATCTGCAAGGCAGCAACATGGTCTACAACACACACCTTCACTAAACACTATTGTGTTGATGTGAAAGCCAAGCAGAAAACTGCAGTAGGCCAAGCTGTCCTCAAAACTCTTTCAAACTACTTCAACGGATACAGGTGACCAGCGCTAGGGGAGACACTGCTGCACAGTCGATGCAAAGTGTAGAATCTGCAGCTCATATGCCTCGAACGGAAAATGCTACTTACCAGTATGCATCTGTTCTTGGCATATAGAGCTGCAGATTTCTACACGCCCTCCCGCCTCCCTGGGACCTGTATCTGTTCCAGTTTTATCTTAATTAGATATACACGCATGGACATCCTTTCTTTCTACTAACTCCATCATTTCCCATCATGGCGAAAAACAATCTAAGGATGGAGCCGATGCCCATTCGCAATATCGTCCAAGGGAGGAGTCATCTATCTCGTGACTACAAAGACTTCTTCCAAGACGACAACAACATGCAATCATCCGAGCCCAACACCAGGTGGCGATCTATTGCGATCTAATGCAAAGTGTAGAAATCTGAAGCTCTACATGCCAAGAACAGATGCATACTGGTAAGTAACATTTTCCTTTTCCGACAAATGAAATGCGATTTTTTTGCCAAGTGTCCAGCTTGTGGCAGATAAACGGGAAAATCAAATCCTCATGATCTGTGTATACTCTGCCTACCTGACAGTCACATTCCACACAAATGTGAACACTGCAAGACCTTTTTGAGGCACACCCTGTAAGACCGAAGATTTGCCTTCATGGACAGGAATTGAGAAGACCGCAAGAGGCACTATCTGTAGGTTGGACGTCACATGAGTGACGGGAGAGCCAATTCTCTACCAGGGCTCCTCCATCAGCCTCTCAGGACTTCATTAGAGGGAGATCCAAAAAGAGAAGTCCTGAAAAATTGCGATGTTCCTGTTCTACGTCAAACTGTGATGGGGAGGTATAGTGGCAACATGCTCACCCTCAACAGCTGTATAGACATCGAAGAGGAAACCCCATTTGACATTGAGGGATACCATGACGTCGAAACACACCAAACCCGCTGTTTAGAGCAGAAGATTGAGGGTGAGAAGGCGTCCATCAACCTCATCTTCAGAATATTCTCGAGCATATTCTCTATCATAGCCAGCACTCATTCCAGACTCTACGCAGCCAACAACTCCAAGTGTCTACTCTGCGTCCCTCATCACGTCCTCAGACTGAGGCACCTTCAGACCTCCTTCACCAGTAAGACCACCAGTAACCACATGAAGATCTAAGTCTCCTCCCCCAAGGTCTAGATCTAGTCGCAGATGACGTTCAAGAGCTACTACAAAACGGCACTTACACCATACTAGGCACTCTTCATAGAGGCATTAGCCTAGGGGCAGACACCAATGCCAATCCAGGTCCAGGGCATGTTCATATTTTACAACAATGTTCTCTGATAAGAGGAGGTTTTCTCCTCATAGACTTACTCTCCTCCAGCAAAGGTGTCACCAATTGACAACATTAATCCTTTCCACGAAGCTCTTATGAGGAGCTACAAAACTGAACATTCTGGTACCAGCTCCCTCAGATGTCAGCGTTTTGGGGGGGGTTTCAGTTTTTTTTAATTTTTATTTTTTACTTTTTGACACTCCTCATTGAGACCACTCCTGCTGCTAGTCCCAGACTTATTGGAACTGGCTATGTAGCTTTTCCTTACATCAGCTTTAGCAAAATAGCCTCCTTTTAGGTTCCAACAGAAGCCTCCCCTGACCAATATCTCCCCACATGGGAACAGCTCACTACACGAGACCCACAGCCATAATGAACTCCACCCACACAGTAGCAACCACCGATCCATGCCCCCACTGCCTCTTCACCCTAGGAAGCGGCGAGATCTGCCACCAACTCACTACCATCCTCAATACATCCATTGCCACAGCCACCTTTCTCAATGCATGAACCCACGCAGAGGTTAGACCTCTCCTCAAGAAACCCTCCGCAGTTCCATCCGAACTCTAGAACTACATCTCGCTGCTCCAGTTTCCCGCAAATATCCTGTAAAGGCCATCAATCATCAGCTCACTGAAACCCTAGAGAGAAACAACCTTCTAGACCCCTCCTACTCAGGATCCGAGCCAACCACCACAACGAGACCGCCCTGATCGCTGCCACAGACTACATCCACACCCTGCTAGATGGGGGGAAACCTGCCGCCCTAATCCTTCTTGATCTCTCCGTAGTCTTCAACACAGTTTCCCACCATACACTCAAGCGAATACACCGGATCGGAATCAAAGGAGACACACTCAGATGGATTACGTCATTCCTCAAGGAAAGCACACAGAGAATCTGTCTCTGCCCAGCCCCCATCTCCTCGGAACTCAATAGCACCATCTGCAGTGTCATCCCTCAGCCCCACCCTCCAACATCCACAAGACTCCTCTAGCTGACATCATCAGAACCCACAATATCAATGTCATATCCCAAGCCGACGTCACCCAGTTTATAATTTTACTCTCAGCAAACCCTACTACAATGAAGACCAACTTCCACAACTGCATGTGGAACGTCGCAGCCTGGATGAAGGACAACTATCTGAAGCTCAACAAGGGCAACACTGAAGTGTTGATTTTTGGCAAGCATATATCCCCTGGAACAACATCTAGTGGCCAGCTGAACTCTGACTCACCCCCACACCAAAAGACCACACCCGCAACTTCTGCATCATCCTGGACAGCAAACTCACCATGAAATGACAGATCAACACAGTCTCCTCAGCCTGCTTCCACACACTGCATAATCTTCAAGTAGCCCCCCACGAGCACCAGAAAGTCACGCAAGCCCTAATCACCAGCCACCTGGACTACAGCAATGCACTGTATGCAGGAACCATCAACAAACTTATGAGAAGGCTGCAGACAATACAAAATTCAGCGACCAGACTGACCCTCAACCTGCCCAAATAGACCCATATCCTTCAGCACCTGAGGAACCTCCACTAGCTCCACGTACAGGAAAAGATGCAAATTCAAACTACAAAGTCCTTCATGACCGAGGCCAGCATACAGGAACCACCGCCTGAACCTTCGCTCTGCCTCCCTCGCCCTGGCACAGACACCACGCATCCTCCGTAGCCACAGTGGACGACGCTCCTCCCACCTTGCCGTCAAGTCCTGGAACACCCTCTACCTCCGTATTTCACCCTGCCTGACCGACTTCAGGAAGAAACTCCAGACCTGATTCTTCGACTAAGCCCAAACACCCAACGCCAGGATACCTTCACAGGTGTTAAGCCGTGCTTTATAAGTAGTGATTGATTGATTTGTTATTACATATCTCATGAACAGGACCTGATATTTCTGCGTTCAGACTCTTCTGTTTATTTTGTGGTGGTCTTGGCTGTAAAGCAGGCCCACTCAACTAATCTTTCTTCCACCAGACAGAGTAGAAAACTGGACTCTGTAGGACACAAAGTATGTGGTACAGGAGCTCCAAACATGAAATCTATAAGTGTGACTGCTGTTCTTGGTAGATATGACTAGTCTTTATGAGACTCCCTACAGCAATTTGTGGACAATCCTCCAAAAAGTCACAAAAGACTTTTGGGTACTGAATATTGTACAGAGGATTATGGTCTTCCGATTCATCAATCCTCCACCAGCTATTCCACCAAAAATATCCATTCAACATTTGGAGATGCTGCAATCCGAAGTAGACATTCTTCTGCAAAAGCAAGCAGTGGAGTGTGTACCTCATCCCCCAAAGATGAAGGGGAATTTATTATTCTTACTTTTTGGTGAAAAAGAAAGGTCCAAAAAACATATTTAGAACCATCTCGCATCTAAAAGTGTCACACATAAATATGGAAGTAGAAATTCAGAATGCTAGCATCACAAAATGTATCCTCCGATCCATCAAGGGAGTCGCTATGTTCCATAGATCTTCAAGAGGAGTACTTTCATATTTAAGTAGCCGGAAAGCACAGTACATTTCTGAGATTTGTGGTTGGACACAACCACTATCGGTACAAAGAATTACCTTTTGGCCTCCAATCCGCTCCCAGAACCTTTTCAAAGTGTATAGCTGTGGTAGCCGCACATCCCTGGAAACTCAAAATCTTTGGCTATCTGTAGCTAGACGAGTGGCTCATCGAGGCTTCAGCGCATCAACAAGCTTTACAACATTATCAAATAAAGGTCTCTACTCTCAATCGATTTAGGTCTATATGTCGATAACCAGACCACTAGTTCATCGCCAGTATAGTCTCTTCATTACCTAGGAGCAACTATCAATACCATAAAGGTGAAAATGTATCCTTTGGAGAAGAGTGCTTTATCCATGTGTCTGATATGTCAATTCTCTAACGAAAGCTTCCTATCCAACTGTGCGACAAGGGTCATCTCTACTGTTCTCAATGGGATCCTGCATCTTATTAACACTGAACGCAAGTCTCCACACGAGACAACTAAAAGAGTGTCCGGAAGACCAGTGGAGCCAATACTCTGGCAATTGAGTAGACAAGATTACCCTTCCCTCTCAAAGTGCAGCAATCTCTCAAATGGTGGTGTCAATTGAAAAATCTCCTCCATGGAATGCCTTTTCATTAGGACATTCCATCACAAACAGTAGTGACAGATGCTTCCCTTTCAGGTTGGGGTGCACATATAGATCAACTTCATAAAGAGGAAACGTGGTCCACGAAAGAAATGACATCCCTTAGCAACCTTTTTAGAACTGAGAGCTGTTCACTTGGCCCATAAATGTTTTCAACCGTCTTTCAATACGGACTTTCTCCTTGTTCATACAGACAACACAACAATGATGTACTATTTGAACAAAGAAGGAGAAACAAGGTCCAGAGCCTCATCGCTAAAAGCCCAAACAACAAGGAACTGGATGCTGGCCAGAAACCTGAGGATCATTGCTTATGTGTTCCGGATGGCCAGGAAATGGACAGTCTCCCTCAGCAGATCTTTTCAGGAAACCCATGAGTGGGTCCTCAACGACTCAGTCATTCACAACCTCCTCTGCGTCTGGGGTTTTCCTCATCAAGATCTATTTGCTACCACAGAGAACAAAATATGCCCAGACTTTGCCTCGAGTTTCTATAAATAAATAAGGGAGAAAGGGAATGCCCTAACGATCGACTAGTCTGGTAAATTTCTCTACTCTTTTTCACCAATACCCCGGATTCCAGCAGTGATCATCAAGCTGTCTTATTTGAAAAACAATTGATAGACAGAATGCTGAAAAACGTCAAACACTCAACCCCAATACAGAGGTCTGAGGCAAAATCCATTGGTTTTTTTTTTTATCATCACGCCACCCCAGTTTGGACCCAGCCATTTGCAAATCAGTCTTGACCCTGCTCCCCATGGGATCAGTCCAGCCCGAACTACCAGGCCAGGTCCTCCCTGGATTGGAAACCAGCATCCTAGGAGCGGTTTCAGGGTATCACCCCCTCATCAGCCAGGATAGCCTGAATCCAGTGGCATGGCAAGCATAGGACCCACGCCGTTTTAGGGTTGGGCATGCTTCTCTATTCAGTACCTGTAATCCTAGTTCTCTCTCAGGGGGTAATCTCCTTTGAAATCCTAGGAACCCGCCCTCCTCCATGGTGGAAGGGACAAAGATAATTAACTGAAATTCTACTATTCATTAGTCCTTTTCTCTATCACTCTTAAAAAAAATAACTGAGGTAACTGTTGACTGCTGGCATGATGGGATACTGGAGGGCTTTGAGCCTGTAAAAGTGCTGCATCAGTTTTCATAAATACAGAACGGCAGCCTGGGTGTCTAGATTGCCCTATTCCTTCTTCTCCGTTTACTTTAAAATAGGTTTATGAAAGAGATTTATACGGAAACATCACATAGTTGGTTGACATTTTTTCTAGCTTTTATTACTAATTTGCTTTTTTATTTTTAAGTACATTGAAGTAATTTGCCAATATAACGTACAACATGTATTTTTTAAAAACAAATGTTAAAACTTGACCTTTCTGAAGTAAGGCGACGATCTATACTTAAGAAGATATATTTTAAAGAAGTGCTCCTGGATCCCCATACTTGAGAATTACTATTCATTGCTTATGATTTCAATGGATGTTCCCCTCAGAGAGAACTAGGATTAAAGGTAAGAGCCCATTTCTTGTTGGTTGAGGGGGAAGTGTGAGCCTGTGGGAGGGGGTGTGCAGCGGGCCGGAAAAGCAAGCGAGGAGGCCGTATATAGTGTGCTATAGTAGGGGTTTATTTCAAAGTCACAGAGGTGGAACACAGGAAAAACAAGGAGGGCGTCAGGGTACTGGATCCACGCCGGGTCTGGGGTGCAGCTTGTGGTCTTCCGCGGCTCCAACGGCGGTTCCGGTGATGTGGTGTATCCACGGAGGGCAGGGAGCAAAAGAGAAAACAAGGGACCGTTAGTCCTATCCTAGTTCAGGATCTCAGCAACCGTCACCGTCACCCGGGGCGTGTGGGGGAAGGAGCGGAAAAGAGACAGTGAGGAAAGGAAGGTACCGGGAGGAGGGAGTACGGGGCGAGGAGAAGAAAGAGTGGTTGGTCGGGGCGTGAGGGAAACGGCGGGGCACACAGTGCAGTGCTATACAATTATTACACAGTGCAGGGGACGTGATACTAAAGAGAAGGGAATACTTTACAAGGACTATACAGGGGGCTCCTAACGAGTGGGGAAATAGTGAGGTTAAAGGCACTCACGTGGTCCGCCGTAACTCTCCCGTTGAGTTACGGCCGCTCTACAGCCACCTCCTGTGGACTCCACCACTCTTCGCTCCACTCGTCTGCTTCAGCCAGCTGCTCTCCGTCTCCTGCTCCTTCTCCTTCACGTCCGCCAGTCCGAGGTTCCTGCCACAAATCTCCGAACACTTCCACTTCCTGGTTCCCTCTTTTATCCTGTGCTGTCGCTGCCATAGGGGCGGGGCTTCCGGGGTCCGGGAGATTTAAGGTTGTCCGGCCCGATGTTCTGGTTGGTCCCTGTGGGGAAAAGAAGGGCGTGACTCTCTGGGCTTCCGTTGGCGTGCCGAGTCGGGTCCCCATGCTGGCGTTCTGAGGTCGGGGACACAGTCCCGGGGGTAGCGGGAGAGGTAAGGGTGCGGTAGGGCGGAGTTGGCGGGATGCCGGCTCACAGAGCCCTTCTCAGGCAACAGCCACAATCCTTATCAGGGTGAACCACAAAAGTCACTAAATTAACTTGTGCTTAATCCGTTAGTACCTTGGCACAAAAGCAGTCAGGCTTAACTTTGAGCCAATGTGTTCAGTATTTATGCATCACTTAAACAGTAATAAAGTGAAAATAGAAGAAAATGCCACACTAATTTAGAAAAAGTGGTTAAACTTTTATAACTAATTTGATACTAAGATGAGAAAAATCTAATCAGAACCGGAGTTATGAATAATTTTTGAAGGGTTTTAGTGCAAACTAGCACCAAAAAGATCAAAGCGCCAACCACGGCCATTTAGTCGCTTGCGACCAGGGCTAAGTTGAAAGTTATAACCAAGTGCAGTCAGGATACAAGAAGTGGATTGGACCTGGACTCTGCTTACCTTCAGACTTAGAAGACCTTTTGAAGACTTCAGCATTCAGCAGGTCAAGGTAGCCAGCAGTGTCTGAGGACGAAGCATTGTCTGGGAGCCACTGGATGAAGTTGCGGTGAAGATTTCTAAGTTAAAATTTAGTCTCTTTTTTGGAAGTTGAAAATCTCCATCAGGATGAAGCTGCTGGCTGTACCAGGCGAGGGTTCTAGGAGGACGTATACCCTTCCAGAGAAGAGGTGCTGAACTGGATTGGGTGCTGTGGAAAAGAAAGTTTAGGTAGCTGCTGAGAAGTCAGGCTGACCGGCGATGCACCTTGGGCAGATAGGTGACCAGGTAGGTCACGTCCTCCTCTCGGTTCTCAGAGTACAATTTGGCTGAACATTTTTTAAGTCCCAAATTTTGGATATTAGCTGGTTGGGTAACTTTAGCACCACTTCCAAGGGTACATTACAGGCAAGCAGCACCTGGAGGGTCAGGACTCCCTTCGGGCTGGTTCAGAGTTCACTTTAAAAGTTGTTGGAACTTTTTGTGTCCCTGTAGCTCTGAACAGGAGGCCAGCATACCAGGCAGTAGGGCAGCTGTCTGAAGTGCACCACAGGCCCCAGGCAGCCTTTAACAGTTTTCTGAAGGTCCAAAAATGAATTGCAGAGTGAGTCATGTTTTTTATGATTATTTTTAGACCCAGTGTGTCTTTGAAGGAGCTTCTAGAGTTCAACCCTCACCCCCCCAAAACAAAGATAGTCCTGGAATTTCCAGCCTCACTGCCCAAGCTGGTTTGTTGGGGGTGGGGGTTATGTATATGTATATATATATATATATATATGCACTTTAATAGAAGTTAAGCCCTTTATATTAGCACAATGCACTTTAGCAAGTTTTGCACACTATGAAAATGTTGTAAAAACTTTTTTCTTATCAAGAAGTTGTCTGCACTTGCCTTAAAATATTGACTAGAGGTATACAAAGGAACATTGAAGCTTTATATATTTTCAATTAAACTAATGTGTTTTTTTAAAAATATGAAAGCATTAAATGATCCATTATGAACATGTTCCTATATGGTGGCCATATTTACAGAGCAGTATGTGCAAACGATAGAAGCTGTCCCCTTTCTATGTTTGTGAAAATGTAGAGTATACTTAAATGAAAAAATGTTTGATGCTCATCGTCATGAACAAGGCTGCATCTGGCAGCCAAAACTCGTGGGTGATTGTGTTGCTCACGAATAAAGAAATCAAAGTGAAGAACCACAGGAGTGCCGATTCCATCTTATTTGAAATAACGTAGTGAATTGTTTCATATATATATATATATATATATATATATATATATATATATAGGGGAGGGTAAATACAATGCACTCTGTCCTATGGGCTGTTCAAGGCCTACCCTAAGGGGTGAATTATTTGTATTAAAAAGGTAGTTTTAAGCCTTACAAAAGGTTTATATCCTCAATTGAATTGTCAGTTTAAACCAGCACACAGGCCGCAGTGGCAGGCATGAGCCATGTTTCAGGGAGCTACTTAAGTGTGGGGGGGGGGGGTTCGAGAAGTGCTGCAGGCCTACTAGTAGCATTTACTTAACTAGCCCTGGTTATATGATATTCCACTTTGCTAGGGACTTATAAGTAAATGAAATATGCCAGTCAGGTGTAAGCTAATTTGACCATGTTTTAGCATATGAGCACAATCACTTTAGAACTGGGTAGCAGTGGTAAAGTGCAGAGAGTACTAATGCCAACAAGCACAAACTCAGTAAAACAGGAGAGGTAAAGGCAAAAAAAAAGGTTTCGCGGAAGACCACCCTAAGGCTGACAGGTCTAACACGTTTGAAGTGAAAACCGGAGCAATATCAAGGAAAAATCTTAACTGGTTTAATGAACAGTAATAGGGGTGTTGCGTCATAGATTTGGATATTTGTTTGATCATACACTAAACTTGAATGTATACCCTTGTGGCTGGAAAAGATCTGTCTATAGTAAAATCAGAGCAAAGATGTTGATGATTTGTTTATTTTTCCCCTTACTCTTGGTTTTTTGGTCTTTACTACAGACGGCATTAATGTAATTTTTTCACCCCCCTTGATTTTTGATTCCGCGTCTTGCTACTCACCAGCTTCTTTTGTTACAAGTATTATTTATAGATTATCTTTTATTTTATGAGGACTCTGCACCTGCAAAATGCTGCCAGTCGCCGCCTCCTTTTCTGGGTGACTTGACAATCACCTTCTTCCCCCCATTTTATTTTATTTTAAATTGTTTCAATTTACTGATCCAACATGACCATATGTCCTACTGGGTTTAGGAACTAGCGCTGAGAGACATTCCTATGGACTCCATGATCTCCCCTAATCACTTCAGATTTTAGCATGTTGGCCATCTCTACCTTTATACTTTAGGGGATCATGTACGACTCATATACATTCTGCCTTTTCATAGAACACTGTTCTGTAAAAGCTTAATTGGGCTATCTAACCAGCATGGTCATCTGAATGAACCATACCATCACAGACGAAGCAGCCATGTTTCACAATCTTATATAAAGGCATACAGGTAACACTTTAATGGGGAGATCAAATATTCGACGCTACTTTTGAAATCCAAAGGGCATTAAATAGAACATTGTGGATCTCTTGTGCGTTCACATGGTGAAAGGTTATCAATTCAAGATAAAAAATATTCTGTATTACATAAAAACAGTTCATCATACATTAAAATAATAATGTGCATAAATAGAGGTCAGAGATACAATAAATATTCAAGAATCAGGGGATTTAGATACAAATGACCTCAGTTTGGAGTAATTGAAGATACCTAAAAGCTGGTGAAAATGTTAAGAAATGCTATCCTTTTGGCAAAGGTAGAATTAAACTCTTCCAAGCTTTACAATATGCTTTGTTTAAAATGTGAATCACAGGGAGGGGGCTGTATTAGGAAACCCTCCAGTCGTTTTTCGAGGGAAAAGAGACAAGAAAAGGACAAATATTAAAACAAAATCTTGTTAAAAGAAACCTATGTCGATGATTAGTGACCAGGTTAATCTAATGTTGTATACCATGGGCAGTTAATAAAACAGGATGACTAGTGACCGCCACCTGCGCTTCATCAAATGTACTACTTATGTTGCTTCTGTACACGATCACCAAGGCTTTAAACATTCCCTTACTGATAAACTGCAGAGTCTCTGGATCATCAAAATATTTATTCACATCCATTTCCTGGCAAATCTTCTGAATGCACACCAACCAGGGAATTTCCCTTGCTAGACCTAAGCCTACCCTTTACATCTCCATGTTTAGTACGGCATTTGGTTTTGTCCAAATTGTACATATGGCATGGAAATTATGCTTGCGAGGGAAGCTGAAACACTCCACAAGCTTCAAACAAATGTTTACAAATCTGTGTTTACCATGCCAAAAACAACATCTCTAGCACAGGTCCGCCTTGAATTTGTCTTAAAAACTCAACTATTATAAAGACTGCTTTTGTCAACCTTTGCTGGAGATTGTGGGGCTCCTAGAAAGACTCCTTAAACATCCTATTTTGGATAGAAATTGAGGAAACAACAGAGAAACAAACATAAACACTCTTGGGGAGAATACCTAGGTCAGGCAATAGAAGAACTAGGAATCTGAGATGCATGGACCAGTAGCATGGATAAAGCTGCCTTTTGTCGTGGAAGTAACTCTTCAACCAGGTTTGTGTCTCATTTAATTGATAAAAATCACTTCGTAATGAGATGGCATTCCTGGACAGTAATCAACTCGCATAAAAGCCTAAGGCCCCTGGAGTATGTCAGCCCACTTTTCACCAGCCTTCTGCTTTAACATTTCTGGCAAATATACCCGAAAGATTTCACCCTAACTTGGAAGGGCCTGTCACAAAATCCAAGTTGTCGCCTATGCATCTACAAACGAGCGACAATACCGCATATTCTTTGTCTATGCCTGGAGGTAATGGCCCAAAGGAAAATGTTATTGAAGCCAATCTTCTTGAAACGTTATATTCACACCTGCAGACAAGCAGTAGCCACCTGGTGAAGTGGAATCTCCATCTCCCTAGCATGCCAGGGAATACAATTCTTAAAATGATATGAAAGAATCTCCGGGGTTTTGGATCAGAGAATGAACAAGACTAGGACACATTTTAGGAGCACTTTGCTCAAGGCACATGCACTTTATAACCTGAAACAAGGGAACAAAAAAGAAGTACCTCACAGCTCGTTAGGTTCCACTTGCCCCAAGATAAGAAACTCATTAAAAAAATGTGGGGGTTTTGCGCAACATTTGGATCGGCCCATAAGGAGCTAAATAAGAAACGAGGAAGATAAGGACATTGATGGACCCACACACAAGAAGCCTAAAAGCTCAAATTTGTATTTGCTTATTTTACAGATAAATATAGCGTATGTTTTACATTTTTTATCATATTTTAGTGTGCGAGTCACTGCAAATTGGTATTACTTCCAGCTGTATGCAGGGGTTTTAATTAACTATGCAATAAACACATTTACTTACTAAGGTTGCATACCACGGGCAGTTAATAAAACAGTACAGCTAGTGACTGTCACCTACGCTTCATCACATCTACTACTTATGTTGGTTCTATATATGATCACTTAAAATTTTCCTCACTGATAGACTGCGGAGACACATCTATCTCCCGGCAAATCTTAATGTACTCCATCCAGGGATTGTCCCTTGCTAGACCTCAGCCTACCAAATCATATACATATCCCTATTTTGTACTGGATTCGGTGTTGGCCAAATTGTATGCCACCAGAGTAAGGGTGCTACTGCTAGACTATCTTCTAGAGGGCAACCCTAACTCCTGGTGGCAAATGGTAGAGGAGCTACTAAGAGGTGTTGCCAGGAGTCTTTCAATACATTGATTTTTCACCCACCAATGGCATTAAAGTTACCCCATACTCCTGTCCCATAATTAGCAGCTGAAATACATTTAGCAGCATAAACTTGCAGCAGCTCTTTCACCAATCCGTGCCCAGCTTTGCGGCAAAGTGTTAACAGCCACTTTCTCAAAGTGCAATTTCCTGATGGTTTTTAAGTGACCTTGTTATTGCGATCATCAAGATAGCAGAAGGTAGAAGATGTTTCAACGTTTCTCCCATTCAAGAAATGGGAGCAGGAATACTTTTTGGCTGGTCCACCTATCATGGTAAAGGTCTTACTATAATTTACACTAAGAGACAAACTTTGTAAGAAGACCCCATCCAGAAGCGCTGTAAACCAATTCCAGTCTGTGCCATTAAAAGCATTGTTTGCATAAAGCAAAATTGAATGAGGGCGGGTTCCCACCTGAAGGTAATCATGCTGCATTTCAATAAAAAAAATCAATACTATTTATTTATAGTCTAGATAGAATAGGTGCCACCATACAACTCTGCTGTACTCCTCTGTGGATCCCAAACTCATCTGTACACTCTCCATTTCTAAATTATCGAACTCTAGCTTTTGTATTCGCATACAACTGCCTTAAACCTTAAATTACGACATCCTCTTCCCCTACATTCTTCATTATAGCCTATAACTTAGCATAATTTATGCAGTCATGCTAAGCCGATAACATGGATCTGCTCTATTGCCTTTTTTTTTAAAGAATTGGTACTAATATGGAATGGTTCCAAGTGGGCAATGTGCCTGTTGTAGTCCCTGTACTAAAAACCTTTGTTATCAATGGTGCGCAAAGGTCAATATTCCCCCAAAACAAGTCTATGGGAAATCCCGTATGGGCCAGGAGCTTTTCACTTCCTACTACTCCTGAGAGCATTACTCCTTTCTGTGATGTTAAATACACAACTCCCCTGACTAGATGTACTTAACTGCATAGGGGCCCTACTCTCCATCTCTGTAGGAGGGGTGGAGTACAATGTGGAAACGTGTCTCATCCAGTCCTCGGGGTTGTGTTTCAATAATGGGGTTCCCTGCCTCCCAAACAAAAGGAGAGTCAATCACCTCACAAAAAAGTGGAGCTGTCCCTCAGCTCGCTTACATGGTCAACACTTCATAGGCCTCATCTTTGATAACCTTTTTCCATCTAGTGTTTACCTACCTGTAATGTAATGTAAAACAGGGTCCCTCAAATCATTATTAAATACTCTCTCTAGGGGGCTGCATGCTTTTGAGCATGCACCATCAAACCACCCCTTCGGGCCTGAGTGTGAGACTTTGATTTCTGTGTTAATGCTAAAGAAGAAATTTGCAAAGTAAGCAACCCATAACGATATAATATTTCTTAAGGTCTGTCCTCTCCATTAAGGCAACAAACAACTGGGGGATTTATTATCCTTAATTGAAGACCCTTGGAATTCATCTTGATCTATTCAACTCCATTTTATGGAAACTCTATTACGTTTATTGATCTCTAGTGACTGAGAGGGATGGGCCACTTTGTCAACTTTTTTAAATAACCTAAGATTCACTTATGGAGGCTTATGCTTGTCATACATTTCAGGTGTATTATAAAGTCAAATAATAACTCACAGTTGCATGGGACAAGGCTAAGATGGCGGCCGCATCGGATGCTTAGTGAGGATCTTCATGGTCGGCCCAAGAATTACCCTGGAACCTACCTTGTGCTGACACTGACGAGACCACTGAATGCTGGTGGCACCCCTAAGACATCCCAGATCATGAAATTCCGAACAGTGGGTGACCTGGGTGGTATGCCCCTCCTATGGTAGCCTGAGGAGAGATGCTGGGTCCTGCGGCACTACAGGCTGCTGCTAGTGCATGCCTGCTGCTGGTAATTGTGGAGACCAGTGCGGCGTTCAGGTGCTGGGTGGCACGTGCAGTGGCCATCGCGGGCACTCACCTGGAGACGTTCCACAGCCTTGAAGAGGCCACCGGCTGGGACCCAGAGGCTGGCCCTGGGTTCCTGCGGAGTGGCACACCTAACCTAACCTGACAGGTGGGCGCAGTAGGGGCCGCAGCCTTACTTTCACCAGGACGCGCTTCTGGAGCAGATAGGTGGGGTGGCTGAGCCCCTTCCTGGATAGTCGCCTTCCCTTGGATCTACCAGGGGAACGTGCATGGAGGGGCCCGCTGACCCAGGCAGCATGGGGCTCTACCCTTGGGGCTGACCTACCGCCTGGACTTTTTGGTGTCCCTGCAGTCCCTTCTTGCTGGGGTGCCCTTATTGACGGGATATCATGGCTGGGCCCTGGTGATTAATGCTACATCTGGCCTCCGTCTCCAGAATGTTATGCTCCGAGTCTGTTCCCATAATAACCTGAGCCTCTACCGGCATGGACATTGCCTCTGGTGGCTGGGCTGCTTCCCGTTGAGCACCTGCTGCACCATTCAACTGGACTGCCCCCTGAGGGGACGATGGAACTTGAAACAAAGACTGTGTGTCCCTGACCGTGGAGCACCTGCCTGCCTTGACTGGTGAGCATTGGGGGGAGGGGGTGCATTGGGTGGCGCCTTGCACTCTGCAGAGCCTTACTACCGCGGCCTGTTGTTGCAGTCGGGGGCTCCACCCCCACTCTCCCTGGCAGCTTGGAGAGGCCTGTAAAGCATTGTGAGACGTCTACGGGGACTATTGTGGATCCTGCTTGGGGCCCTCATTTCTACCCTGTTCGGCCTTTGGCGTACAGCAAAAACTGACCCATGCGCTGACAGATTGAGAACTTTATCTTGTGATCGAACCTGCCCGTGTGTGGGGTCGCTCCTATGTTTCATGTCTAGATAGGGCGCAAAAGATCCGACAACACGGAGCCCGGAGAACCAGGCTTGGAGACACCCTCCTCAGCTGTCATACCTGCACTGCATGCTATTTTAGACACTAAGGGCCACATGCATCAACGTATTTAGGAAGTGCAAACGGTGCGAATCGGTAAATTCGGCCGTTTGCACTTCCTAAATATGTGTTTGGGATGCATCAAGCTTTTTTGAGTAATTGGTTATTTTTACCGAATTCCAAAAATGCGATTGCTTTTAAGGAATTGCAAATTTGCAATTCCTTAAAAGCAATGCATCATTTAATAAAAAATTGCGAAAATTCAAATTGGAAGTGCAAATTACCACGAGGTTCAACCTCGTGGTAATTTGCGAAATTGTTTAAAAATGCTTGAAAATGAATTTTTTAAACTGTCCAGTTACAGACACACATGTCCTTAGGACATGTGTGTATGTAACTTGTACTGAAATGTACATTTCAGGGGTGCAGGGGGGGGTCCTTTGGACCCCCCCCTGCACCCATGAAATGTTCAAAGTGCCACTCGCAATTTGAGACTGCCTTCCAATTGACTACATTGATTCCTATGGGCCTCTAGACCCATAGGAATCAATGTAATGCCATTCCTTAATTGCACTTCGCAATTAAGGAATCGCAATTTCCGAAAATTAAGAAATCCTAAAAACTTTTAGGATTTCTTGATGCATAGCATTTTGCATTTCCTAAATAGCGATTCCTTATTTTTCGCTATTTAAGAAATGCAAAATCCTAGATTGATGCATGTGGGCCTAACAGCCTGATTCATCAAGCTAAATTGCACTTGCAAAGGGCCAGATTCTCAGAATCTTGCCTTTTGCGAGTGCAATTTTTGCATTTGGGATTCATCATCCCAAATGCAAAATTCGCTATTAAAGAATTCGCACATTTGCGAAGAATTGCATTTAAGGAATCTCTATTTGAGATTCCTTAAATGCAATTCATGAATCATTTTAAAATTGCGAAATTGCAATTTTGGTCCGCTATTTACCGAGAGGTCAGACCTCGTGGTAAATAGCAAAAACTTAGAAAAATGCATTTAAATGCATTTTTCTAAGTTGCATGTTACACACACACATGTCCTTTGGACATGTGTGTGCGCAACACCAATGTAGATTACATTTCAGGGGTGCTACAGGGTGTCCTTTGGACACCCCTGCACCCTTGAAATCGCATTCTTATTTGCGATTAGCTAATTGCTAATCGCAAATAAGGAATAACTCCCCATTCATTCCTATGGGCCTGTAGGCCCATAAGAATGCATGGGGAGTTATTCCTTATTTGCGATTAGCAATTTGCTAATCGCAAATAAGGAACATGTAGGAATCGCAATATTTTTTGCAATTCCTACATGAATCCCGCTTTGCAAGTCCTTAATAGCGATTCCTTATGAATCGCTATTAGGGGCTCGCAACACGGGAGAATGATGAATCTGGCTGTAAGACCTCACTGGAAGTGAAGGTGTAGAAGTCAATATGTGGCAGACAATATGGTCCATTTGCAGTGGATTTCAAAGCCCACGATGCTCTCAGACGTCCGGTCCGGGATCCGGAGCAAAAGTAACTGCCATAGAACTGGACTGTCGTCTCAGAACACCGAGGAGATACAACAATAAACATTTGAGGGCGCGCGGTGAAGTCTGAGTGTCCTCTACACAATAATGCAGGTATAAACAGCAGTATGAAACTACTACAGAAGGTTTATGCAGTATCACTTGATGTGGGCCTCCTGCTTGTGGACCACTGCAAGTTATCTGAGAGGGTGTATGAATCTGAATCGGCAATAGGTCGGCTGTCCCCTACGGCGCATGAACTTGTGTCCGAACTAGCAACAATGCAGGAGGAGGTGACAGCTCTGCACCTCAGAGCTGAGGATGCGGAGAGGGGCTCACAGTGCCACAATGTTCATTTCCTTGGATTTTGGGAGAGGGTGGAACTTCCCAGTGCTGAGCTCTTTCTGAAGGTATAGCTGATGGACATGGTAGTGAAAGTCAGGGTGCCTGCTCTGTTCTCTGTCGAGAGGGCACACTGTGTTATTGGATGCACACCTCGTGCTGGGACACCATCCCAACCTCTCATTGCCCGATATCTCAACTTCCGGGACCGCAATCTTATCCTCCAGCTCTTCCGCATCAAGGGCCATGGCACTTTGAGAACACAACAATTACAGCCTACCCTGACTGTACTTTGGAGGTTCAACATCAGCGAGGCTCCTACGTGAAGGTCAAACAACACCTAAGCAACCTGCAAATCCGTTATGCGCTTTTATTCCCAGCAAAACTTAAGGTCATGATGGTGACTCCTCCCATATCTTCGCCACTGCGGAAGACGTCTGGACCTGGCTCCATGTGAAAGGCCTAGTCCCGGCAGTCACTGAATGAGAGGATGACCCCTAGGTAAAACCTAAACTGTGGTGCAGACGGCACAAGACATCACTCATCCACGCCGATCGAGAACAAGTTACAGTGGAGCAGGCACGACTGGTGGAGGTGGTAGCGCATCACCATCAGAATAATTCCTTTGCCATTCTGAGAGACAGGCCATCTGAGGAGTCCTGCTCCAAGGCCTATGTTTGAGTCTTCCTTAGCCTCCAGTACCACCGGCCCCAAGATCACACCGAGATCCACTGATTATCTCATTTGACTATCACCCACAGGACGTTCATCGCATCCTGTACCTAACCACCCGCCCCACGGGGAACTCTGGTGACTCTCCTCTACACTATACTGGTCTTGCTATGGGGGTCTCCCGCTGCTTTTATCGAGCATGGTGCTGGCCACTGGACAATGTTGATTTGCTCCTATGCCACGTCCTACCATTGTTCCTATGTGGATTGTTGATTGCATTCTCTTATTTTTTCTTAATACTTACTTTTGAGTTTTGGACACATGAGTGGGCCCTTCTGTCTGCACCACCCGGGGTGAATTTTGCCATATTGGCTGAATGTTGTTTATTTTTCTAAGTTATGCTACGAAACTATGCATGACGATTTGAGGCACTCCCTATCTCTTGTCACTTACACATCTGTTTTGGGGAGGGCGGGGGCATACATGTATGGGACATAGCTGCCCATGTAGGGAAATACTTTCATCCTACATGTCTTGCACGTCTTTGCAACACTTACCGTCATGCCTACATCAATACCGGACCATTCTGCGCAGCAGTATCACATACTTACCTGGATAGTGCGGGGCACTTCCACTTTGTCCAAGTGCTTCCATATTTATGCCTACCTCAAACGGTGCCACACTCATATCATGATGCTACATGAGACTTACGGAACCGCGTCGGAGCAACACAAAGTACCCTCGAAATAGAGGGCAGACCTACGGAACCACAATGTTGACACATGCAGGAGTTGTTCTTATGTGGATAGCTCCATGGATTCCCTTCGCTCTCGGTACAGAATGGGTGGACACTAATGGTAGGTATGTCATCTTAGAGGGACACATGGATGGGGTTCCCACTTTAGTGGGTCTGTTTGCACCCAATTCCAACCAGGCGTAATTTTTAGATAGTCTCATCCCTGTACTCCTTCATGACCCACACAACTCTGGGCTCTGGGGAGGTGATCTCAATTGTGTGCCAGTTTTGCAATTTGATCACTCTACCCCACCACTGCATGCAGCTGTCAGCATCTGTATCACATGCCACTTTGACCACAGGCACATGCATATGCACTTGCATGAGACATCTACATGTATGTGAACATTCATTTTATTATGCGATGCATGATGTGCATACCAGGTTAGACCTTATTTTATATCTTTTTTTTGTAAACATATTTTATTGCCTTTTACATGACATACCCCTTCCAGGGTATCAATGTGCAGTAAAGGAAAAAGAAGGAACATAGCTGCTCCACTGTATTTGTCAATGCCCTCACTTAGGCCCATTCGTAAATGTTGGCTATAGCGGTCATGATGCTATCCAATATCAGTACAGTATATGTACAAACAAAAAGGAATTCCCCCCCTCCCCCCCCCCAACAATGAACTGAACCCCCCACTCCCTGCAGAGTCCTTATTTTAAATATGACTTCTATTAGCTCCTGGGTTGTCCGTTCGGAATATTTGATGAGATCGCTGTTAGACCACAACCCCTTGCTTATTACACTGTTGTGGGGCAGACATTGCCCCGCTTTCCCTACCTGGAGGTGCCCGGTCGAGGTACTCTTCGATTTCCCCCCCCCCCCACACCCCTCTTACAAGAGGATCTGTCTCTATGCCTTACTAATTATTTTAAGAAGAACTGAGGTTCTGCTGTGATTCGGACCCAAGAACAGGATGCACATCTCAAAATCCATATTCAACTATACTAATTCACCACTAATCCTTTATTGGGTGCCAGAGTAGAGTGCTACTCGCCAACAAAGAGTCTCAACACCCCATCAGGGTTACAAGTGCTATATAAAACCCAGGTTTTTAGCTCACCTCCCCTTCCTACACTAAATCCCTTGCAATGGACTGACCTCAATGAAATCAATGCTGCCATCTCTCAGATCGCCCGGAACTAGACCCCGGGCACAGATGGCCTACCGATAGAGTACTACGCCACTTTCCCTCCATAAACTGCTCCACACATATTGGCCTTGTTTAACGAAGCCAGGGATCGTGGCGAACTCCCACACTCTCTCAGGTAAGCTCTGATTGTGGTTTTGCTCAAACCGGGCTGTGACTCGCTGAATGTCTGATTGTACAACCCTCTCTCGCTGCTGCACCTAGATTGCAAAATTTGGGGTAAAATTTTAGCGAATCCGCATGATGACCAGTCTGGTTTTATACTGGGGCGCAGCACGTTTGTTAATGTACATACCTTGTGCATGCCCCGCCGCCACGCCACTCATGCTTGCAACCAAGTGGATGTGTCATTGGACATAGAAAAGACCTTTGACACGCTGGGGTAGGATTACCTTTTCTCAACCGTCAATGCCTTGGGTTTCGGACTGGGGTTTATGGGCTGGGGTTTATGGGCTGGGTACGTACCCTGTATGCATCCCCAACTGCCAGGGTGAAGACTGGCCAGGTGATTCCGGACAAGGTTTGGATATAACAAGGGACCTGTATGTGTTGTCCGCTGTCACCACTAATCTTTGCACTTGCAATGGTGCCCCTTGCTTTGCACCTGCGGGCATGGTGCGGTGTTCTGGAACTGGGGGCCCACCATGTCATCTTGTTTTATGCAGATGATGACTTGATTTATTTGTGTGACGTAGAGGCTGCCCTACCTGATCTCAAACGCCTGTTGGAGGAATTTTGGGAAGTGTCCAGCTTGCGAGTGAACTGGGCAACCTCCTGTTTATTTCTGCAGGCACCGTGACCGTGACCGTTATGCAGATCTGAGACCATGAACATGTGCCTTCAATGGTGCTATGACTCCTTTAAGTACCTGGGGGTGCAGATCTACCATGCACAGGGAGACCTCAGAGAAGGCGGTTGGCTCTATCCGCCAATCTATAACCTTCTGGGGCTCACTGCCCCTCTCCGGCTGGGTGGCCATCTCCTGTTGGTGTTGCAGAAATTGCTATACTTTTTTGCAACCCTGCCAGTTCCAGACACTTAACAGGCTTGATATGGATGGCCGTCCGTCGTTGCGTAGCACTAACCAGCAAAGGGTGAACTCTGGCTCTTAATTTTGAACTGTGTGGCAGCGCAACTACAGTACTCAATATACATGGCTATCAGACCCCACCACCATCCCCGACATGACTGGCCCACAGTTGCTGGTGAACATATGTATAGAGGGCTCCCTTCTTCCAGTTGCTGACTGGGACCGACCTGCCGCCACTCCGTGGCATGCTCTGGCTGACAGAAGGAGGCGAGCAGATGGGAGACCCCGTTGGACACATATCCTATTACAACATACAGTCTGCAATAAGGGCTGTGGAGATGCGGAACCACGCAACGGAAGCACACACCAGGTGGGACACACCAGGTGGGACACGGTGCTGCAGCAACCTTTGACGGATGGGGCTGGTCTAATCAGGGTGTTTTTTTTTTGTTTGGCAGAGTTTTATATAGCGCGAACTAGACCCGAACCGAACCGAATCAGGTTACGTTACATGAGGACCTACTTTCATTTTTTAGGCACGGGGAGATTAAGTGATTTGCCCAGAATCACAGGAGGTTTTTGGCGTCGTTACCGAGACTCGAACCCAAATCCCCAGGTCCGAGGTCGAGCGCCTTAACCGTTAGGCCAACCCCTCTCCCCTCGTGTGTCTCGCAACCCCAGGTTTAGATTCACACAGTTTAGTTACGTACACCAAACCTAATTAGCCCCTCGCCGCATTAAACGTATCTTTCCGGTGCTTGCCCCAGTCTGCCCTCAATGTGGCCTGCAGGAAGCGAGATTGTATCACATGGAATGGGACTTCCGGGGTGGCTCAACAGTTGCAACGGTGACTGATCTGACAACACACACCCTTCTCTTACACCTTCCTTCTGCCTGTTGTGGCTGTGCCCCCGTAGAAAGGGTGGCTCAAACGCCCTGTGATTCTGGGCGCATCGCGTAATCTCCCTGTGCCTAGGGGAAAACAAAATGAATGTGTCCGTCTGTAATGAAACCGGTGCTCAGGTAAAGTGCTCTGATAGCTTTGAGTCGAGTCTGCGCTACATAACACTGCAAAAAAAATAAAAACACTGTGGATGCGTGACCTCCTGACATGGACACATGCAGAGGCTCACACTCTTTAGGAACTCCGGGCGACCATGCTACGATGAACGATACACGCCCCCCACCCTGTTCTCACTGACCCAACTAACAGGTGCCAACAAGGCCTCCTCCTGAAACTGTCCAGCGTTCACGATTGCCCTCCCATGGTGACATTGCTCAACCACTTGCGCTGCTCGGAGGTGGGTTCCTCTATCCCCCCCTCAACTTGATGCCATCCTCTTCCCTTCCCTCTTTAAGGCTGAACCTACCATTGCCTCCACATAGTCTCAAGAGCACATTCTCTCTTTTGCTTATTGTCACCATTGTTCTGACTACACTGTTGGTATCTCTTATTATTGCATTGACAGCAGCCACAGGGATACTGCCGATAATGTCATTTGATATGTACCCTATGCATGCGCTGTCTGTTGAGGCGGATATCTGCTTGCTGCGCTGTTTGTAAGAACTCTCTTGTCATTTGCGTAAAATCTAATAAACACATTCTAAAACAAGCATTGGCATAGCCAATAGGTCTCGCTTGTTGGACCTTATAAGTATTTTGTTTTGCAGCACAATATCCTTGTAACTAAATACTTATAAGGTCCCACAAGCGAGGCCTATTGGCTATGCCAATGCTTGTTTGTAAGGGCGCGTCTCTGTTCCTTTAGAGGGGATTGGGGATGGGCGATGATAGCACGGCCTCGCCTCCTAACGTAGGTGGGGCTGGTAGTCGCATTTTCCCTCGAGTTTTGTAAGGAGTTGGCTCTCTGGGCTTTTGTGTGTTTTTTTCCCTTTCTTTTGGGGGATGGGCCTTGGTGGGTTCTGCGCTCTTATGCTCAGCGTGTAGAGGGACTGTTCTCTAATTAATTTAGAATATAATTATTTAATGTTCGGGGGGGAGGAGGGTGTTAGGGTTTAATAAATAGATTAGATATTTTTAAATGGAACAAATAAAATATTTAACTATTGGGTCGAAGCAAGCACGGTGGGGAATGGTAGGGTGGCATGCGTTGTTTTTTCGTATCACTGTGGCTGCTTTGTGGTCGTAAACAAGAACCCACCTCCCCTTTATTGTAACCATTTCTGTGTTTAAAAAAAAAAATTGTTAATGTTGGCGGGGCTGGGTCAGTCCTGAACCTCCCGAATAAACTAAAACATTTCATGCATGTGTGTTTTTATTTACGCAGAGCTCACTCGGATTGAGGTGCTTGCAGAATTCACATCCGAGCTTCTGTTGGGAAGGAGAGTGAGAAGTTGCTGAAGACTGCAGAGCCGGCCATTTCGCGCACTGGATTTTTTTCCGGTGTTGTATTTTTACGTGCCTCAGTCATGGGACCCTCGGCGCTAACGCACTGGACGTATCTACTTATTAAATACATGTAAAGGAGGTGGCATAGGGACTATCGGTACACATGACTGTGTTTTACGTGCTGTGTGGCATCAACAGTATACTGACTTTTGACAGTTTAATTTAGGTCTTCAAATACTTAAAAAGAAATGTTGGAGGAGGAGCTTGGCGGGCATCCGTGATGGCCGCGTGAGCACAGCGCTCTCCGGACCCCCGCCACTCCCGGCATGATATCCTGAACATATCCTGATTCTTCACGAGGATTTATGTAGAGGACGCTGGGCTGATCTTCCTGTGATTTTTGGAATTTGATTTGGACCCGGGGCACCGAAGATATGGCGATTTGAACTTTCGGGGTCCGCCCTTGGGGTGTGCCCGGGACTTGGTGAGGTTCTCTGGCCGACTCGGAGTTGAACAACAACGGCAGGGGGATTGGACTTGTGGGTCCCCCTTTTAAGTTTCGGTTTCGATTCTGCCTCAGACTGAGGCGTCTGGCGGGGGCTGGCCTGGGCTGGGTCCGGCGCACGGTACGGCTGTCGGGCCTTTGGCTGGCTTATTCTCCTTTCAAGCTGGTCCTCTCCTAGTGATACCCTTGCAGCGGCCTTCTGGTCCCGACGCCCTACCTTCCTGTGGCCATTTCCATCGGGTCGAGTGAGTCTCCTGGTGGCGCGGTTTCCGACATGGCGGGCAGAGGGGACCGAGAGACACGAAAGACCAAGACGCCCCTGCGGGGGGGCCCGGTCTAGTCTAACGTTATGGACCGTTATACCCATGCGAAGGGGTCCCCCGGAGCCGCCCTGCCTGGCCCAAGTGCGGTTGATCACATCGTTGACGCATCAACGGAACCGTCCTTGCAGGACATCATGGGCGCCATTTCTGGCATAAAGGAAACGATAGGTCAACAATATGAAGCTTTGGCCCACAAAATCGACACCGTGGCCATTGATGTGAACTTGATTCGGGCCGACCTATCTAAAACTAATGAGAAGGTGAAGTCATTGGATCTTAAGTCATCCAGCCTCACGGCGGACGTCTCGGAGATACAGACAGAGATTGGCAATCTCCGTAGGGTGAACGATTTCATGACCCGGCGCTTGGAGGACTTTGAGAACAGGGCACGTCGCTGTAATGTGCGTGTGGTCGGCGTTCCGGAGAACCCAGAACCGCACTCTGTTGATCTCCTGGTTGAGGACCTGATCCAGAACTACCTCTCTCCGTCTGGGCTGAGTAAGTTCTTCGCAGTGGAGCGTGCCCATCGTGTTCCGGGAGGCCAAGGTAAGCCTGGCGCCCCGCCGAGGCCTATTGTTGCGAAACTCTTCCACTATAGGGATCGTGATGCTATCCTGCAGGCATCACGTGTGAAGGGCCCGGTGGCCTTTGAGAATGCCACGGTGAACTTTTATCCGGACTTTTCTCAACTGGTGCAGAAACAGCGTATGGGATTCCGTGGAGTCAAGAAGCGTCTCCGGGACATGGGACTGCGCTACGCTATGCTTTTTCCGACCAGGCTGTGAGTTGAGTACAATGAACGAAACTTTTTCTTTGATCGGCCTGATGCTGTGAATGACTGGCTGGACTCCCTGCCGGACCGACCCCCTGCGGCTGAGTCCGCCGCCCACCCGGGTGGTGCTGAGGGTGGTGTAGAGAGCTGAACTGTTTGTTTATGCCCGGGTCCTCGTGTCAAGTAACTTCTTCTGGGATTCTATGCCCAAGTGCCTCTGCTGTCTGAGTGATCTCTTTGTTATTTTTCTTGTTGGGGTGGCGGGTGGGTCAGAGCCTTTCCTCCTCCGGGGTCTTTTTGTAGAATGGGGATTCTTGGGCGACAGGCACACTGCATGTTGGGGTGGCTTTTTAGCTTCTTGCAGGGGTGCAGGGTGGGGGGTGTTTTCTTGATTGTTGGGGGGTGGGTGGATGGGAAGTTTGATGTTTGTGTGTTGTGTTCTCAAGGCGATTCTATCTTGCTAATGATGTTTTTGATGTCATGCTCATTGGAGGGGGGTTGCGGCGTTGCTTTATGGGATGGGGGGTAGCGGGTTGAGGTTTATTTCGTGGAATGTTAATGGTCTGGGGGATCGTATTAGGCGGGGTGTGGTGTTGTGATGTATACGACGCTTGTCTCCAGATATTGTTTTTCTGCAGGAGACTCACTTGGTAGGCAATACATGTCGTGCAATGAATAGGTGGGGCTATCGCCTCGCCGCACATTCGGGGTTTACCACGGGTTCCAGGGGGGTGGGTATCCTTGTTCGGGCTTCCCTCCCCCTAGCTATTGATGATGTGATCCTTGATGATCGGGGGCGTTACGCCGTCCTCGTGGGTCGCTATGAGGGTCGAACCCTTTCCTTGTTTGCCGTTTATGTGCCCCCTGGTCTACAGACCTCTACCTTTTCTGATTTGGGCCGTGTGTTGTTGAACCTCCCTGATAGTACTCTCTTCATAGCAGGTGACTTTAATTCTGTGCTCTCCGGTCTACATGATCGTCACCCCCCTAGGGACACCCCTTTGTCACAACAGTGGCTGGGTGGGTTTCTGGATACGTTCGGCTTGGTGGATTGCTGGAGACTTATGCATCCTACTCAGCTTCAATACACTTTCCACTCTGGGGCCCATGGGAGTCTGTCTAGACTGGATTATTTCCTGATGCCTGCGGCGCAGTCGCCAGCGGTTCGTGAGATTAGGCACCTTCCCCGGGGCATCTCTGATCATTCCCCGCTCTGGCTTTGTTTTGAGGTGGGGGTGGAGGCGGCGGGCCGGGTGGCTCCTATCAACCCATGGTACCTCACCTCCCCCGAGACCCGCAATCTCTTGATTAAGTCTTTGGACAATTATTTTTTGGACAACGAGGGTTCCGTTTCCTCGGCTGTATCCCTGTGGGAGGCCTTTAAGACAGTGATTCGCGGGCAGGCCCTCGCCCTTATAGCCGAATCCAAGAAGACGAGGAATCGGGAGGTGGTAGACCTTGAGAGGGAGATTGCTGAGATAGAGGCTGACCTAGAATCGAACGTTACATCTGAGAAACTCCACGCCCTGGGTCTGAAGCAATTTGCTTATAAGTCTTTGGTCACAGATGCGGCTAAACTGATGTTTCGGGAGCAACAGGGTCGTTTGTATGATGTGGGGGACAAAGCGGGTAAATTACTGGCATGGCTGGATAAGACGGAGAGGGCGAATCGTGTGGTGCCTGTGATTCAGACTTCGAGTGGTGTGGGAGTGACAGACCCGGTTGAAATAGTTGAATGTTTTGCGGATTATTTTCGTGCGGTTTATACCCCTGTGTCTGAACGGGATGTTGATGACTCTCGCCTTTTGTTGCGTGATGTAGCTCTGCCCAGTGTTTCCGATTTAGACCGAGTCTCTTTGGAGTCACCTTTTACTACGGACGAGATAGCGACGGCCATTCGCTCACTCCGTTCGGGCAAGGCCTTGGGCCCGAATGGATTGCCAATTGAATTGTACAAGCTACGTCCTGACAAGGTGGCGCCCTATCTTCGTGCCATGTTTTTGGAATCCCGCGAACGGGGTATTCTCCCATTTGATCAGCGTTTGGCTACGATAGTTGTTATTCCCAAAGAAGGTAAATCTCGGGACCTTTGTTCGTCTTACAGGCCCATTTCCCTTTTGAATGTTGAACCCAAGGTCCTGGCTAAGCTCCTGGCAACCCGCCTCTTGACGGTCATTAGTGGCTTGGTTCATCCGGATCAGTCCGGATTTATCCCGCATCGCAACACGGCTCTCAATCTACGCCGTCTCCACGGAGCTGTTGCGAGGGCGGGGCTACTGACGGAGCCGGCCATTTTGGCTTCGCTGGACGCCTCGATGGCCTTCGACACAGTAGAGTGGCCCTA
Organism: Lissotriton helveticus; assembly: GCF_964261635.1. Lineage (NCBI taxonomy): Eukaryota > Metazoa > Chordata > Amphibia > Caudata > Salamandridae > Lissotriton > Lissotriton helveticus. The sequence goes on along the minus strand of NC_136070.1, from coordinate 128,610,170 downwards.
TCTTTGGGCAGCTCTTGAGAAATTCGGTTTTGGGCCTGAGTTTATTGGTTGGGTGAAGTTGTTATACGCCGAACCCTTGGCACAGGTAGTAGTAAACGGTCGAGTTTCTGTCCCCTTCTGTCTTGGTAGGGGGACCCGTCAGGGGTGCCCCCTGTCTCCGTTGCTTTTCGCGCTTGCTCTGGAACCGTTGGCTGCGTGGCTTCGATGGGAACCTTCACTCAAAGGGATCCGTTGGTCACCGGATTTTGAAGACCGCGTCTCGCTTTACGCGGATGACATTCTTCTGTATCTTACTTCCCCGCGTAAATCTTTAAATGTCTTATTCGACGTTCTTACTTCGTTTGGTGCTAACTCGGGTCTGGTTATTAATTGGGCTAAGTCCTGTGTATATGTTCTCTCGGGTGTTTTGCCCCCATTACCGGACAGGTTTCCTATCCAGGTTGTCCATTCTGGCTTCAAATATTTGGGGATTTTTATCACGCTGGACTCCTCACTCCGGTTCGAGCGTAACCTCCTTCCCCCGCTTCTTAGACTGCGACTGGATGTGGCCCGTTGGCGTAAGCTACCCCTGTCTCCTCTAGGCAGGGCTGCCCTTTTTAAAATGATGTCTTTGCCGCGATTCCTATACGCGCTTCAAAATTCTTATGACAACATTCCCGCTACCTATTTCCGGGAGATCGAGAGTCTTCAAAGGCAACTGATCTGGGACGGGCGTCCACGTATCGCCCTTGCGAAACTTACTATCCCTTGGTATGACGGGGGCATGGCGCTCCCCGATATCAAGAGATATTATTGGGCTGCCCAGCTGTCTGCCGTTAATCACGTAATGTATTCCCCGGGTCGAGATCCGGCCTTTGAGATGGATAGACTCCAGCTGCCGGGAGGGGATTTTAATAGAGCGCTTTATTCCAGATCGGCCGGGCGCCATCTTGTGGGCCCGTCCAGGATCGCAGTCAATGTGTGGCGCGCCGCGAATGTGAGTTTGGGATGGGAGAACCGACTGACAATGGCGACCCCGCTTTATGCTTCTGAACGTTTGGGGTGTCTCTGGTCTACTAAGGGTTTTGACCGCTGGGATATGATTGGGATATGTAAAGTGGGTGACGTCTGTGTGCAGGGTAGAGTGAAGTCTTTCCAGGCCCTTAAGGCAGAATATGACTTGAGTGATAGAGAGTTTTTTTGGTATTTGCAGGTCCGGCATGCCCTAGCCTCAGTTCTGACTCCTGATGTGACCCTGCCCGAGTCCTCTCCCCTTGAGGATCGTATACTGGATGGACACCTGCCCGATAGCACTATCTCCCTTATTTACAAGAAACTTATTAATAATCGCGCTGACTTATTGGTCCGACTTCGGGAGGTTTGGGTCGATGACGGATTGGACTTGGATGACGAGGATTGGCAGTCGGCACTCTCTTCTCCGAAAGAGGTCGCCATCCCCGCCCGTCTCCATTTGGTTCAACTTATGATCCTCCACCGGGTGTATGTAACCGGTCCGCGTCTGGTTGTGATGGGTTTTTCCCCGGATGGTCTATGTAAGCGTGGTTGTGGGATGAGTGCCACGTTTCTGCATATTCTTTGGGAGTGCCCGGTGGTAGCAGCCTACTGGATTGATGTGCTTGCGGTGATGACTGTTGTGACTGGTATTACCCTTCGGCCTGAGGCCCGACGATGCCTGTTGAACATGTGGGAACCCACCGACTATTCTGTGGCCCAGACCAGATGGGCGACCTTGGGATACATGGTCGCGAAGCGGGACATTGCGCAACTTTGGGGCGCATCCAGACCTCCCGAGGTTTCGGTGTGAGAGGATAGCATGGACTGGTCCATGTTCCGAGAGAAGACCGTCTATGTGGCATGGGGCAGACCCAGGGCGTGGACGAAGATTTGGGGTCAGTGGAATGCATATCGTGGAGACATTTGTGCCCCTCCCCTGGTTGACGCTCCAGATGTGACCCTATCTCCCTAGGCTGACATTCCCGACAATTTTTCATATGGTTTTAGGATTTTCCTGCCCTCCCCGCTGGCTCCCCCCCCCCCCCGGCCATGCCGAGTTTCATTGCTTTGCTTTTGTCTTCCTGATTAGTTGCTTTCCCCTCCGCCTCGTGGGCTGACTTGATTACTGTGCATTCGCCTTGTTTTAGAGTTTGTTGTTTTCATGATTATTATAAAAATTGTCATGTCCTGTCCTATGCTTCGAGCAATAATTGGTATTTTCCTTGTGCCCGGCCACGGGAAGGATCGTTTGCTACTTATGTTGTGCGTTGCTACTAGCCAGCCCGTGTGGTTGTAGGCCCATCTCTGTAATTCTTATTTTATTGCTCAATAAAAGTTTTTAATAAAAAAAGAAATAAATAAATAAAAAAAAAGAAATGTTGTATACGTATGTTTTTAACAGTTTTATATAGCGGTATTTCGGCACAAGGGCATTAAGGCATGCGCGCCACATTATATTACAAGGTCAGATTATGTTGTTTGTTGTTTGTGTTTTTATATTTTGTAGGCACGGGGATTAATTGCTTCAAACAATACGGCCACTTAGAGGGGACATGCAACCAAGTGGGTTATTTGAGCCTTTTTCACCAGAGGTATCATCCTGTAGTTCACTGTCTGATGCATCCAATTTGAAGATGCCTTTGTGAAGCTTGAGGTCCCTAGCGAAGAAGGGACTTGATCAGTAGGTTACTTTGTGTTAAATTTAACATGGATATTTTATGTAACATGTTTCGTCTGCAATTGGTAAGGCTAGCTCTTTTCCTGGTCACTTGGACAGTCGAGCTGCATCTAAATTTCATCCGTGTCAAAGTGGAAAGTGTACTGAGACGCAGCCTACAAAAGCAAACGTTACGTTACATGAGACAATAGTGACAGTTGTGCAAGTATCAAGAGCAACAAAATACAAGAGGTAGCAAACGATATGTGACGTGCATGTCTTGTAGAGGGGGAGGAGGGAGGAGAAATGCTTGAAAAAAAAAAAATGCGTGCGCCGGGAAAAGAAGGCAGAGAAGGGGAGGGGGGAGGAGAAATGCGAGACGGCGGGCAGGGGAGCGGCGAAAATGACTAATTAGGGGAGGAGAAGCCGCAGAGCGCACGCTGGGCGAAGCCCTTTGATGTGCTGTGCGGCAAATGGAGGGAGGCTGATGCGCGTTCATGTTTGAACACGTGGTTCACATGAACTGCATGAAAACGCCATGAAAACGCCAGCAAAAAGCTGGTGGTTTCATGATGTTTTCGCCGCTTGAATTTTCGCTCCGCTCGATGCGCATGCGCGCATCGATAGGTCGCGAGACCTAAAAAATAACTCACAGTTGCATGATAGTAAAATTAATTGTGCTCACTGTACTATTCATAGTGACGGTAAGCGGCATGGGCAGCGAGGGGGTGAGTACATCGTCCACATGGCAAAAGTTACATGTTATAATAAATGTATTCAGTGTATTATACTCCTCGTTATGCACAAAATGGGACAGATCAATATCCTTACGATCCACCAACCATACGCCTCCCTTGCGGTGTATTCACATTTATGTACATTGAGTCCTTTAGTCATACAAAAAATACATTCTAGTTCACAAATCACACTGGCTCTAGACTAAAATAGAAATTGATAAACACAAAGGTTTGCTCTCCCCAACGTACTAAAAGCCGAAACCAATAACAAGCATTGGCAAAGCCAATGGGTCTAGGCTTTGTCAATGTTAATGCCTTTCAGCTAGGTGTGATGGTATGGAGTGGATGTATGTGGTGTGGAGTGGAATTGTGTGGGTTGGAGTGGAATTGTCTGGTGTTGAGTGGAGGTATGTGCAGTTGAATTATGTGGCATGGTGTGCATTGGACTTATTTGGGTAGCAATTATGTGGTATTGAGTGTAGTGGAATTATGCGTAATAGGAATGTGTGTCATGGAGTTTAATGATGTGGAGTGGTATTGTGTGTTGTGGAGTGGAATTATGTGGTGTAGTGTCGAATTTTGTAGATGATACATAATGCAAGTGAGCAGACAGCTAGTTAACCGGTTGCATTTATTTTAATAAACCTAACACTGATAATGTTTGTTTTTTGCCTTGGACATGGCTCACTATTTTTTTTCTTTAATTGGGGTGGTCATAAAAAGTAAATAAAAAATACAGATCCCGGCAGGAGAAAGAGAAGCACTGATTTCAAGGGCCTCATTTAAAGTCTGTCTTCACAGCCTCTCTTGCTGGCCGTGAGCTGCGTTGCTTTGTGACTGGAGGATTGCAGCAACAGTGGTCCAATTACAAAGGAGCTTAACTCAACTAACTTGAGCATGACAGCGCAAAGGTGGAGCTCTACTGTTGCACGTGCAAGTTCAGACAAGGTGGCTGGTGACAAGCGAGTTCAGCTATAGGTCAAGCATGGAGACATCAGGCAGGCACGGTCACTACTTGTGTAAATGAGGCCTGTGTATGAAGTCTGCACATTACTGTGCTCCTGCTATCTGATTGCAAGAGCGCTTTTGGTAAAATTTCTGGAGGAAGCATGCGACAGCGGGAGGGGGTGATTGGGGGACAAAACCAGAAAAAATGTGGAGTGGGGGAAGAGCAGTTTTTCACTTCACATGCAAAATAACAAGACAATGGGCAGCAGGAGTGGGGAGGTAAGGAGTAAGCAAAACCCCGTCATTGTCGAAGAAGCAAATGGGAAGCCACATGGGCAGGCTGAAGCCCACTGACTGAATACAACAAGCACTATCTAGCCGAGCCCTACAAACAACACCCTCCCAACCATACACCCTACATGATGTAGCTAGCTTTTATTTGACGCATACTAACTTATAATGGACCAAACCCTTCAAGCGAACACTTGTCACTATTTATGTAGAAGAAAAAGCGTCATTGCTATTTTTCCAGCTAATTGATGTCAATCGGGCCTGGCCCGTGGGTGCAGCAGAGTGCATTACATTAAAATGTTTATTCTAGCAGGAGCAGGTATAACATTATGATGTGCATGGGGCCCAAGAGACTGGATTACCAAAATCAGATTGCATGTGGAGGAGACGGCCTCGTAATTAGGATGGGTCTACACACCCTTTCTGCTTATTTTTAAATGATTTGTTTTGCTAAACCGTTAGCACGTAAACTTGTCACAGCCTGTTAATCTGAGAGGGTAAGGATTGGAAAGAGGCGGTTTGTGACCCAGAGGAAGAGGGAATTGCCACTTCTGACAGAGCTCCGGCTGTCACTGGGGTTACCAGGTCTCCCAGATATACCAACTATTCTGCGAATGCTGTATGTATCGCTGCTGGTGGACAGATGTACGAGTTACTTTCCTACGGTAACAATGTATCTGGTAGAGACGTTGTCTAGCCGCAGATTCCTTAACTTAGAATATCCCCGGGCGTGAGACTGGATCCGGAAATTTTTTGCAGCAGCACCTCTGCACACCGGTCGGATATCTAAACTGTTTGCTACTAGCGCGGAGCCCGAGCAACCTTGGCGGATGCCTGGCGGAGCTGTCCTATACAGCTAAAGAGGAGTCTGGCTCTGGCTTACCCCCTTGGCCATATTCTACCCAGCCGGTCATTTGACATCGTTTTCCTAGTCTCCTCGTCTGTTTTCTCCCCCCCACTGTGTTTCTTTGAATCAAATGATGCAACTATGTTAACTGTAACTTGCTGATTCTAACGTGATTCTTTGATTCTACTGATGTATGTATGTAACCTGCCCTTCCTAATGTAAAGAGCTCTGATACCTTCGGGTCTAGCCAGCGCTATATAAAACTGGTCAAATAAATAAATAAATATAAGTGAAAAGCTGTGAGAAAGAGTCCCGCAAGCTAAGCGAAGACCCTTCCCCGAGTGCAACAGGGGAAGAACATCTCAACAGACAGAAATAGACTGATATTGCCATGTAGAACTGTGCCGTCTAGTAAGAACGGAGCACAGAAAGAACAACAGTCCACTGTAGGAAGGTATGAAAAGACTGGCCATTTCCCTATAATAACAGAGGTTGGAAACAGAGCACAACCGACCCCCAAGGAGGATGACCAAGAGGAGACCAGGACCCCGAGTTAATAGAGAAGACGGAAGGAAGAGAAGGTAACTGGAGAGAAAAACGAATCAAAAGGCACCATATTACAGGAAAGAAGCTCTTCATCAGAAGTTAACTGTATATGGAAACACTCAAAGGGGTGCAACAATCTGAACTCCCTTGAGAGATAACCCAATGGCAACGGAAGAGGCAAGTGTAGAACACCACTCAGCAAAGTTCTCGCAGAACGGGGAGGCTGGGTGGGCGTTAAGGAATCTGCGGCTTGACAACGTCTCTACCAGATACATCGTTACCGAAGGTAAGTAAGTCATACATCTGATAGAGACATCTAGCCACAGATTCCTTAACTTAGAATAGATACCACAGCCATACCCCAACTGAAAGCGCCAAGCATCTGATCCGGCAACAGTGTGACGGATAAGGGGGAGGCTGTGGCTGAACAGCCAACCAGCAACCCAAGCAGCTCGGAAGAGCAGAAATAACGGGTGGTAGACATCCTAAAAATGCCAGAATAGCACTACACCATACCCATATGAAAATGACAGGTAGAACGGCATGAGCCATATACCCGAACAAATAAAGAGAGAGATAGAGAGGAAGAAGGATCACTCTCCGCTAAATGGCGCACAATTAGTACACCAACCCAAGGTCAAAAAGAACCTGAAGTGATGCAACCAGAGCCTAACAGACTAGCCTATAGAAGGAAGGCTGAAGGAGCCGGTTCCAAGAGCCCAAAAGCAAGAGCTAGAACCCAAGCAATGTGTTGGGAATAGCAGGCGGGACAAGAAACACGCCAAGTGCACACCCAATTTCAAAAAGGGGAAACGGGCGATTAGCAGCAATTTTAATCCCGCTGAAGCAGGTAGAAACATGCAGCAGGCAAACGGCCATAGAGACCTGGGCAGTATGAAGCCAATGTGAGAAACAACCCGCAAGATAGACTTGCAGGTAGTAGCCAAAGACCACTGCCAGCAGAAGAGCTGTCCCGCAGACATAGCTTTTACAATAGTAGGAGACAATTTGTAAAGAATCGGGGGAAGAGTCTCAGAGCCTGAGACCAAACACTCCAGAAAAGACAAATACAGTGTCTTAACACTAAAAAGGGAGCAGTTGTCAAATTGGGAAATCACCCCAGTAAGTGGAAGCAAGGAGGAACATTATGGGCAACTTGCAAACAACTCAGAAAATCTCCCCCAAACATGGAGACATAGGTCCAGACCTCGCAGCCTCGAAAAGAGGTGGCGACGCAGGAAAAGAAATAGCATGGCAACGGGCATGTATACATAAATGTATAACATATAAATATGTAGAGACAGAACTAGCCAAGAGCATGAAATATGTCCTTACCGGATCATACCTGCACAGTAAGGGCAGGCAGGAGCCGCTTAGAAGAGGAGATCATGAAACCTCCCAAGAAGGTGGAACAGGCAACAGGCAGGATAACCCATGGCGTAAAGAAGATGGCACCAGGGAAAAACAAAGAACACCATACAACGGACCACCAAGGGACGCATGGAGCTCATAGGTTCTCCAGGCCCAGGTGAGTTAAGCAGAGCTATATAATAGCATACAAGTAACCCACATGGAGTATGCACACCCCAAACAATGGGGAACACCTCTTGAAATGAATGAAATGAATGAAATGAATTCGTACTTGTATAGCGCACTTATACCCTGAGGTGTCTTGGCGCTGTACGCATACCGCTGTAGAACCCTTCCTGGCTTTTACCTGTGAAATGCCCACTCCTGGGCACCCCCAAGGTGAAGCCAGGCATCCCAGCGCTGTTGGGGCCGTTGTGGAGATTAAGCAAGCTATTGCCCAGAGTTGCAGAGTGGGACCCATGATTAGATTAGGCACCGAGGCGAGAATGATCAGGTCCGAAGAAATTGAGCCCAAGACCCGCCGAGGCGGGAATTGAACCCTGGTCCCGGGCCAGACCTCTGCATCTGGGTCTGCCACTCTAACCATTGAGCCACACTTCTCCTTAGGGTAATAAAGCCAAGCCAAAGGAGCGCAGTAACGAACCAAACCCGTAAACATGAGTTCCAAGCCCTATGACATTACCGAGCTGAGCCGCCGGCTCAATACCACAGTCAGAGGACCAGACACAGCAACCTGTGGAACACTGCCACAGCAGGCCAACAGTTAGCTCAAAGCAAAACATATCCAAGGGATGCCAATAAACGGGTAATTATCCTTGACCACAGAAAAAGAAGACGTAAGGCTCACTGCCCATGGTAAACGCAGAGCGCCTCTAAAGGATGCTAAATGAAAAAGTACCACCACGGAAGACAGGCCTAAGAAGACCTAAGTGGGAGGACGAAAGCCCACAAGGAGCTGGTGAACCACCGATTCGAGATGAGCATCAAACAGCAAAACCCCATCAACGGGTAAGTCAACCAGTCACTCCCGGATATTTCCAGGGAAGACGCTATCTCCCAACCAAGCATGACGCCTTAAGGCAACAGAACCCGCCATAGCTTGGCTTAAAGAATCCGCAGTATATAAGGCTGAGCAGATTGCGAATTCTGCAAGGTCACGGCCGTCCTGGAGGAGGTGAAGGAGATCAACGTGAGCACCTTCAGAGGTGGCAGAAAGCACAGGGCCACAGGGCAGAAGTAGCTTGAGCCAAAACACACACTGTATTTAAAGATCGTAGGGCTACACTAGTGAATGCAAAGATGTTCCTACCCCATGACTCAAGCCATCTGGACTCCCGAGAGTGAGGAAGCGGTAGTGGGGGCAGGGAAGGAAAGGCAGTCTTTAAAACAAACCCCTGCGCAAGAGGGTGCATAAAAAGACAAACCGGATCATGTGAAGCTGGACGGTGGCTGTGCAAATCTGAACGAGCCACTGGGTCACCTGAAGCAGGCCAAACCCAGATACTCAAAAGGGCATCTTAAAGCGAAGCCTCAAAGGGGAGAAGCGGCTCCACATTCCCGGACCCACGGTGAAGGACCTCAAGCAAGGGGTCCACAGACAAAGGGCAGAAGGGGGTTGCATGTTTAAAATGCGAGTGGCCAATGAGAACACTCTCAGAAAAGCCGCACTAGCCTCGGTAGCCCTCCGCGGAGGGGACAACAGCTCATCAGTGGGGGAGGGCTGTAAGCTGACCCTCCCAAGGCACTGAGGGTGCGACCAATGCCCCACTGAAAGGAGCCCCATTGAAGAATGAGGATCCTGATGGGGCTCCTGGGGAGGCGAAGAGCCTGCCGGATCTAGGAGCTCCTGACGAGGATCCACAAATTCCACGGGGGGCACTGGCAAGAATACCTCTGGCGTCGCTGGACGTGAGGGAGATGCCAAACTCTCTCCAGAGGCCTCCAGAGAAGAGTCCACAACCCAGCTTTGACACGGCGCCAAAACGACGAGTGCTGGCGCCGATTGTGCCTCGTCAGTCACCGACTCGGCTGCACCCGGTGTCGAGTCGGCGCTGCTGGCATCAAAACCATGACAAGCTCCCCTCCCGAAGAAGGAGAAGGTGCTGGAGCCGGAGAGGTAAGCTTTCGGTGCCACTCCGGCGCCGACTCTGCCTCAACCGCGACAGGCTACGACTCCGTAGAAAGAAGCGGAGGCGGAGCCAAGGAGGTGAGCCTAGGGCTCTGGAACGGCGTCGACACCGGCTCCGGACAGGCAGCCGCCTGCCCTGAAGTCCGGCGTGTGCTCAAGGCAGGGCTATGAGCACCATCAGCCACCTGCGAAGCCACAGTGAGCCCAGCAGGGCTATGCGCGCCGTGATTTGTAGAGGGGAACCCAGCTGGGCCGCGCCCTGATGACTCCATGTGGACCGTAGAGGGGGACCCAACCGGGCCACGCCCTAACGACACCACATCTCCGACTATCCTGGGGGGACAAAGGCTCAATTGGCGCCGGGGGCGAACACAGCGGCGAGTCCGTCGGGGATCCCAGAAGAAGCGGAGGCCCCGAGGACGTCCCAGGAATGGGAAAGGACCCAAAGGAGGCCTGCAAAGCCGCGGCATATGCCTCCATTTGGGCCTGAGTCGCAACCACACCCGGAAAGGGCGGATAGAGAGGGGGCGACTGTCGGGAGCTCACGTCCAGAATGTTCCGGGAACCAGTGCCCCTGACAACAGAAGAAAGCGAGGTCGAAGACCTCAGCAACATGCGCCTCGACTTACCAAGTAGCTAACGACGGCCACGGGCCGCAGAGGGCAATCGACGGCGGAACCGGACAGTAGAGGGACCTGCCGGCGATGAAGAGGCCGGGTGATGAGAAGACTCCGATCGGGACAGCCGTGCCGAGAGAAGCTTCATACGGCGCTCCCGCCGAGACTTCCTCTTCAGGCGTTGGCAGGCTTCGCAGTCCGTGGAGTCATGGTGCTCGCCCAGAAACCACATACAAATAAGATGCGGGTCCGTCACGGACATCTGCTGCAAATAGAAATTACAAGTTTTAAAGCCCAAAGGCATCGCACACTGTTCCTGACGCGAAAGGTCGAAAGGAGGCCTGAAAACAGGCCAGAGGAACCGCTCACTCGGGATCCGCGTTGCACACGGAAAAGAAAGAAACTGCCGTCAGTGCGCCGGGAGGGACTTATATGACCTCGCTGACGTCACGTACGTGGACGACATCAGGGCGGTGTCGTGTGGCGCCGTCCCCTGGCACGCAGAGGTGCTGCTGCAAAACATTTCTGGATCCAGTCTGACTCCTGAGGATATTCTAAGTTAAGGAATCTGCAGCTAGATGTCTTTATCAGATAAGACGTTTAAGAGAATTCCTTCTCCCACAACCACACAGCCCTGCTTAAACAAGAGCAGCAAATAATGAGCATTAGCAGCTTTGAGGGCAGTGCGGGACAAGAGACAATTTGTTTTGGTCTTTCCCATCGGGCGCTGCTTGAGCAAGAGACAGTATTAATGCACATGCTAGTCTTGCCTCGCATTATAGCTCCTACCATGCAGAAACATAAACAAATACTTGCATGTCAGAGCTATCACAGGACACCATGTTTATCTGATAACTATATACAGCGATTATGGAGAGGGACGGACTGCAAGCTCAAAATAAGTCGATGGGCAGCAGGAGGGGGGAGGGAAGGAGCAACCAAAACCCCATGATGGACAGAGAAGCACAGGGCAAGCATCCACATGGGGCACGGGGGGAGCAAGCAATAGTAGGAGTAGGGTGACTGGTGGACGGGATAAGAAAAAATGTGGAGTCGGGGACAGCGATTTCACAACACATGCAAGCACTATGCACGGAGCAGCAGGCAGGGGGAAGAATAAATAGTAAATAGTCTCTATCACATCAGGAGCAGCAGACGGGCAGTGATTATGGTGCTAGATGAAGCTGGTGAAATCACAAGCACTTAGACAAAGAAAAGTAAGTAGTCACCCTCCAAAAACAGCGTTGACATCTGATCTTTGTCTTTGGATGCACAACAACTCTATAAGAACAAGATTTAAATTCCTGTTTACAGAAACGTCGCACGGAGCAAGTAAAGCACTCGTGTAAAGTGTTTTTGACAAAAGTAGTTCCTAAAACAGTTGCTAGAATGGGAGCATTGGATGGATAGTAGTAATTGGTCAATGCTCTCGGGGAGGCTGCAAACACAGGAAAAGGCAGGAAGCATGCGTGCCCTGGAGAAATGGGGAGAAAGAATGGAAGGGCACTGATGGCGCCAGCAAATGGGAAGCCGATGGGCAGGCTGAAGCCCACTAAGTATATTGAACATGTCTGTTCGTGAGGGAGCATGCGCTGTCTTACCAAGACCTAAAAATGTGAGATTAAAACCACTTTCTCCACGGACCAAGGAGTCATAGTTAACATCAAGATCACTAAATTCTCCCCTTCGCCCTGCCATGACTTGACTGGGTCGCAATCGTACAGTAGGAGGAAAACCATCACTAAAAAATGGGGCTGTTACTCATTTTTCTTGTAGACACATGATCGCATAGGTATTGTTAGAAAGGCGGTTCCTGGGGAGGCAGAAGATGTCTGACTGACCACCCCGAGTTCCACCTCTCCGTATGGAAGTGGGCCGAGGGCCGTCGAGAGGCCACCTGCGAGAGGCTCCTCTCTTAGAATCGTACAGCAGAGCAATCACACCACTACAAAGGGACACCACACAAGAGGATAACTCCTTAGAATCTTTATCAGCAATAACGATGGGTGCCTTCGGCACTATGTACATACGGATCGGGGGATCCTTAAAGTCTCGGTAACAGGGGAAAAAAGGGGGGTAGCGGGACAGTCTTAGTGTCAGCTTGGTACGGGGATACCCTGCGCACAGCCCTCAATCCTCGAGCTGGGGGGTTCCGCAAGGTCGAGCCGCGGCAACGCCAGCAGGCTCCGAAGATGGTTTTAGCGAGGTTGGGCCGCGGCAGCGCCAGCAGGCTCCGAAGATGGTTTCAGCGAGGTTGGGCCGCGACAGCGCCAGCAGGCTCCGAAGATGGTTTCAGCGAGGTTGGGCCGCGGCAGCGCCAGCAGGCTCCGAAGATGGTTTCAGTGAGGTTGGGCCGCGGCAGCGCCAGCAGGCTCCGAAGGTGCAGGGTTCAGAGTAGGGAGTTCTTCTTAGGGTCAGCTGCGACAACGTCAGCAGGGCTCTCGACTCCAGGATACAACTGCTGACCCATTCCAGAGCTGCCCCAGATATAGGTCTGGAGTCCTTTGATGTCCGGACCCTCGCGCCTGGGGGTTAGAGGGGCCGGGATGAGAGTGTCCAGACACCCAGCAGGGGGGTGGAGCCAGCGCCCAGGAAGGCCGGAGGGCGATCGAAACCAGGCGTCCGGGGACGGCTGGAGGGCCATCGAAAGTCCCCGCCTCCTTGATCCGTCAAGTGGCCGCTTTACCACCTGGTCGGATCTTGGTGCCTTGATGTCGGGGCTTCGCTGGGACAGCAGCCGAGGTCGGGCCGAGGCCATGTGGTCCAGACGTGGGGGGTCCAAGATGGAGTCGGGCCAGCCCGGGATAGGGGTCGGACCAACAGAGTGGGGCGAGTAGGGGTCGCCGTGACTCTGAGGGGGAGAGCCGGGGGTCGCCAGGAGTGGTGGCTCTCGGGGAGGGTTGAAGAGGTAGCTTCGTCGGTGAGGTCAGGGGTTGCTGCTGTCCAGGGCCCGCCATGAGGGAGAGAGGGGACCACGCCACGAGGCCGGGTCCAACACACGTCCCCCCCAGCTGAAGGCGGGGAGAGTCACCCATCTTCTTGGGGGTTCTCCTCGTCGAGGCGGAAGAAGCGGGACAGGCCGTCGGCGTTGGCATGATCGTTGCCGGGGCGATGTTCCACAGTGAAGTCCATCCCTTGGAGGGAGATGGACCATCGCAGCAACTTGGGGTTTTCCCCTCGCATTTGCATCAACCACCGCAAGGACCGGTGGTCAGTTTGCACCCGGAAGTGGGTGCCGAAGAGATAGGGTCGGAGCTTCTTGAGGGCCCACACCACGGCGAAGGCCTCTCGTTCGATGGTGCTTCAGCGTTGTTCTGGGGCCAGCAGACATCGGCTGATGAAGGCCACAGGTTGATCAATTCCCTCGGGGTTGACTTGGGACAGGACTGCCCCGACACCGTGCTCCGAGGCATCTGTTTGGACTATGAATTCCCGGCTGTAGTCGGGGGGCCTGGAGCACGGGGGCGGTACACATCGCTGTCTTCAGAGTCTCAAAGGCGGCCTGACACTCGGGGGTCCAGTGCACCTTCTGTGGCTGTTTTTTTGGAAGTGAGTTCGGTGAGAGGGCCCACAATGCTCCCATAGTTCTTCACGAAGCGCCGGTAATACCCAGTGAGCCCCAGGAAGGCTCGGACGGCGGTCTGGGTAACCGGGGGCTCCCAGGCCATGATGGCATCGATCTTGGGTTGGAGGGGAGCCACATGGCCGCTCCCCACTTGGTGTCCCAGATAGGTCACGGAACCTTGGCCTATCTGGCATTTGCTCGCTTTGATGGTCAGTCCGGCCCGTCGGAGGGCCGCCAGGACCTCCCCGAGGTGCTTGAGGTGCTCGGCCCAGTGGAGGTTGTACACCGCAATTTTGTCCAGATATGCGGCGCTGAACTCATCTAGCCCCGCCAGCACCTTATTCACCAGTCTCTGGAACGTTGCGGGGGCGTTCTTCATCCCGAAGGGCATCGCCCTGAAGTGGTAATGGCCATCGGGGGTTGAGAAAGCAGAGCGTTCTTGGGCGCCCGGGGTGAGTCCGATCTGCCAGTAGCCGGAGGTTAGGTCGAATGTGCTCAGGTAGCGGGCCGCCCCCAGGCGGTCGATCAGTTCATCGGCCCGGGGAATGGGGTGTGCATCGGTCCGGGTGACGGCGTTCAACCCCCGGTAGTCGACACAAAATCGAAGTTCAGGAGGGGCACCAGGGGCGGCGGCTTTCGGGACCAGGACGACAGGGCTGGCCCAGGGACTGTCGGAGGGTTCCACTACCCCCAGGGGCAGCATCTTGGAGACCTCCGATTGGATGCAGGTCCGAACTCGGTCGGGAACTCGGTAGGCCCGGTGTCGCACAGGCGGGCTGTCCCCGGTGTCGACATCGTGGACGCACCACTGGGTGACGCCGGGGGTGAGGGAGAACAAGTCTGCGAATTGACCCAACAATGTTCGGCAGTCCTGGCGTTGTTCTGGGGTCAGGGCGGAGGAGAGGGCGACCCCCTCGATGGAGCCGTTTTTCTCTGAGGTGCCCAGGAGGTCCGGTAGAGGCTCGGAGTCGTCTCCGGCCCCGCCATCGGTAGCCATCAGCAGGCTAAGCTCCGTTCGGGCAAAGTGAGGCTGGAGCCTGTTAGAGTGGAAGACCCGGAGGGGGTTTCTGGGGGACTCCAGGTCCACCAGGTAAGTGGCCGGGCCCTTGCGTTCTACCACCTTGAAGGGCCCCGTCCACTTGCGCTGGAGGGCACAGGGTTCGACCGGGGACATGACCCAGACCTGTTGGCCCGGCTCAAACTCAATGGAAGAGGCGTTTTGGTCATACCAGCGTTTCATCTCCTCCTGGCTGGCCTCGAGGTTGGCTTCTGCAAGTTCCCGGAACTTCCGAGTCTGATTCCGGAGGGTCAGGAGGTATCGGTAGACGTCGGGGGAACCCCTTTGACTGCAACCTCCCAGCCTTCTTTGACTAGGCTGAGGGGACCCCGGACGGGGTCTCCGTACAATAGTTCGAAGGGGCTGAATCCCAGGGACTTCTGAGGGACCTCCCGATAGGCGAAGAGGAGGCAGGGCAGCAGCACGTCCCATTGGCATCGCAAGGGCTCTTCCAGGCCCATGATCATGCCCTTGAGTGTTCTATTGAAGCGTTCCACCAATCCATTCCCTTGGGGGTGGTAGGGGGTCGTAAACTTATATGTGACCCCGCACTGTTGCCACAGGGACTTCATGTAACGGGAAATGAAGTTCGTACCCTGGTCACTGACGACTTCTCGAGGGAAGCCCACCCGGGAAAAGATCCCCATCAGCGCCTGGCCCACCACGGGGGCCGTCACAGTCCGGAGGGGGATGGCTTCAGGATAGCGGGTGGCATGGTCCACCAGGACGAGAATAAAGTAAAGTAAAGTCCACATTTGTAAAGCGCACAATCACCCGTAAGGGTCTCTAGGCGCTGGGGGCCGTCGGGAAGATTAAGCGAGCTATTGCCCAGAGTCACATGGTGCTGGGCTAACCTGCCGCCGGAGCCGGGGATCGAACCGTGGTGCCCAGATTCCAGCGTCAGTCGCCCTGGCGCCACACCTCTCCCTCAACCGGTGTTCTTGGGAAGTGCGGGGTTCCAGAGGCCCCACAATGTCTATTCCCACCCGCTCGAAGGGGGTGCTGACGGCTGGGAAGGGTTGGAGGGGGACCTTGTGCTTCCCTCCACTCTTCCCGCTGGCTTGGCAGGTAGGGCAAGTCCGGCAGTGATTTTTCACATCATTCTTCATTTGTGGCCAGTAGAAATGGGTCACCAGGCGGCTGTATGTTTTGTCCTGCCCCAGGTGCCCGGCCAGGGGCACATCGTGTGCCAGGCTCAGGAGGAAGTCTCTGAATCGGAGGGGGACCACCAGCACCTGGCCGGCCCCCAGTTCAGCAACCTTTTGCTCACTGTAGAGGAGATCGTGGTCCCAATAGACCCAGTGGGATCCCGAGGGGTCTCCGGCGGCTTGAGCGGCGGCTTGCTGTCGGATTCCCTCGAGGGAGGGACAGGTTTTCTGTTCTTGCCGGAACTGTTCTCGTGTGGGGCCACCTTCTTGGCGCCATTGGGCTAGTTCCGGGATGTTGCCGAGCTCAGCAATTTCTTCACTGTTGAGCCCCAGGGGTTCGGGCTCTGGGTCGGTGTCTTCGGATACGGCGGGCGGCGGAGGTGCAGGCCACTCGGGATCTTCATCCGGGGCGGCCTCCGTCTGGGTGGGGGCCCGGGCGGCCATGGATCGGGTGGTCGCGCAGGCCCACTCGGGAAGGCCTAGCATCCCCAGATGCTCACTCCGCTAGACGCCGGCCCAGGGGGGCATCGTCCCGGATGGTCACCTTCAGCATGCCGGACACCCCTCCCCATCCGAAGGGGATGCGGGCCATCTGGCACAGGCTCTCGGAATTGTCCGCCGACCGTACTGGGCACAGCACGTGGGGCAGGATTTGGTCGGGGGTTACCAAGTGGCAGCGGACGGCCGTCACGCTGGCTCCGGTGTCGCGGAGGGCTTCGGTCCGGTGCCCATTAATGATGACCCATTGGCGATACTTCTGAGTGTTACCCAGGATCGGGGCCCGGGGGACCATGTCTCTCTCGCCTAGACACACCAGGGACATGGCGGCGGGCTCCCACTCGGTCTGGTCTTCGGAATAGTTCTCTTCTTCGCCCCTCTCTTCCCCTAGGGAGGCGGCCGCGATCTGGCGGTTTGGAGGACTGGTGGTGCCCGGTCGTTGGTTCATGGGGCAGAGGGGATCATTGGCATAGTGACCGGGCCGCTGGCATCTGTGGCAGGTAACGTTCGGGCGGGGCCCGGGTCGCGCCGGGGGGGGGCCCTCTTCCGGCCAGTGGTGGCGAAGTGGAGTTCGGGGGCGGCCCCGTGGGGGAGTCTCGGCTCCGGTTCTGGTATCCTCCGCCGCCTCGGGGCCGGTGGTTCCCCGGGGAACCTCGGCCGTAGTCTCCCATCGGGTTCCGGGGGACTCGGGTGCTCACCCATCTATCGGCCTCGACTGCGAGTTTACGAGGCTCGTCAGTTTGCTGTCGAGGAGATGCTGCCGCAGTTCGATAAAACAGTTGTTGGAGAGGTGCTCCCATACAATGAGGTTAAACAGCTGCTCATATGTGGTGACTTTGCTGCCTTTGATCCACCCCTCTAGGGCTCTGCTATAGAAGTTCACGTACTCCACCCATGTAGTTCCGGGGAGTTTCTTACAGTCTTGGAATCGCTGCCGGTACATCTCGGGGGTGAGTCCGTAGCGAGTAAGGAGGGCGGCTTTCATGTGTTCGTAAAATGTCATCTCGGTGTCTGGGAGCTCCAGCAGGGCGTCTCTCCCTTCGTTGATGAACTTCCCCCATAAGCCGGCACCCCAGTCTTTTTGGGGTACTCGATGAGAGGTCATGGCTACCTCGTAGGCCTTAAACCACTGTTGGATGTCGTCGTTTTTATAGTATTCTTTGACGACGTCTTTGGGGATGTGGACCTTCGTGTCCACAGGAGGAGGTGGGCTTCGGTTCCCGGAGGCGCTGGCCTCACCATTTTTGGCCTTGATCTCAAGTTCTTTTAAGCCACGCCCGTGCTCGAACGTGAGCTTCTTCTCCTCTAAGTCTCTCTGCCTTCTTTTCTCCTCCAGGTCTCCTTGCAGCCGTAGTTGCTCAAGGGCCATCTTTTTCTCGGCCAGCTGTAGTTCTCCGTCCAGACGGAGTCGGGCGAGCTCCAATTCGTGGAGCCGGCTCCTTTCTCGCTCTCGGGCGTCTTCGTGGGAGAGGCCCGCGTCTATGTTTGTAGGTCTTTTTTCCGCCGGGGTTGTGTCGGTCTCTGGTTGCATGTTCGGAACTGTGTTGTCTTCGCTCTGGGGTGGCGTCGCTCCTGTAGGAGAGTGGGGTCTGCAATCCCATGGCCACCCCAGATTTTTGCTTTTTGCTTCACTGATTTACGACTTTCCCTGGCTGTGGGCCTGCTAATCAGACCCACAGCCTAGCTGTTCTCTCTCTAAATTACAACCATGTACCTTAGGTGCATTTTACCAATTGGTACTGGGCCACCTTATCAGTCCCTGTACAGCATACCTTAGGTATCCAGGGCATAGGTGTACCCAGGGCCTACCAGGGGCTGAAGCATGTATTATGCCACCCCTGGCTGGCCACCCAAACAGACACAACTGGCTGCACGACAGCTGGGGCAAGGTGGTATAAACACCCTTTGCTTTAGATATAGTATTCCTATATCTAACCCTAAAATGGACACATATATTCCTATCAGTCACTCCTATGGCAGGCCTTATCAATCCTGAAGGCAGAGTGCTTGGAATTATGTGAGATGGTGCTCTGGCATGAGCTGAGCCCGTTTGCAGCTTGCGGAACCAAGTCCTAATAGCTGTTTCATGATAACGCTATACCATATACTCTTAAGTGCATTATAATCCTCACGGTTAAATGCTAACTTTGGCATAGCATTATCAAAACATGTCGAGTAAGGTGTCATACGAATTGGAATACTAACCCCTCGCCAATTCTGGCGACGGGGTTAGCATTCCACCCTTCTAGAGGGACACGACATGTATGTAACTGTGAACCCCGGTTAAAGTCAGACATAGCCTCAGCTCCACAAAATGGATGCTGCCACCGAGACACAAGTCTGCCCTCCTGCTGCTGGGAGTCCTTCCAGCAACGGAGGCCTGGACAAAGGGTTTCCTGTCAGGGGCGGTGCCAGCACCATCCCAGACAGGATTTTGTGTATTCCAGGTAGGCAGGGCTGAAAGGAAGGTGACTGCAAGTGGCACCCCGGTGCTCACTGTGCATATACCGACTCAAACCAGTTCCTGGGGCACACCAGCCCCTGAGCTGGGGAGAGACCGGACAAAGGAGAGGGGTGTAACCACCCCCCTCCTAGTCCCACCCATAGGGCAGGACTTAGTCGCGTGCCAGCCCCTTTTCTTAGGATAAAGGTAGGAGCAGGCCCCCTTCCCAAATTAGATAATTCTGAATCTTGAAACTACTTTCCACGAAAGGAACTCTTGACTCTTCTGAAGACTCTCCCTTGTGGCTAAGGAGTAGCCACCCTGCACCAGCAGGCACCATCGAAGCTCTTGCGGTTTGCTGTAAGTCCATCCTCCGGATCAAGACTGCCCAGCTTGACGAGACCCGGATTCCCTGCCATCTCTGACCTCTACCTACATCATCCAGCACAGCTGAGATTCGTGGGTGCGACGAGACCCGTGGGACCGGCCATCTTCAAGACCTGCATGACGCTTCTCCAGCACGACCCCCGAGAGACCCTCGAGTAAGTGCACTGGGGTTTGAGAAGCCCTAACCCTAAGCAGCTCCAGCACCGAAGTCCAGCCTCCCAGCATCCACAAGATCTGCGTGGGGCCCTTCTGCTTCTTTGCTGCTTGCCACGTTGTCCGGTCACTGCCCGTTGGCTAGTGACCCTCTTGACGACGTACCACGACGATTTCACCGCTGGTCTGGTTGCTCCGGACTGGCCCTTGCTCCCCCTCCAACAGAGGAGCACCCTGGACCCTCCTGGTCCACTCCAGACGCCATCTTGAGTCCACCGCGTGGGCTTGCCTTTGCCAAGGCTTGTTGCTCCAATCCTGGTTTCAGCAGCGCCGACAGCAGACACCCTCGTGGGACAGCTCGCCCATCCATCCTGGTCGCCGACAACGCCTCCTGGTCCGAGAGACTGCAGAGCCAAGCGTCGCCCACTCACCTGGTCGAGGTGCCCTCATCCGGTGCCATCCTGGTGCCCATCTGATCACTGGCTAGTGATCAAGAACTGAGTCCCCTCTGCTTTCAGGTCATCTTCAACTCCGATCCAGGCTTGGATCCCATCGAACTTCATCACTGGTCGCCTGCCAGCAACTTCTTCTTTCAGGCTCCATAGACTGTAACGAGGATTCCCGACGTCTTTTGAACCCTATGCAGCTGCAGCCCCTGGGCTAGGTAACTCGAGCATTTCAGTGCTCCAACGTAGGTTCACTATCTAAGTGTCCAGATCCTTTTTCGTTTTCAGCCTAACTAGTCGGATTCGTCCGATAACACTAACTTTACGAAATCTAGCATCCATAGACTTTGTCCCGCATCCCGCGAGAGAGTGCACACTCTGCACCCGATCTCCCTAGGCCTCCTGCTCCTAACCTTAGGGTTTAGTAGTGTAGTCCTAGCGATCCTGAAGCCTCTGGATCTTGTTACTTACCTGCTAGTATTTCGCATTCCACTTTTGGAGTATATGGTTTTTCGTGCCCCTCGGGCATTTGTGTAAATTGTGCAACTTGAAGTATTTTCGTAAGAGTTTTGTATTGTGCTTAGCTCCCTGACTCATAAAGAGTTCAGGGTAGAACTGTTATTAATAAATATCCTATATTTTTATAACAACTTGTGTGGTGTCCTTTCACTTGGTGTTCAAGGGGTATATGTGATGGTAAAACAGCTGGCTTAACACGCCCTCTAGAGTTTAGCCTGAAGACTGCTCGTGTCCATGCTACTAGGATAGCTGGTCTAAAAGGTTGACTTACAACCAATCATCAATAAGGGTTGTTTGGTATGATACAAAGTGATCACTAGAATAGTGAGCACTATATATCAGGCCAACTTCTCAAATTGGTGTGCAGCGGTTGGGATTTGAGCTTGCTGTTGTTTTACCTCGCACGTATCCTAAGAATATCAATTGAAAGATCACATAAGTACCCAGGTACATATAACTTAACTTAGAATACTCTGAGTTCTACGGAACCAGCTGTTGTAGTGTAACAGGGCTTAGCACACCCTGTCTACAACTCTTAGCAAGGGATCAGTAGGTAAACCCATTGTGTAGGTAGGTGCATCACTTACACCACACTAGAAGCATGTCTACCCATGGAGAGTCTTCAGAGACTCCCCTTGTGGCTGTTGACCCTCCACAGGTCACTTCCAGATATGCAGGCCTTAGCTTCCAGGAGATGAGACAATTGTGTACCTCCAGGAAACTAAAACAGGGTTCTAACCCTACCACTCCTTTTCTGTTAGGTCTCTTAGAGACTTATGATGCTAGGAAAGCTTCTCAGACAGATGGGAGCATGCCTCCCTTAGAAGGTACTCGTGGTGACCCAGACTCCAACCTCCCTGAAACAGAAGAGGTGGAAGAGGAGGAGGAGGAGGTAGAGGAAGTCTCTGGGGATGAGGCAGACAATGGTCCTGAGCTAGTCAGGCTTACTAGGGCCAACTTAGACCTACATAGGGAAGGATCTGGGGGACCCCCAGTACTGACCCTAAGCAGGCCTAATTTTGGAGTTAGAAGAGATAGATCTCATTCTAGGGACTCCAACATCTCTGTGCACTCTCATGCCTCTGCTCAGAGGAGAATGATCTCTCCCCAGAGGAGACTGACTTCCCCTCAGAGAAGAGAACATGAAGCAAGGATGAAACAAGCTAATTTGAGGATCCAGAGGGAAGAACTTGCCCTTGCCAAGGAAAAGCTTGCCTTTGCTAGAGAGCAACAGTTAAGTGGGGTAGTCCCCACTGGTGGCAGCAATATCCCTAAGGATAAAGACAGGAGTTTTGACATTAGACACCTGAGTAAAATAGTGCCCCCCTTTAAACAAGGGGATGACATCCACAAATGGATGACTGCTTTGGAGAGGGCCTGCACTGTCCAGTGCATCCCCCAGAGTCAGTGGGCAGCTATTTTGTGGCTCTCCTTTGAAGGCAAAGGTAGAGATAAGCTCCTCACTACTAGAGCTGAGGATGCTAACAATTACCAAGTCTTGAAAAATACACTGATTGATGGGTTTGGCTTAACCACTGAGCAGTACAGGTTGCTGTTCAGAGACACCCAGAAAACTCAGTCTCAAGATTGGGCTGACTTTGTAGATTGTGCCACTAAGGCTTTTGAAGGCTGGTTACTGGGAAGTAAAGTTACTGATTACACAGGATTGTATAATCTAATTATGAGAGAGCAAATCTTAAGTAATTGTCAAAATCAGTTGTTGCATCAGCACATTATTGACTCAGATCTGACCTTTCCCCAAGAATTGGGAAAGAAGGCAGACAGATGGGTCAGGACAAGGGTCAAGCAGCAGAACCAGAACCAGGGTGGTGGCCAGAAGAAAGCAGATCCCAAGGGTAACGAGAACAAGCAAAATGACCAGAAGTCTTCAACAGGGCCCCAACAATCTAAAGAGGGTGGGTCCCAGAATTCCCAGAATTCCCAAAAGAAGAAGAATGGTCAGAAGAAACCATGGTGCCAGTACTGCAAAAGTAATACTCACTGGTTTAGTGAGTGCACCAAGAAAGGCCCAACTCCTACCACTACTTCCCCTAAGGCACCTGCACCCCCTAGTACAGTTAGTAGTGGTAGTAATCCTCCTAAGGCTATAGTGCGGTTAACCCTGGGAACTGAGGCGGGCTCTGACTAAGTCAGAACACCTACTCAGGCTGTTCTTGTTTGTACTGGGGACATGAATATGACCCCTACAATAAGTCCCAGTACTCTGGGCAAGTACAGGCAGACGCCTTTGATTAATGGAAAAATGGCTCAGGCCTACAGGGACACTTGTGCCAGTGTCACCATGGTGACACCTAACTTTGTGGACCCTGACCAGGTAATACTGGGAGCAGACTACCTGGTGACCAATGCTAGCAATGCCACTACCTCCCATAGTATGGCACTTGTTAACTTCTCCTGGGGAGGGGTAAATGGCCTCAAAAGGGTTGTTGTTAGTTCAGACCTCCCTGTGGACTGTCTTTTGGGCAATGATTTGGAATCCTCCTTATGGTCAGATGTGGAGTATAGGACTCATGTGGAAATGTTAGGTTTGTCAGCACATGTCCTTGCTGTGACTAGGTCACAGGCAAAGAAATGCCCAGCTGAACTAGTGCTGGATCCTGTAACAATGGACCAGACACTACCCAAGAGAAAGAGCAGTAGGGGTAAGATTGACTCTTCCCCCCTGCCTCAGGAACAGGATCAGCTCTCTCAGGAGACTGACCCCCAGACCCCAGAAGGAACTGTCCTAGAGGAACTTGAGCCTGAACAGGTTGAGTTTCTTGGGACAGGGGGCCCTTCCAGGGCAGACTTGAGGCAGGCACAGTTAGACTGTTCCTCTCTTGAACCCCTCAGACAGCAGGCTGCTGCTGAGGCTGCAGGGAATGCCACAGGTGCCCATAAAGTATACTGGGACGATGGACTCCTTTACTCTGAGGCAAGAGACCCCAAGCCTGGTGCTACCAGGAGGCTGGTCATCCCCTTGACTCTGAGAGGTTTCCTTCTCACCTTGGCCCATGAAATTCCCCTTGCAGGTCACTTAGGCCAGAACAAGACTTGGGACAGACTTGCCCCACACTTTTACTAGCCTCACATGTCTGAGGACACCAAGAACTATTGTCGTTCATGTGTCACCTGCCAAGCCAGTGGCAAATCAGGTGGCACAACAAAGGCCCCACTTATACCACTACCTGTGGTGGGGGTTCCCTTTGAAAGAGTGGGGATTGACATTGTTGGACCAATGGACCCCCCAACAGCATCTGGGCACAGATTTATACTGGTGGTAGTGGATCATGCCACCAGGTATCCAGAAGCTATTCCCCTTAGAACCACTACAGCTCCTGTTGTGGCAAGGGCCCTGGTTGGAGTTTTCTCCAGAGTGGGGTTCCCTAAGGAGGTGATCTCTGACAGAGGTGCAAACTTTATGTCAGGATACTTGACTGCTATGTGGAAGGAATGTGGTGTCAATTACAAATTCACCACACCCTATCACCCACAATGCAATGGGCTTGTTGAGAGATTCAACAAGACCCTCAAAGGGATGATAAAAGGGTTACCAGAAAAGCTTAGGCGAAGATGGGACATCCTTTTACCCTGCCTTCTGTTTGCTTACAGAGAGGTCCGACAGAAGTGGGTTGGTTACAGCCCTTTTGAGCTTTTGTTTGGGCATCCTGTAAGAGGACCCCTATGTCTTGTGAAGGAAGGATGGGAGTTACCTCTCAAAAAGCCTAAACTTGACATAGTGGACTATGTACTTGGTCTCCGCTCCAGGATGGCAGAGTACATGGAGAAGGCATCTAAAAACCTTGAGGCCAGCCAGGAACTTCAAAAAGCTTGGCATGACCAAAAGGCTGTCCTAACTGTATACCATGCAGGACAGAAGGTGTGGGTGTTGGAGCCAGTGGCCCCAGCAGCTCTCCAAGACAAATGGTCTGGACCCCACATCATCATTGAACAGAAGGGAGAAGTCACCTATTTGGTGGACATGGGAACTCCCAGGAGCCCTCACAGAGTACTTCATGTGAATAGGCTCAAAGCATTTGTTGACAGGGAGGACATGGGCTTGCTCATGGCCACAGATGAGGGACAGGAGGAAGAGAGTGACCCTCTCCCAGACCTGCTCACTCAGAACCCTGATGATGGGTCAGTAGATGGTGTAATCTTTTCTGACAGCCTCTCTGAGCCTCAGCAGCAGGATTGTAGGCAGGTCCTGCAATCCTTCAGACAAATGTTTTCTCTGACCCCCAGTCAGACAAACTGGTGCACACATGAGGTGGACACTGGAGACAGTCTGCCTATAAAGAGTAAAATCTACAGGCAACCTGACCACGTCAGGGACTGCATAAAAACTGAAGTACAAAAGATGTTGGAATTGGGAGTCATTGAACCCTCAGAGAGCCCTTGGGCTAGTCCTGTAGTTCTAGTGCCTAAACCTCACACCCAGGATGGTAAGAGAGAGATGAGGTTTTGCGTAGACTACAGGGGTCTCAATGCTGTCACTAAGACAGATGCCCATCCAATACCCAGGGCAGATGAACTGATAGATAAGTTGGCTTCTGCAACTTTCTTAAGTACATTTGACCTAACAGCTGGTTATTGGCAAATCAGGTTAGCTGAGGATGCCAAGGCCAAGACAGCATTTTCTACCCCAGGAGGTCATTACCAATTTGTGGTGATGCCCTTTGGTTTGAAAAATGCCCCTGCCACTTTTCAAAGGTTGGTGAACCAAGTTCTCACTGGGTTGGATGACTTTTGTGCAGCATATCTAGATGATATTGCTGTCTTTAGCTCCACCTGGGAGGATCACCTGATCCACCTGAGGAAAGTTTTAGAGGCCCTGCAAAAGGCAGGCCTCACTATCAAGGCTACTAAGTGCCAGATAGGGCAGAGTCAAGTTGTATACTTGGGCCACCTTGTAGGTGGAGGCCAAGTTCAACCTCTGGAGAGCAAGATACAGGCCATAAAGGACTGGGCTCCTCCAACCACCCAGACACAGGTCAGAGCTTTCTTGGGCCTGTCTGGTTATTACAGGAAATTTGTCAGAAATTATGGGACCATTGTGACCCCACTTAATGACCTGACAAGTAAGAAAATTCAGTGGACAGTTAGCTGTCAGAAGGCATTCGATGACCTAAAGCAGGCCATGTGCACTGCACCTATTCTCAAGAGTCCAGACTACTCCAAGCCATTCATTGTCCAAACAGATGCTTCTGAGTTGGGTGTGGGAGCTGTTCTATCTCAGCTGAATATTGATGGTCATGACCAGCCCATTGCTTTTATAAGCAGAAGGCTGACCCCTAGAGAGAAACGTTGGTCAGCTATTGAGAGGGAGGCCTTTGCTGTGGTTTGGGCCCTGAAGAAGTTGAGGCCATACTTGTTTGGTACTCACTTCAAAGTTCAGACCGACCATAAGCCCCTCTTATGGCTAAATCAAATGAAGGGTGAAAACCCCAAACTTCTTAGGTGGTCCATTTCCCTACAGGGGATGGACTTTACAGTGGAGCACCGCCCAGGAACTGACCATGGTAATGCAGATGGTCTCTCCAGGTACTTCCACTTAGAGCAAGAAGACTCACCTGGTCAAGGTTAGTTTAATGTCCCTAAGTTTGGGGGGGTGGGGTTATGTAGGAGAGTGGGGTCTGCAATCCCATGGCCACCCCAGATTTTTGCTTTTTGCTTCACTGATTTACGACTTTCCCTGGCTGTGGGCCTGCTAATCAGACCCACAGCCTAGCTGTTCTCTCTCTAAATTACAACCATGTACCTTAGGTGCATTTTACCAATTGGTACTGGGCCACCTTATCAGTCCCTGTACAGCATACCTTAGGTATCCAGGGCATAGGTGTACCCAGGGCCTACCAGGGGCTGAAGCATGTATTATGCCACCCCTGGCTGGCCACCCAAACAGACACAACTGGCTGCACGACAGCTGGGGCAAGGTGGTGTAAACACCCTTTGCTTTAGATATAGTATTCCTATATCTAACCCTAAAATGGACACATATATTCCTATCAGTCACTCCTATGGCAGGCCTTATCAATCCTGAAGACAGAGTGCTTGGAATTATGTGAGATGGTGCTCTGGCATGAGCTGAGCCCGTTTGCAGCTTGCGGAACCAAGTCCTAATAGCTGTTCCATGATAACGCTATACCATATACTCTTAAGTGCATTATAATCCTCGCGGTTAAATGCTAACTTTGGCATAGCATTATCAAAACATGTCGAGTAAGGTGTCATACGAATTGGAATACTAACCCCTCGCCAATTCTGGTGACGGGGTTAGCATTCCACCCTTCTAGAGGGACACGACATGTATGTAACTTTGAACCCCGGTTAAAGTCAGACATAGCCTCAGCTCCACAAAATGGATGCTGCCACCGAGACACAAGTCTGCCCTCCTGCTGCTGGGAGTCCTTCCAGCAACGGAGGCCTGGACAAAGGGTTTCCTGTCAGGGGCGGTGCCAGCACCATCCCAGACAGGATTTTGTGTATTCCAGGTAGGCAGGGCTGAAAGGAAGGTGACTGCAAGTGGCACCCCGGTGCTCACTGTGCATATGCCGGCTCGAACCAGTTCCTGGGGCACACCAGCCCCTGAACTGGGGAGAGACCGGACAAAGGAGAGGGGTGTAACCACCCCCCTCCTAGTCCCACCCATAGGGCAGGACTTAGTCGCGTGCCAGCCCCTTTTCTTAGGATAAAGGTAGGAGCAGGCCCCCTTCCCAAATTAGATAATTCTGAATCTTGAAACTACTTTCCACGAAAGGAACTCTTGACTCTTCTGAAGACTCTCCCTTGTGGCTAAGGAGTAGCCACCCTGCACCAGCAGGCACCATCGAAGCTCTTGCGGTTTGCTCCGGATCAAGACTGCCCAGCTCGACGAGACCCGGATTCCCTGCCATCTCTGACCTCTACCTACATCATCCAGCACAGCTGAGATTCGTGGGTGCGACGAGACCCGTGGGACCGGCCATCTTCAAGACCTGCACGACGCTTCTCCAGCACGACCCCCGAGAGACCCTCGAGTAAGTGCACTGGGGTTTGAGAAGCCCTAACCCTAAGCAGCTCCAGCACCGAAGTCCAGCCTCCCAGCATCCACGAGATCTGCGTGGGGCCCTTCTGCTTCTTTGCTGCTTGCCACGTTGTCCAGTCACTGCCCGTTGGCTAGTGACCCTCTTGACGACGTACCACGACGATTTCACTGCTGGTCTGGTTGCTCCGGACTGGCCCTTGCTCCCCTCCAACAGAGGAGCACCCTGGACCCTCCTGGTCCACTCCAGACGCCATCTTGAGTCCACCGCGTGGGCTTGCCTTTGCCAAGGCTTGTTGCTCCAATCCTGGTTTCAGCAGCGCCGACAGCAGACACCCTCGTGGGACAGCTCGCCCCTCCATCCTGGTCGCCGACAACGCCTCCTGGTCCGAGAGACTGCAGAGCCAAGCGTCGCCCACTCACCTGGTCGAGGTGCCCTCTTCCGGTGCCATCCCGGTGTTCCTCGTGAGGACGCTCCCTGCACCACACGGCCACCAGCCGCCGAGTGCTCTCCCCGCCTGCCGCTTCACAGGAGTGACCAAGCCCTTGGCTGGCCACGCCCCCCGCCGCTCGTCGCTGCCTCGCTGCCTCTTGCCCTCTGCTAGTTAGTAGCCCAAGTGTTGTTTAGCTTATTGTTACTGTCTGCACTGTTTGTTTTTTCCACTGTTTTTCTCCACTGCTTTGTTTTTGCCCTGTGCCCCTGTGCCTCGCCGCCCACGCGCCCACCAGCTCCGGTCCCCTCCTCCCGCCGCCGGGAGTGAAGCCACGCCCCTTTTTCTTCTGTTCCCTCCCCGCTCCCGCCTCCCAGCTGCTCCTCCTCCCCGCACTTCGCCATATATGGCGGCCGTGCGCACGCGCAGCGGGCACGCCGATTGTGCGCCGAAGGCACGCCAAAGGTAAGCCCGTCTGCGCCCGTCCGCGCCTGGACCGCGCCCAGGGCCAGGACCCCTGGCTCCCGCAGACCCCAGCCCACCCGCCGGACGTACGACGCCGCCACCCTCAACGCACTCAACACCGGCCGAATCCCCGGATGCTATCGAGCCACCCCGAGACGAACCCACGGACCCTTCAGCTGTCACGCCTGCACGTTCTCCTGCAACCGGACCTGCCCCGCTCCAGCACCCGCCAAGCCGAACACCAGCAGCAACCACCTCAAGTGCATCCTACTCAACACCCGCTCCGTCCACAGACACACCATCGAACTCTGGAACCTCCTCGACACCACAGCCCCAGACGTCGCCTTCCTCACGGAAACCTGGATGAACGACTCCTCAGCGCCCGACATCGCCATCGCCAGAGGGCTACAAGATCACCAGAAGAGACCGCGGCAACCAGACTGGAGGAGGCATCGCCATCATCTACAGGGACACCATCCGCATCACGACCAACACCGACGACACCCTGAAAACCGCCGAACACGTGCACTTCCAGATCCACACGGACCCAAAAAACACCCTCAGAGGCACCCTCATCTACCGACCCCCGGGACCACGCACACAATTCAGCGAAGACATCGCCGACTTCATCTGCCCGCATGCCCTCCCCTCCGCTGACTACATCCTCCTGGGGGACATCAACTTCCACCTGGAGAACAACAACGACCGCAACACCACCACCCTGCTGGACAACCTCGCCAACCTGGGACTCAAGCAGCTGGTGACCACCCCCACCCGCCTCGCCGGACACACACTCAACGCTGTCTTCTCATCCAGCAAGGACATCATCTTCAGCCACACCACCGGACTCCACTGGACGGACCACAGCTGCGTCCACTTCAGCTTCAGAAGGACCACGATCCACCACCACCAGCAACAGGTTGCTCGAAGAAACTGGAAGAAGATCACGGCAGACCAGCTCGCCGCTTCCCTGAGCCAGCACCCTCCCGCCAGCTCAGCGAACCCCAGCCAGGCCGCCGACAACCTCACGAAGTGGATCAGCAACTGCGCAGACGACCTCGCCCCACTGAGGACCCCGCCTAGCAGACCCGGCAGCAAGAAGGCCCCATGGTTCACCGACGAACTCAAGAGCTCCAAGAAGAACTGCCGAGCCCTCGAGAAAGCCTGGAGAAGGGAGCCAACACCGGACAACATGACCACCCTCAAGCTCGCCACCCGGAAGTACCATCAACTGATCTACGCCACCAAGAAAACAGCATTCAAGGACCGACTGGACAACAACGTACACAACTGCAAGGAGCTCTTCACCATCGTGAAAGAGCTCTCCAACCCCAACGCCGGAAACAACGACATCACCCCTTCGCAAGACCTCTGCAACTCCCTCGCCTCCTACTTCCACAGCAAGATCGCTGACATACACAACAGCTTCAGCCCACAAACAACGCTCCCCACGACCGCACCAACGCCCCCCACCACCACCCTCAGCGCCTGGACCCAGATCAACACAGAAGACACCATCTGCACGATGAACTCTATCCACTCCGGATCTCCGACCGACCCCTGCCCCCACCACGTCTTCAACAAGGCCGACGCTGTCATCGCACCCCACCTGCGGGACATCATCAACACCTCCTTCGACACAGCCACCTTCCCTGAGAGCTGGAAGCACGCCGAACTCAGCGCTCTACTAAAGAAACCAACAGCGGACCCCACCGAACTCAAGAATTACCGCCCCATCTCGCTCCTCCCGTTCCCAGCCAAAGTCATCGAGAAGACCGTCAACAAGCAGCTGGCCGCCTTCCTCGAGACGAATGGATCCCTCGACCCCTCACAGTCTGGCTTCCGAGCCAACCACAGCACCGAGACCGCCCTCATCGCTGACACAGATGACATCCGAGCCCTGCTGGATAACGGTGAAACAGTGGCCCTCATCCTCCTAGACCTCTCCGCGGCGTTCGACACTGTTTGCCACCGCACCCTAGTGCAGCGCCTCAGCAACATCGGAATCCAGGAGAAGGCACTGGAGTGGATCATCTCCTTCCTCGCTGGAAGGACACAGAGAGTCCGCCTACCACCGTTCAGATCGGCAGCCACGGAAGTCATCTGCGGCGTTCCTCAGGGCTCCTCGCTCAGCCCCACCCTCTTCAACGTCTACATGAGCCCCCTGGCGGCCATCGCACGCCAGCACAACCTCAACATCATCTCCTACGCCAACGACACCCAGCTGATCCTCTCCCTGACCAACGACCCCGCCGCCGCCAGAACCAACCTCCACGAAGGGATGAAAGACGTAGCCGAGTGGATGACGACCAGCCGCCTGAAACTGAACTCAGACAAGACGGAAGTCCTCATCCTGGGATCCTCACCCGCCGCCTGGGACGACTCCTGGTGGCCCCCCGCCCTGGGCACCGCACCCAAACCGACAGACCACGCACGCAACCTGGGCTTCATCCTGGACTCCTCCCTCTCCATGACCAGACAAGTCAACGCCGTCTCCGCGTCCTGTTTCAACATCCTGCGCATGCTACGAAAGATCTTCCGGTGGATCCCCACCGAGACCAGGAAGACGGTCACCCAGGCCCTCGTCACCAGCCGACTAGACTACGGCAACGCCCTCTACGCCGGAACCACCGCCAAGCTCCAGAAGAGACTCCAGCGGATCCAGAACGCCTCAGCCAGACTCATCCTCGACATCCCCCGTCGCAGCCACATCTCCGGACACCTGAGAGACCTGCACTGGCTCCCCGTCAACAAGAGAATCACCTTCCGTCTCCTCACCCACGCACACAAAGCCCTACACGACCAAGGCCCGAGCTACCTCAACAACCGCCTCAACTTCTACGCTCCCAAACGCCACCTCCGATCGACCAACCACGCCCTCGCCGCCGTCCCCCGCATCCGAAGAGCGACAACAGGAGGAAGGTCCTTCTCCTACCTGGCCGCCAAGACCTGGAACACCCTCCCTACCGACCTCCGCCTGACCCAAGATCACCTCTCCTTCAGGAAGAAGCTCAAGACCTGGCTGTTCGAGCAGTAGCGTCACCCCACCCCCCCCAAGCGCCTTGAGACCCTCTGGGTGAGTAGTGCGCTCTATAAATGCCTGATTGATTGATTGATTGATTGATCCTGGTGCCCATCTGATCACTGGCTAGTGATCAAGAACTGAGTCTCCTCTGCTTTCAGGTCATCTTCAACTCCGATCCAGGCTTGGATCCCATCGAACTTCATCACTGGTCGCCTGCCAGCAACTTCTTCTTTCAGGCTCCATAGACTGTAACGAGGATTCCCGACGTCTTTTGAACCCTATGCAGCCGCAGCCCCTGGGCTAGGTAACTCGAGCATTTCAGTGCTCCAACGTAGGTTCACTATCTAAGTGTCCAGATCCTTTTTCGTTTTCAGCCTAACTAGTCGGATTCGTCCGATAACACTAACTTTACGAAATCTAGCATCCATAGACTTTGTCCCGCATCCCGCGTGAGAGTGCACACTCTGCACCCGATCTCCCTAGGCCCCCTGCTCCTAACCTTAGGGTTTAGTAGTGTAGTCCTAGCGATCCTGAAGCCTCTGGATCTTGTTACTTACCTGCTAGTATTTCGCATTCCACTTTTGTAGTATATGGTTTTTCGTGCCCCTCGGGCATTTGTGTAAATTGTGCAACTTGAAGTATTTTCGTAAAAGTTTTGTATTGTGCTTAGCTCCCTGACTCATAAAGAGTTCAGGGTAGAACTGTTATTAATAAATATCCTATATTTTTATAACAACTTGTGTGGTGTCCTTTCACTTGGTGTTCAAGGGGTATATGTGATGGTAAAACAGCTGGCTTAACACGCCCTCTAGAGTTTAGCCTGAAGACTGCTCGTGTCCATGCTACTAGGATAGCTGGTCTAAAAGGTTGACTTACAACCAATCATCAATAAGGGTTGTTTGGTATGATACAAAGTGATCACTAGAATAGTGAGATCTATATATCAGGCCAACTTCTCACAGCTCCTCCCTCCACCCAGGTTTGTAGGGCAGCTTGAAATCCTCCTTGGTGCTCCGTCCAGTGGTAGCGATGCCCAGGTCCTTGCAGAATTGTTTCAATTCTTTGTGGTTATAATCCTCCAACAGTTCCTTCTGGAACTCCGCGGTTGGTCTGGTTTCTTTGGTGGTCATGGTTGTGGTGTGTTTCTGTCAGTAGTGGGTGAGTCACTCTCTGTTACGATTTGCGTCGGCTCGGATCGCACCGCCTGCCACCAATGTTAGAAAGGCGGTTCCTGGGGAGGCAGAAGATGTCTGACTGAGCACCCCGAGTTCCACCTCTCCGTATGGAAGTGGGCCGAGCGCCGTCGAGAGGCCACCTGCGGGAGGCTCCTCTCTTAGAATTGTACAGCAGAGCAATCACACCACTACAAAGGGACACCACACAAGAGGATAACTTCTTAGAATCTTTATCAGCAATAACGATGGGTGCCTTCGGCACTATGTACATACGGATCGGGGGATCCTTAAAGTCTCGGTAACAGGGGAAAAAGGGGGGTAGCGGGACAGTCTTAGTGTCAGCTTGGTACGGGGATACCCTGCGCACAGCCCTCAATCCTCGAGCTGGGGGGTTCCGCAAGGTCGAGCCGCGGCAACGCCAGCAGGCTCCGAAGATGGTTTCAGCGAGGTTGGGCCGCGGCAGCGCCAGCAGGCTCCGAAGATGGTTTCAGCGAGGTTGGGCCGCGGCAGCGCCAGCAGGCTCCGAAGATGGTTTCAGCGAGGTTGGGCCGCCACAGCGCCAGCAGGCTCCGAAGATGGTTTCAGCGAGGTTGGGCCGCGGCAGCGCCAGCAGGCTCGGAAGATGGTTTCTGCGAGGTTGGGCCGCGGCAGCGCCAGCAGGCTCCGAAGGTGCAGGGTTCAGAGATGGGAGTTCTTCTTAGGGTCAGCCCCGACAACGTCAGCAGGGCTCTCGACTCCAGTATACAACTGCTGACCCATTCCAGAGCTGCCCCAGATATAGGTCTGGAGTCCTTTGATGTCCGGACCCTCGCGCCTGGGGGTTAGAGGGGCCGGGATGAGAGTGTCCAGACACCCAGCAGGGGGGTGGAGCCAGCTCCCAGGGAGGCCGGAGGGCGATCGAAACCAGGCGTCCGGGGACGGCTGGAGGGCCATCGAAAGTCCCCGCCTCCTTGATCCGTCAAGTGGCCGCTTTACCACCTGGTCGGATCTTGGTGCCTCGATGTCGGGGCTTCGCTGGGACCGCAGCCGAGGTCGGGCCGAGGCCATGTGGTCCGGACGTGGGGGGTCCAAGATGGAGTCGGGCCGGCCCGGGATAGGGGTCGGACCAGCAGAGTGGGGCAAGTAGGGGTCGCCGTGACTCTGAGGGGGAGAGCCGGGGGTCGCCAGGAGTGGTGGCTCTCGGGGAGGGTTGAAGATGTAGCTTCGTCGGTGAGGTCAGGTTTGCTGCTGTCCAGGGCCCGCCATGAGGGAGAGAGGAGACCACGCCACGAGGCCGGGTCCAACAGGTATCAATAAATATCCTCCATTCAGGACTATCTAACTTGATGTGCTACCCGCAACATTCCAGCTTGGAATCCCCACAGTGACCTTTTTCTCCCCTGCACCCTGTGTAACGGGTAAACCCTTATTCACATCAGCATATTCACCAGGATACTCATCGTGCCATACTGATCTAATTTAAAAGGTCCATCTCATGCCCCAATGTACTGGGCCAGGGACAGACTAATTTGCATATAGCCAGGTTCTGAGCTGGGATGGGGCAGTGAGCTAAATAACGGTGATGGATCAAGCCCTGATCTTTGGACTGGGTAAGAGTGGTCTGCTTAATTCAGACACTCTGTTCATCACCACCCCCTTTTCTCAGACATGAGTCCCTTGCTCACTGCTCCATCAGGATTCAAGCAAGCCGGGCCGACGACGCCTGAAATGGCAGAAACCGGTCCCCGGAAGCTTGTCTCCTTTCTGGTGAAGAATTGGCTTGGTAGTTTGGTCTGCCCTGTTCCCATGATGCACTGGGCCAGGGACAGACTAATTTGCATATAGCCAGGTTCTGAGCTGGGATGGGGCAGTGAGCTAAATAACGGTGATGGATCAAGCCCTGATCTTTGGACTGGGTAAGAGTGGTCTGCTTAATTCAGACACTCTGTTCATCACCACCCCCTTTTCTGAATCATTTTGTCCACCATAAGCGTGGAAGGGTATACTCAGACATGAGTCCCTTGCTCACTGCTCCATCAGGATTCAAGCAAGCCGGGCCGACGACGCCTGAAATGGCAGAAACCGGTCCCCGGAAGCTTGTCTCCTTTCTGGTGAAGAATTGGCTTGGTAGTTTGGTCTGCCCTGTTCCCATGATGCACTGGGCCAGGAACAGACTAATTTGCATATAGCCAGGTTCTGAGCTGGGATGGGGCAGTGAGCTAAATAACGGTGATGGATCAAGCCCTGATCTTTGGACTGGGTAAGAGTGGTCTGCTTAATTCAGACACTCTGTTCATCACCACCCCCTTTTCTGAATCATTCTGTCCACCATAAGCGTGGAAGGGTATACTCAGACAGGAGTCCCTTGCTCACTGCTCCATCAGGATTCAAGCAAGCCGGGCCGACGACGCCTGAAATGGCAGAAACCGGTCCCCGGAAGCTTGTCTCCTTTCTGGTGAAGAATTGGCTTGGTAGTTTGGTCTGCGCTGTTCCCATGATGCACTGGGCCAGGGACAGACTAATTTGCATATAGCCCGGTTCTGAGCT
The DNA here is from genome assembly GCF_964261635.1 of Lissotriton helveticus. Classification (NCBI taxonomy): domain Eukaryota; kingdom Metazoa; phylum Chordata; class Amphibia; order Caudata; family Salamandridae; genus Lissotriton; species Lissotriton helveticus. The sequence continues at coordinate 128,575,173 of NC_136070.1, read as the reverse complement.
GGGATGGGGCAGTGAGCTAAATAACGGTGATGGATCAAGCCCTGATCTTTGGACTGGGTAAGAGTGGTCTGCTTAATTCAGACACTCTGTTCATCACCACCCCCTTTTCTGAATCATTTTGTCCACCATAAGCGTGGAAGGGTATACTCAGACATGAGTCCCTTGCTCACTGCTCCATCAGGATTCAAGCAAGCCGGGCCGACGACGCCTGAAATGGCAGAAACCGGTCCCCGGAAGCTTGTCTCCTTTCTGGTGAAGAATTGGCTTGGTAGTTTGGTCTGCCCTGTTCCCATGATGCACTGGGCCAGGGACAGACTAATTTGCATATAGCCAGGTTCTGAGCTGGGATGGGGCAGTGAGCTAAATAACGGTGATGGATCAAGCCCTGATCTTTGGACTGGGTAAGAGTGGTCTGCTTAATTCAGACACTCTGTTCATCACCACCCCCTTTTCTGAATCATTTTGTCCACCATAAGCGTGGAAGGGTATACTCAGGCATGAGTCCCTTGCTCACTGCTCCATCAGGATTCAAGCAAGCCGGGCCGACGACGCCTGAAATGGCAGAAACCGGTCCCCGGAAGCTTGTCTCCTTTCTGGTGAAGAATTGGCTTGGTAGTTTGGTCTGCCCTGTTCCCATGATGCACTGGGCCAGGGACAGACTAATTTGCATATAGCCAGGTTCTGAGCTGGGATGGGGCAGTGAGCTAAATAACGGTGATGGATCAAGCCCTGATCTTTGGACTGGGTAAGAGTGGTCTGCTTAATTCAGACACTCTGTTCATCACCACCCCCTTTTCTGAACCAATGTAACCCCCAGCAAATGCCGCTCTTTCCTTCAATACTCTCTTCAGCTCTCCGTACAATCACTACGTAGGTGTGGGACATCCTTTAAATCTAGGATATAAGGGGTCGCAGCCGGAGGAAGTTGGAGACAAGTGGGAGCAGTGGTACCCAGCTTTTCCTTCTGCTGAATCATTGAGTCAGTTGGCAATTTGCACGCTGAGGAGCAGGGGCTCAATATGGCCTGAGGGAATGAGCCCTACTTGGGATGTTTGCACAGTTGATGGTGTCCTGAATTCAGAAGCCTGTGCATTCTTTACCTCAGTTGAAGAGGCAACTTTGGGATAGTGGTTCAGAGCATTGAGCAAAATTGGCTTGTCTGGCTACATTCAAACAGGACCCCCCTGGGCCCACTACAGCCACCAGAGTGATGAAGCTGCTCCACATATGACTTTTTTAACAAGGCAAAACATAAACCCAATTCCTTCTCCAAAGCATTCAACATACTGAAGATAGAATCAAATCTGAGACAATGTATTTGCCCATACTACTCATTATAGCCTCTTCAAAGTTCTGACTCCGCAAGCTCATGCCCATTGTTCTGTCTTGAATTCCACATTGCAGCCCTCTGAATATTTTTTAAGAGCATGCCGTGGGTTTGGCTTTTATAGCCGGTGGTTGAACTCTGTTGTCTGGGGCACCCACTGGCAGGATATTGGAGGAGATGTTCCCTTTATGGGGATTAAGAACACAAAGGGGCAATGTATGTATAGACAGGATCGTACACTAACAAAAAAAGGTGGAGGGATTGCTATAATATATCGTAACAGCCTCCGAGTCAAAGCTATCGATCTAAAGCATGCGAGTTGTGAGGCATTTGCCTTCACTGTCACGCTTGCCACCAATCAGTCATTTACGGGCACCCTTTTGTATCGACCTCCAGGTTCTCGCAAGGCATTCCTTTCACAACTTCATCAACTGAGTGAGTTAGCTGTTGAACATAAATATTTCACCATATTAGGTGATTTTAATTTCCATTTAGAATCCCTGACTGATAAAGACACAGATCAGCTCATCAACGATCTTTCTTCTGTGGAGCTTGGGCAATTCATAACGGCGCCGACACACAAGGCAGGACATACGCTTGAGGGTATCTTCACCAACAACCCACATATTACCATGAATAAAATATTACCCCTTACATGGTCTGACCACTCCGCCATCTTATTTGACATTAAGATTAAATCATTGGCATGTAAAAACACATCACATAATCCCTATCAAATTACTAGAGACTGGAGAAATCTAGATCATATTCATCTTGCACAGATTCTTACTGATGCTTTTGCGGGCACAGATATTGAAACTGATCCAAATATTGCAGCCACCAGATACACTTCCATTCTGGAAGAGGCATTCGAATCACTAGCTCCACCCAGACACAATATGAAAACCCCTTCGGCCCCTTGGTTCACTGAACACCTTAGACTACAACAACAACACTGCCGTAATTTAGAGCGCCATTGGTGCAAATATTATAATCCATCAGATAAAATAATATACAAAGCTGCACTCCATAACTATAAGCAGAGAATAGTTACAGAAAAAAACATCTATTATACCACCCAAATAGATCAGGCTAAATGCAGCATGAAAAAACTGTTCGAAGTAGTTAACCATCTCGCTGAACCATCAAATCCGCCCACTGAAACATCTCAAAATCTTTGTAATACACTGGCTGACTTTTTTTCTGAAAAGGTCACATCTATATTCAAGGACTTTACCCCAAATTCCAATATCATTGAACCAATCAACATACAAACAAACGTGAATTCCCCAGCTCTAACGGAATTCACTAAGATTCATCCACAATGCATCCATAAATTAATTTCGTCAATTAAATCTGGTTCCCCATTGGACCCTTGTCACCCTTCTATACTTAACACTATTCCAGACATCATTACTTTACCATTGACACACATTTGTAACGTTATGTTTTCAACTGGTCTATATCCAACCATTTGGAAAAATACCATTATTAAACCACTTCTAAAAAAACCATCGCTTGATCCATTACTATCTTCCAGCTATCGTCCGATCGCTTCATTGCCGTTCCCAGCTAAAATCTTTGAATCCGTCATAAATAAACAACTGTCTGACTACATTCAAAGTAACGATCTTTTAGATGACACTCAGTTCGGCTTCCTGTGGTAAATAAATAATTAATTACCGGTACTATTTTTCTATGTATAAAATAAAACAGATAGCTCAATAAATAAGAGGCAGGATCCGGGGTATCTGAGTCGAACAGGCTTTAATCAGGCATAAGGGAAGGGACAGGATCGGAACAGCCTGAAATAGAATGGCATGGAATGGCAGCTGCCACGTTTCATTAACAGTACATGATATATATAGTAAAACAGTACAATTACATTGCATACAGTAGGCGTAACAAGTGACAAACGTAAGATAAGAACAAATGGGCGTACAAAGAAGGCGTGTACGTAGACATGTGATGAAAACGTCACAGAAGTGTCATAAATGGGTGGATACATGGAGGGGGGCTACCTGGGCAGCTGGAACCTTTAACCTAGTGGTGTGCGCAAACGGGCCATGACGTGTAACTAGGGAGAGCTGGGGGCTCTGTCTTCTGCACTAGAAGAGGAGACTAAAGTCTGAGATGTCAGGACGACATGTACCTATATCATATCTGGTATCTGGTGTTTGGAGAACATGTTGATAGAATCTAAAAGTTATCAGAGCAAAGGCTACTTGACACTAAGGCTGGTACATGCATATATTCTTTATGTATTGCGTGTGCTATGAATCTTCTATGGATATTAATTCAGTAATTCACTTGCATGGAGACAGGAAGACTAGACTATAGCTGAAGATGTTTATGCGGTTCGTTAGCTTAGGAATGTAAAGACGGAGAGCTGAACTGATAACTGTAGGCATAACATATTCTTGGCAGACAGGCAGGCAGGCCTGGCCGGGCACCGCGCTGCTCGGCAGGAAGTAAGCGAAGGGTCAAGGATGCAGGTGGGGGCTGCATCGCTCCTCGGAGTGGGTTCAGGAGACTAGAGCTTGAATCTGGTGTGCAGGCCCTTTGAGGCCTAGAAACGGGGACAATTTGATGAATTAACGTGCATAATGTAAAACGTTGGCAACATAGGCCTAATACTCGTTGCTTTCACGAGGACTGGATAACTGACATACTAATGTTGAACACAACTATAATTGCGTCTTTAATCGATCATAAGGGGATATATATGCATATCGATCATGCACATATAACATAGGATGGGGAACACGTAGGCACACATGACAAGGCAAAATTCAATTTTCCTCATTCCCTCCTTGTGCCCTACGTTTCCATCAGGAAACATCAATATTCATGATACCATCTATCTGTTCATAGAGCATCATTTGCTCGTCTCGAATTTTCTTGGAACGGGACTTAGGACTAGGAATACAAGATGTAGCGCACAAGCCGCAAATCGCAGGGCCACATTGTAAACATAGGCAACAACTGAATATGATCATTACTACTATACCCAGGAATGACAATACTTTCCATCCCCAGTCAGATATTATACTCCAGAGCCAACCGGACCATGTCCAGGTGCCTGGATTCTGGTGTAACTGATAGGCTATTTTGTGAAGTCTGGTTATAGCTGAATAAACAGACGGTGCGTTATTAGGAATGAAAATGCAGCAACTAGATCCGATGACTCTACAAGCTCCGCCCCTATCGGCCAGTATGACGTCAAGGACGAGACGATTTTGAAGCACGACAAATCTCATAGCAGATTGTTCTTCAGTTAAGTTACCTAGAGCGGAAGTAGTCTCATTCACTACGGCTTCAAGGGTTCTGGTTAGCCTACGTATTAGCTTACTATTCTGGACAGGACCTATGAAGAAAAAGAAACCTTTATTGAAATCTTGATACTGTTCTAAGGCAGTTTCAGTTTGATCGACAATTGGGGACTCGATCTCCCTTCTATGTCTGACGTGTACTAGATGTGTATTTCTGTGATAATCGGATGGGGCTAGGAAAACTGGTGGCAGTAGGAAGGCAATGTAACATGTTCCATCCCAATCCAGGGGCAGACGAACATATGCGGTCTGACCACACACAAAATAAGAATGACGTGAGGCTTTGAAAGTAGATTTCCCACTGTCACTATACTCGACCACAGTAGTACAATCACTGTGTCCTAGATGTACTGAACCATTCTTTCGGACACATAATTCGCCTTTCACTGGTAGAACTGTAATAGCAGGCAAATCCGGAGTAGTCTCGGACTGAACATTCAAAACCATGAAATTTGAGGAATAATTACCTAGATCATATACTTCATTTTCTAGATCTAACCCTGTTCTATGGGAAAGTCCTTCCTTGTCTGGGAAACATGTTCTATTCAGAAGGGACATATCGTTTGAGGATGACGTTAACGTGGACCATGCTCCACACGAACCATTGTGTGAAAACGGATAGGGAAAGAGTGGCAGAACTCCCTTCGGTGTCTGGAAAGGGGGGAGTCGACCACACACCCAACAATTAGTAACATTGCTAGTCTGGTGTGAATAGTGTAACATACGGATAAAAGTATTGTTGCGCATTGCAAGACGATAGGATAACTCGTGAGGAGGCAGTTCACTAAATGTGTGCTCTACTGTAACATTAGAGGAAAAATGTACTTGTGAAACGATAGGAGGAAAATATATATGTAAAACATAACTTATGCCTGTAATCGTAAGACTCAGAAATAACATGATAAATAGAATAACAATGCATCGACTTCGAAGATTTTTCTGATAACGTATTCTCTTAGAGTTTCGACTAACTCTCTCACTATGTGGGTCTATCTCATACATGTCAGGAACCTGTCTAACCGTTTCACCCGAGAGGGACTTAGACAATTAAACTGGCTGACTTACTAGACCTTAATTTTTCTTTATACTCCTGTTGTGGAGTTTTCTCTAACAGGGGAAGTTTAGAGTCAGTATCTGGGCAGTCCTTGAGAACGGGGCAGTCCTTGAAAAGAGTCTTTGGACGGAGTTCCTGGAATCGTTTCACGTGGCTGGAATGCAACCAGCCTTTTCGGCCCTCGACCTTGATTGCAGTCCTTGTTGTCATCAGAACGAGCTTTGGTTCTTTCCAGTGGGGCTCCAGCGGACTTGAACGATCAAAGTTCCTAATCAGAACGAGGTCGCCTGGTATGACCTCGTGCGGTTTCACTTGGGTGTTTTCTGGAAAAGCAGCGGCAACCTGTGAACGACGAGAGTAGTGCAGACATCAAGGAAGCCAGGTAATCTGTCAGCATATTACTGTCAACATCGGTAATTGTACGTGGTCTAGGTGTACCCCACATGTTTGGGGGACGACCGAATACAACCTCGAAAGGGGACAGACCTGAACGGGAGTGAGCGACCATTCTCATGTAAAAAAGGGCGACTGGCAGTGCTACTATCCAATCTACGCCTTTCTCTGCGCATACCTTGGCAATGCGGATTTTCAGGGTCTGATTATGTCTCTCTACGAGGCCAGCTGCTTCAGGATGTCGTACACAGTGGAACTTCCACTGGTACCCTAACAGAAGGGATACTTGTTTCATGAGTTCGGAGGAGAATGGCTGGCCGTTGTCTGAATACACGACCCTCGGTAATCCATAGCGCGGGAAAAATTCACGAACCAACTGCCTGGCAGTGGTCGCGGCAGTGTAATCTGGGACTGGATATGCTTCTGTCCATCTGGACAAAGCGCATACAACTACGAGGACATACTTGAAACCTCGACATCGATCCATCTGAATATAATCCATCTGGAGGACTTCAAAAGGGTGGTCAGGAGGATGGAATCCACCTTGTTCCACCGGAACACCTTTACCTGGATTGAACTGACAACAAATCATACAGGTACGCACTTTCTGCTTGGCTGCTGCTCGTAAATGCTTGTTAAACCAGAGTTCTGAATACTGTCTAACATGGCTTTTTCTCCTAAATGTGCTGGACTATGTGCGGTGTTAATAATGACTTGAACCATAGAGTCGGGGAGAAACCATGTGGCTTTTCCCTACGTCACCCATCCTTGATCTGTCTGGACCCCTCCTTGTTCAGACCATTTCTTGATTTCGTCGGGAGTAGCATGTGACTGTATATCTAGTACGTCTTGTGTAGGGTCCTTAACTGTCATACAAGTAGTCTGAACGGGAATGTCTGTCCGTGCCGTGTTAACTGGAATGTCTGGAGTCTGAGCTGTAAGCTTGGCTGTTCGATCTGCCAGGTCGTTACCCTGGGAAATGATGTCAGTGACTTTCGTATGTGCTTTGCACTTCATAATGGCAATGGCTGTCGGTAAATGTATTGCATCTAACAGAGCTTGAATGAGGGGGCCATGCTGAATCTTGGTTCCATGAGAAGTCATGAAACCTCTTTCTTGCCAGAGCACTCCAAAGTCGTGTACGACTCCGAATGCATAACGTGAATCTGTGTATATGTTTACTTTCAGGTTTTTGGCTCGTATGCAGGCTTGGGTCAGAGCGACGAGCTCTGCTGCTTGAGCAGACAGGGTGTCAATACGATGTGTTTCTATAACTTCAGTTTCAGTAGTCACTGCATACGCGGCTACTAACTCTCCTGTACTTGTTCTCATACATGAACCATCCACATAAAGTGTCAGGTCTGGATCAGATAATGCAATGTCTGTCAAGTCTTGTCTTGGCTTTGTCATGGTGTTAACAACTTCCACACAATCATGTGTGGCAGGATTTGAAGTAACTGAGGGTAACAGTGTAGCTGGATTTAAAATGTTGCAGCGTCTGATTTCTATGTGTGGCTGAAACAATGTCAGTTCATATCCTGTTAAACGTGCAATTGTCAAGTGTTGAGTCTGTGTTCGGTTTAAGAGAACTTCCACAGAGTGTGGAACTTGTACTATCAGGGAGTGTCCTAACACTATGGAATCACTCTGTCTGATAGCTAGAGCTGTGGCTGCAACTGACTTGAGGCACGCAGGCAGAGCCTGGGCCACTGGATCTAATGTGCTAGAAAAATAAGCACAGGGCTTGTATTGTCCTGCTTGGTCTTGTGTAAGAACAGATAATGCTGTACCATCACGTTCAGTAACAAAAAGTGTAAAAGGCTTACTGTAGTTTGGTGTCGCTAGAACAGGTGCTTGGCATAAAGCTTTCTTTAATTCATTGAAAACAAGTGTATGTTCTTGGGTCCAAGGGAGGACAGTCGATGCGGCTGCCTCCTGTGTCGTTAACTGTATCAGTGGCTTGGCTAGATATGCGTGTACTGAGGAATCCATTGTCTGCAGTAAGAAGTGAGGCCGATAAAAGCTCGTACCTCCTTCTGAGTCTTGGGCTGTGGAAGATGTGCTATTAACTGGATACGGTCTGGTGTCAACTGCCTACCCCTCTTGGACAGTAAGTGTCCAAGGTACACCACTTGCTGGACACAAAATTGCAGTTTCGAAGGGGACACCTTGTGCCCCATCTCCGCCAAGAAATACAAGACTGTAAGCGACGCACGTTCGCAGTCACGTTCAGAACGGGCTGTGATTAATAGATCATCGACATACTGGAGCAGGGCAGTGTCAGTTGGCATGTGAATATTGTCTAGTTGTCTTTTAAGTGCTTGACTGTAAATGCTAGGACTTTCTGTGAAACCTTGAGGAGCTCGTGTGAATTTATAGCTTCTTCCATTTAAACAGAAACCGAAAAGGAATTGGCTGTCTGGATGAATGGGGACACTAAAGAATGCGTTCTTGAGATCAATAACAGTAAAGAACGTAGCTTCAGAATCAATGGCAGTTAATAGGGAAGAAATATCTGGAACCACTGGGTACTGGGGTATGATACATTTATTAAGTTCTCGAAGGTCGATCACTAATCGATAAACTGGAGGTGCATTGGGATCAGTACGTTTAAGAATCGGAATGATAGGAGAATTACATACATTGGAGTCAGTTTCTACAACCACTCCTTGAGCAATGAGCTCGTCAATAATTTTGGATAAGGCTGCTACAGCCTCAGGTGGCAATTTGTACTGTCGGATTCGTGGTAATACAACACCTTGCTTCAGAGTGACACGATATGGTGTAATGTGCATACAACCTACATCAGTTGGACCTTGCGCCCATAAATGCTGAGGTACATTCAATAATCTTGGATCAAAATCACGTAATACATAATGACCTTTAAAATCTCGCAAAAACAAACTCACTCCTTCTGGGGAACAGCATATAACTGCTCCTAATTCTTTCAGGGTCTTAATACCTAGTAAATTCTCTGGACATGATTTCGTGAGTAACAAGTCTGTAGTTCGGGACAATGGACCGACTTCTAGGGAAACTGGTTTCGATATTTCATTAACAATAGGCTTTCCTGAAAATCCAAGGGAAACATTTCTAGAGCCTGAGAGCGGAGCCCCTGGAACCTCGTCATGACTGATGGTAGTCCTACTTGCCCATGTATCAATCAGAAACTTTCTGTCTTTCCCTAATACTTGACTATGTACATAGGGACCCTCTTGATCTACAGGAATCTCGATGAGAGGCAAGCCAACCTCCCTCTCTAGGCTGTTTCATGAGTACTGCTGATAGTCTGGATATTCTGACTGTGCATACTGGTACATCTGCTGTGTAACGTGTTGTGTGGCAGCTATAGGCTGCGGTGCTGTAACTGTCTGTTGTGCGTTCTGCGGTGGCTGGGAATTCTGCGGAACTTGTTCTTGTCTAGGAGGACGTGGTCTCTCTTTCGTTTTACCTGTAGCTATGTTGTGTTTCAGAACTGCACATTCGTTTATATAATGACCTGGCTGTTTACAGTAATTGCATGTCCCTTTAACGGGAGCTGCAGGATGACTGGCTTGATTCGGACCCCTCTTCTGACTGTCTTGTGGAACAGACTGTGCAACTAGTACTTTCATTTTCGTGTCTTTCATACGTCTCCTTTCGTGTTCTTGCTCCTCCCTAATTCTGTTCTGGTGATACTGGAGCATCTGAAGCATTTGTGACGGAGTATTAGCTTGCCAGGTACTTTCAACTTTCAGTACTCAATTTTTAACTTGCGGTACAGAATTCTCAACTAGTTTGGTAACAAAAAGATGTGGATACGATTCACTACTTGTTTTCAGACCACTATTAATAATGAAACATTTCTCAAATCTAGAATAAAAATCACTAGTGTCTTCGTCCTGTTTCTGTTTACAGGCTGAGATGGCATCCCAGTCTTCCTTTTTCGTGGCTAGTAATCTTGGCAAGACTTGTATTAACAACTCGGGCAATGCTTTAGCTTTTTCCCCAAGACCAGTACCTGGAACTCGTGTATTATCTTCAGTCTCTAATGCGGTCCAATCTATCTTTTTCTCTCCCACCTCCCATTCTTTTTCTTTAAGTTTTTCATATATGCCCGCAGGCAACAGGACCTTTAACATTTTAATGATATCAGGATACGTGTATTCTCCCATACGGAGCATGTCCTTTAATTCACGGTGGAACCCTGCTGGATCTTTATCGTGACAGGGTATTAACTTTTTCATTTCTAGAAGTTCTATTTTCGTGATAGGGGTGTAAACAAATACTCGTTCTAGATCACCCCCCTCTCCCTTAACTGGATGTACTTCTCGCAACGGATTCTGTCTGTCTATGTAGAATGACTTTCTTACTGGGGGTGGAACAGGAACAAAATGTGGATTCAGGAACGTTCTGTATTTGTGGCGCTGTTCTAGAATGACACTAATTAAATCGGTACCTAGACCTTTCCATCTGTTTAGGAGTAACTCGTTCAGTACATCATGTAAAGGACCTGGATCAGAATGCTGATCCTCATACAGTGTAATGAGGTGCTGGATCATATACATACCCACCAGACGCTGCTCGGCTGGGGGCAGTTTCAGAAACGTTTGGACCACTATTTCATCTGGAAACGTGGTAGAATCACTAGTCCATCGGACTGCTGATCGGGCTAGTTCTTGTTCATGCATGGTACTAAGCTCACTATAACCTATTCGTAATCTCAGAATTTTATCGGTAGCCTGGAATACTTGTTCTAGAGAACACTGTTCTGGTACGGGAGGAGGAAAAACTTTCTTGTAATCTAGGCGTGAATGTCTGTCGGAAAATCTAGTTCTACCTACATACGCTATTCTGGCAGGATTCTCGCTGTCTACCTCTTCACTTGAAGAGTCATTCTCTTTCTCGGTTGCTCTTTTTGCTTCCTCCTTCTGGTGTATACTTATAATTTCCTTACGAATTTTCCTGTACATACTTTCTATACTACCTTGTGACTTGTGTTTTCCCTCGGCTATATTGTCACTCCACCTAGTCAGGGCTTTCATCTCGTCTTTGTCTTTATCAGGATAATCTTGTTCTCTTATTAAACAGTTAATCAAGAACTGTAAAATCATATTTTGAATCTCGGCTTTCCTGTGTACCATAGCTTCGTGAATACTTCCTGGATTTTCCCCTGTACGTACAAAATGATATATTCTGTCTAGATGTTCCTTCATATCAGACAGGGTGACCAAAAAGTTGGCAACTCGCCTTAAACGTACTGAATATAATATCATGTGATCTTCGCCTGGAACTGAATCGTATATGCAGTCAGTAAGATGTCGCTTGAGGTCTGCGTATGTAGCCACTTTCGGCGTACGCTGTAACGCTGCTTCTCGCGGCGTCAGTCGTCTTACTTGAGGCGGGGTGATAGGAGCACCTCCCCCCGCTCCTCCTGAACTGGAATCGTCAGTTAATACTGTACGTGCTGGTAAAGTGACTGGCAAAACGGGCACACTTAATGTGGGCTGGTCCGGGGGTACTGGCACATTAACGTGGTCCCCGGGACCAGTGACTGGAGGAACAGGAATTACATTATTAACAGGGTGCTGCGGGTGAGCAGGCGGAATAGAATTTGCATATTCTGGGACTGTATCGTCCAAGTAGGACGAAAGAAAAATTTCAGCTGCAGTCGGTTTATGACGTAGCTTAATCGGGACCAATGGTGGCGGTAAATTACAGGGTGCTTCCGGGGTTGCCTTCGGCAAGCCCTCGGCAAGAAGAGGATACATACCTTTAATAAGGGCATTTCTCTGTCTATCTGACTGTTCTGCTCTAACTCGTTCACCTTCTTCTAGAAGTTCCCTTTCTTGGGCTTTTTCTGAGGATTCTCTACTTAATTCTGCTTTTCTGAATTCTTTTTCGGTTCTTTTACGAGATTCTTTGCGCCATAATTCTATGGCATCTTTCTGGGACTGTCTGGCTTTCTTTTTCCATAATGCTTCTTCTACTCGCATGATGCACTCGGCATCCCATGTACCTGATACAGGCCATCTATATTTCTCTTCAAGATTCTTTGTATAATCCACCCATAAGTCTAGATATAATATGGCATCTAAGCCATGCTTGTGATACATAAAGTGTCCAGGACTGTCCCTAGGAGGGACAGGAACTGCTTCTTCGAGTAACCCTTTTCTGGTTTTTATCTGACGTAACTTTGAAAACAGAGGCATAATCGAGTCGTACTTGAATTAACACAATACACAATAATCACAGTAATGAAATGGCAAACAAATCACTCATACCACGACATAGAAATACATTAATAACAGTTCGAACAGAATACTACCTGACACACTGAGAAACATAACACTTGAATTTCTCGAGAAACGGACTTACTAGAATTACTAGATGCACTGCTAAAACAGTACAGAACATACCGGTCTCATAAAGAGACACGTCATACCGTATCCACCTAGATGGACACGTCGGACTGGATCTGTGTACCCAAACCCATCGGACCGGAGACAAACTAATGACCCCGTCTAGATACTCCCCCAGCAACGGTACTCACCGGGAAGCAAAACTTGAAGGCCTCGGACTGGACTGGACTGCTACGACGTCTGGTTACTACGCATGCGCTTCGAACTTCGGGCTTCAGAAACAGGTGGGCCTCCGGATACCTCGGACCTTGCTCTCTCGGCTTGGGCTCTGGTCGGGACGAACCGCATTCCTCACCGCCTCGTCTGGATGCCGGACCGCAGTCTCCGTCTCCTCCGTGGGCCTGAGGGAGACTTGATGAAGCAGAAATATCTGCACGTGCACGGTAGAGTTCCGTCACGGCTGTAGAAGGGTCAGGGGGCCTGCGTTACATCGCCGGCGCGTGGGGAAGGGGCTCGTCCCTGTTCGGGCGCCATTATGTGGTAAATAAATAATTAATTACCGGTACTATTTTTCTATGTATAAAATAAAACAGATAGCTCAATAAATAAGAGGCAGGATCCGGGGTATCTGAGTCGAACAGGCTTTAATCAGGCATAAGGGAAGGGACAGGATCGGAACAGCCTGAAATAGAATGGCATGGAATGGCAGCTGCCACGTTTCATTAACAGTACATGATATATATAGTAAAACAGTACAATTACATTGCATACAGTAGGCGTAACAAGTGACAAACGTAAGATAAGAACAAATGGGCGTACAAAGAAGGCGTGTACGTAGACATGTGATGAAAACGTCACAGAAGTGTCATAAATGGGTGGATACATGGAGGGGGGCTACCTGGGCAGCTGGAACCTTTAACCTAGTGGTGTGCACAAACGGGCCATGACGTGTAACTAGGGAGAGCTGGGGGCTCTGTCTTCTGCACTAGAAGAGGAGACTAAAGTCTGAGATGTCAGGACGACATGTACCTATATCATATCTGGTATCTGGTGTTTGGAGAACATGTTGATAGAATCTAAAAGTTATCAGAGCAAAGGCTACTTGACACTAAGGCTGGTACATGCATATATTCTTTATGTATTGCGTGTGCTATGAATCTTCTATGGATATTAATTCAGTAATTCACTTGCATGGAGACAGGAAGACTAGACTATAGCTGAAGATGTTTATGCGGTTCGTTAGCTTAGGAATGTAAAGACGGAGAGCTGAACTGATAACTGTAGGCATAACATATTCTTGGCAGACAGGCAGGCAGGCCTGGCCGGGCACCGCGCTGCTCGGCAGGAAGTAAGCGAAGGGTCAGGGATGCAGGTGGGGGCTGCATCGCTCCTCGGAGTGGGTTCAGGAGACTAGAGCTTGAATCTGGTGTGCAGGCCCTTTGAGGCCTAGAAACGGGGACAATTTGATGAATTAACGTGCATAATGTAAAACGTTGGCAACATAGGCCTAATACTCGTTGCTTTCACGAGGACTGGATAACTGACATACTAACGTTGGACACAACTATAATTGCGTCTTTAATCGATCATAAGGGGATATGTATGCATATCGATCATGCACATATAACATAGGATGGGGAACACGTAGGCACACATGACAAGGCAAAATTCAATTTTCCTCATTCCGACAAGGTCATGGGACAGAAACTGCCCTGATTAAGGCCGCAGACGAAATAAGAACCACGATGGACAATGGCGGACAGGCTGTGTTGATTTTGCTGGACCTATCGGCGGCTTTCGACACGGTCGATCACTCTACTTTGATCGGCCGTGTCGAGGCCATCGGTATTAAACACAAGGCTAAAGATCTTATTGCATCTTTCCTGGCTGACCGCAAACAGGCAGTTAAGTTGGGTTCATTCACCTCCCCTACCTTCACCCTTCCTTGCGGAGTTCCACAGGGCTCCTCGCTAAGTCCGACCCTTTTTAATATCTATGTTTTGGACTTAGCGAGGGTAATAAAAGCATACAACATTAACCTAACAACATACGCCGATGATACACAGCTGGTATTATCCATACATAAACACGGTCCCATGATAGCAGCAAACTTCAAAGATGGTATGAGGGCAATCAGCAGTTGGATGGCTTCCAACTGTCTAAAATTGAACTCATCAAAGACGGAAGTAATGCTGTTTGGTAAGGTTCAGCCTTTGTGGTCTCCCTTATGGTGGCCGGAGGAAATGGGCACTCCACCTGAACCAGTCAGTAAAGTCAGAAACTTAGGAGTAATATTTGATGATAAACTCCTTTTCCATCATCACGTGAATTCTGTAGTTTCATCATCATTTAACATCTTAAGAAAAATAAAGAAACTTCTTCCATATCTTCCCACAACTACAGGAAAAACACTTATTTCTACACTGGTGTTTTCACGCACTGACTACTGCAATGCCCTCTTCCTCAATGCACAAGAAAAGGTAATCTCCAAACTACAAATGATACAGAATGCCTCAGCTAGAGTTTTACTGGGCATTCCAAAATTCAGCTGTTTCCAGACATTTGGACCAACTGCACTGGCTTCCGATCAGAAGTCGCACAAAGTTCAAGTCCTTTTGTATTGTCTACAAGGCAATAAATAATACTGGACCTAAATTTCTTAGAAACTCACTCAAGCCTCTATTAACCCCCAGAACGCTTCGTTCTAATACTGCTCATCTGCTTCATATACCCAGAACAAGGAAAGTTAACCGGGGAGACAGATGTTTTACCATCGCAGCTGCAAAATTATGGAATTCCCTGCCTCTAAGCATAAAATCCAGTCCCACGTTGATTATTTTTAGAAAGCAACTAAAGACATGGTTGTTTTCTCAACGACTTGATCATCTGTAAATTACATAAAATACTGCTTTAGAGTTCTACATCACTGGTATTAGACCTAGTTCTCAGCGCCGAGACACCTATGGGTAATTGCAGCGCTTTAAAAATCGCATAAATAAATAAATAAATAAATAAATAAATAAATATGAGAGAAGGTTCAGCCTGAGAATCCCTGCACTCAACGAATGTGGGGGCTACCTTCCTGTTCTCCACAGCTGCACCTTCTAAAAAGCTGTTATGGGAAATCGAATCAATACAGTCACAAATTCAAGATTTTAAACTTTAGTTTACACACTTGATTTCCTTATTGATCAACCCCTCCATTCTTCCTCCCCCCCCCCACCTCCATTACATTAGCCAGATAAGGTGCAGTGCTGGATTGATTCTCTCTACCTGACGAGGCAGAAATTAATGTACATTTCCCCATTTTTTGTCACCACAATCTGTAAAGCAAAGGCCAATGGGGGTGGCCCACCCCAGCCTCTGTCAGGCTCATATCATACGGGCCCTTCTAGACCTGGGGAAGGAGGTCACCATAAGTGGCACGTTGGTTGAAAACCTCTCCTCCACCCAGGTCCAGGTGAAAAGTAATCACATTCTGGTATCCTAGTCACCCACTTCTTTGTATTAAATCTGTTTTTATTAACATAACACCGTCAGAGAAACATGAGCAGAATGCCTACAACCCAACGGGCCGGCTAGCTGCGAATGGAATGCAAAGGCAGGGCTATGAGCAAAGTAGGCTACTAGACATTAAACACAGCAAGCCCAACTGGGCCGGCCGAGTCAAAAGGGGAGTAAAGCCTGATAAATAGTACCGTGCGCGGGATAGAAGGCTTATAAAGAAAGCTAGAGTCCATGGCAAGAGATTGTGATTCTCTGAACACCCTCTTCTTTGAAAAAACTTCAGGTCACACACAGGAGGGTTTCCCCGCTGGCACCCGAAAATCCATTTGGCTTCAGTAGCTGGAAGGAGGAGTGGCACTCAGGGGTGTAAGCTCAGCCCCTCCAGTAATGGCTGGTTCAGGAGTTGTGTGGGGAACTGTAAGCTCTCCCCATCCCAGCAGCACCTCTCTAAGATGGATTCAAGATTGGATCACTGCAGTGGGGATGGGCGATTTCCAACTTTGGTTGTCAGGCAGAATTCTCTTAGGGGTAGAACACGCTTCCCAATTCCACCATTTACTCAAAGCCATCAAGAAGCATCAACAATTCCTTAGGTTTGATATAGAAAATCAGTGCTGCGTCTTTCTGTTCTTTTCAAAAGAGGAACTTTGGATATTGGCCATTTTTGTACAATTTCTTGAGGAGTCATGGTACTTAACTCCTAGCACCTGATTTTAAATTTGGGCAGATGTTCCAACTTTCAAACCCTCTTAAAAAACGAATGAAATCTACAGTTATGGCTAGAGCAACACCTGCTTTGATGTATGACCTCTCTGACACTAAAGTGACTAATCTGGTTCCAATGCTAGAATGTAATACAAAGCAGAAGTAGTCCTTTCCAACTCAATCCAGATACTAATTTACATGTGAACGATGAGTGGAGGATTTTCGCTCAACCTGCAAATGTTCATCAAACGTAGTGCAGGTCTTGGAAGATAGCAAACTGCACATGTTTTTGAGGTTTCCTAAGCATCCTGCCGGCTTAGCTTTGCATAATTAATCCATTGGCAAGATCGTATGTGGGAAGCGATCACTCTGTGGAATTCACAGATAAAGTGAATTACAAGGCCAAGAAAAAGGTGCATAAAAGCCTGGAGGATGTGCCCCAATCGCAGCTGGTGAAAATGCATGCGACCCAGGCCTGCGCCTCTTGGGGAGGGCTACACAGCCAGCCTCCCTGGAGAGATGCTTACCTAATGGGTTGGAGATCAGTGGTCTATATTGGCATAAGGGGTTTGTGCTGCCTTAACAGCCCGCGACCGACATAAAATGTTTGACAGGGTCTATGCCTGGGATGAAGAGGGAAAGCTAGGCTTGCTGCCCCTGTTAGCATGGCTGGTAATGTGCACCTTCCAGATATGATTTGAGCCCTCTGGCTAAAAGGAGACAAATGAGCCGACCAAGCTCTTGACGGTCAGGATGCTAAAGGGGGGTCAGGCTGAGAGGTGGGAGATGGCTGGAACCCACAACAGAGCAGGAAGTGGGAACAGTCTTGCTTTTGCAGGAAGTGTATCAGCGACTTGCTGAGATGGCTGACAACACCGGTGAGGATACAGTATATGTAGGTTGTAATGAAATCTCTTTTTTTGCATGATTGCCCCAAAGTGTTTTGACTGATGCTGCTAGATTTCTAACTAAGTGCACAGAGGCCTGCTAACCAGACATCCGTGCCAGTGCCCTGACCCCAAAAAGTGTATGTTACAGTAGGTATACCCAATGGCGTAGGTTAACTTATCTGTACGTCCCTACTATATGGTACCCAGGGTATCCAGGGCCTGTTAGAGCCAACCCATGAGTGTGACAAAGGTAAAACAAGTCTACCAGCCCCGACTTTACCATTTAAAGCCATGGCAAAGTGAAATTCCTCTGAAACATGTGTAAGTCATCCCCTATGGTTGGCCTACCAAGCCTTAAGGCAGGGTGTAGCATATTTCATGGGCAGAGCATGTATTTTGAGTGTTCTGGCAGTAAACATGCAAAACTGTTGTTTTTACGGTGGAAAGCCGCAATTGCCCCAGCAAGCTCTTTGGGGTTACACACTCATCCCCTCAGCTGTGCTAACTTTTGAATGGTGCAACCAAATTTGGTACTCCAAGGTATCAAACAGTTGCTTATATTAAGCCCATCTTGATTATCAAGTCAAAATTCATGTAACATCTCCTGGGCCCTTAACAGTTACACATGGAGCTTGAACTTGAGGCAGCTTTCCTCTCTTTTTGAGAGCGGTGTCATCCCCTCTCCTTCAGAAAGCCACATGGGTGATGGCTCAAAAGGTGAGCTTCAAGGCTGAAGCCATCTTTGAAGAAGAAATGGGGAACACTCCGGAGAGGAGCAACCCCATTCTTAAGGCAGACTAGCTAGCACCAGCGAAGGAGAAGGGAAACAGTTTGTCAAACCGATTTTCAGGGGTTTGCAGCCTCCTTGGTAGCCACACCTCCGTGTTGGGCTAGGGAGCTCTGGATGCTGAGATAGGGGTTCTGCCGTGTTGAGAGTGAGCATATTTGTGCATCTTGGGATACACAGATGTCAAACGTTCTAGGAAGTTGTGATCAGTAGGGAGGGAACCTAGTAGCCCATTGGCTACTGATCACATCTACCCTACGGGCACTTTCTGAACATAAATAGGGCACCCGGAACTCTGATATTGTCTGGACTGGAAGGACCACCTTTCTGCACCATGGAACCAGCAATAGAGGTTGCACCGGCATGGGAGAGGGACTGTACCTGCGGTGTCCTACTCATGGAGAAGTAGTCTCCAGAGCCCAACCAAATCAGACTCCAAAGTTCACTTGGCTGACCTCCTGTTTACAACAAGGGACCGCAACAGCTTAGAAGTCTGCTGGGGCAGGTTGGTAGCCAGAATTTTTATATTGCCGCCATGCAGCACCACCAAACCCTCCCCCCCCCTACCCCTCAAAGTTGCACCTGTGTTCAGGAGAGTCATTGGAGTGCAGCTTGGTCACCCAGAAGCCAAGATCTCACCCAGGGAAGGATTTGGCTGTAGCCGTGACACCAGGTGACTTTTATTCTACCAGTACTGAGAGGACGTTGAGGGATGTCAACCCTGTGACCATGACCGCCTCACCTCCTTCTTGGACTGAGGAAGACCATTTGACTGCTTCGCATCCACAGCATCCTTGAGCTACTTCCTTGGTTCACATGAAACTCTGAAACTACTTTAGGGAGAAACTTAGTCTGAATCCTCATAACAACCTTAGATGAATGAAAAACTTCATAAGGCTCTTTACAACATAGTGCCTGAAATTCGCTAACCCTGCGGGCAGAAGTTATGGCCACAAGGAAAGCAATCTTCCAAGACAGATGCTGAAGAGAAGCCTTATGAATGGGTTCAAGCGGTTCCCTCATCAGTTGAGAAAGAACCACATGATTATGACTATCACGGAAATACCCCTACAAGAAACTGGAGTTACAGGTAAGAAACTACTCCGTCCTAAAGAGGTTGGTAAGTGAGGCCCATCAACCCACATGATATACTACACTACATGTTCTTACATAGAATGAGGAGATTTGTGGCTCAAATAAGTGATGAAGATGAACCACTGGAGGGTAGATAGTGTGGGGCCCTCTTACATGGCAGTGCTATTCCCAGTAAACTGTGGTAGATCACATGTGGATTTTTACTGCTGAGACTCACATAACTCAATGTGGGCAGAGCACGTTTAGAAATGGTTGGAGACCTTACATAGTGGGAACTGCGTGGACCTATCGCCTGACGAAAGACCAGCCAGCATGGCTCCAAGATGTGGAATAGGCCTGGCTCCAACATAGAACTCACTATTTCCATTCAACGACAGTTGGGGCAAGGGGGCGCAGAGGAACATTACAGCACAAGGATTTACTGAACAGTCCATAAAGAGGAGTCTGAGAGAGAGCGAACACCACAGAAGAAACTGTTGGACAATTACAGGATGAGGTGAAGCAGCAACAAGACACGGATGCAGAGGGCAGGCCCTAAACATTTTTTTCAAGGTTCCTGTGATTCCAGGAAAGAGGACAATCCTAGGTGTTCTTGAGGAGCAGATCCTCAGCTCAGCTTCTTCATGAAAGATAGAGGGGCATATTCTCAAGAACGTGTGATAACGATCGCAAAAGTTACTTAACGCAACTTCCAACATCGCAGTGTATCGTGGGGAAATTATTCTGTGTTAACCAAGATTCTCAACACAGTGGTACCATGCGATAGTCTCCAGATAACGCGTCAACTGACCTCGTTAAAATTAACGCGGACCCGAAAAAAGCTGTGATAAGGCCAATCGAGATATTGAAATCAGCAAAAACCAGCTACAGGCCTGCAAGTCACACGCGCCAGGTGGGAAAAACCACCATAAAAGTGGGAAAAAAACTGACAATACGCCAGGCCAGCCCACTACGCTTACGCTTACGCTCACAGGGGGGATTGGGGGGAGGACTACATCGCTATGTGTGCCAGGTCTCCCCTGTAGTGATCTGCTGTTCACAGGTCTAGTTGTCAGCATGTCACAGCCACTCCCTCACGGCTGGTTTACACCCACACCACAACCATCCATCACACGCGTCACAGTATGTGACCCTGCCAATAAAAAGGGCCGTGCGCACGTGCACAACGTCATTTCCAACCTCTCTCGGGTGTATCCGTGTGGTGTGCATGAGGGCCCAGGGGCCTGCAACATCACATTCGGCAGGCCTGGAGGTGACATGATGGCGTCCGCACCACGATACCCAATCATAGAGGGTCCATGACTAGCAGGACATAGACTTGGTGGCACCAGATACACTGCGGCCAGCACAGGCACACCGCCACGGGACGGTGACTTTCAGTGCACTGAGATAAGGGCATCTTAAGTGCTGAGTGGGTGTGCAGCCTGCGATGATGACCCGTCCCGACGGTCCAGACGGCTCAGGTTTTGGGTGCCCTGCTGGACCGCAGTGTCGGCCTGAGCCAGCGGGCAGCGTGGGCCTACCGCCACGTGGCATCACCTCCTGGATCACAGAATTTGTGGCACCCATGAGGCTGAGCAGGTGTGCAGCCTGTGATGATGCGGTGTGCACTGGTATTTCCTCTGCCATGGAGAAATCAAGACCCAACACCAAATGTGAGACCTGGGGGCCCGCAAAGCAGCATGATGTGGAGGGTGTCATGTCCGCGGGCCACGGGCTTGCACCGGCATGTGGTTGGCCCTCATTTCTACACGCCGGAGGCGGCAGGTGAGCAGTGAGGTCTGGGTGCGCAGGGGTGGGCATGCACCCCTGGGCGGCTGGAGGGGCTGGAATGCCGCTGCCTGGGTGCGCAGGGGGCAGACAGGCGATGATGTTGTGTGCAGTTGTATGTACTTTGCCATTCAGGTATATGGACACTGTTTCAGATGACGGGTCTGTCTCAGATGTGGGACCTGGTGAACTACACTACTTACTGGCACGTGGTTGGAGACACACCGGTGGCAGCAGGTGAGTACTGTGGCCTGGGTGCGCAGTGTCGGCACTCTCTCTCCCTGTCCCTCTCTTCTTTTCTGTGTCTCTCTCCCCCTCTCTGTCCATCTATCTCTCGCTCTCCCTCCTCTGCCCGTCTCTCTCCCACCCTCTGCCCGTCTATCTCTCTGTCTGTCTATCTCTATGTCCGTCTATCTCTCTCTCTCTCTTCTTCCCTCTCTCTGTCCCTTGATGTGTGCAGGACACACCTTCTCATCATGATATTTGTCTTGTAGGCTGTGACCTACGGAGTGTCCCGAGGGGTGCCGCCATGCGTCTTCATTTCTGTTCTGGGTTTATTTTAATACATTTTCATTTGTTGCTTCGAAGGTGAATGTGTGATGTTCATTTTTCTGTCGACACATACATGTAACCAGATGTGATTCTGCGCCATCAGCGGAATGTTTGGTACATGATTCCGTGTAGTTGATGTAGCATGTCTTTGTCCGGGGGAGGGGGGTCATGGGGGTGGTGGCGGTGGGCGTTGTGGCCCTCTTGGGTGTCCGGGCTGCATGATGAGTGGCTCTATGGCATCTGTTGTTCTTTAGGTGTGGCTGCGGGCAGGGCTCCCGTTCGTGGTGCAGGCTGTGATCCGACTTTACACCAGGTCAGAGCAGGTGTTAGTTTCCTGCAGCTAACAAGCCTTATCACATGTTTTGGGATATTATCACCGATGTGGCTGGTCGTTGAGAATGTTGCGGAGTGGTGTTGTCATGGCTTTTTGCTCAGGAACGCCTACTCTGCATCTCATTCGCAACAGATGGGGGTCCTCCGTGGCAATGTTTTTTGTGGATGATATCACAGGTAAAGTGGTGCTATGGGCTGTTAGCACCAGCTTGTGATATATTTATCGCGACTTTGGCTGCGATAAAGTGCCGTTAACTCAGCGATAGTTCCTTGAGAATATGCCCCAGAGTGTACAGAGTACTGCTGTCACTTCCTGCTTTCCTTTCCAATGCCATTATTGCATACTCATGTAAATTAAAGAGACATATTTGTAGTTTTGCAACATGTTATGAAGGTCCTCCGTCCACAGGGCCTGTGGGAGTGGCATGAAGAGTTGGACAAACAATGCTTGGACTGGGTGGCCTGCAAAACCATAGATTCTTTAATGAGTAAAGAAAACTGCAGCATTGCCGTAGAATGGAGGATCAGGAAGGTGGTACACCTGCTGCCAAGGGGAATCCACAAACTGGATGGTTTTTAAGTCACCTAACAAGAACACCTGAATATTGCCTGAAGGAGAGTGCTGCAAGGGTGTCAAGCGATAACTGGGTATGTGTTGCTGAAGTAAACATACATATTCAGCTGTGAAGCGAGAGTGAGAATCACAGGTGAGGATGTCGGATGTTTACTTATTCAGTTTACTGTTCGGTAATGTAATAGATGGAGCGAGATGTCTGGAACAGGTTATTATGGCTGACTGATACTGTTTAGTGAACAGCTGCTTCTTAGGCAGTCAGCGGGTACTGTTTTGTGGACTTGACAAGGCCTTGCCTGATTTTTGAGAGGTGTGTAGGGAGGTTGTGAATAGCTGGTTGTAGAGGTTTCTCTATCGAGACAGAAGAGAGAGCTTTGGCAACAGATTTCTTTTTCCCATTTAAGAAGAGATGTTTTTAAAGGATAGAACTGGTTGATGATCTACGTTGTTCACCCTTTCTTGTCTACAAAAGATATTGGAAAAGCGAATTGTCTTTAGGCAGAGATACGAATGTGTCTGTATTGAGGTGGTGAGGGGACGGATTGTAAGCAGTGGATTCCTTTTAGAGGGTCTGTACTCTTGATACTTTGTGGGCGTACCCTTCAGCCATTGTAATCTGTAGTTTATTGGTGCCAGCACATGGATTGGGGAGGGTAAATTCAGGTTAAGGCTTGATGCACTGAAAAGAAAAGAAAAAAAAGAGATCAAACAAGAACTGACAAAATGGAGAAGTCGTGGAAGTTTCTGATGGATTCACATGGAGAGCTAGAGTTGAAAGCTGCTCGCTGCCGGATGGGAGAAGACTAGGGTACCATGAGCTGATGCGAGAATAGGACGTTTAAGGACATTGATTACAAAATATTAGAAGCTTTGATGACTATTCCAAGATATTTAACTTACCTAGAAGTCCCTAGTATATGGTTACCATCATCGCACCAATGGTAGGCTCCAACTTTTGCAGGTTTCCCTCGCCCTGAAAGAAGCTCTACTTCCCAAAACGTTTCAAAGTCCCAAGCTGGAGGATTTCACCAGGACCAGTGCCGAGCAGCACCCCACCATCGTTGAGCCATCGATCAGACTCAGCCGGCAGTCTGACGAAGTCAGAAGGTAAAGCTTTTACTGGGATGAACCTAGTCCCTGTAACTGGCCCGCATTCCATCACGATGAGCCCTATCTTTTGACTTTGAGTACATTACCCCCTAAAAAGACGGGGTGCTGTAATGACCATGCATGAAATGCATCTCACCCGAAAAGAGGCAGGAAGGCAATGTAAAAGAAGACAGAGTTGCTTCTGTACTGCAGCTTTCTACATATGCAGAAGGGGTGCTGATCTAGTTGGCTATTGAAGTTCTGTTTCAAATCAAGTTTGATAAGGCAGATCCTGAAGGGAAGTGTCTGTACTATGTGGTATGTTAGAATGAAATGTATGTTACCGTTACAGTGATTCATTAATAGAGACTTACATTTACCTAACATTTTTTACATTGCTAGTCATTTTATAGACTTACATTTTCATTGCGTTTTGTACAATTTGTAATTTCATTTTTATTTTTCATTGCATGCTTTCGCTGTCAGTCTATTTTTAAAGCTGTGTTTGTGTTCTATTTAACAGAGGAATGCCTTCTATTTAATAATCTTCTAATTAATGTTATAATTTAATTTAAGAATATCGATTATTTTAGAATAGGGTTTGAAAAGTTGTATAGTGGTAAAGGAAGGGAAGCAATTCAATGAGAACATTTTAGTAAATATATTTAATAATTATTAGATGCTCGTTCTATATTAGAACGATTAATTTCATTTTCATTTGAATTTTATGCAGGGTAATTTAATTGATATTGGGGATAGGGTGGGTAGTAATTTAATTAGAAAGTAATAAGTATAATAAAATTTAAATAACCTTCAAATTCTAGGTAACAATTTGTAATAATTTTTTTAAACAAATTACACTATTTAAAATCGGGTGGATTTGGTGATATAGGTGGGAAGAGTGGGTAGTAATTTAAAAGGAAAATATTAATGATATTGTATTTTATAAATATTATTCTTCCTGACAACTTACTTTGATTTGACTGGCATCAATTAGTTTAAAAAAAAAACACATTTATTTTTTGAACAATTAGTAATAGCAATAAAGGTTAAAAGCAGTATAGTAAATTAGTTTATAAACATTCATTATATTTTAATTGTAAACTAGAATTCTATAGTAAAATGTTTGTTAAAAAGAATATTGTTCAGTTTTGGATCAGGTTAAAATATATA
Source organism: Lissotriton helveticus (assembly GCF_964261635.1). Lineage (NCBI taxonomy): Eukaryota > Metazoa > Chordata > Amphibia > Caudata > Salamandridae > Lissotriton > Lissotriton helveticus. Next base: position 128,550,251 of record NC_136070.1, on the reverse strand, counting down.
CCATTCGATGATAATGAATTAAAGATGAACAATGCATCTACAATAAAAAAAAAACACAATAGATGTTGTTTCTTTAATATGTCAGTAAAATACACTGCGAACATAGCCACAGAATGCATACATGCAATGTTAATGTAAATATATGAAAAATAGAAAATAAACAGTTTTGCCAGTATTCCTTAGGGCAACGATACTGTATATTCACCAAATACCCATAAGGGCAAGGAGTATGAACGAGGCACATAACATGCAAAAGAATAGGGGGCATATTACCAACAAATAGCGATAATTATCGCTCAGTAGGGTTAGCGGCAATATTTTTATCGCCGTGCATCACCGGTTTTTATCGCTGAGATAACTTGCTATTAGCAAGGTTTATCTCAAAAGCGATAATAATCCAGGCGATAGCAGCGAAATGCGTGAATATCGCTGTGAATACAGCGATATTCACGCATTAGCGACAAAATGCTCTAAGCCATGTTATTAACCTCCCATTGGATAACATGGCTAAGAACTGGTCTGGGCAGGTGATAGTATTTGGAGATATTCGCGCTTAGCGCGAATATTTCCAACGCTACGCCTGCCTTGCTAATAGGCGATAGCGACGTTAGCGACTGCTGTCAGTCGCTAACGGGTTGGGTACGTCCACTTTGCATGTCATTAGCGATAAATATCGTTGACATGCAAAGCGGGCCCCAAACCGCTCGCTATCGCCTACAACTGTCGCTAACTGCTGTTAGCGACAGCTTGTTAATAGGGCGATAGGATTATTGCCGCTTGGCGGCCGAAAACGGCCGCTAACGCGGCGATATTCGCCTATCGCCCTTTTTGTTAGTATGCCCCAAGATTTCTGCCGAAGGATAGAGATAAAGCTAGCAGGAGAGAATGGTTATGGATGTAGCAGGTATCTGGAGAAAGCAGCATCCATTTGAGAGGAAATATTATTGTTGCTCTCCCAGGCATAACACCTAAGGCAGCTCGACTTAATACTGGTCAAACAAGGGTACTGTTATGGGAGAGTGCATGGGTCAGACTGATTTGCATATGGCCATGTCTGAACTGGGGTGGCGGAGTGGGCTAAAGAACGGTGATGGATTAAACCCAGATCTTTTGACTGGGTGTGAGTGTTTGATTGGTTCAGATGCTCCGTCCATCACTACCCCCTTTTGTACCGCATGGGGCAACATGGGCAGTGCTTGACAAGTTTGTGAACACAAGAAGTGCTGCCACATTGAAGGGGGCAACGTGGGACGGCTTCCTATCTGGTTACTGTTGAGAGGAAAGAGACTGTTCTCCCCTTTAAATGTAATACGTGTCCTATTGATACTCAAGCAGAAATTATTGGAGAATGTTTTGATTGCCTTGCTGTAATAAGGCTGAACCTGGTTAACAGGCATAGTGTACAAGGTTACCTTGATGACATTGGTATGTGTATTTGTAAAGCACACTATCATCTGCAAAGTTATCCTGGTACTGAGCAGGTGTGTATGACTAGTCCTCCCTATGGCATGTTGGTAAATTAAAACTCCCTTTTTCCAGAATTCAAGAGAGGAGGAGGCTCTGATGTGGAGTGGGAGGTAGTTCTGTGCTTTAGGATGTATGTTAAGAGAACGCTCGACCTCCAGATCTGGTTCTGTGTATGTGTGCGAGTAGGAGTCCAGAGGAGTGGAGGTGTCTGAGTAGTTGGTGGAAGGAGATGAGATGGTTCAGATAGGTGGGGCCTGAGTTGTGTAGTGCCTTGAATGTTTGACTTGAGCGCACTTCTGTATCTGGAGCCAGTGTAGTTACCTAAGGTGTGGTGTGAGTTCTGTGTGGGAGACTGAGGAAGAGTCTGGCTGCTGAGTTCTGGATGGTTTGCAATCTTCTAGTAAAGTGCTTGGTGATCCCAGCACACAGGGTGTTTCCTTACTCCAACTTGCTGATGAGTAGGGCGTGATTAACAGTTTGTTCTAGTGTTGTTTGGGAGCCATTTGAAGAGCTTCCTCAGCATCCTCAAGGAAGGAGTATGCAGTTACAGCGTTGACTTCTGCGGTCATGTTAAGCTCGCGGTCGATGATTATTTGATTATTATTATTATTTGCTTATTCTGATGTCCATGCTGTGGGTTCTAGGTCCAAGTTCGATGGGCCACCATTTGGAGTCCCATGGTGTGGTGTTCTTCTTGAAGATCACTACTTGTTGTCGCAACCTTGTGTAGGCAGGCGGTGAACTTTTTTCTTGTGTTGGGGCACTTGTCAGAAAGTCCAATGTTGCCCTACCCAGGCTTACAAATCAACAAAGGGCCATGTTGGATGCTTCGCTAAACATGAAGGATCTGATAAAAAAAAAAGTACTTACAAAGACGCAGAGAGAAATTTCAGGGAAGCAGTGGCTTCCTTACTGAGCTTTGAGGCCTTTGCTGGGACACTGAGTGACTGTAACAGGATTTTCTGGAAGTGTCGTAAGAAGCTCCAAGAGAGAGGCATTGTTTTGCTTTAACTCCATAATCAACGCTCTAGCAGATAGTTTGAAGCCAGGAGTTGATTCGTTGGTCCATAATCATTAGAGTGGATTTGCACTTCATAGAATCAGTCTACATAACTTGAGCTGCCCTTGGCAGAATGCATGGCATGTTTCATGAGCAATGCACTATGACAGTGTCAGATTTTGAGGTGTTCGACACTATAGACCCAGAATACATTTGGATGGCGGAGAAGCCCATAACATTTAGCATGCTATTCCTTGATGGGGCTAAGTTGCTGTATTTCAGGCAAACTTCTAATGCCATTCAGTAATGTTCCATGCTAAGAAAATTGTAAATGATCTGGTGTGAAACCATGCACTGTTTTTTTCTTGACTTTCAATGTCAGCAAAAATGCACATGTTGTACAGCATAAACAAAGGGGGGGGGGGGCTAGCTGATACGCCAGTGCCATTTTGGCCACTTGCACCATTTAAAAATTAAAAATAAATTATTTAACAAAATTCGTAGCCTTGCTATCAGGAAAAAGGCCCTTGTTGCATGATGACCGGGACTAGAGCCAAGCAGCACCGCACCCACGTTGTATTTATAACAAACTTAAACAGTGAGTCCCCTGACGTTCTGTCTATTTTTAAACACATTTTTTTTATTTTCAACTTTCTTCCATGGTATAAGGTGTATTGTTTACTGGCACTTGATAAGGTGAACCTCTGTTGTCATACACCATTAAGGGTGATGATTTTTTACAGAAGGTTAATCATTTTGCAATGTCGTTATACATGAATAAAAGAGTCAGCCATTTCTTCTTGTGGCATGCAGAGATACTTATTATTACCAGTACCCCCTCTTTCGCAGAGACCTTAAGACTTTCCTTTTCACCCAAGCTTTCCCATCCTGAATGCTCACCTCCCCCCCTTTTCCGACCCGCCGAGTAGCAGTTGCTAGTAAGCGCCAAGAAACCGCCAGGTGTATGAGCGCTATACAAATCCCTTCAAATTCAAATTCAAATTAGAGTATAACAGCCTCTATGTCGAGCGGGCCACTTTCCGTTTGGCTTGACTCGAGTATTTGATTGTTCACGTGCTGAATGCGCGCGTTTCACTGGGTGCAGTCAATTATGTTACACTGGAAGACCTAGTCCACTCTCCTCAATCGAGGATGGGACTATAGCCTTTCTATCTCCTCAGGAATGTGTGTTCGACTTTGCGATGCTAAAGAGGTCAAGTCACAAAATGTTTTTGTGTTTCTTTTCAGATTGGATCCCCCTACATTGGCGAGGGCTCCTACACGGGAATTCCGTGAGTCTGTTCACTGTTAGTTGTTTTCCCCATCTTGGAGTTTGCGCCTTAGCATGCGCCGAACACCGGCTGGGGGTATGTATGGTCCTGACGAATGCTGAGTTGACACGGCTCGTGCTAGCAGAAACATGTTGACCAATTTCTAACAATTTTTAGGACATGTTTGGTTGAAATAGACTCAACCAACTTTTGTCCTTTTCTCACTTTGTTTTTAGTGGAGATGAACTGTCCCTCTATTAAAAGGAATTCTCTATATTAGGGAACAGTTGCACCTCCTTTTATAATTCACTCACTTTACTATATGGTACTAATGCACATACCTGTAACAAGAACCCAATGATGAAAACTGGCTACTGACTTCGTTGGTGCCTGAGGGTTCCTTTTTCTCAGTGCGCACTGACTCATTCCACCCAGTCCTTATTATTTGTGGTTGTGGTAATTGAATTTTTTTACTAACTCCCCTTTTTTTGTTTATTTGGTTACTCTTTCGTTGTTTGATACTCTAACTCTAAGGGGTATAAGAGTGGCAGACTGACCCTTTTCTCTCTTGTTGTTTAACTATGCTTGGCAGCGTGCATCTGCGAGAGTTTAATTTTTAACTAAGTGCACAGTCTACACCTTTACGATGGAAGATTCAGGACTCTCCTATTCCAAAGAGGAGGCTGATGCAATTTTAAACGACCCCTCTTTGTTTGCTGATCCACTTGTTTCCCAAGCGATTTCGCAAACTACAGATTGGTACAAGTTGGGCGAACAAAAAAGGAATCGCATTCGAGCCATTCTGCATGGCACTATGATGAAAGAAATGTATCGAATAACATTGCTCCCAAAGGCCTTTTAGTGACAAATGCCCCACGGATCTTCTTGGAAGATAGCGTGTTTAGGGAAGAAAGGGCGCAGATTGCCTGGCATTGCACACATGACTGGGCAATTCTGATTATCAAAACAGCACTTCGCCTTTCAGAAGCTTTATTAATTGAAATTCAGACAACAGAAAATCATATAAAAACCACGATAACTGGCTATAAAAAGAAACTTGATGAGTTCCATTAAGAGCTCAATGAATACAAAGATAACTTAGCCCAATCGAAAGTCCAGAAATTTCAAAAAGATTTGAAAAGGTGGTCCTACACAAAAAACTACCCCTATGCTAGCGCAGAATATACCCCACCAGATCGTACAAATTACAATTCTGATGCTTCAGATGACACCAATTCCAGTGGGTCTAGCTCCGGTAGCATGGGTAACAAACAGCGAGGCAGGGGTAGGAAATACCATAATATCCAGCAGTGGTATCCCTACCAACAACAAGGAAGGAGGTGAGGGTTTTCACCCCAATATGTACCAACAGCCTCCGTTCCCACCATCAATGGGCTGGAACCGACATTTTGCACCACCTACCCTTTTCCAACCTAACATGTATCCCCAGCCTTTTTTAGGGTCTGGCCGGAGGGGCAGGGGCAGAAGGAGAGGTGCCAACCAGGTATATTGGGACCCAATAGAATCTGTGGGAGACAACACGAGGAGCAAGACCCTGGAGCAGAGGGCAGGCCCCAGCAATGCGAGAGTTTGATTACCAATCTATCTTCCATAACTCTAAATCCAGCTGAAATCACAGTTTTGGAAAAAGGACTTGGTTTTATACCCACACCGCGTCTTGATCGGTTTAAGCTACATTGTGAATTAAATGATTTTTTTAGGAAACTTAGATTAACATTTTCTTTTGAAAACCAGTCTCCTGAGAACCGACAAGGCTCAGGCAGTGACACTGATTTCAGGCTCAAATCATCTTTCACACCCCCATCGCATTTAGTACCCGCAGAAATTATTGCGTTTGAGCAAGCAGTATATCATGAAGTGGAGGCACTAGTCGAACCGACGCCCTATAAAAATCTTACGGCGGATGAATTCAAAGCCATCCAATCACTTCAGAAGAATTCTGATATAGTCATTAAAAGTGCGGATAAGGGGGGTGGCATTGTTGTTCAAGATGCCTTAGCTTACGATCAAGAATGTAGACGCCTCCTAGATGATACCAACAACTATGTGGTCCTCAGTCAAGATCCTACCCCTTTTTTGAAGGATGAGATTATTGACCTAGTAATGACAGCGGAACGTGATGGCCTGATAAGTAAACATGAAGCCGATTTTCATCACCATCTCGGAAGGCAAGATTCTGTATTTCTATACATTACCTAAAACTCATAAGAATCGCCTTCCACCACCTGGCAGACCCATAGTTTCGGGTATGGGTTCTCTTTTGGAACCCTTATCCAAATATTGTGACTTCTTCTTAAAACCTTTGCTCCAGGCTACAAGTACGTACATTAAAGATACTAAAAGCCTCCTAGCCTTGCTTCTAACAGTGAAGATGCCAGAGAAACCTTGCTTTCTAGTCTCCCTAGATATAGAAAGCCTATATACTTGCATCCCGTATGACGCGACTATTAAAGTGTTAGCCGACGTCCTGGACCAAGCGACTTGGGATTACACCACTTCTCGCACATTTATTATTGAATGTGCTACACTAGCACTCAAACGCAACTGTTTTGAATACCAGATAAAATCTATCTACAAAAGACGGGTACCTCGATGGGCAGTACCTTCGCCCCCAGTATAGCGGGGCTGTACGTGTATAATTTCGAACGTACACACATCCTTTCTGCCACCAACCCCTATACATCCAATGTTATCCTGTGGCAGAGGTACATTGATAATGTGTTTCTTATTTGGCAAGGCCCAAAAGATAGTCTTCTAGCATTCTTTGATTGGGTGAATACGTGTGATCCACATCTTAAATTCACTCACCAATACCATGCTGACTCCATTGTTTTTCTGGATGTCACAATCACCAGGGATGCTGATCATTTAACCACCAAGACTTATTACAAACCTACCAGTAAGAACAATCTTCTTCACTTTTCGAGCTTTCACCCTCGTGCCCTTAGGGAAAATCTTCCCTTTGGCCAATATCTGCGTATTCGCAGAAATTGCAGCCATTTGTCTGATTTTAAAACACAATCTAAAGATCTGACGGCTAAGTTGCAGAAAAGAGGCTATCCGAACAGGATTTTAGACAAGAGTCGCAAGAGGGCAAAAAATCAAAACAGGGAAGCCCTTTTGGAGGAATACAACAAGGAGACAGAAACCAATGTCCCTCTGACATGTGTAACGACCTACTGTCATGTTCGGTGATTGCCGAGTCCGGAAAAGTTCCGCCGCTCAATACAGGAGACCGAGACCCTCACTTCCGGGCAGAAGCAGAGTCCCGGTCTAGTTGTTCGCTAGCCACTCGCCCTGCAGCGTATCCGGGGGAATCGCTTAAGTCCAGCGATTCCCTCCGGGTCGGCGCTTTGGATTCTTTCCATTCCAGGTTCGCGTCTTGCGAACACTCCAAGCTGGGGGCTGCCGAGTAGGGGACGCTTCTTCGACGGCTTTCCTAGCGTTCCATCTGCTGGAGCCTGATTTCTCCTAATCGCGCCTCTTGTCCTGCAAGCGCTGACGAGCGCCGACCTACCGCTGCCTTCCGACCTCCATTCTGCTCCGGCCGGAGCCGGTGCTTCTCCTAGCGCCACAGTGTTACCAGGTACCTTTCGTTTCAGCGCTTTTCTTTTGTTATAGGTTTTACCCGCGCAGGAGCACTTTTAGGTCCTTAGGACAAACTCAGGGGTACAGTTCTCCCCTCATGCTCGGTCACTTGCGCGCAGGAGCGCGGTTACTTTCCTGTGCTCTGTGTTGGGGCGCTTCTCCTCTTTACTTTTGCTGGCTCAAGCAAAGACACCCGAATGTGGTAACAGCAATAGCGCTGGTGAGCTACCTATGGGTGCATACCGTTGGTTCCAGGATTTATACACGCAACGACTCGGGAGTGGTTGTGCAAGCCTAACAACCACTTGTTGCATTAACTCTGTTTAGCGCAGGAGCGCTCATGTTATGTTGCATTCTAGACTAGGAGACCTCCTGCGTTCATTTGTCTTGGTAAGTGGTCTAGAGGTGTGGTCTTCTGTATTTGAGCGGATTGTGGGAACAGGACGTGGGAGGTGCGGGAACCCTCTAACCTGGTCTCTCTTGTCTCCCCAGCTGTTGACCACTGCCTCATCAAGTGCCTACAGCCGCGAGCCTCCTGTCATCCTTCCCCTTATAGTTTGGCTGCCTTCCCTGGGTCCATCTACTCCCTGCCGGGTTTTCACTTCTGCACAGGGTTAGGTGGGAACAGGGGCGGTGGCTCTTGTCGTCTCTGCGGAACCGCTTCACAAGCAAAGGTAAGCCTTGTGGGGTATCTGATACCTACAGTAGCATTTCGAATGCTGTGAGTCGTTGCATAGGGAAACATTGGAAAATTCTCACCAGTAACAGACACAATTGGCAAAAACCTCTATTCTCATACAAACGAGAAAGGAGCCTGCAATACTCTTTGGTTCATACCCGTCCAAAAATTAATGTTACTAGATAGGATCATGATGTGTTGACAGCCTGGGGCCTACCACCAGTGACTGGGCATTTCCCATGTGGGGGATGCAGTGTCTGCCATTTAACTACAACTACAAAGACATTGAATCTAGAGGCAGGCAAACTCTGACACCAGAGGAGCCATACAAATTGCAATTCCTGTAACGTTATTTATTTAATCATCTGCCCTTGCAATTTGAAGTACGTGGGGATGACCACCAGAAAGATTAAGCAACGTATTTGCTAAAATCGCAGTAATGTTAGATGCCGCAAAAGTACAACCAAATTGACCACCCCATTTTTTACAAATGAAGCATAGCCCCAATGATATCAAATGGACCATAATGCCCCTTGGTTCGACACTGAATTACGAGGACAAAAAGCCACATGTAAAAACTTAGAGAGGAAATGGAGGAGGTTCTATTCACAGACAGACAGAGAGCCGAATATAAGAAAGGCTTAAAAGAATATCACGCCCTAATCCGAAGAACGAAAAAAACATACTATTGCACCAGAATTAAGAATGCGAACAACTCCATGAAGGAAATGTTCCTAGTATATAGGGAACTGTCGGACCTTACCCCACTGGCAGCCCCGATAGCTGGATCAGTGAGAGCTTGTAACCAAATAGCAGAGTTTTTTGCCAGTAAAGTGGATAAAATCTATACGGCATTTCCCGAGGCAGCTAGAGTGGGTGATGGGAGAGGGGGAACTCCCCTAATTGCACAGAATAGCAACTGTCTCTCGGAATTCCTAGTGCCCGCACGGGAAGCAATATGCCAAATAGCAGGTAGCATTAAATCAGGATCACCGAATGACCCAGCCCCCCCAAAAAAACCTCTATGGCAGCCTAACCACTCTGGAGCCATATATTAGTCACCTACTCGCTCTCTCATTCGCATCAGGACAAGTACCCGCTGCATGGAAGAAAGCAATAGTTCTCCCTTTAAGGAAAAAGCCGAACATTAGCCCTGCTAACCTGGAAAACTTGCGACCTATCTCCCTTCTCCCCTATTTTGCCAAAATCACAGAGAAAGCTCTTAATAAACAGCTCTCTGCATTCGCGGAGACCAACGGACTGTTCCACCCCTCTCAGTCGGGATTCCGGGCGTTACACTCCACGGAGTCAGCTCTGCTGGCCTCAACGGAAGCCCTACGGAGACATGCGGACGAAGGCCAGACAGCGGCACTGATCCTATTAGACCTCAATGCCGCTTTCGACACTGTAGCACATTACACACTGCTACAGTGTCTTAAAAAGGGAGGAATGAGAGGCAAGGCATGGGAGTGGCTGAAATCATTCCTCACTGGCCGCAGTTTCCAGGTTGCTCAAGGACAGCTCAGGTCTAATGAAATAAAACTCAAGCAGGGAGTCCCACTAGGCTCCAGTCTCAGCCCCACTTTATTTAACCTGTATGTGGCTCCGGTTGGAGCAATCACAGACAAATTTGGGGTTGAGACAATAGCGTACGCCGACGACACACAATTGAATGTGTCGCTGACGCAACCAGAAGAGAAATGTGCGGCCAATTTCAAGAGCTGCATGCAGGAACTCGCCAAGTGGATGGCAGAAAACTGCCTCCGTCTTAACGGAAACAAGACGGAGGTACTGATCATAGGCAAATCCCCGTCAGTGTGGACCTCAGCGTGGTGGCCGGACGAGATGGGTGAACTGCCCACTCCCAGCAATCTAGTGAAATATCTAGGGGTCTGGTTGGATAAAAATGTAACCTTCGACCACCAGACCAAATTAGTGCCAGGCACCTGTTTTCACACACTTCGGGTCCTTAGGAAAACACTGGATCTTATGCCCACGCCGGTGCGCCAGACCCTAGTCCATGCACTGATAACATCCAGGCTGGACTACGGAAACGTTCTGTACCTAGGAGCCAGCGAAAAATGCGTTTCTAGACTGCAACGCATACAAAACGCGGCGGCCCGCTTGATTCTTCAACTACCCAGAATGGCATCATCACAAAAAGCCCTGAGAACACTCCACTGGCTCCCTGTTAGGGAACGGGTGAAGTTTAAAGCCCTCTGTATAGGACACAGGATCCTTCAGGGGAAAGGTCCCAGGTACCTGAGTAATTATCTCAAGCGGTATGAACCAACACGCCAACTAAGATCCACTGGAGTGGGGCTGGTACAGGTCCCGAAGGTAAAAAGAGCAAGAATGGCGGGGAAATCCTTCAGACCCTTGACTGCTAGGCTGTGGAACAAGCTGCCAGAAAAGCTGTGCTTGGAAAACGCGGAGCTTACATTCCGCAAAGAACTGAAAACATTTCTATTTCCCCAAGCTCCAGTGCATTAAATAGGCCCTCCCTCCACAATCAGCTCCAAAGGCGCAATGGGAAACAACAGCACTTAGTAGCGCGGGGACACACGTGCTGGTGTAACCAAGCGCTTTATAAAATTTATAATAATAATAATAATTGAGCAGATGAGACAAGGTACTGAAGGCAGTATTTTTGAAAAGGAACAGAGGTGGATTTACCGCCTTTCCACGTTTGCGCTAGGTCTCAATGATGCCATCCCGTGGGGCTCGGTCATGACACGCTGATTTCCGGGCACATTTGGGGGCACAATATAAAAACTTGTTCTTGACTATGTCTAGATCTTGTGTTACCTACCCCATGGTTCAAGGGCTAATTAAGGAGAGCAATGGCTCTCTCAGGTCAGGGTCATGATTGATTCTGGCCTTCAGTTGCATGAAGGTTGTCCAATGAGATTTTGTCCACGGAGTATTTGTCAATAAAGTTCTGGTTGTGAAGATAAGCATAAGAAAGTGTCCCTCGCTTCATTTACAATCTATTCAAGCGAAGAACAATATTGACACACCGTGCTCCGAATTTGTTGTAATTTGTTCAAAACAGTTGACACATTTACATACTGGGTTGCAATATTCACGTTATGTGAAAGAAATCAGCCCGTTTTCTTATGGTGCATACCGCTTTAAGAATTGAATCCATTTCGAAGTCACGTGGGCCACACTGATGTCGCTTACCTCTTTCCTAAAAACAACCGGCGCCAAGCACCATTTGTTTTCGGGCCGTGGATGTGACCGCAGTAGGTGTATCGGCGGGTTGTCGCTCGGAAAGAAGTGAGTGTTCTTGTGTGAGCGAAATAAGGTGCCATCTTTCCATCTAATGAAGAGAAACATATTTAAGATGCCAAATACGGTTCCCGAGCGGTTCAAGTGACCGGTGTGTTTTACTTTTACAGCGATTCTGGGCGTGAAGGTTTCCCCTGCCACGAGCCCACGATGTATTTATAACGAACTTAAACAGTGAGTCCCCCGACGTTCTGTCTATTTTTAGACAAAAATGTTTTAATTTCAACTTTCTTCCATGGTATAAGGTGTATTGTTTACCGGCACTTGATAAGGTGAACCTCTGTTGTCATACACCATTAAGGGTGATGATTCTTTACAGAAGGTGAATAATTTTGCAATGTCGTTATACATGAATAAAAGAGCCAGCCATTTCTTCTTGTGGCATGCAGAGATACTTATTAGAGTATAACAGCCTCAAGTCGAGCGGGCCTGTTCCACTTTCCGTTTGGCTTGACTCGAGTATTTGATTGTTCACGTGCTGAATGCGCGCGTTTCACTGGGTGCAGTCAATTATGTTACACTGGAAGACCTAGTCCACCCTCCTCAATTGAGGATGGGACTATAGCCTTTCTATCTCCTCAGGAATGTATGTTCGACTTTGCGATGCTAAAGAGGTCAAGTCACAAAATGTTTTTGTGTTTCTTTTCAGATTGGATCCCCCTACATTTACAAGGGCTCCTACACGGGAATTCCGTGAGTCTGTTCACTAAGTTAGTTGTTTTCCCCATCTTGGAGTTTGCGCCTTAGCGTGCGCCGAACACCAGCTGGGGTATGTATGGTCCTGACGAATGCTTAGCTGACACGGCTCGTGATAGCAGAAACATGTTGACCAATTTCTAACAATTTTTAGGACACGTTTGGTTCAAATTGACTCAACCAACTTTTGTCCTTTTCTCACTTTGTTTTTAGTAGAGATGAACTGTCCCTCTATTAAAAGGAATTCTCTATATTAGGGAACAGTTACACCTCCTTTTATAATTCACTCACTTTACTATATGGTACTAATGCACATACCTGTAACAAGAACCCAATGATGAAAACTGGCTACTGACTTCGTTGGTGCCTGAGGGTTCCTTTTTCTCAGTGTGCACTGACTCATTCCACCCAGTCCTTATTATTTGTGGTTGTGGTAATTGACTTTTTAGGTTTCGTAACCTGGCGAGGGGCGAAGCCCCTCCCAGATCGAAATCTGTTGTTTTTAATAGTGAGGTTAGGACAGCCTCTGTTTCCAATTGGCTAGCTCCATAAATGGAGGCTAGCCATTGGGATGCAGAGGCTGTCAATCGCGTTTTCTCTCGAAAACGCGATTCGGGGGCGTTTCTGGTGCTTTTTTTAAGCCCTGCCCCTTTGTCCCGGGCCGCGCTGCCATTGGCTGCCGGCCCGGGACACCCCCGTGACGTCATTCCAGGGCTGCGCTGTGATTGGCTGCCGGCCGGGACACCCCCGTGACGTCAGCCAATCACAGCGCGGCCCGGGACCTGACTTGTTTTTATTTACCGCCCGTCTCTTCTCACTCTCTGTTGTGCGCTTCTTTCCCATACTGTTGCCTTCACATTTCTCTCTTTCTCTCGTGCAGTCACCTCTCCATCTGTCCCTTTCTTTCCCGCCTCTCAGGACCTCTCCTTCACAATCCCCGCCGTTCCCGCCTCTTTCCTTGCAGCTTTTTCTGTTGCCCCCTCCTGCGCGCGGCGCCCCCTCGCGTGCTGCTCTCTCCTTCTACCCTCTCGCGCTCCTGTCTTCTCCCACTGCCCCCACCCTCGCGCGCGGCTGCCTCCCCGCTATCTCTGCAGCAGTTGACTGGGAAACGGTGGAGTGAGCGCGAGGCGATCCGGAGAGGAGGGAGCCAGGTGCGCGGAGGACCTGAACGTACCCCGGGGGGCCTTGCTGCGGTCCACAGGTGGGCGCGCGCACATTCCCGCCCCAGCCACCGAAGCTAGAGAGGCGGGCACTGGCGGCTTAGACACTGGGGCGCAGAGAAGCGCGTCTCTAGGCGCACTGTGGATTACATGCGGCAGTTTCCACCCTTCTTCTCGTGTGAAGGCAGCGGCGCCCCCATGGAGCGGTGAGTATGGGGAATGCCTGATATATCCGGGGTGGGGGCAGAAGGGCAGGCTCACCTGGACTTGGAGCAGTGGGGTGGATGGAGGGGTAGTTTATGGGAGTATGGCGGAAGGATGTTGGTGGTAGTAAATCAGCGCGGTGAGTGGTAGAGGAGGAGAGGGGTGGCGTGAAAGTGATGTAAGATGTTGTAGAAGGAGTAGTGGGTGTCTCGAGCAAGTTGCAGGAAATGGGATGTGTGGGGCTGCGGGGAGAAGGAAGGATGAAGGGAGAAGTGGTGAATAGGTTTGAGAGAGCAAAGGAAGACTTGTTTGGGGAGATGAAAGAGACAGTTGAAAGGAGTGGTGAAGAAGAGCTATTGGGAGTACTGAGGGAGTACTGAGGGAAAAGGGACAGATATACAGGGGAGGTGGAGGAGGGGGGGGCGAACTGAGGCCGTAGTAGTGATGTTTTGTCAGTTTTGGGCGATGGGTCTGGTTTGGTGGTGTGGTAGGGTGCATGGTGGTCAGGGAGAGTAGGGAAGAGGAAGGGACGTGGTTTAGGAGTGAGAAAGTGCGGTACTATGAGGGGGTGGGCGAAGGAGAGAGACTGATTTGGTGCAGTGAGATGGTTGTGTGAAAACAGGGAGGTGATTTGCTGGAGATAGGATAAAGAGATGGAAAGTGGCTAGGGCAAAGGAGGGCGATTTTTAGGTAGTGGCGTGAGGGGAGCGGTGGTGAGGAGGGCGGTGATTCGGTTATTTGATGACACCGGGGTTGGGGGTTGCGGAGAAGAGTCAGGTTTTATATATAAGCATGGGGGTTTAAAGGGGAGCACTTATCAGGTTGTAATACAACGGTCCTTTCTCACCGCTCGCCCCGGTGACCGGGTACTACCACTTGGGAAGGTTATCCACGACACCTCCATTAGTTTCCATTGGTAGCCCCCTCACACCCCGGGGTTAGCAGTAGCCGAGCAGCCAGGGCCTACTGCGAGGCGATGGCGTGAGCGTTGGTTACGAATATACTTTACACTACATATTCAAACATACGTTGTCACAGCAATGGCGAAAGTACAGCCTTGGGAATTCGCCAGCAAAAGAATGCGTCGATTATATATAGTAAAAAATCTAGACTAGTTAAAGTGAAAAACTGAAAACTAGACGAATCATGTTGCATACAACAAAATGTCGGACGTCCATCCTTGGCACTGTGCAGAGACGCAGCTACCTAAGTGCAGCAGTTGCTATTAGTGCAACAGGTGCAGCGGCACCTGCGCACAGGTGTATGATGGGTCCACTGAACCACCACCATGTCTCTCTTTCACTCCACATGCGGAGGCTGGAGGAGTAATTTCTCTTGCTTGAATTGAGGCCCATTGCACCCTAATATGTTACTAGTGCAGTCCAGTGGTACTTTATTATTATTTATTGATAGATGAGCAGTTATTATAAAACAATACTAACATTAAACTATTGGTTCCTCCGGTCACTGAGAACCGCTCAGGTGTTTGAGAATCACTCTGAGAATGACTTTGAGAGTCAGTCAAAGAATAGAATGTGTCTCAGTGCACAAGACAGGCGCATCAAAACTAGGCATTCGTGGCACCTCAATTGGTTCAGATGTTTCTGTGATGTTTTGAGCCATAAGTCTAGTAAAAGTCAAATAAACCTATTTTGAAAGTTGCTTGTTTGTTTAAAAGGGCTTTGGATTTTTTGTGTGCATATTTTGTAACTGTTCGACGGTGCTGAGGGGCCTACAAGGCTTGCATTTCCCGATTGGGATTACCAAGTGGATAAATAAACCAATAGGTCGCAAGTGGCCAGTTCTGTTAAGGTTTGTTTTCAGGGCTCCGGGTTACGTGAGCAACTTTTTTCATCATCCTGTATCATGGGCACCAGCAATTTAGTGGCGGGGGTCAAATTATGCTCAGTGTTAACTAAATTATATAGCAAGAAAAGACAGATTATCTGGCGTAATGAAGCGCATCTTGTGACAGTATTCTTGCATTATTTTGTCTTTTTGCTTCATGCTAACACTATATGGGCAAAGGTTCCGAATTATTAGTAACAGTTTATCACTCACATGCAGCAATAAGCAATCGAAATGTGATCAGTGGAACTTCGCAGGTAGGGCCTTCCTCTGCGTGGCAACTCGCGCCCCCACATTTTTGTTAATTTATGATCTGTTTGAGCTAGAATAATTATTTCTTTTGGCAAATCTGTAAATTATGCAGAAGATGATGGAATATGTGGCAAAAGAGGCAAATCTATAATTATGTTGAAAGCGCTGCGTCCACGCTATAGAATCACATAATTTAGTGGCTCTGCATGCATTTTAGGACTGGCTAATCGTAGCCACATGTTTTGTCTCTGTTGGGATTATGGGGAATTTGTGTATTGTGTTAGGAATACCGAGGTATCTTCAAATGGCCACAGGCCAAGTTATTTAGGTAACCTTTGGAACAATGTGGCCTCCAGGGTTAAGGGAAACTTCAGATTCTCTAGGGTGACAAATACGTTAAGAAACCTGCTCTGGTACTTGCCTACCTGCTGCTGGACCCTGACTGCCAGGTGGGCTGTTCCAAGTTGGGTTGGGTTGGGTTGAGTGTTTGAGTGCCATCAGACACAGCCACAGCGCATGAGACTAACTCACTACTTCACTCTCACTCACTACTTCACTCTCTCTCTATCTCACTACCGCTCTCTCTCTCTCTCTCTCTCTCTCTCTCAAATACACTAACTCACTTTCACTCTCTCATACACTACCTCACTCTCTCTCTAGCTCACTACTTCACAACATCTCTCTGTTTCTATCTCAATACAGCACAACTCTCACCCTCACTACCTCATTCTTTCACTACCTCACTCTCTCTCACTACCTCACTCTATATCTACTTCACTCTCCCACAAAACAAAAATAACTACATCACTACTCAAATTATATCTATAACACTATCTCACTCTCTCTCACTAACTCTCTCCATAACATCACTCTATCTTTTTCCATATCACTCTCAACTATAACACAAGTCACTCACTCAAAAAATAACTACAACACTCTCTCGCTGACTCACTCTCTATCTCACTAGCTCACTCTCTCTCTCCAACTCACTACGTCACTCTCTATCTCACTAACTCACTCTCTCTCTATCTCACTAAGTCACTTTCACTCTCTCTTAAACTACCTCAGTCCTTCTCTATCTCACTATGTCACAACATCACTCATTGTTTCTATCTCACTACCACCAAAATCACTCTCCATCACTAACTCACTCTTTCACTACCTCACTCTCTCTGTCTCACTACCTCACTCTCTCTATTTCTATATCACTAAGTCACTTTCACTCTCTTTCACTACCTCACTCTCTGTCTCTGTTTTCGTTCAGAGGTAAGCATTTTGTTTTTTGTTTGCTAATCTTATGTTTATTCTCTCTTTTCTAGGTTCAACATGGCCCGTGGCGATTCCCTTCAGCGATGTGCACCACTGTGCACGGAGTTGTTCAGACAGGTATGTATGTTGATTTTAGTTTATGTTAGAGGTAAGGCATATTTTTATTTTTACACTGCACTGTCCTTTTACTGCTGCACTCTCTCCTCAGCCTCTCCCTGCGCCATCGCTTCACTGCTGTACTCTCTGCTCAGCCCCCCCCCATCCAGGCTGCAGCCCTCACTCCTCCACTGCAACATCACTCACTGCTGCACTCTCTCCTCAGCCTCTCACGGTACCATCGCTTCACTGATGCACTCTCCTCAGCCTCTTACTGCACCATCCCTTCACTCTCTCCTCAGCTCCACTATACCGTCTCTTCCCTGTTACAGTCCCTTCACTGCTGCACTCTCTGCTCAGCCCCCCACTGCACCGTCCTTTTAATGCTGCACTCTCCTCAGTCTCTCACTGCACCATCCTTTCACTGCTGCACTCTCTCCTCAGCCTCTCCCTGCACTGTCCCTTCACTGATGCACTCTCCTCAGCCTCTCCCTGCACCGTCCCTTCACTGATGCACTCTCTGCTCAGCTCCCCATTGCATCGTCCCTTCACTCTCCTCAGCCTCTCCCTGCACCGTCCCTTCACTGATGCACTCTCTGTTCAACCCCCCATTGCATCGTCCCTTCACTGCTGCACTTTCCTCAGCCTCTCACTGCACCATCGCTTCACTGCAGCACTCTCTCCTCAGCCTCTCCCTGCGCCATCGCTTCACTCTCTGCTCAGCCCCCCCATCCAGGCTGCAGCCCTCACTCCTCCACTGCACCATCACTCACTGCTGCACTCTCTCTCAGCCTCTCACGGTACTGTCCCTTCACTGCTGCACTCTCCTCAGCCTCTCACTGCACCATCCCTTCACTGCTGCACTCTCTTCAGTCTCTCACTGCACCATCCCTTCACTGCTGCACTCTCTCCTCAGCCTCTCCCTGCACCGTCCATTAACTGATGCACTCTCTGCTCAGCCTCCAATTGCATCGTCCCTTCACTGCTGCACTCTCTTCAGCCTCTCCCTGCACCGTCCCTTCACTGGTGCACTCTCCTCAGTCTCTCACTGCACCATCCCTTCACTGCTGCACTCTCTCCTCAGCCTCTCCCTGCACCGTCCCTTCACTGATGCACTCTCTCCTCAGCCTCTCCCTGCACCGTCCCTTTATTGCTGCACTCTCTCCTTAGCCTCTCCTTGCACCGTCCCTTCGCTGCTGCACTCTCCTCAGCCTCTCACTGCACCGTCACTTCACTGCTGCACTCACTCCTCCTCCCCACTGCACCGTCCCTTCACTGCTGCACTCTCCTCAGCCTCTCACTGCATTATCCCTTCACTGCTACACTCTCTCCTCAGTCCCACTGCACCGTCCCTTCACTGCTGCACTCTATGCTCAGCCCCCCACTGCTCCGTCCTTTTACTGCTGCACTCTCTGCTCAGCCCCCCACTGCACCGTCCTTTTACTGCTGCACTCTCCTCAGCTTCTCCCTGCACCGTCCCTTCACTGCTGCACTCTCTGCTCAGCCTCTCCCTGCACTGTCCCTTTACTGATGCACTCTCTCCTCAGCCTCTCCCTGCACTGTCCCTTCACTGCTGCACTCTCCTCAGCCTCTCCTTGCACCGTCCCTTCACTGATGCACTCTCTGCTCAGCCCCCCATTGCATTCACTCATCTATCCATCCTTTCCCTCATCATTCCATTCACCCCTTCACTCATCCATTCATACTTTCACTAATCCATCCAGCTATGGCTTCCTTGTATAACACATTTTGTCTGCAAAATGTCTGTAATATACATTAAAAATAAATAGAAAAATAAACTATTTCCAAGATTGTCTTTAAAAATTAATCTAAGTGATGAGCGCAAAAATCTGTAGAACAGAGCTGGCTCTTTCACACCACACCTCCCCTTCACTCCCACCCCCTTTGAAAGGCTGGGGCCCTGGGCCAGAGTCCACTTTGCAGATGCCTTAAAAGTTCTCTGAAAAAGTAGAGCTAACTCTCCCAGGAGGGGGTTAATTCACAGCGCTGAAATGCTTCAGCTGCAGTGGGAGGCAAGGGGTCTCCTCTACTAAAACTGAAAGCGTGTCTAACTTTCTGTAAGGCGAAACCGTTGCATTGTAAATGCTTGTTTTACTAACTCCCCATTTTTTGTTTATTTGGTTACTCTTTCGTTGTTTGATATAGTAGAAGTGATGCATCAAACACTGCAAGTACAGACCTAGGAGACTCCCTGAAATGACTGAAAATAAAATGAACCAATCACTATCCATAAAATAACAAGGCATGTGGCATAGAAGGATGCTGGTAAAAACAACAAGCCCTCGGCATTGCGCGCTGTGGAAAATTCACGCTTGAATGCCTGAAGTCAGAAGGGTGGGAGGGAACCTTTGAAGTGTGAATCTCTCTGCATTGCTGTGGCGAGTCTGAAGCGCGTGCACGGGCACATGAACTGCATGGAATCCGAATCCGCGCTTGGTTCAAAGAGTTTGTTTCAGCTACAATAGATCAACATCTGCAATGTGCAAGCGCATTGGCAGAGGTCAACCTAAAAATGCCACTGACTAACTTAAGGAGAAAAAGCAAAACTTAACATATAGTTGCTATATAGTAGATAAGACACTGTTTATGTTGATGAAATGATGGGAAGTCCACTTGTCTAAGACTCAATTGATTAAACGCTTTCTTTCAAGTCCAGAAAAAAGTAACAAAATGTTTGATTTGTTTGAAATTGTCACACCACAACGATACAAAGTACTTCGGAAGCTATATTAGGGGTTAATATTTTTGACATGTAGCGATTCTTTATTCTTCAGTTGGAAACTCGCCTGACTTCTTATTTCCTGGTTTCAAACGTACAATCAGAATATAAAGGGGCATATTATGAACACATCTAACATGGGCTTCGATTGGAATTCATAGATCCTATTATCAGGCCATTATCGCCGCTTTATCGGCAGTTTCCTGCCGATAAAAACGG
The DNA here is from genome assembly GCF_964261635.1 of Lissotriton helveticus. Classification (NCBI taxonomy): domain Eukaryota; kingdom Metazoa; phylum Chordata; class Amphibia; order Caudata; family Salamandridae; genus Lissotriton; species Lissotriton helveticus. Next base: position 128,530,447 of record NC_136070.1, on the reverse strand, counting down.
CGATAATGTATCGCCTGTCCTTCATAATATGCCCCAAAATTCCATCTGGAATCTCAATTTGGAAACACTGCAGCCTGTGCTTGGCAGAAAAAAAATTGCAGAGCCAGAAAAAAATAAGTCATTAAAAAGACAGGAAGGGCCTCATTTATGCTCCACCCGAAAGTCACTTTTTGTGACATTCCGAGGCGCAGAAGCCTGCGTGATATTGATCAGGCAGCACTAAGCCTCTCTTTTGGCTTAATGCTGCCTGATAAATTTCAGTCACTTTAACACAATGTTCTGCCTTAAAGGGGCGTGCAAAGGATGTTGCAACATCCATGGCCTTTTGACACTGCCCCAGATTTACGAAAAATCGTAAATCTGAGGTAAATCCGAGGCAGTGCCAAAAGCTTATGCCTCCGCAGGGGAGGCGCAACAGGGAGAAATATCTATTTCTGATCGTTTTTCCATGTGTGGTGCATTCTGCAGCACACATAGAAAGAGGAAAAACCTCTTATGATTATTTTTGTACAGACTGGTTTCCCTTCCTGTACAAAAATAATCATCCCCTCAATGCAGGCACCCTTGCATCATAGTGCAAAGGTGCCTGCGTTGGCGCAGGCAGCCCATTGTGCGCCGGCGCAGGGGAAAAGGACAGGAATGCGCCCTATCATATAGATACTGCACATTCCTGCCCTTTTCTTTTGCCATAGGGAAGGCGCAGTAGGAAGGCCTGCTGCGCTTCCCTACGCCAAAACCTCATAAATGAGGCCCAAAGATTTTTGACAAACAAATCAAACAGTATAACTTGCTGAGATTACAAGTACCCAAACAGAAATCTTGCAAAGTGTTATTGCTAAACAGGGAGAGCACATTGATAGCCTGATATGTGAACAGAGTGGGATTAGTGAAGGCTCACCCAAATGTTTATTGGGTGTAGTACTAGTACATTGGGAGAAAAAAGTAATAGTCATCCCTTGAATGATTGTAAAAACGTTCAGATGCATGGTTAATATTATTTTTAAACATGTAATTCAAGAAATCTAATCAGTGGACCAGAAGTAAACAACAAAAGAAGGAAGTGATTAATAGGCATATGAGCTATGTATTAGAAGAAACACGTGTACTTCTTGGTAATCACTTGGCAAATGCAGGTATTTCATGCACTGCTGCTGGGTGGAGTTTATGGTTTTCGGCAAATGGTCCACAATTTAGGTAGAGACAGCCGTCAACAGAAGCCAGCTCTGTGTTATATAATGTGTCAAAGGATGTTTAATTTGAAACATTGCACAAGTTACTACTTGTGTAACGATATATCTGTAAGAGACATTAGTTAGTGATAGATTCCTTACCTTAGAATATCCGCAGGCGTCAGACTGGATCCGGAAATGTTTGCGTAGCAGTACCCTTGCGCGTCGGTAGGCGTCGTCTGCGGCTCCGCGTCCGTCGTCGGCGCCGTGATGACGTCGGAGTACTTAGACGGCGCCTCCGCGTGCTGACGTCAGTTCTTAGACACAGCTTTTCCGCCAGAAACACAGAGCCATGTTAAAAACCAACACTGGTGCCATTGAAACTAGGGCCCTGAAAGGGGATGACCTTAACCCTAGATATCGGTTCGCAGAACGGGGAGGATGGGTGAGTCGGTAAGGAATCTATCACTAACTAATGTCTCTTACAGATATATCGTTACACAAGTAGTAACTTGTGCATCTGAAAGAGACACGTTAGTGATAGATTCCTTACCTTAGAATAGATACCCCAGCAATACCAACCCCGGTGGTGGGTCTGCGAACCAATAATCACACCAGAAAGTCCTGGAGGACGGAACGGCCAAAGAAGCCATCCCTCCGGACTTGACTGTCCAGGCAATAGTGTCTTGCAAACGTGTGCAGCGAGGCCCACGTAGCTGCCTGGCAGATGTCCTGCAATGGCACTCCCCGGCCCAGGGCAGTTGTAGTCGCCGAGGCCCGAGTGGAATGAGCCCGCAATCCAACAGGGATCTCCTTTTTAGCCAAGGAGTAACATGCCTGGATACACAAGATGATCCACCGGGAGATGGTCCGCTTGTGCACCGCCTTTCCCTTCTTAGCGCCCACGTAACCAACAAAGAGTTGGTCATCCACCCGGAACTGGCGTGTGCGATCCAGATAGTAAGAGAGCGCACGTGTTAGGTCCAGACGGTGGAGCCGCTCTTCCTCTTTAGAGGGATGCGGTGGCGGAAAGAAGGTAGGCAAGGTAATAGACTGCCCGATGTGGAAGGCTGTGACAACCTTGGGCAGGAAAGATGGCCTAGTCCGCAACACAACCTTGTCCGGATGGACAGAAAGGAAAGGGGGTTTAGATGAAAGAGCCTGGAGCTCACTCACTCTCGTGGCAGAGGTGATGGCAACCAGGAAAACAGTCTTTAGAGTGAGAAGGCGGAGAGGACAGTTGTGAAGGGGCTCAAAGGGAGCGCACATCAGGAATGTAAGAACAAGGTTCAAGTCCCACTGAGGCATCACAAACGGAACAGGAGGGAACGTGTGTGGGATGCCCTTCAGAAATGATTTACAATAGGGGACTTGAACAAAGAAGGTTGATCAGGCAGCCTTAGAAAGGCTGAAAGGGCAGAAAGGTAGCCCTTGATAGTGCCCAGAGCAGAGCCCTGCTGAGCAAGAGAAAGAAGGAAGAGAAGAACCTCAGAAAGAGGGGCAGAAAGTGGATCCACAGCCTTTGCTGTGCACCATGCCACAAATTTATTCCACCTGCAGGCGTATACGGAATTTGTAGAGGGACGCCTGGCTGCCAGAATGACATTACACACTTCAGGAGGCAAGTCAAATGGCCTCAACTGTCGCCGCTCAATCTCCAAGCATGGAGGTGGAGACTGGACAGGTTCGGGTGGAGGACCGTCCCCTGCTGCTACAACAGAAGGTCCTCCTGAAGAGGCAGACGAACCGGGGGATCGACTGACATACTGAGTAGCTCTGGATACCTTTGTGCCCAGTCCGGAGCCACAAGGATGACTTGGACCCGGTCGCGCTTGATCTTATTCAGCACTCTGGGCAGAAGTGGTATAGGCGGACAGGCATACAACAGACCGCAACTCCACTCGCGTCGAAAAGCGTCTCAGAGCGAGTGCCGCCTTGGAAATTCCAACGCGCAGAACTGATCTAACCAAGGCTCTCCCCACTGCGAATAGATCTAACCAAGGCTCTCCCCACTGCTGAAAGAGGCCTTGTGCCACGTCTGAGTTCAGACGCCATTCGTGATCCATCATGCACCGATGGCTGAGCTCGTCCGCCCTGGCATTCAGGGAACCTGCCAGGTGTTGAACCACCAGGGTCACGCCCTGATGTTCCAGCCACTGCCAGAGGCGCAGAGCCTCCTGGTAAAGGGTCCACGACCCCACCCCGCCCTGTTTGTTGCAGTACCACATGGCGGTGGTGTTGTCCGTGAACACCTGCACTACACTCCCTCAAACAGAGGGGAGGAATGCCTTCAGTGCTAGACTAATCACCTGCAGCTCCAAAAGGTTGATATGGAGCTGGGACTCTGCCAGAGACCAGAGGCCTCTGATCTCCGCCTCTCCCATGTGGCCTCCCCAGCCCTGGAGGGATGCGTCCGTCACAACTACGTGCTCCGGTTGGGGAAGGGAGAGGGATCTGCCGCTGACCCATTCGCGGTCCGTGAGCCACCACTGCAGCTGTCTCGCAGTGCCCTCCGACATCAGGACATGGTCGGAGAGGTTGCCCTGATGCTGGGCCCACTGAAACTTCAGGTCCCACTGCAGAGCCCGCATCCGCCACCGGGCGTGATGCACCAGAAGGATGCAGGAGGCCATCAGCCCCAGAAGCCGCAGCGTCAACCTGACCGAGATCCGGGATAAAGGCTGAAAGAGTGGAATCAGAGCCTGAATATCCCGAACCCGCTGTTCGGGTGGATAAACCCGAAACTGCGCCGAGTCGAGAACCGCTCCGATGAAGAGGAGCTTCCGAGAGGGGCACAGGTGTGACTTCGGCACATTGATGGAGAACCCTAGCTGGTGCAGGAGGTCTGCCGTTGTCTGGAGGTGGCTGACGACTGTCTGGGGCGAGCCCGCCTTCAACAACCAGTCGAGGTAGGGGAAGACAAACCCCTAACCTGCGCAGATGAGCTGCGACCTCCGCCATCACCTTTGTGAACACCCGTGGGGCGCTGGTAATGCCAAAGGGGAGCACGGTAAACTGAAAGTGCTCGTGGCAAACCGTGAACCGTAGGTAGCGCCGGTGGGCCGGCAGGACGGGAATGTGGAAATAAGCGTCCTGCAAGTCCAACGCTACCATCCAGTCTCCTGGGTCCAGGGGAGCTAAGACCTGAGCCTGTGTCAGCATTTTGAACTTCCCCTTCCAGAGGAAGCCGTTGACGTTCCGGAGGTCCAAGATAGGGCGTAGGCCCCCTTTGCCCTTCTTGGGTACCAGAAAGTAGTGGGAGTAGCAACCACACCCTACTTCTGGCCCAGGAACACGCTCGATGGCCCCCTTGGCCAAGAGGGCCGTAATTCCTCCTGCAGAAGTTGCAAATGATTCCCCCGATACACGGTGGTTCTGCGGTGGCATGGCTGGAGGAGTCGCCTCGAAGGGGAGGGAGTAGCCCCTTCGGACGATTTGCAGCACCCACCTGTCCGACGTGACAGTGCGCCAGTGGAGTAGGTGATGGCGAACCCTGCCCCCCACTGGTGACACATGGGCCTGAAAGCCCGGACTAGGCGGGTTTTGAGGCGGATGCTGCGGGGGAAGGTGTGGACTGTCCTCGCCGTTGTCCCCGACCGCCGCCACGGAGGTTTCCTCGGCCGCCACCGCGTTGGGTATTACTCTGCGGTTCGTTGCTGGCAGCACGTGTGGGTACACCACTTCCTTGGCAACGAAAGGAGCAAAAGGCACCCGATTGCTGGCGCCGGGCCGAGAGGCCCAAGGACTTGTCCGTAGCCCTGGAGTCCTTAAAGCGCTCAAGCGCATGGTCTGCCTTGTCGCCAAAAAAGGCGACGTCCATCAAACGGCATGTCCATGAGTGTGTTCTGGACATCAGCCGAGAAGTTGGCGGACCTCAACCAGGCTTTGCGCCGAATCGCCACCGTCGTTGCCATCGCTCTGCCCAGTGAGTCGGTGGTATCCAGTCCACACCGGATAGAATAACGTGCCGCATCTCGGCCTTCCACAAGGGCTTGGCCGAGTTTGGCTCGTACCTCCAACGGGCATTCTGGCAGCACGTCCGCGACCGTATCCCACAGAGAGTGGGTGTAACGGCCCAAGAGGCATGCGGTGTTGGAAGACCGCAGTCCCAGACTCAGGGAGGAGAACACCTTCTTGCCGTATTGCTCATACCTCTTGGATTCCGTGTCAGGCGGAGCCGACGGGAATGCGGTCTGGGAATTGGAGGCCTGGATCACCAGGCTCTCAGGAGTGGGGTGGATGGACAGGAAACAAGGGTCGCCTGGGGCCGGGCGGTGGCGTCTGGCCACGTTCCTATCTACAGGCGAACCTGTAGCGGGCCTGGACCAAGAGCCCAAAAGAACGTCGGTCAAGGCCTCATTAAACGACAGCAGAGGCGCAGCCGAGCTTGACTGCGGTTTAAGGACCTCAGTGAGGAGGTTAGTCCTCACGGCCGCGACAGGGAGTTCAAGGCCCAAGGCCTTGGCCGCCCGCGTCAGCACCACACTGTAGGTTGCCCCCTCCTCCGTAGCCACGGTAGGAGGTGAGACAAAACCAGTGTCTGGCGAGGTGTCCAGACCACTGGCTTCCCCAAGTTCACCTGTCCAGTCCTCCTGGGACTGACACGCCCGTGTCAGAGGGTCCTCAGACCCCTCCCAATACTCCTCATCACCCATCTCCTGGTACTCAGGGGTGTCAAATGATAGGGCCGGCTCATGGAAGATGAATTCTCCGAGCGGCGCCGGAACCGGAGCGAGGGAGGTATCAGGGACGGCGCCGGAGGTGACACCTGCGGGACTGGCGTCGGTGAGGTCGTCAAGTCAACCGGCGACGACCCGGATCCAGAAGCGGCCCGCTAGGGCCCCCAGACGGGTCCGCTGGGCCCGAAGGCACCGCGGAGCGCATCGGAGGGGTGAGGGACCTCATGGCCACGAGGAACCGCTCGATCTCCTCCGGCGTCGCGCGTGGCCCAGGGACCAGAGGGTGTGGGGCCGGACGCGACGCCCTCGACTCAGACGGAGCCGCGTGGGCGGTGTCACCCGAACCCCCGGCCGCGTCGTGCGAACATCGGGGGGAGTCGGAAGAGCGATGACGTCTCTTCGACTTCTTGTGCTTACCTGATGACTTCGACCCTGAGGAGTGATGTCGACTCCCGGAGCTATGGTGGCTCCGCTCCCGCGACTGGTCCCTCGACCTCCGTCCGGACCGGGACCTCTCACGGAGCCCGGCCGACTGCCGGAGCTCTAGTCACTTGCGGGACCGCTCCCGTCTAGCTTTTGAGGTTAGGGCCCGGCAGTCGGAGCAGGTCTTGTCGTCGTGGTCGATGCCGAGACAGTGGAGACACCGGCGGTGAGGGTCGGTGACCGACATCAGTCGGTCGCAATCCTCACAAGGCTTAAAACCTGGCATCCCTACCGGCACCGTTCGGAGTCAAAGACTCGAAGGAAAGATCAAAAAGGATCGTAAAAAGTTTTAGTAAAAATATGACTAAGGTACCACTTTTTCAGTATCTGCGCTGCTGGCGGGGAAAAAAGAAGAACGGACGTCAGCACGCGGAGGCGGCGTCTAAGTACTCAGACGACATCATCACGGCGCCGATGACGAACGCGGAGCTGCAGACGACGCCTACCGACGCGCAAGGGTACTGCTACGCAAATATTTCCAGATCCAGTCTGACGCCTGGGGATATTCTAAGGTAAGGAATCTATCACCAACGTGTCTCTTTCAGATACTCTGATTTTATGTATGAAGAACACTTTCTTACCCATCATCTCATGCCAATGGGGGGGGGCATGCCAACGAGGGGATGGCAACCATTGCAAGCTGAGGCACTTCAAAACAGCGCATTTAACAGGATTCTAAACTTACGGGGTGGCTCCTCCCCTAAGGCGAAGGAGCGTCACCCCACTGCTCTCAAAGAGGTAGAAAAAGAAAATAATTACATAGTTACTAAAAAAAAATTCCACAGTTACAGGGCTGGGTTATGGCGGGTGGGGCTAATATCACACCCTAGTGGCGAGGAGTGTTTTGCGCACATGATGGTTTGGCCGGCTAAACAGTCATGCACACTTAGACTGTTCGCCACCGGACTGTAATACAAAGCCTGGGTGGAGCATATGCACAGGCTCCCAGTCCCCATCAGAGCACCAAGCCACAGTGCTCAGACCAATCACAACGCTACTGACAACAACATTGTGAGTGGCTTATAGGATGCCTGTGTGCTTTTTGCTTCCGATACTCGTCAAGAAGAGAAACGACAGAGGAGAGATGGCAGCAGTGAACAGGAAGGTGTTTTTTTAAATATATTTTTTTCTTCACCGCCCTGCCACCCCCGTTCCCTGCCAGCCACCATTCTAAATTGATGTTATACTCTACATCACATTTAGCCAGGTTGTCCTCCCAGACGAACAAACGGCTCTTACGTGGCAAACAGGAGGGAGAGCTGTGGGAAAAACTTATGCCACAAGGTATGAAAGAAGAAAACAATAGATTGAAAAGAACATCAATACGTTTCGACTATGAAAAAATGCAAGAGTTTTCAGACTGGTGCCTTAAAATTTTACAGTATGCTTATCACCTTTATTGCTGATTGATACCAACACACTGAAATACAAAGCCTAGCAGTATAAGATGTGCTTAGTTATCGTTTATAGACAGTGATTACAGAAATGCAAATATTCACAAAACACCCAAAAGCTAAATTTCAGTGTATTCCTTGTAGCTGCCCATTTCCTCTCATTGGCAAAAATTAAACCAATCAGTTGTGTGCAAATCTATGTAAACTTTAACAAAACAGGTCCGCAAAGGTCACTCTAGATTTTTGCAGGTGTCTTTTACAAAAATGCCTGGAGACTTGTGCAATCAAGAACACAATCGTTCTCAGATACTAAAAAAACCTGCTTTGAGAGAACTGTAATCCTCTAGGTCTCTCGAGCATGAAATGCAACCCAGAATAGTTGTTTTTACCACCTGTACATCTGTCCAAAAAAAACAACCACCCTTTAACTTGCTACAGCAGTGTCGGCTGGGGTACTTGTTCTGTTTAAGATCAACAGGAAGGCTGCAGTGAGTGCAGTCTACACAAGCCGGAGACCATCTGTAAATCACACAGGGTTATACAGTTTCAGTGCCATGCTCCTGAACTTACAATATTTTATCCCACTTTCCCCACTGGAAAGCAGGATACTACATATATAAAACAAATGTAATAAAAAAGTTAAATTCAAGCTATTGTATATTAGTTCATATTGCTTCATTATTGTATAAATGCATATCTTATTCATTTACTCATTAATACCTATACATCACTACACATTTAATCATGCATAATTAGAGTGCTAGCTCTATGGGACAGTGGCTCTGCCTTTTCCAATCACTTTGCATTTCATCACAACTTCCTCAAAACACCTATGCAATGGGAGAGGAGCAAAGTGTGCAACTCTCTCGCACAAAGAGGGTCCTGTATTCCAACAGATACCAGGCCAGAGGAGTCTGTGCTTTGTGTACAATACTGTAAGGTTGGTGTGCAACATCCACCCTGCCCGGATGATATAATTTGATCAAATGCACTTAAACAGGCTGAAGGGGCTAATCATACTGGTAAATCATCAGCCTACATTAAGAATGAACACCAGTCTTGATCGAGAGTTAACAGGAATCATAAAAGGAGGCAAGCTCAGTCTAGAATGGAAGACTCTCCAACCTGGTACTACATGCATCCTTCAGAGCATGATGTTCCTACCTAATCCATAATTCTATTTTAGATCTAAAGGATTGCATCTTTAGTAAACATTCATAAACAGCCATCACACCACAAGAGGTATCTTGTTATTTAGCCATCATTTCATTGACCCATCAGGTTATGGTATACAATGTGGACAAAACATCGCATTGTAGGTCTCAGAGCACAGCAGGCACCCTTCATGTCAAAAGATATCAAAACCAAAACCTCAACTCAGAGGCGTTCTCTCGCCGAGTTACGTCCTTTAAGCAATGTTATGGTCAGTGCTTACGGACTGGTTAGAAGAAATCAGATTCTGAAAAGTCATTCTTCACATTGTTAGGTTGGTCAAATATGAGACGGAAGGGGCTAGATAGTGTACCAGATAGAGGTCTTCATAAATTCTAGAATTTGGGGATAGCAGTGAGCTAGGTCAACATTATTGCTGTCTGAATTGTCTAACAAGAACATGTACTGAGTGATGTATGCCAACATTTGGGACTAGCTGTGAAGATGATTTAGGACACAAATCAGGGGTATTTATTTGTTCCCCTTAGCTTGTATGGACGTGGCTGGGATAATAAGTGTGAAAAAGGTCAAATTAAGCTATATTAAAGTAGAAAATCTGGGTCATTGATGTGACTTCAGAACTTCCGAATGACTGCTCTACAAGCTAAAACTAACCAGATCGCGTGAAAACCAGGTCATCTCTGCCACTTGAAAATACCCTAATAAAATGAGAGTAACTGGAACGATCAATACCACAGCAATGCTGTAAACTCGGACAAAGCCAGCCATTAACCAATGGTTCTGGCTTCCCATCTTGGTAAGATAACAGTTCAATTAAGATATCAATGTTGTGAGTAGTGAACACATTTATCAAACTCTTAATGCATGCCGGTGGAGGACATTAGTTCGATATCTACAGCAGGATTACATAATGCTTCAAACAATTTAAATATCAAGATTTGAGGTAAATATTAAGATACAAGTATAAATATATTTAAGTCAAAAGAGAAGAAAACACTTTTTACTCAGACCTTCAAGGAGTTCCCTCGATTCTGTTCTGTGATACTTAAATGACAACCTTGGTTTTACTTTGGAAACACACTGGGGAATCCCTTGTGTTATAAAACAGATTTGTTCATCACTGCTCTGCAACCAGTTTGTGCTGAGCCCTGGGCAACGGGAGGGCCACCTGTGAAGAATTAGTAACTTTCTTTTACTAAAGTACCAGAATATGAAATATTAGGTGGCCAAACAAATGGCAGAAATAAGCTCTACAAATGCTGTACCAACCAGAAATGTTCAGCAATTGAAAGTTTGAGTAATCATGGACCCTCTACTCCACTGAGTGGGGGCAATGTTCCAAAGAAGGATAGATCACCATTTCCAACCGCTGCACAAAAGCCTTATACATCAGGTTTGACAGATGCAGGTTTCGCCCTTCTAATTACAAAGCAGCAACTGCAGCATCTGGTTGCACTACGGGGCACACTTTTACAACAGATCTAATTTGGAACTAAGGCACAAGAACTCTCATCCCACTGGGCTTCTAGGCTGCACACCAACCTACTGTACTAGACTGAACAGGGCTGATTGAGCTCCCTCATACATCTTAGGCTCACTCACTCTGCCTTATATGAAGCTAGCGGACTGTCCCCTGCACACACCTCACCACACCAAGCACCACAAATGCATTTGGTTATTACCTTTTGATCTACTCTAAAGTCTCGCTGAGACAATATATAGCGATCACATGCAAAACAGTTATTGCTACTAAACCTATACTATTTAATAATTCATGTTATGGCTTTGATTGCATCAGGTATTTTTCGTGTTCCTATATACTGTGCTATTTTGCATTCCTGTTTCAGAGGTATTTATTTTCTCTTTCACCTAATCTAGGCAACATATTTACTTTTTCTAGCACTGTTTTACTGAAATCAACGCTTCTAATAATATTACTACTACCACTACTACTTTCGTGCATTTTGAGTCAAACCCTGTGATGGATGCTCGAGGGCCATCCACAGACATGCCGGAAAAGACTCACCACCTCCATAAACACATTTTAAAAATTATTTTAGATATATACACCAGAGTGCAATTTGTTCACTTTAAAAACAGATTAGTGAATCATTCAGACCTTAAAAACAGACGTGCAAATCACTAATTCTTTAAATAAAAAAAAGGCAACCATTCATTCTTCTCTTTGAACAAAGTCACAACCAAGTCGAGGAATTAAACATTTTCCCCTTAGGTGGGTGGTTAACAGATAGGGTTCATGGAAACTGAAAGGTGCAGTATCCTTTTAAGCAAAACACCTACCCGAACACATTCTTTCTTCTTTATCCTTTACTCTTCGGATTTCCTATGTTTTAAAAAGCAGCCTTACCCTTCTATGCAGATACGCTACGGTTACTGTAATCAGTTTGGAAGCGTGTGGTAACTTCAAACAGTGATGAGTAAAGAACAGACATTCCTCTACTCGCCTGCTCTTTATGTACTCTCAACTTCAACAGCTTCCATCTTTGATGAGAGCATCACATTCTGCAGTCGCGTGTCCATGCAGCCAAAGCCCCTCCGAGAAGGACACGGCAGTAGATGAACTACTTTTGGCCAGGAAGGAGGATGAAACAGAGACAGAAGGCAACCAGCGGCCATTTTGGCTCCTAAGAGAAGCATCATCAAGCACCGCCTCCCGTGGTCCGTTAACCTTAAGGATTGGTGAGTATTCAATGAATAGAACCAATATTGTGTTTATATTTGTTCAAATGTATACAATATTTGTGCAAATGTAATCCGCTTCAGAAGAGAGCCCCTGAAGCTGTTGCTTTCTGCCTAAAATATCAGCAACATCAGCAGTCACATGGAGAGCACATCTGTTCCCTCACTATTGCATGAAACGCTTGTTTGGAGTAGTGCTTGCTGCAGTCATTGAAACATTCACATGTGTTCTTTGCAATTTTCGTTAGGCCATTTCAGATTAACTCAGCCATGCGTTGTCCATAGGAATGAATGGTTGCTTTTTAACTTCAAAGGTACTGCATCTTCCTACTATATAAGTGACACTTTCTTTTGCTCTTTCACGCTCATTTTTGTACAAATAGTTTTTTTTTGTCACTCTGAAATTTTAAAAATTACACCTAGGATATCATGCACTGGTCCTAACGTGGCACTATCTGCTACAAAGCACTAATGCTTATGGAACTATGCACAATTCAAAATGGAAGACATTGGTGATTTTGTTGTTCTTAGACAACGTGTTACATCATTTGTCCACAAGTATTAAAATATATATGTACAAACATACTGATATATTGCACATGCCCGTCATAATTCTATTTTTTTCCGAGGGAATGGGGTCAGATTACCACGGATAAATTCTCAAGGGAAAGAAGAAAACTTACACATTAAGTGCAGGCAAAATGGCCATGAGTGTTCACGTTTAGAAGAATAGTGTTAAATTTAGGATGCAAGTGCTTGATGATCTCTTGAGCTTGCTCACGATTGCCCCAGGTGGTTCTGCAACACATAATTGATTCAAATCCCTGTGCCATCCTCTACACTGTCAGGGGGCAAGTAGCCACTTCTCTTACTGAGATTCTGGAGCGTTTGCCAGTGCGGAAAGTGCCCGAACTTGCTTCACCATCTTTCATGGCAGAGGGACAGCTTTCTGGCCTTACAATCCCTGCAACATAAAGGCCTGCTTTCAACAAAAAACATCGACTGAGACAAGCCCATGTGATGCAATCCAATATAGCATGCACTTAGTAGAAACAACTGGGTGGGATAAATGGCAGATTTGGCAAGATTTCTAAAAGGTACCTCTTGGACCAGCTGGACAATTTGAGGACAGAGGCATGGGCCTCCCGGCCTCCTGAAGGTTTGGCTTAACCAGCTCTCTACAAGACCATTTAATCGCTCACTCATAAAAAATAGTGCTTCAAACCCTTTTTAAGGGACCAGTAACAGCAACTACAAAAGTGATTCTTTATCAGAACTGCAGATGGTTACGCAGAAGAACAGTGCAGATTATTCCCATAGAGAGCATTCTGACATCAAGCAGCTTTTTTTCTATGCAAATTCTTCCAATATAGTAAGAGTAGCTTTTAGTCCTCTCTCCATTCCTGGTGACCGCATTACAGTGCAGTGTGTTAGCGATATAGATGCATGAAGCCAGAAAAGCAAAGATTCAGTTACAAAGCATGGTCTAAAGGCAGGAGTACATCAACTGCATGTAAAAGCAATTATCAAGCCCCGTGGCATCAGTCCGAATCCTGATTTCAGGTTCAGGAGGGCAGATTTTTCTACCAGGGGCCATTAACAATGCCATGTTGGGGTCCTGTAGCTCCTCATCCTGGGCAATGGACAAATGGGCTGATTCATGTCTTAAGAACCGCACTGACATTTTGGGTGCAAAATAAGGATTGGAGAGGACTAGGTAGAAACACTCTGCAAGCACCCACAAGGAGGTGACTCTCTTTGTTTTCCCCTTTGCAGTGGAAAAGAAAAAAAACATCTTTGTTCTCTCATTCATCTACCTTTCGCCAGATACTCAAAGATTACATTTGACATTTACTAAATTTGGATGCTAAACCTAGGTCAGGGCAATTCTAGTCTGCTGTCCTTTTCCAATGCAGCACAACTCAACATACCTAGCTACCCTTTCTTGTCAGTGGTGATAGTTTACAGATTCTCCTACAACTCACTGAGATTGAAGACAAGAGAATGTGTTCATGTTTGGATCTGGAGTGTCATTGCCAGTGTGCCAACTCAAATGGGAAAATAATCCTATTTTTTTTCTATAACTCACAAAGCATGCTTCTGTGTCCAGATCTTCTCTAAGCCCACCCTTTACCTGCTTGTCATTGTTTTACCGTTCAATCAATTATACATCTCTTGCTTGGTCTAAGCACTGAACTACAGTGGCTTTTCGAGAAGCACAATGTATGCAAATAATCCTCAAGCATCACTGCAATCACATGAACCAGGTACAATTGTCCAAAAAATGTTAAAGCAGGATCCACAACCAAAACGAATGACCTTTCTTCCACTGCGAAGGGGATTAGTAACTTCTCCAAAGAAACTTGCTTTATGCCTTTGACACTTTTCAATCAGGGTTGTTCACATTAATCATGAATGTCACTCGATTGGCCATCGTCCGTGCCAGTCCAGCTTTCCCTGCAAAACAAACTCAACTAAAAGAAACAATTATACTATTATTACTGTCTATGTAACAAATTTGCTTAGTTGAATTGTGCCAACTGGCCATCACACTGCACACAGAAATCCTGACACATGATCAAAATATTGGTTTCTGTGCATACATGGCAAGCACGGTGAAAGCAAGCCACTTGCAGAAGCCGGTCTTCCTCCATCATGAGCTACTCGCTCTGCTATGCTTTACATTATCAGAGATGAAGAGTGTGTCAGGTAGCCTTGTTGGTAATGTCCAAAATCACCAGCTTAGAAGACCATCCAAACAGACCGCTCCCATCATGCGGTTTCAGACCTAGGCTGCTGTACGGTGGGATTACTGGATGGTCCTATTGACATCAGAGAATTAATTGCAACATTACGGGGGTGTGGATCACTGGTCGTTCTTTAGATCCGAATTCAACATGCATATTTCGAGGTAGTCCAGGAAGGGTACTATGTTTCAGTTGTTTCCTTTCTATTTGGATAAGTGGAAAGGCTTTGACAGGGATTGCCCAGCATTAGAGGGGCTGGAGGCACAGCAACATCTCATGGTAACATAGGCTTGTCTTCAAGTCTTCATAAGGCGATGACAGACGGGGTTCTCCTCAGGTGCATCCCAAGGTCTACGAGTATGGCTGCGTTCTCTGCCTCTGTGGTCCACACAAGCATGGCGATGCCATAACTCACACATTGGGATCATCATGTGCTGCTCTGCAACAAACTGAGGCAATCAACCTATAAAAAAGTTATATGATAAGTATCAGGTACGGAACATATTGCAAAGCTAGAAAAAAAGTTTCTGAACAAGTCGGGCAACAGAAAAAATCTCAAACCTAATGGTGATAGCTGGTTAATAAAACAAACAAAACGCGGACAACTAATCCTTTTCAGAGTTGTTCTCTAACTTTGTGCATTGCGTAAAAGCCACTCCTACATCTGTTTAAATCAAACACATCAAAAATATCAATTCATCCTTTGGTATTCCTTATATTATCCACTATTCACAATCACCCAACATACCACTCAAAACAAAGCCGAACTCACAGTGGGGAATATAGTTGTCAACTCAAAAATAGTGTGCCAATTACGCAACGGTAATAGTAGAAATTGTATATCTCTATTAAAATGTTGTAAATGATGTTATCATTATTAAAAACAAGAATCACAAATTTGGTCGCATATATTTCATATCTATGTACAGAAAACACAATATTAATAACATACAGCAAAGAAATTGTCAGAGCTGAATATCAAAAATAAAACAAATAGAAGGAAGAAAGAGGAGTATTAAAAAACAATACACTTTGTCATCACAGAACCATATCCGTGTTCAAGAGGCGTTAAGACTGGAACCCAATGTATTGACAATTATTAAATATCTATTGTGCCGCCAACAACACAGATTAGGTATCAAGGCACCAACGCATTTCAATGGTGTTGTCAGGGTAAGACCATCTTTATCAAGACCGTGAATTATTTATCAATTTATTTTGAGGGTTTTATATAGTGCGAACAAGACTCTTGCGAGTATCAGAGCGCTTTACAAGAAAAATGTAAGACAGAAACTAAAATGTAGCAAGAACAAGAGATAGGTGCAGCCATGGTACAGAACTTGAACATGTAAAGTCAGTTATCATGGAGGAACAAATGTCAGCCGATTGAGGACAAATACATAGATAGGTACAATAGTACAGGAGCTAACAAAGGTCAAGATCATGTGAATTGAACCATGAGGATCGCTTTCACTTCTTTTTTGAAGGAGGCAGGGGACGGGTTCGTTCTTGTTTACGTGGGCAAAGCGTTCCAAATCCTAGGAGCCATGCCAGAGAAGGAGTGAGAATAGGTTTTTTTCTTGGAAAATCGTTGTGGTTTTAGAAGAAGTGTCTTGGCACTCCTGGAGATTCTGCTGCCAGCAGAGAGCTCCAGTTTCTGAGCTAGATAGTGCGGGGAATTGTGGTGCAGGGCTTTGTTAGTCATACAGTGATTTTAAGATGAATTCTAGCTTCAAATGGTAGCCAATTGAGGGCTCTGAGGTCAGGAGATATGTGTGAATTTCTCTTTGAGCCAGTGATGAGTCTCGCAGCAGAGTTGATGGTGGCTCTTAATGGGGCTGTCGATGACCTTGGGAGGCCGCATAAGGTTACAGCACCATATTCCACTCTAGGTATAACTAGGGCTTGGACAGCTTGTTTGAAATCAAAGGCTGGCAGAAAGGGTTTCAGTTTTCGCAGGGTCCTCAAGTGGAAGTTGGCTCCTTTAGTGGAAGTGCTGATGTGCTTCTGCATCTTTAAATTACTGTCAAGGGATATCCCAAGTGATTTAGCTGAGTCGACGATGAGTGGTTGACCTTTGAGAGCTGTTTGGTGCTTCAGCCAATCAAGGATAGTGGGAGGTGTGTTAGGAGGGGCGATTAGGAGGAATTCAGTTTTGAGGGAGTTTAGTTTCAGATGATTTTCGGCCAGCCAAGTTTGGGTTTTTTGTAGAGTGCAGTTGAGTGATTTGATGTTGAGTGAGTGGATCTTGATATAAATTTGGGTGTCGTCTGCATACATATGGAAGTGGGTCTTGGTGAGGCTGAGAAGATCTGTAAGAGGTTCCATGAAAAGGTTGAAAAGGGTTGGTAAGAGAGAGGATCCTTGTGGAACTCCCAAGAGTAAAAATAACAATTGATGGACAGAATGCAGAACAATGTCATACATTCACCCCAGTACAGAGATCTGGGCCTAAATCCATAGTTTTTTTTTGCACTCCACACCACCCCAGGTCAGACATGGCCATATGCAAATCAGCCTTGACCCTGTGCCTCATGGGAACAGTCCAGCCCGAACTGCCAAGCCATGTGTTTCCTGGACCGGAATCAAGCATCCAAGGACCGGTTTCTGGCTATCAGCCGTCATCAGCCTGGATAGCTTGACTCCAAGAGTTACAGGCAAAGGATTGGACAGGGTTTGGTTGACTTTGAATCTTTGGGATCTGTTTTTAAGGAAGGAGGCGAACCAATTAAATACGGTGTCAGACAGTCCCATTCTGTGTTTCAGGAGTTCAGGCAGGTTGTCGTGTTTGACGGTGTCAAAAGCAGACAACAGATCTAGAAGGATAAAAAGACAAGCTTCATTTTGGTCCCGAATTTTTAGAGCGTCGTCAATTATATGAGTCATGGCTGATTCGGTACTATGACCTTTTTCCAAGAGTTTGGCTAACGTAGGCATGTTAGAAATCGGCCGATAGTTATTTAAGTCTGAGGGGTCCGCTGTTGTCTTCTTTACGATTGGCGAAACCTGACCAGTTTTCAGGATGCCTGGAATGATTCCTTGAAGGAGGGACGTGTTTACGATCTTGGTCCAGAGAGGTAGCAACAGGGGAATTAAGTCTTTTAGGTAGTTAGCCGGGAGCGGGTCTGTGAAATGGTTGGAAGGTTTTAGAGAGGTTAGTGTCTTTAGTAAAGAGTCTTCACTGTACGTGTTGAAGTGGGACCAATTTGCGTTGTTTTTGAGTTTGAATTTAGGGAGGATGATAGTTTGCGCACCATTCAGGTCCGAAGATGCATTCTTATCTATGTCTGAGATGGCTAAGAGGTCCTTGAGTAGATCTGATTTTATGGATTCTGTTTTAGAAGCTAAAAAGAGGCAAATTCTTCACAATTGGGTAGATTAAGAGGGATGGCATTCGGGAGAATGGGTATGCTCTTAGTTTGGGATTTAAAAAAGGTCGAAAAGCTTTTTGGGTCGGTTCTTGGCTTGGTCAAGGTGCGACCTGAAGAAGTCGGTTTTAGACTTTCTGATTTTCCTAAAGTAAGAGTTTCTGGAGCGTCTTAGGAGCTTAAGGAGATCAGCTGAGGGAGCGGCTCTCCACCGTCGTTCAAGTAATCTGAGAGAGCGTCTATCTTCATTTAGCCTCCCGTCATACCAGGGTTTTGAGTCTTTTGTGGAGACTCTTTTCAGTTGGAGAGGGACAATGTTATCAAGAAGATTGTTCATGGAGTGAAAGAAGTGATTGGTTATACCCTGGACATCGTTTAGGTCATCCGGGGGGCATAGAGGGTTAGAGTTAGTTAATGCTAAAGGGATAAAACCAACGTTTTTCAGGTTTCTCTTTCAGATCTTAGGTCTCAGGGGTTGTGTTGGGAGGAATTTAACATCTTCTAAGACTTGGAAAGTGATAATGTGATGGTCAGACCAATCGCAAGGGAGGATTGAGTCAAGTAGTGTGAGATCCACATTCCAAATTACGAGGTCAAGAATAGCACCTTTGTCGTGAGTAGGGATGTTACATATTTGGTTGAGATTGAGGTCAGCGAGAAAGGCTTTGAGGCTGTTTACCCCAGGGTCGTTCTGATCATCCCAATGTAGGTTGAAGTCCCCCAGGAATATTTGCTTATGTTGATGGCTATTTGACGCAAGAATATCCATGAGTTGCTCGATGGATGTGAGGTTATCTCCTGGAGGGTGGTAGAAAGTGTGAAAAGAGCAGATTTGTTTGTTATTACTAGTGATGTTAGGGGGAGGAAGCTCCTATGAGCGAAGGAGGGCATCAATTTCTATGGTAGAGAGAGGGTTTAACATCCTGTTGGGGCGGGATGAAGCATTGGGGTGCGGCACTGAACTCCAACGAGGAGTGACCTGGTAACTTGCAGGTGGATGTTGGGTGTGGCTAGAGTTCTTGGATCGGGGGAAAGATCTGTATTCCTGTTTGTTGCAAGAAAATTTGGGTTGTTGAGAGATCAGATCGGATGTCAGATTTGATTTGTTGTAGGGCTGATAGTATCTGGTCGAGATTGGGATCAGTTGTAAGAGTTTCCAAATTTAAAAGATGGGCAGAGGAAATAGGAGGAGCACTAGCATATTTGGGGTCGATTGAGGGGTAATCTTGAACGGGGGTAAAACAAGGTGTTCTATCTGAGAGTAAGACAATGGAGGGGGGACCGGGAAGGTCAGGGGGGGGGGGGGATCTGAAGGACTGCTGAGTGATCAGTGGGGGTAAAGGTGGTGTTGCTAGGTAGATGGGGGGGCTAAGGTTAGTGCTGAAGGGAGAGGTGAGGTATGTGTAGGGTGAGGTGGCAGAGAGACGGTTAAGTCGAGATCAATAAGGGTAAAGGTGGGGTTGACCGGGTAGAGAGGGGCAAAGAGGCAGCTAAGACGGGAACACAGGGGGTAGAGGTGGGAGTAGAGGTGGAGTTAGAGGGCTGAAGGGAGGTGTTGGGAGAGACTGTGAGGTGGGAGAGTGGGGGCTGGCGAGTAGGGGGTGTGGGCTGGAAGATGGTAGTGCTAGAGTCTATGGTGGTGAGTGTGAAGTAGAGGGGCTGAAAGGTGGAATTGGGAATATGGTGGGGGGCGGGGGTGTAGGGTGAGCTGCCTGAAAGATGGTTAATCCATACTTAGAGGGAATTAACTCTCAAATGGTGTACATTAAGTAAATCAATGCAGTACACCCTCTGCTTGTAGGAGCACAAATAAAATGCTTCCTATAGGATACGCTAGTTTATATTCCCTTAGTGGTCTCACCCAAAGCTCTTAAAGCGGAAGTCTTTCAATATTTAGTCTGCAATTAGTCTAGATATATCCGCTGTGGTTTCTTGTCAGATATATTGAATAGTAGTACCACAATGCTCACCACAATGGCTCTTACTCTTGAATACGCCATTGGTGTGGCAGGGTATGCTCAGACGTGAATCCCTTGCTCACTTTGCCACTGGATTCAAGCAAGCCGGGCTGAAGACGGCTGGAATGCCAGAAACCGGTCCTCGGAAGCTTGTTTCCGGTCCAGGGAAGGCATGGCTTGGCAGTTCGGGCTGGACTGTTCCCATGACGCACAGGGTCAGACTGATTTGCATATAGCCATTTCTGAACTGGGGTGGCGGAGAGGGGTAAAGAACGGTGATGGATCAAACCCAGATCTTTTGACTGGGTGTGAGTGTTTGATTGGTACAGATGCTCCGTCCATCACCACCCCCTTTTGTACCGCTGAGTCATCATAGAACGCTGCTGCAATGCAGTCTCGCCGTCACGAACCTTCATCCTGAGAAGGAAGATAGGTGCATCCATGGCTGCAATAAGCCTGGCTTCCTGACATACAGCAACAAGGTATGGCGTTCGGTAATTCCAACCGACCTGGCATATAGGGCACTCACAAAAAGCTCTCTCAAGCATATAGGCAAGTAACTGTGGCAATATTATGAACAATTACCATGATTGAACAGTTTGTGCTTTTCACTATTCTAGTAATGCTTAATAGTAGGTCTCATCTTTCTTACAATCACAGTTCATGTTTTATTTACAAAAGACTGTAGCCTTTCAATAAACATCTGAAAGTGAAATATTGGATCTTTTTTTTGGGAACACATTGGGCATGCAAAAGTAACAAAACAAGAGGGTAGATCTGTGACCACAATGTCCTTGGGAATCTCAGGGTCATGTTCTAGGTTACGGATAGCATCGACAACTGTAGGTTTAGGAGTTT
This sequence comes from Lissotriton helveticus, assembly GCF_964261635.1. Lineage (NCBI taxonomy): Eukaryota > Metazoa > Chordata > Amphibia > Caudata > Salamandridae > Lissotriton > Lissotriton helveticus. The sequence goes on along the minus strand of NC_136070.1, from coordinate 128,509,918 downwards.
AGGTGCGGTACTGTGAGCGAGCCAAACAGACCAACATTTACTGATTAAAAAAGAAGACTTAGTCTCTGTTTTATGACATTTTGTTGTTCTAAATACACAGTTCTACTCTATTTATAGGAACCGTATATAACACATGCTTTATAACCCATTTCTTCTGTGCTGCAGTCGAGCAATGAGCCATTACGTAACTTCCGGGGGGCTTTTGGTGGTTCGGGTGGGGGGGTTCGGTTGCATACCAATACCTTGTAATGTCTTTTTGTTACTATTGAACTCAATCTTACAGATTCTTTACTCGTAGCATGTATCCCTCCACCCGCCGAGGTTTCCCAGTATTAGTATTTTTGGATCCATCTGGATCGACCTCCCAGTCACTTCAGCCAGTGTCCAGACTACCGGTTTCCAGTATATATAAGTACCTCTGGGCAGTCCCAAATTACATGATAAAAGAAGCTTTTGCAGAGTCACACCTGGTGCATCCCAGGCTGGGGAGCATACCCATCTTTCATAACCTTTCAGGGCAATAATAACATATTTTAAAATATTTAAACTGCAGCAGGCATAGGCGGGAGGAAATCGCTAGCGTTCGAGCTGCCATCTTTGCCTCTGCCCAATCATTGCCTTCCAACAGGCTCACATCTGTCTCCTATTTTCGCATAAATATCATCAGCAGGCCCAGGGACTTAACAAGCAATGAGCAAAACAGTTGTGATAGCCTCTTTGTTCCTAGCTCCTTTATCACCATTTCCACCTCCAAGTGGTTATACGCAGTGAACCCAGTGCTTAATTTGAAAAAACATTTTTTTTAAGTGGGTTTAAAGTTTTTTTCGGACGTTCACAGCCAGTGATATCAAATTTCGGGATGCCAAATACAAAGGATGCCTAGTCTGGATTCCACCTCAGGCCTTACAACCCATCCCTAGACACTCCCTGCCTGTTTCTCTCATAGGTTCTTTTTCAACCTTGCTTTGTACCTTTGTCACTGTTTTTTGCGTGCCCGTTGGTCCCCACTGCAACCACTGGTTCACATTAAGGACTCCATGAACATACACTGCCTGATGGATTGCAAAGAACAGTGATGCCCCCCCCCTCCCACTGCAAAAAAATGCCAGTCAATATGTACACTTGTGCAACGAAAACAACACTGGCTGCACAGAATAACTATTAGGACATAAAGCGTAACACTGCACAGTGAATCTGTCATGATTCATTTTTAGGAACTGAATCATTTACACCAAAGAATGAAAACCTAGATGTATATTACTGCAATACCCTTGTTGCTCCTCCATGTACTCCAAAGAGCAATTAAGTTGCCTGCCTGTAACTAGTGCCTTCATGTAGGTTGTTGCTCCTACAATACCAAAACACTTCACATATAGTTCAAGTGAAAACCAAAACAAGGTAAAGTGAATGCTTTCTATCCCTCGATTATCAGTTGTTACTTTGCAGGTTTTCACAATGGGAGTCATTGCATGGCAGCCACTACTTTGGGAGTACCTCACTTACACCTGTGTTGGCAAGGTTATGAATATTTAATGTGGTATCAATATGTTTTCGGAAAAAATATTAACTGTCAACCATTTTAAAGCTAATGTGTATGTATATGTGGGTGTGTGTGTATATATATATATATATATATATATATATATAAATACATTTAAAAAAAAGGTTATAGCTTAGTTATAGTTAGAAAAACGTTTCCCTCTATCGAAAAAAACTTAAAACCACCCAAACTTTAGACGTTCTAAATTTATAGTTAGAATAATTTGAAGGCAGGAGATCAATTTTAAATGAAAGTTACAAGTAGCGCACATCCATACACACGCTTTTCAGCTCGCTAACCAGACAACACTTACTATATATTGGCGTGGAGTAGAGTGGAATAGTATACAATGGAGTGGTGTAGACTGGAGTGGCGTACATTGGAGTGGGTAGAGTAACAGCGTACAGTGGAGAGGCATACAGAGAAGTGGCACCCAATTGACTAGCATAGAATACAATGGCATTGAGTGACAAGTAGTAGCATGAACTGGCATACAGTGCTGTGGCATATGGTGAAATAGCATACAATGGAATGGTGTATAGTGGAGTATACTAAAGTGGCATGCAGAGAAGTGGCATACACTGAAGTGGTATAGAGTGGAGTTGCACACAGTATGATAGCATGGAGTGGATTGGAGTGGGTAGAATGGACTAGCGTATGGTGGAATAGTGTACTGTGGAGTGGTGTAGACTGGAGTGGGGTACACTGGAGTGGGTAGAGTGTAATAGCATACAGTGGAATGGCGTACAGTGGACTGGCGTCCAATGGACTAGCGTAGATTGCAGTGAGGTGGAGTGACAAGCATTAGCATGAAGTGGCATACAGTGTAGTGGCATACTGTGAAACTGCATACAGTGGAGTGGCATACAGTGGAATAGAGTATACTAAAGTGGCATGCAGAGAAGTGGCATACACAAGTGGTGCAGAGTTGTATACAGTTTAATAGCGTGTAAGAAAATGAGTTACTAATCTGTAACTATGGTTCTCCACTATTGTATCTTTAATAGATTCACATGCTTGAATCATCCCAGTCGTCGTAGTGGGAGTCTCACGGTATACATATAAAAGCAGTAGATAAAATTACCATAGGTTACCATGCAATGAAAAGTCAGTGCAATAGCCTATCCACCTATTTAAAAAAAGAACCAAATCCAACTAACAGCCAATCAGGTGACGGCACCCTCTAGAACAATCCCAAGAGAGGCTAGGTTCCACAGATTTTCCAGCACAAGTGTGCAATTATAAACCTTAGAGATTAAAGGAAGCCTCTCCGGGGAGGAGGGTGGGTCGCATGTGAATCTAAGAAAGATACCAACACTGAAGAACTGTAGTTACCGGTAAGTAACTCGTTTTCTTCTCCAGTATTGGATCTTTCATAGATTCACATGCTTGAATCAGAGTAGCTAGCAGTTTCATAAACATGCATGTTTCATAGTACTGTAATATAAACCTTTGTACCTTAGAAGATGGTGGGTTATAACATACATGCCAATATAAAAACATTAATGAGATAATACTTAACATATCAATCATGAGATCAAACAGACAATAATGGCCAGGGGAACATACTATCAAACAGACTCATGTAATTTGAATCTTCAAGAGAACACAATAACTAGTTTATGGTTGCCCACCTCAGATTATGGTTTGCCACCAATAAACCACAAATATTTAAACATCAAACAGAAGCTCGGAGAGGCAACATAAACAAGCAATCAAATATAAACAGCACAAAGGCTAGACACAAGCACATAGGACGAGAGGAGATCTTTGGATTTTTTGATCCTTTATTTAAAAAAAAGTGTGAGATAGAAAGCCAATACAGCCAACGCATTTCACCCGTGGCGGGCTTCTTAAGGGCATTCAACGAGGAGAAAAACGGACCATCCACGGTATGCGCCAAGGGTAATCTTTACTATAATCCAATCCTGGCAAGACAGTATTGAAGAGTGGTGTGTCTCATGTAGAGCCTCAAAATAATGCTGCAGAAATGCGATTTTGTAAACGTAGAACCTGTTCTCGCTGGAATAAAGTCCAGACTGCCGTAAAGGTGTGGAACTGTCCTCCACATCTTAGAGCACACCCGTATCGTTTTTGGGCCTCACGACCGGGCAGAGTCAATTAAAAAATGTCTACACGACATGTTGCATCATCGGAAGGAGCTGTTGTGTGTATATACCGGATCATGCCCCTTCAGTTTTTGATGCGATCCCCAAACATCATAAAATTGCTGCTGAGATCCATCCTGATACTGGCACATGGACTTTTGCCAATTGGTTCTGGACACGGTTTGTTACCTGGGGCTGGAATCTGTTGACAGTTCTGTGTATATTATTTGCAATTCTACTGACATGCTGTCTATGTATACAATGTGGTCCAATGCTTTGCTCCATCTGTATTACTGCTTGTACACCTGCTAAACGTGAAGTTGTACAAATAAATGCCCAGTATATATTAGACAAAGAAGTTGATCAATTGATGCAAATCGATGTAAGTGACGTATATTTGGACTCCTCTAGAATATGAATGTCTTCAGCTAATGTTAAAAGGGTCGTCTGTGGAAATTTGGCAGAGATCGCGGTTAGCATTTAGCTGAAGCCATTTTTGTTTACGGCAGACATTTTGCCGACCATGTGCTCTTTCATTCTTCTCTGTCGTTTGCCCTTGTATTCTGCTACAAGAACTGACTATACTTAGTTTCCGCTACTCTGAGCATGCCCCGAGGGGTCTGTAGCTGCCCATGCACCTGTTTCGGTTTGTTACTGTCAGGATGTTTCTACTAAAGTTAGCAACTGTTAGCTCCTCCTACTTTGTTGACTGTGCATTTTTTGTATGACCATCTATGTATGTAACTCTCGTATTTGTGCTAGTACTGCCTTCTTTTGAGCCCCTGTGTGGGTATAAAAGACCCATGGTTCTTCTACTCCGTGTGCTACTTCATACTCTACCGAAGGGTGTTGTGTGAATGTAGTTCCACCTCATGAGGTTTAATAAACTATCTCTTTGACATTTCAGTTTCCGTACCAACTTCTGTTTACTGGTCTGAGGACTTGTGTGCAGAGAAGGGCGAACCCCTAGCACTGGTAGGTCTTGCTGAGACCCACCTCTACACTCTTTTTGGAAGCACATACTTGTGCTTGTGGCGGCATCCACCTTTCGAAAGCGAGCAGGGGTGCGCCACAAGCACGAGTATGTGCATCCAAAAAGAGCAGACTGCGTGCACATGCACGCAGCACTCCCGGGCTCTATCTCTCGCTCTCCTCTCACTTTCTCTATTTCTCTTTTTCTTTGTCTCTCCCCCTCTTTTTCTCTCTCACTCTTTCCCTTTTCAAAATCTAAAATGATAAATCTAAATTTCAATTGGTCTTCTTATGGACAGTTTGCTGCATGCGCTCAGAAGACTCACCTATATTTATATCATTTCTGTAACTGGCCCTCTCCCTCCCAAAAGTATTCCTCTATACGGAAAGAAGAATTAAACGTACACCCACAGCCCTCCAAACAGTTTACAGCTACTAACATTATTTTATTTGTAGTATATCTTGCGCTTATGTTTATTTTTTCAGATGTACTGAAGACTTTTGCCATCATGCCGTGGCAGCTACTAGGCTCAGAATGTTGTGGTATATCTCAACTTGTCCACAGCGCTGTACCATGCTTGCACCAACGTTCGCTGTAGCATCATGCATCACAAGCATGCCCACAGCAAGGTGCCATGCATGCACCAATGTGTGCTGGAGCATCATACATTGCTTGCATGCCCGCCGTACCATGCTTGCACTGACATGCACTGTAGCATCATGCATTGCTTGCATGCACTACAGCACCATCCCATGCTTTCATGACCTGCGGTGTACCATCATGCATCGCTTGCATGCCCCACAGCACCGTGCCATGCTTGCACCGGCGTGCTCTGTAGCATCATGCATCGCTAGCATGCCCCGTAGCATGATGTCATGCTTTCACGGATGCTGCCAGGCCCCCCCCCCCCCAATGATGCTATTTTTTAATTTGCTCCCGTCACTTGGCAGCCAGAGTCCTACACCCTAGCTCTGCGACAGGCTGCGTGTTCAGCCTTCCCAAATGAATGCATCTGCACAGTTTGGAGCAGGTTGGCTGGGTCTTAACGTGGCTCACCTGCCCCAGGACTCAGTACTCCAGGCAAAAAAATAAGAAAAATAGATTCCTTTTCAACAGCCCTGCCTTCAAAGGCCACCGCTTCTTTCTCAAACTCTGCGCTAGTGTGCGCGTGGTGAGGAGGTCCACCCCGGCGCCAGAGAGGTTTCTCTCGACTCGTGCCTTCTGCCCTCCCCGTGCCACCTTCCCTCCTCTGCAGGGATAGGCTTTCAGCTACTCCTATGACCGCTCCCCGCCGAAATTTGTCCTCCTGCACAGTTCTTACACGTTCTTGATGCAGCAGAGACGATTCACACTGCTTGCTAAGGGCAGTTCTCCCGCTCACCACAACAGGCAACGAATGCACAATGTGCTGCCACTCTTCCAAAATCACCCAAACCCGTCTCTACCCCACAAAATACCTTCCCTCGCCCCTATGAATTCTTTACCACCATTTGATGGCACCCTGCCTCCTATGTGGTCTGTCCATCTCTCCACTCGGAAATATCTGGTTACTGTTGTATTGTTTCGGGCTGTGTCTCGTTTTTTTATCCCTCTGCCCCACACACATCTTCCTTCATATAGGAAAAATAACCTCATGCCATAATTACCCTTGCCTTCAGACCTCCTGCAAACACCTAAACAAGTTACCACACTTCCTACAGCCCATCTGCCCGCACTATCAGTTGTTCAACTGGACCTCAACAACACCACCACCTGCTTCTGTAATAAATCCCATGGCATGCCCATCACATTCAACATACAGGTTTTGTCCCGAAACACACTTGTATCCTTGGTGGAAAGATACCAGGAACGAGGTAGTATGTTCAAGACTAGTTTATTCAGTCTTCAAATCAGGTTACATATTAGATGACTCCAGTCAGCCTAGTGCGGTACCAGCCCCACCAGGAGCAGCCTCCCCAGCTGCTCAGCCCATCTCCAACTGCCACATTCACCCGCTCAGTCACCCAGGCATTCCACACATCACAGGCACACCAACATTCTAACACCAAGACACACTCTGGCTGAGCAGCTAGAGGCAGCAGGGCTAGAATACATGTTATATAGTTATGTAGGATATACAATTACCTATTTTTCCTTAAACAAAAGAAAACAATTACTTTGCAATACAATTACATTACAAATCTCAAAGATGCAGCAAATGGAAAAAGCATCAAAGACGATGGAAACATTAAAGCAGGAGAAAATCAATAATAGAACAAATTACTAACTCTAGAATGCAGCGATGAGAAATCATTACTAGAAAATATTTCTAAACTCTAGAAAGCAGCGCTGAGAAATCATTACTAGAACATATTTCTAAACTCTAGAATGCAGAGATGACAATAATATATCAGAGGAGAAAAACACGCAATAAAGGAAAGATGGTTAAAATAAATACAACTTAATTGCAAAATCCCCCATCCCCCTTCAAAAGAGAAATTTTAAAACACATCAGAACATTGAATTAAGTTCCAAATACTCTGTGCTAAAGGTAAAATTACCTAGAACTTAGTCCCAAAAATAGGAAAAACCAACCAAATGGGTCGTCACCCATATTTCCAACCATAAAGGTACTGTGCACAACTAAAACAGGGATCCCACAACCAACCGTAGGAGTTCACCCAGATACACACTTATGAGAACAAACTCATGAAGTAACCTCCTCGTGAAGATTACATACCCCAAAGTAGGAGTAACACACTAATAAACTCTTGAAGAAACCCAGTCGTGGAAGGTACATACCCCAGAGTTGGAGTAGACACTTTCCCATTGAAAACAAACAAAATGGGGACTGAGGATTAAGACCATCCCTCATGTAAGGGAACAGTGAAAACCACACTCTAAACACTTTAACCCGTGGCATAACAACATTAATAGGCCGTCAGAAAACATAATAAACTCTAAATAGAATCAGATTCAAAGGAGATCGAGGACTCCACGTTGTACCATAACTCATGTCGGCTTTAAAAAAAAACCTTTATTAACATAAGGCACGAACACCGTGGTTGGCAAAACGATGCAGTAACACATTCCGATGAAATAAGAAAAACTGCATTGCTTCAGAAAGGAACCACTTGAAGGTGACACCACAAGATGGCAGCACTTTATCGACGTCGTACAGAGTGGCTCACGGTGCGTCCATGCACCAAACGTCCAGAAGAGCCGAATGACGAAGTAGAGACTGTAAACTGTGCCGGAGGACTGCTCGTGACCAGAAGCTCGCGCAGGTAATCGCGTGAATGCAGATTTGAATTTGAAACCTGGAGAATAACCGTCAGCAGTCCGGCGGGGCTCCCAAAAACCATTTTCAAAGTGCCTCGAAAATACACCATGTCACTGGTGAACAGCAAATACACCAAAACGATTGCCACGCTGATTGTCACATGTGAGGCAGAAACACACGCTGTGCATGCAAAACACATCCAAGTCGCCCGCAAAACTCAGCAGCGGCACCTTGTCCCACTTGAAGTAGTCTGACTCCACAGCGTCATGCAGACTGGCAAATGTGTGTTTTAAAAAAAAAAAAAAAACTATTACAGCTATCATTATCTCCAGGCAAGATGTAATTTCCACATCAGCACAGTCACTTCAAGCAGGCTATGAAGACTGCAAAACTTTTGAAACCGATCGTTAATAACACTGTCATTGTAGTTTTAAGGGCTCTTTGGATCGCTGCAACTGCCATTAAACACAACAAAAGCTAACTTCCTCTGTGCAGCCATTCCACGCAGTAAAATGTTGCTACTACAAAAACACACTATGTGTTGTCACTACAAGCTGTTAGATGAGTTCTTGTTCTTTGTAACTGCACATCCCAAATTAGTATCTTGACTTTAAATACACCATAAGCTCAGGAGAGCGCTGTGAGTGTAACTCCACCATCTGGTCCTTTTTTGACAGAACATCCCAAAGAATTGTGCCTTGAACTCTTTACAGTCACTTTACTTAAAAAGGCACACTTCACACAATAGTGTGATGTGGCTGGTACACTAACACCTGGTTGTAGCGACGCTACCCATCCAACTCGCAGTCAATCCTGTTCATTACCAAGTGGCTGGAACTCCAGGTGAGGTTGTAGTTTAACTACTCCACTAACTCACTGTAGACCGCTGTGGCTGGAACATCCTAAATCGGTTGTAGCTCTGCTACTCCTCCAACTCGCAGTCGCTGTTGTATTCCCAGGCTGTAGTGTCAGTTTGTGGTGACACTGCTTGTTGGGGCTGTCCATTAGAAGGACACTTGTGGGGCTGGCGCTGGCTTGCCTGGAAATACCTTCTTTTTTTCTTGAAGTTGCTTGAAGGATCTCTTGGTTGTTCTGTTACTTCCTCAGTTTCAATGTTTCCTTGTTGCTTAGCTGTACCAAGCTGTACCAAGAGCCACTGGGGTTCAAGACTGTCCTCGTCACCAAAATAATGTTGTATCCTTGGTGGAAAGATACCAGGAACGAGGTAGTATGTTCAAGACTAGTTTATTCAGTCTTCAAATCAGGTTACATATTAGATGACTCCAGTCAGCCTAGTGCGGTACCAGCCCCACCAGGAGCAGCCTCCCAGCTGCTCAGCCCATCTCCAACTGCCACATTCACCCACTCAGTCATCCAGGCATTCCACGCATCACAGGCACACCAACATTCTAACAACAAGACACACTCTGGCTGAGCAGCTAGAGGCAGCAGGGCTAGAATACATGTTATATAGTTATGTAGGATATAACACACACGTTCACCGCAATTGTCTATATACTCTCCTAAAGAATCTCAAATTACTATTTACAGCAGACACAATCACCCCCTCCTTATTTCTTCTACGTACATTCGACCTAAAGCACTCCCTTAATATTCACAGCCTGCCACCAACACTTCATCACACAAACCTTTTACCGATGCCCACTAGCGTGCTACACTTGTGTGATATTTGTGGCGGGCACAAATACATCTAGTATCTGTGGTACTGTGCCAACTCGACAGGTGGAAACTAGTTTGGAGTTCCTCCCAAACACTGTGGCACGGCAGCTCACTGGTGCGGGTGCGTGCATGTGTGTGTGTGTGTAGATTCAGAAATTCCTAGCATGTTTTTTAGGTTTTAAATCTGGGTAAAACAGAAGGGGTCAAGAACGATATACAGATGGCATAGTTTTAAATTCAAGGTCTGAACTGTCACAATATTATAATAGTTATTAAAAGACCTATGGTACAGTATTTGTTGGAAGATCCGTAAGCAGAACACAAAGGGGTTATACTACAAAGGGTAACCGAGGACCGCAAATAGAAAAGACTTGCAGACAATATTCTCTTTTCCTTTTGGTTTTACACAGCTTCATAGGCGGCTATTCAAACATTAAACTACAGAGCCCACCAGTCACCCTGTAATGAGTGTATATTTTGACCAGACAGAACGGAGTCTGAGGCATGAACTCCTGCCCGGTCTGAGCCCATGACAGCTCAAGAACTGCTTATGATCCTTGAAGCTTAAGCTGCACAGACAAGGCTAAATCCCATTCAGCCCAGTGGGCATTGCGCCACTTGCAGCTGCACATTACAATGCAGGGGTCATTAGGGTGTCCATTTTTCACACTTTAAAATCACAGCTTTCTGGTAGTTGCTTATAGGTGGGCCCACCTATGTTACATTTGTTTAACAGTACGATCAGGTCACCAGTGCACTAGTGCCCTTCCATTTCAGGTGCATTCCAGCAGTTTTAAGCTCTTCTTAGAGTTTCTTGTTGCTCAAATGTGTGTAATTTCTGATATTTATGTTTCCCTCATCTTCATTGCTTGATTTTGTTTGTGAGAAAGTGTCACTCATAATCGTTAAATGTTACTCCTAATTACACTGAAATTATGGAAATGTCACACATAAGCAATCTGAAACGTTGGCAGCTATACACTTAGGAGTCTTGCCTCATACGCAGCGATGCTGTCAAGTGCCTAGGGACTATTTACAGTTTGGTGTTAACCGCACTCATACATCTTCCTAATTGGGTGGAAATCGGATTTGCAGCTTACTGTGAACAGTAGTGATTGCTGTAACAGAGGCTTGTATGGAACAGACGTTCTCCAACCCAACATCCACACTTGTGCGGACACTGCCATACCCGTCCCTTCACAAAGCCCAAAAAAAACTTCAACAAGCATTGGCATAGCCAATAGGCCTCGCTTTTAGGACCTTATAAGTATTTAGTTATGCAGTACAATATCCTTGGTGCAACATCAACTGTTGCATGGCTAAACACTTATAAGGTCCCAAAGGCGAGACCTATCGGCTATGCCAATGCTTGTTGAATTGTTGGCTTTCTATCTGACACTTTTTGAAATAAAGGATCAAAAAATCCAAAAGATAGGTTATATTATCTGTTATGTTTAATTCCCGGTTTCTGTCATATTCACCTGTTCCTTTAAATTTCTTTGTATATTTTCAAGTGGAGCTCATGCCCTTCTGTTGGTTGTGACATCATATGGAATTATTCTTAATGTCATTCTGCTTTGGATTTCTCAGCAAGCAGTACTGTGCCCAATCCATCAAAATGCTTTACCTTATTCTGGATTTATTGGACTTATTTACAACTAGAACTTTACATCAGCGACGGGGGACCTGTACCAGCTACTTCTGAGGGGCACAGGAGTGGTACAATTACTTTGGGATTTTTTCCATTTTTACCAGAATTTACCAAGGATTAACATTGCTCCGTTATTTGTGGAGTTTATTGTGTGTACTCCATCATTCTTCTCCGAACCTATTATTACCTTCTTACGTCAAGAAATTTACAGATTTTTAGAGATTTGCATTCTTTGAATCTCATCTACTTGCCGTTACTTTCTTATCCACGCTGTTGCTGTAGTAACAGAGTTGCTAACGCGTGTTCTAAGGCGTGCTCCCTGCTGACCAGCATTGCAGTGTGGATTTGGTTGTTGTGGAAACAGAGTTCCCAACGTGTGTTCCAGCGGATGCTCAAGTCGATGCATGCAGGTGGTGTTGTCCATGCGTATGAGGACTGAGGATGGTCTTATCCTTGGGAGGAATGACTGAAGGGCCTGAAAAATTGCCCGTAGTTCCTACAAATTGATGTGCGTTTTGGGTAGAGAGAGAGAGCCTCCATTTGCTGCTTATTTGAAGGTCTTGCAGATGTGCTCCCCAACCTTCCAAAGATGCATCTGTTGTCAGAACAAACTCTGGAAAAGGAAAAAGGAATGACAGTTCCAGAGAGAGATTACGAGGAGATTGCCACCAAAGAAGTGCATCCTTCATGATCGGAGTTATTCGAACGGTCGTCGAATGACCTGGATATTTGAAGCCATTGGGTACCCAACTGCTCTCATCCTTAGCCAAGGATGAGGTACCATGAGAATGGCGGAAGACCTCATCCCATGAAAGGATTTGAGGAGACGTACAGAAGCACACTTTCTTCTGTAAAGGTCGTGAGCCAGAGATAAAATGGTGTTCAGTCTTTCTGTTGACAAGTATACCTTGTTTTGTAGAGTGTTCATTAGTGCTCCTAGAAACGTTAGCCGATGAGAAGTGGCTAGAATGGATTTTCAAAGATTGACTGCCAGCCCTATAGAGCGGAATAGTTGCAGGGAGAAAGAGATGTCTTCTGAAGCCTGACGAAGAGAAGGGGCTTTTACCAGCCAATCGTCGAGGTATGGGAATATCTGTAGGCCTTTCAGCCGTAGGAATGCTGCCACGAGAGAAAGGCACTTGGTGAAAACCCGTGAAGCTGAGCAAAGGCCAAAGGGAAGGACCTTGAACTGATAATGTGCACCTGCCACAGAGAAACAGAAATTTTTGAAGTTTGGGGTGGATAGGGATATAAAAAGTATGCATCTTCCAAATCCAGGCTTACTACAAAAAATCAGAATGGTTCAGAAGTTGTAAAATCTCCTGAAGAGTAACCATACCAAAGGATTTCTTAAGCAGGTATTTGTTGAGTTTCCCGAGGTCTAAAGTGGGACACCATTCCCCCAACTTCTTTTTTATCAGGAAAAAGTGAGAGTAGAACCTTGTCCTTTCTGTCAGCGTGGAACACTTTCCATTTCTCCTTTTTGAAGCATTATCAATGCCTCCTTTAACAACTGAAGATGGGGTGGTATTGATCTTTGAGGCAGGTGATGAGGTGGCGTTGTGGTAAACTCTAAGGTATACCTTCTTATATCTAGGACCCATTTGTCTGATGTTATATCTTGCCATTGATGCAGAAAATGTGAGAGAGGGGTTTTCTTCAGAGAATAGAGGAGCGGCAGGCGGCGAAGCGTCGTCACTCTTTACGGCCCAAATCTCTGGGCTGAGCCTGTTGCTTTCGTCAAGGCTGTCTGGAGTAGGCAGCTATTGGTGGTGCACGGTATTGCTGTTGCTAAGATGGCTGGTAAGAGGTGTAGGTTTGAGGCTGGTACCTTTGATAACCTCCTCGAAAAGAATAATTTCCTCTGCTGTGCGCTCCACGAAATGGGGTCTTTCTACTGTAGTGTAGTTCCTATCATCCCAATAGGCTCTGCGCATTGGAATAATATCTTCAATAGTATAGACGTAGGACAGAGGTTAACTAGGTCTTCTACTGTCGATATTAGACTTAAAGTTTAGTGTTTGCCAGCTAGCTCAGAGTTCACTAGAAACTTTCTCGAATAGACAAGGAGGAGTTTAACTTCCTTGGATAGACAAGAAGGGATTTAGTTTCTGACAACCATAGAACATGACAACTTTGCTCTCCCCTAATCAAGAGTGTATCTCTAGAGTCGTGTGAAAACAAAAGACAACTTATTTTACTCAGTCAGTTCAGTGCATTCTTAGTTTCACCAGATTGTAGAGAAAAGGAAGAGACGGGCGTGTTCAATAAAAAGATGTTATTTATTGATCAGTCTCTTTTCTCATACAAGAGAAATGAATCGCTATGATTGCAATACTTCAAGTTAAGTAAAGTGCATACAGTAATAACAGAATTATAAAATAATACTGTAAAAGCATTGATATGGTTTCTTAGCCATATGATACTTAAAATGGATAAAATAGATACATACATATATACATTGACTAAATCGTACTCAACTGGTGCTTCTAACTACACCTACCCCAATGTACCTGACCTAAGCCTAATACGTGGCGGGAGTAGATAAGTAGCAGTTTAAGTTAAGTTTGTTTTGCCAAGGGTCTGCTTCAAGAATTCTCTACAAAGGATGATTCAGTTCAGTACCTGGGAGTTTAGAAGGCTGGAGGGCTGGTATCTCTATCTCAGGTCTTGATATTCCAGCTGCCTGCGAGGGCTGCTTGGAAGCGCCGGAGCTGGATTTCTCGGCAGGAGAAAAGGCAGCGTCTCTCTCTCTCAGTGCGTCAGAAAGGAGGGGCAGCGTCTGTGGGCTTCGCTGTCAGCTGGGCTCCGCGGCAAGTCTCGCTACTCCAATCTTGTCACCACCTCGTGTGTTTGCTTAAGGCAATGTTGGTATTATTTATACCTGAAAGGTGCCGGGATTGATGTAAGGATGGACATAAATACGTCAATAAGGATGTCATACGAACTTGATCGTTCGCACATTCTTTACTGAAGTTCTCGGCTAAATCAAAACAATAGCTGTGGGGATTTCCCAGATCGTGGTAGGTTTGATTTGTTTTGAGAACACCGTATGCCTATTAGGGGGCTGGAGGAATAGTGCTTGCCTAATGAGATGGCATGCGCTATGACCTAATCAGATAACGGGCTTCTGTGCCGTTGTGTGGCTAATCAGATAACGGATTTCTGTGCAGTTGAATGGCTGCTAGTTAATTATTAACCAGACAAGGGTCAGAAACAGGGGGATCGATACAGTACCCATAATAAATACACCACACCCACTCCACGTAGTCTATGTCCATATTTACAAGTCTAGGCATTGTAAACATACTAGTAGTGCATGTGTATACCGAACCACCCCAAAATACAATCATTTGCATAATGAAATTTGGAAATGCGAAATACACGAAAAGATGAGTATAATTACTATATGCACTTTAAGCAGTATAATAAATGCTAAATCTAAACGCATATTTTTAAATAAGCATGAATGAAATGCGGAAATTACACATGAAATGGCTCTTAATACAGAAGAAAAAGTCGAGACCATCTCATCACAAATTCATAATACTCGTGAACATGCTAGAGGGTAGCTAATGTGTCTTGAGGAGCTAAATATAGAAATTTTGTTCTCTAAGAATAGTCTTACTTTAAGCAGAAGATAAGTGTCCCAAAAAAAAAAAATCGTAAATATTTTGGAATGGAAGGGGAAAAATGTCTCGCTCTCTGTAAAAACTGGTGAGAAAATTTCTTTTGCTGTTTTTTCAAGGTTGAAGGCCAAATACAGGGTGTATGGAACGCCGTGTGCTAGTTTGTTCAAAGTCATTCTTTCTGCTCTGGTGAAAACATCATATTGTTGAGACTTTCGAAAAAACTGTCAACTGCTTCTTGTGAAAGTTCCACTAACTCGGGTAAATTTTGTAACATGCATTCATGAGCATGATTGCCTTCATTGATGTTTCGATCAGCATAGCTGACAGAAGGTTGTACCTGATCGATGCTGCTTTCATCTTGTACTTCACAACTCTTCAATCGTAGTGGTGAAGTCTCCACGAATGCCGTCATCAGGATTGGTAGCCGCTGGGGACAGCACAATGCATGAGCCGTTACCGGACCCAACAAAGTCTCTGCGTCCATTGGCACATCCGATTGTAGTGTCAGACAGGTGTCCAACACGCATTCTTCGCCGCATAGCAAGCACCTTAATACAGGCATAACACAACTTTGCCACATCGGTCTGAATGAAAGAAACCAAGTCATGTTCAAATCTCGTAGTCGTGCTAGTCCAAGGACTTTAGTTATGCGGTCCCGGTAGCCAATAGCTCGGATTGTTTCTTCCATTATCGCTGGTGTCTTGTCTGTGACGTGGTTTGCCATAGCGAAGTAACAGGATCAAAAATAGGATGCCTGCCACTAGTCCCAAAAGGAGAGGAAGTCCGCCAAAGATGGAATGGACAAATTCAGGAAAAATACCCAGGATGGCTTTGAATGGGGTTAAAGCTCCTGAAAACACTGTCTTAAATACACTCGCGATTCCGCTTGTATCAGAAATATTTAAGATTTCGCTCAGTATTTCTGCGAAATGTATGGGGGAATTGGTTGATAACAGTGAATGAATCTCAGCCGTTGTCCTTGCAACTTGGAGATCATATGTTTCTTTTGATGATAACATGGTTGGCGTCTGTAGGAGCACTGTCTTCATTCTGCTTAAAGTATCAATTCGAATAGAAGAAATTTTCAAACTGGGCCACAACCTTGCCTCCCGGTCTCAGGCATCGTTCTGGTACAATACTCGTTCACAGCACATGACCTTCCTAGTCACGGTTATGAGATAAGGTTTTCCGGGCAGCAGACTGCAACATCTGCGATCTACAATTAGAATGTAACTCCCGTTCGAGAGTCTCCTAAAGAATGGTTCTATTTGTGTTGCAGGTGTGCCTAGCTGGTGACATGAAAGGTTATTTGAGTTCCCTTCACATGCTCCATGTAAACTAATACCCTGACACAAAAGTGTACCGCTTAGTGACCTTTCAAAATTATTGCCACTAAGGAACACACTTTGTCCTTTATTACTAACACATGCGTGTGTATAGGGCAAGTTCCATGTTGACTTAATGTATCCTTTACCCAACCTTTCATACTGGCCTGCCTGTATATATTTTTGGCAGTATTGAAACTGGAAAGTTGTTATCGGAATATTTATTATCCCAAGTATTATCCATTCAATGACAGGTCGTTCTGACATTGTCAATGCTAATCTCTCAAGTTTTTCAATGCTCAGAATTGTATAGTCAGCACCCTTCTGTGCCAAACTGATTTGTTTATCAGTAAGGTTAAAGATATTAAATAGTGACGTTGTGTTGATTAAACGCCAAGGCACATAGCCTGAACGCAGATTTTGTAACGTCCAGCCAAGCTGTACAATAGAGCGCAATTGGGACTGACCGTGTTGTAACATCAGTAAGTCTTGCGATATTATATCGATTGCTGAAGATACAATACTGTCCAGTGAATATATTCTGGAGGACAGAGTCATTAACCCATTGTCCACAACAGAAAGTGATTTTTCCAAATTAATACGGTCAATTTCCCGTATTTTTTCTGCTGTCTCAATTTGAGTTACTTTCCAAACTTCATTGTAAGCTGCATATATAGAGGCCACTATGAAACGTTTTTGACGCTGTTTGCGTGGTCCCATAATGAAATCACGCAAGTCAGCACCTTCTTGAAGTAAAGTTAGGTGTTGCTTAATTTCTGCCAGTGTGGATGTTTGTAGCCATTGAAGGCAGAGCTTGCCCACACTGTAAGTAGTTACTATCCCTGGATGTTGTCTTTGGGAATATCTAGGGTCTGGCCGGGTCAATTTGAACCCCTGTATTTTGTTCAGGAATCTGTCTTGACAGTTATTTGTGTCTGTGGGCCAGATCAACCATTGTTTCCAATCAGGATGTGTTCTGTTTTGGTTTAAAATATGGTTTACGTCTATCTCAGCATCTATAGAGCTATTACTGTTCGTTGTTGGCTTTGGAATAGACGGTTTATTTAAGTCTTTGATTTTGGCTAAGCCAAGACAGGTAGTTTGTTGAATAGTGTCATTCAAAAATATATTTTGTTCTGGGATCATGCAGGCTCTGAAAAATGATTCTATACCTTGTACTTGCCAATCTTTTGTACCCCAAACAGTTTTTGTTTCAATGTTACTGTTCCAGAAATCAAAACCAAATGTATTCATTTGCTCAAAAAATGAATCTGAATATATAAATTTTTTGTTGGTAAGCATGGTCTTCATACCTGTCTTATTTGACAATTTGAAATAAAATGTTTCTGCATTACTTGTGTTAAACCCTGAAAAGTATGAATATTTATCATAAAATGTTCTGGAACTACCCTTTGGTGGAGTAGCACAATGTTCCCATTGGCTATAATTTAAAACATTTCTAGGTTGTGCAGATTTATGGAGATAATGGTTACCATAGTGGTTATAGCAGAACATTTGATCATAATTAGATGAACCCTGCAAATAATCATGTTCTGTAAATTTAGCAGACATTACTAGGTCAGACATCATATCATTAATACTTTCAAAGTCCCAATCATCAGCAAATGTGCTTGGTTTTACAAAGTCACTTAACGAGATCTTAAATTGGTGTGGATACTTCAGGATTTCAACCGGGCCATAGATTTCATAATCAGTATTGTCCCATGCTACACCGCCTGGTATAGGGTTGGCTGTGAAGTTCACTGAAGAAAGTTCTCTTTTCTTGACATGTGAAGTTGTGTGTGGTTTAAGGACCAAGTTGATTTTCTGGCTTGCTGTGTCCATTTTAGCATATTTTCCCTCAATGAAATGTCCCAAGCATAGTACCATGATGAGCCAAAGTATGAGGATAAATGCACCTAATGTCACCCAAATTTCAATCCATGGAGAAGTCAGATAGGTTCTCTTTAGTTGATTAAAAAGTTCCTTTGCTTGGTCTTTAAAAGTTTTTGTTGATGGCTGTACTTCTGGTTCGCTTTGTTCTTCTGAAAAATCATCGAAGTTGATGAAGTAGCCGGATGCTGTTCTGTCAATTGTTCCAATTGCTTCTGGATTACTTTTTGCTTTTGCTTTGTTTCATTAGAAAACTCTGTAGTTACATCATCGTAGGTAGTTGTTTCTTGATGAAAAGCTTTGAATTGGGTTTTAAGAGGTTCAAGTTCCATTGCTTTGTTGCATAGTCCTTGTTTCACTGTAGATTTTCCAAATGTGATCAATCTTTCAGTTTGAACCTCTGTGGATGTAGCAAACTTTGGTGTTCTGCTACTTCTTGGGAGTCCACTTGGCCTACTATTTGTTATCGGCCACATGATTGTAGTTTAACCAGGTTGATGGATATGACTCGGTTCTCCTTTTTACCAGCAAGGGGCGGTAGTACTACTGATCTTGTCCCGTTGATAGACAAGAGTTGCTTTTCTGTAAGAAGGCCCAAATTCCTTCTTTACCGCGATCTTTTCTCTGACCAGATCCCCGACTTTTGGAATCCAGACAGGCCTTGCTGGGACAGGTGGTTTTTCTTCAGTGGTTGCTGGCTGCTGTTTCAACTTTATGTTGCTCAGGTCTTTTCGTGTTTCATTTAAGTCCTGTAAAATAGCCAAGCGATCTTTGATATCAAAGCATTTTTCTTTAACCACTGAAGTCTGACTATCTAAGTCCTGGATTAACAAACAATAGTTCGTACGGACTGAGTCCTTTCAGAGAATTTCTTGGCTGGTTATTTAGACTACGTTGGACACTTATTAAATGTTTGACCCACCCAGCTCCCGAACCTAATACCTTTGCTGTTATAGATTGCTTTATGTCACGTTTTTTTCTTTCTACGATTCCGTTTCCCTCGGGATGAAATGGACAAGAGTACCGCAATGCAATGTCCATGCTGGTCATGGCCTCCTTATAAGCCCGGGAGCTAAAAGCAGGACCCTGGTCAGAATGTAGCATGCCAATTGCGTATGTGCCGATAAAGACTCGCAAATCTTTTATAACAGTTCTGGCGTCAGCCGATCGCTGGGGCCACATCCATATGAATCTCGTGCATGAATCCACTGCGACCAAGATATATTTATAGTTACCATCCCATTGTAAGGGACCACAGTGGTCTAGGTAAACACAGGCTAATGGTTTATCTGAGATTAGAAGGTGCGTCTGTGCTGGTCGTTTCACTGTTGATACTTTCATTCTTTGACATATTTCACATTCTAGAACATAGTTCCTTGTTTGTCGTCGCATTTGTGGCCACCAGTATCTCTGTTTTAATAATGATACTGTGGCTGAAACGCCAGCATGTACAGAAGCAAGCCCCTCGTGTGCCGCTATGATGAGTCCTAACCTATGTTCCATGTTTGGAATTGCCCTATCCCCCACTCCAGGGATTCGAGCAAACGGAACATTATTCCCCTATCCTAAGAAAATTTATCAGACCGTACAAAGCCCCAAGATCCCTCCGATCTGATCACGAGTGCCTCATTATCATCCCCAGAGTCAAGAAGGCACGTTCGGGCGGAAGGCGCTTCTCGGTCCACACCGCACGCCTCTGGAACGCTCTTCCCCGCAACCTGAGAACAGAATCAAACTACCTAGGTTTCAGGAAGCGGCTTAAAACCCATCTTTTTCTCTAAACTCTGACTCCCCCCTTTCTGCCCCCCCTGCCCCCCCCCCCGCCCCCCGTTCTTACGCTCAGGTGCTTGGATCTTTAGCACTGGGATACCCACGGGTGACTACGCGCTCTATAAATTTTTTTAATAATAATAATTTGCATCAGTTATGTATGAGTACTTTACTGGAAAGCCTTTCGGGAGTGTTTCTATCTCATCTTTTACTGTAGCACTGACAGCCTGTAATATTTCGTTGTCTATTTTTGTTTTTGACCGAGTGATGGCAGCTACGGAAGCCGTTTGCACAGCTGCCTTCGCGGCCTCATCAGCCAATGAATTCCCTTCAACGTGAACGCCATCACGTTGATGACTCAGTGTATGTATCACGTGAGTCTTTTGTAGTTCCTTTTGCAAAAGAACTACTTGTTCCCAAAGCATTTTATGCTTGATTGTGCCACCTTTTGCATCTTTAAAACCGTTCTGAACCCAGATCTGCAAGTATTCATTGTAAGATTGGACGCAATAATATGAATCGCACACACTGAGTGTGGGGAATTCTCGATCGGTATTTTCAAGCGCCATCTTGAATGCTAGTAGTTCAGCTCGCTGAGCTGTACAATCTCCTAGAGATTGCGTTTTAGTGACCACTGGTTTAAATTTTCCTTCGTGCCAGCGACCTTTTACAATCGCGCACGCAGCACTGTAAGCTTGCTTACCCCCCACTGCGGGTTGTGCTGATCCGTCTGTATATATTATACAGCCGTAATGTTCTAAAGGCAGAATCTCGGTCGGCGGAGGACATTCGAATTCATATTGGAGAAACTCTTGTGTTTTTAAGTTGGGATCAAATTCGTATGCCACGTCTGTTGCAGCAAGAGAATTAGCCCATTGTATCCATCTCGGATGGAGTGCTTTAGCATTCGGAATGCTTGCCTTGGTTACCGCCTCCAGGGCTGGTATCGGTGTCACGATGATTATTCGTTTACCTTGTGCTAGGGCTCGTTCTTTTGCTACTGCAGTCTGTACCGCGGTTAGAATTTTTTCCGTTGGGCTAAATTTTATTTCAGCTTTTGTGTACAAGTGTGATTTGTATGCTATTGGTACCTTCTCTCCCTCATTAGAGGTCAGGTATGTGAATCCGCATCTTCCTGGGATGACTCGAATCACAAGGTTGCGTGTGTTGTCACGTGTTTGTAATTTTGTTTTAACTAACATATCTGTTTGTAAAGATCTCAAAATTTCTGTGTGTTTTTGAGTCCAATTGATTCTTTTTAAATCTGGTTTTATAAGGTCATAGAGAGGTTTAACTCTCTCTGCATAATTTATAATGTAAGTTCTTCCGAAATTTAGGAAACCTAGAATTGATTGTAAGTTTTTAGTGTTCTAGGTGCTTGGATTACAGCACATTTCTCTAGGAAATTGTCAGCCAGGCTTTTGCCTTCACTTGATAGTTCATATCCTAAAAACAGGACAGTTAGATGGGCAATTCTTGACTTTTTAAAGTTGAATTTGTAACCCTCTGCTGCGAACCCAAGTATTATGGTGTTCACTCTCTTCAAGTGAGTATCCAAGTCATCATCTGTTAGATAGATGTCATCGACATAAGATAATGCCTCATCATCATATATTTGTAGTAACTCTGTTACTCTTGCTGAGAATAATCCTGGGCTATTCTTAAACCCCTGGGGCAAACGAAAGACATTTTTTGCGCGCCATTTATTGAGAACGCGGTCAAATATCTGCTGTCTGGTGCTATATTTTGACAGAAGAATCCATTAGAGATGTCTAATGTTTTTTTTAAAAATTTTTTTTTTGAAAACCTTTATTGTGCGATAGCAGAAAAACAAATACGGGCCCACAACCATCCGGCCGGCCACGATACCAGTTGAAGCACTTTTGCAAACAATGCGGTGACTCAGCAGCACCTCGATACAAATTGACCGTCAAGCAGGGTTACACTGGACACCACCGTGTTACTGAGAAACAGGAGCAATGAAGGTTAATTTTAAGGATTTTACCCCCCAATATAAGCGTTTTTAATTATAATAAACAAAGATAAGGAGAGTCCGTACAATCCCCCTACAACATGAGTGGGCAACATCGTGGAGTGAATATCAACAAACAGTAGAATCCCCCCAAGCAGCATGGCGGCACAAGGATATATGCAACAGGATTATCAAACCACCATTATACACCATGTCTACCGTTACCCACCTCGGACCAAACCAACCCACGGACCCAGATTAGAAACAAGAGAAGAAAAGAGTGTGAGAGAGAGGAGAAAAATAAGGCCCATAGAAACAAAAACGGAAAAAATAAAAATCCCCACCCCCTACCCCCCACGCATGCAGAGGCTACGGCCTACCCCCCCCCCCCCCCCCGCAGTGTGCCTGTCGCCCGATAAAGAACCCGAAATATAGAAACTAAAGCAAGAAAGAAAAGAAACCACAGAAGACCGGAGGAGGGCCAAATCTAAATTCTCCCGGACTCCCCCGCCATACATTTGAACTCTACCCCATTTGTAAAAACAACAACAAAATGAATCAAGCACAGGATAGAATGGGGAGAATCATCACATATCACAGCAGTACGCGTTGTGGAAGCGCTCCAAACCGGGTCCCCACCGGCGAATCAAGCACAAGTTGTAAGGAGGAATCTCCCAGCCCTGGCCAGTTCGTGGGCGTCCCCCTAAGCAGAGCTCCAGAAGAGGACCCGCCCCAGACAGAACAAAGGAACAAAATGGCCGCACTCGGCCGAGGAGGTGTGCACCAAAACAAAATGGACATCGCCAGTCACAAATAGTTCCATTGACCCAAAGGAGGGGTGTCTCCAGGTTCGCCCGATGGTGTGCAGTACATTGTAGGGATAGCCAAGCTTGCGAGACGAAGGCAACAAAGGGAATCAGTAGCTGTACTAGCGGCGTCAGAAACAAAAGTAGCGATATCACGAGTGAGGGCGCAGGCTTCAGTAGAGAGGGAAACATTGTAGCACCGCTGAGGTAGGCGGACGGCAGTCCGTAAGCACCAACACAGCCAAAAGACCGCTCCTCTCTGCACTCGTGTGGCAGCACTGTAGCCCAGTCAGAAATCAGCGGAGGCAGATCAGCGCATCGTTGAAAGCAGGCTAGAGGCGCACATCCCAGAGCGAGCGTAGCACCATCAAGCTTCCTACTCAGCACTCGGTAGCACTCTCCCCATTCAGATCGCAAATCGGCAAGAGCGGCAAGAACAGATCCATAAGTTAACACAGGCTGCTGTTCCAACAACTCCATGGTACGAGACGTGACACACGGTCTAACACACCGCTCAAATCCATGCAGGGCGACACAGGCTGGAATCGATGTGACACTCACCCTCACAACCAAGGAGCCAGCCGCCATTGCCACCCCGTCAGGGGATTCACAGGAACGTGGGGGCGAAACCGGCACCGAGAGGCTGGAGTGAAAGCTGCCGATTTTGTCCGGACACGCTAATAATGGGCAACCAACAGTGAGAGTCATCCCCTTTGCGGCTCAAGACGGGGGCAAACTCGGGGGTGATCCGCGGTAGCCAGGCAAGCGCCAGAATGTGGTCAGCACAGCACAGCTCACCTTCAGCGTTCCACAAGGAGAAAGGAACAGAATGAACTCCCACTCGGCCGATGTGCACAGTTAGCAGAAGGGTCCATCTATTTCCCCCACAGCAGGCAGCGTGTCCCAAGATGCCAGCTCCGCCCCGGCTCGACCGTCCGTCGTCACCCCCGCAGCCTCCGGCGGCGTACGGTAGCACAGGTCCCGGCTCCAGGGCTACAAAGGCCGCCAAACAGTCTCGTCGATATCTCCGGCTATCGGGCAGGCAGGGACACCGGAGGAACGCGAACCACAACAGCGCACTCTCATAGTCGTCCCGCTGCAGCGCTATCACAGGATGAAGGTCAGGATATCGTTGCGGGAAACAAAGGCTTGCGGAGCCGGGAGCCTACACGTCCGTCTCAGTCGCCATCTTGGCTCCTCCCCGTCTAATGTTGTTTTGTATTTTTTGCGCACTATGTTATTCATTAGTGCAGCGCTATGCGAGTTTTGTACTGCAAAGGTTTTGCAACATGAGTTAAGGTGTCTGTAGTCCAAAACAAGACGATATGAATTGTCTGGTTTGGAGACAGGAAACAAAGGATTATTCATTTGTGAGGTGCAAGTTTCAATCACCCCCTGGTATTCAAGTTGATCTAGGATCTCTTTTACCTGTTTTCTAGCTTCTTGCTTAATTGGGTACTGCCTCTGTGCAGTAGGTTGTGATTTTAACTGGATTTTGTGAGGAGGAGAGTCCTCATCCCATCCCACATGGTTTTTATATAATGCAGGAGCTTGGGCTACTGCCCACTTTCTTGCAAGTGTATATTTTTTATGAATTGGAATAGGATTTGAGAAGGCAGGCATAATTATTTCTTCGCCATGAGGGCACTCCCTGACAAACTCTGGTGGCCAGTCTCTTTCAGCTAGAAGGATGTCATAGCCCTTGGAGAGATTATCCCAAAAGAGACCCCTTATTTTCCTAGTCTTATCCCCCTCTATACGCAATGTTATTTCATATATTGTATGAGGTTTGCTAACTCTGGTATCTGCAGTTTCCACCTGAATGTATTCATTCATGTCCACTGTCTCCAGATGATTCATAAGGATCTTGCGAGCTATGCTCACTTCTGCTGCGCTGTCTAGCATTGTCTGAGCCCATTCTCCGTTTTTCAGCTGTGTCCTCAGTATTCTCGGCATGGTTGATTACTTTAATACTGGCTACCTTCTTTTTTGGAAACTGTAATTTTTTATTTTGATGAGCAGGTTCCTTGTCTTTGGACTTGACGTGCTCTTCCCTGTGTTCTGATCGTCCTCTCCTTTCCGATTTCTGCGAGGAAGTCTGAAAAGATTGAGAGGGACGTGTATCAATATCTTGATATCTATCAGGTTTCTTCAGATTATCCCTATTTCTAAGGTTGTATTTTTTCTCTCAGAGGGCTCCTTTTGGGGAGACTTGTGTCCTTGGTCCGGAGAGCTTTCTTTCCGCCGAGGAGACCTTCCTCTGGACTGGAATCTTTTTTCTTTATGAGTGGATTGTTTATTTCCATCCCAGCTCTTTTTTGAAGTGTTTAGATTATTTTTAATAAATATTTTTTCAGGTTTTTCAATAAGTTGGGGTTTCACCGGTTTTCCACCCAAACTATCTCTTCCTAGTTCTTCATAGGATTTTTCTATGATTCTGGCAATTTCAAATGGTTGGTCTGCTATATCTGTCTCTTTCAACCTCTGGCGGATCGCCACATTTGCTGCTTCTCCCTTTATATTGGCTAGTAATATTGCCGAGACCTGCTTGAAGTCTTTTAGTAATTTCATACCAAGAGTTAAAGCAGGTTCTGGACCGTATTCATCTTGAATTTGTTTTAGCACATCTGGTATTACTGACATGGATGGAACACCATGTGTTTTTGTGTAAATGGAAGCAAAGTCTGTACCCCAAGTGTCACAGTCCTCCACATGTGGTGCGATTCCCATTGGAAGACAGATAGTCAGAATCCGGTGTTTCTCAACCGGGGTGGCATCTGGAAATACCGCCTCTATTTGAGTGATTTTTTGTGCTAACCAGAATGGAATTTGTTCCCGTTTTGTGGGTACTTTACCTAGACAGGACTGTATGTTCTGTGGTGCAATTTTATTTGTGTTCCCTTGGTGAGGGATCAGCTGTGGAATTTTAATAGCTGGTAGGACTGTTGAAGTCCGCATTACATATTGGACTAATTGTCTGTGTATTTTAATTAGTTGTTTTAGCTGTGCTAAAAGATCTGGTGCAGACATTTCTTCAATGTCTGGATGTGGTGTGTATCCGGATAGGACCGGCCACGTTGCTCCTGGTCTACCTAGTGGACCAAGCCTGGTGATGTGATTATTATGTTTTAGGGCGCCATTAAACCAGAGCAGGTGCTCTTGGTATTTGAGTGGTATTTCCACTTCCTCGAAAGGAGTGTACTCATTAGGAGGTTCCTCTATTTTGTAATAGTGGAAGTCCTTTGTTACAGCGTTTGCTGCTGGAAAGTTTATCCATGAATAGAATACCTCTGTCTGCCGATATTCGTGTGCCTCGATTACGAATATGACTGTACCACCTCTCGGTGTCAGCCCATTTTCTATAAGTTTTAAAGTTATAGATTTCCTTATGTTGACCGGGATGAGTATTGCCTCCGGGTCATTTTGCAGCAGAGTATTGTCAGCTGCTATGAGTTCAGCTGCTATTCTAGCTGTCTCCCTTTCTTCTTCAGTTTCTGACATTCTAATGTCAAGAAGATTTTGTTTATTTGCAGATCAGGTTTCTATGGAAACAAAGATTAGATGCACAATATTTTGGAACAGTGTATCCTTCAACGTTGAATAAACCAAGAACCATACATAGGAGTCTCCTCCTACTAAGTTTGGCGGATTTAACCTTTCACCCACTCCAGACGTCTTTGGAGTATTATGGGGAAAAGGGGTCTGTGTGAAAAAGCACGACTGAGTTACTCTAATGTCTTACGTTAGATTTATCGCCCATCCAAACACGTTGGGCGCCATGTAGTGTAGTTCCTATCATCCCAATAGGCTCTGCGCATTGGAATAATATCTTCAATAGTATAGACGTAGGACAGAGGTTAACTAGGTCTTCTACTGTCGATATTAGACTTAAAGTTTAGTGTTTGCCAGCTAGCTCAGAGTTCACTAGAAACTTTCTCGAATAGACAAGGAGGAGTTTAACTTCCTTGGATAGACAAGAAGGGATTTAGTTTCTGACAACCATAGAACATGACAACTTTGCTCTCCCCTAATCAAGAGTGTATCTCTAGAGTCGTGTGAAAACAAAAGACAACTTATTTTACTCAGTCAGTTCAGTGCATTCTTAGTTTCACCAGATTGTAGAGAAAAGGAAGAGACGGGCGTGTTCAATAAAAAGATGTTATTTATTGATCAGTCTCTTTTCTCATACAAGAGAAATGAATCGCTATGATTGCAATACTTCGAGTTAAGGAAAGTGCATACAGTAATAACAGAATTATAAAATACTGTAAAAGCATTGATATGGTTTCTTAGCCATATGATACTTAAAATGGATAAAATAGATACATACATATATACATTGACTAATCGTACTCAACTGGTGCTTCTAACTACGCCTACCCCAATGTACCTGAACTAAGCCTAATACGTGGCGGGAGTAGATAAGTAGCAGTTTAAGTTAAGTTTGTTTTGCCAAGGGTCTGCTTCAAGAATTCTCTACAAAGGAGGATTCAGTTCAGTACCTGGGAGTTTAGAAGGCTGGAGGGCTGGTATCTCTATCTCAGGTCTTGATATTCCAGCTGCCTGCGAGGGCTGCTTGGAAGCGCCGGAGCTGGATTTCTCGGCAGGAGAAAAGGCAGCGTCTCTCTCTCTCTCTCAGCGCATCAGAAAGGAGGGGCAGCGTCTGTGGGCTTCGCTGTCAGCTGGGCTCCGCGGCAAGTCTCGCTGCTCCAATCTTGTCACCACCTCGTGTGTTTGCTTAAGGCAATGTCGGTATTATTTATACCTGAAAGGTGCCGGGATTGACGTAAGGATGGACATAAATACGTCAATAAAGATGTCATACTAACTTGATCGTTCGCACATTCTTTACTGAAGTTCTCGGCTAAATCAAAACAATGGCTGTGGGGATTTCCCAGATCGTGGTAGGTTTGATTTGTTTTGATAACACCGTATGCCTATTAGGGGGCTGGAGGAATAGTGCTTGCCTAATGAGATGGCATGTGCTATGACCTAATCAGATAACGGGCTTCTGTGCCGTTGTGTGGCTAATCAGATAACGGATCTCTGTGCAGTTGAATGGCTGCTAGTTAATTATTAACCAGACAAGGGTCAGAAACAGGGGGATCGATACAGTACCCATAATAAATACACCACACTATATTGGCGCGTTCCCAGAGCCTTAGCCGTGTCCATATCTGTTTTGATGGTTTGCAAAACCGTCATCAATATGCTTGCCAAAGAGTGTTTCACCATCAAACGGCATATCGAAGATGTAACTCTGTACCTCATCAGAGGTATGTGGATGTTGTTGCGGCCCACTAGTATCTCCAAGGACATGATCGAATAAGATGAAGTCATTGTCCGCATCGTCAACAAGATTGTCGTAGACTAGGTCATCGATGGAACCTATAGTTTACCCGTGGGTGTAGTTTTGCAGCTTGAAGGCTTTTCTGAATTCACTATGCTGTGCATTATTCCGCCATCTAGTGGTTGGGTCCGGAATTGTAGTATTTCTTCTCTTTTTTTTTTTACTCTTCGTGACCTGGTGGGAGTCGACATACCGCCATTTGGTGTCCTTCTGTGACGTCGACATGCTTTCTCCAGAAGCTCCCACCTTTGGTTGCCATCTCGGGATTCCTTTTTTTTCAGTTTCTCTTTGTTTATTCTTCCGGTGTCATCTTCTTGGCAGAGGTGGGTGGGTTCGCTAGTGAATCCAGAAAAGTCTTCCAGCTGCAAAGCTACACCAACAGGTAAGAAACTATACGTTTTGCAGCGTAAATCTTTTCTGGATTCACTATGTTGTGCATAGACTTTGTAGCGGTTTGCTAGTCCAGTGGTGGCTGGGTGGAAGATGAACACTGGTTTGTGAATATATGTTGTAAGACCTTCTGTCCTACTTGTGCTTCCTTGTTCATCTGAATGTCCAACAGTAGTACTTTGTGAACGTGTGCACTGAAAACCATGTTGCTGCTTGGCAAATGTCCTGAATTGATGCGTTTGCGAGGAAAGCCACTGTTAATCCTTTTGTCCTTGTTGAGTATGGGTGCGGTGCTCCTTGCAAGGTTTGACCTCACTGTTTGTGGCACAACTGTAAGGCTTGTGCGATCCATCTTGCAATGGTATTCTTTGTGACTGGTTGTCCCAGAAAACTGTTTGCAAACGAAACAAAGAATTGCTTTGTTTTTCTGCATTCCTTTGTTCTCTCAATGTAGTACATGACAGCCCTTCTGGCGTCTAGGGTGTGCAATGCTCTTTCTGCTTGTGTCTTTCGGTTTTGGAAAAAACTTGGTATTTGTATCGTTTGGTTAATATGGAACCTTGGCGTAAAATGTGGATCCGTTCTCATGACGATTCTGTCATTATGTATTTGGAAGTAGGGCTCCTGTAATGTTCGAGCCTGCAATTCACTTACTCTATGTAGTGATGTTATTGCCACTAAAAACGCTGTCTTCAGGGTGAGCATGTGTAAAGTTGCCTTTTGTATTGGCTCGAATGGCGCCCTCATTTGAGCAAGTACCACGTTGAGGTTCCATGTGGGTGGTGGCACCCTCTTTGGAGGTGCTACTCATTTTTCTCCTTCCAGGAATCTCTTGACCATTTGTGATGTGAAGAAACTCTTTCCTGTTTCTCCTCTTGTGTAAGCTACGATTGCTGCTAAGTGTACCCTTATACACGCGTAGCTTCGTTTCTCTTGTAGCAAATATGTCAAATATTTTAGTACTGTTGAGTCCCTTGTGATCTTCCTTGAAGGTTTTACCCTATGGCACCAAAGTGAAAAGCGTTTCCAATTTGCTGTGTAACACTTTCTTGTTGTAGGTCTTCTTGCTTCTCAGAGTACTGCCATTGTGCTCTCGGTAGTTTGAGGTAAGAAAATTCTAAGTCCACAGGAGCCACGCCGCGAGGCTTAGGCTTAGGCTTTCTGGTTCTGAGTGTAGCACCTTTCCGTTTTACAGAGTTAGGAGGTCCTTCCTGTTGGGGATCTCGTGCCTTGTGCCTAGCGCCTAGCGCCATTTCCATTATCAGTGAGAACCAGGTTTGCCTGGCCCTCTGTGGTGCTATGAGGATTACAGTCATGCGGCTAATTCTGCACTTGTTGAGTACCTTGTGCAGCAGAGGTATCAGGGGGAAAAGCATAAGGACATGTCCCTGACCAATCTATCCATAGCGCATTCCCTAGAGACTGTGCGCGTGGTTGTTTGGATGCGAAGTGTTGGCATTTTGGGGAGTTGCAAATAAGTTGATTTGCGGAGTCCCCCATTTTAAATTTTTTCTTTTTTTAACTCTTTTTATTAACATTGCTCATTTCATTTGACAAGTCAATCCATTGGTCACATTTCATCAGACAAATAGGAAGTGTACAGTGCACAGGATAGTCACCATTAAGCATTAACTGAACATTCAATGTGGAAACCATTATCCCAGACCACCCCCCATTCCCCTGTACCTTCTCCAGGGCCCCCACATCTTTACACTTTTTGGGGCACCCCCTACTTTTGTAAATGGTTTCCTCCGCCCTCTGACACCAATCGAGGTCCCGCTCCCACTGGTCCCACTGTGGAGGAGCCGACGCCCTCCCGGCCCTGGCAATGTTCCGTTTTACAACTCCCGCCGCCATTGCCAGCCAGAGTTCTCCATACCTGGTCCAATCAGTGGGGCCTTTTATCCTTAGGAGTAACAATCTGGGCTCCCTCTGGACCGGAGAGCCCACCACCACCGCCATTATGTCCGTGACCCTAGTCCAATCTCCGGGCACTCCCACAGTATATGGTAGAAGGACCCTTTTCCCACACACCCGCGCGTGCACAAAGCAGACTGGCACCCTCCCTAGGGATGTAGTAGGGTGCGAGGGTATTATACCCGATGGAGGATACCTGTAGCTGAGACGCCCAATAATATAACTGCACGTCCATCAGGGCCAGCCCACCGTCGTACACCCCCACTTGTTAGCTTCCGCAACGCAATCCGAGGGTTGCACCCATCCCATAGGACCGTCCTCACTGCCCGAGATATTCGCTTGAAGATCCCCTGCGTGATCTGATACGGTGTGTTCTGCAAGACATACAAAAGGTGAGGTAACGCTAACATTTTAAACATCGCGGCACGACACAGAGACAGAGGCAGTGCACGCCAATGACTGACATCAGTGAGAAGGCGCAACAACTGAGGTTCAAAGTTTCTGGCAAGGAACTCAGCTCTGTCTCTGGTGACGAAGACTTCCAGGTACTTGAAACCATCACTCACCACCTTCGCAGGGCACCCGGACGGTATCTGCGGAGGAGGGCCTGAGAGGGGAAAAATTACCGACTTTGCCCAATTAATACGATAACCCGAATAGCTCCCAAAGAGCTCAAAAAGGTGCAGCGCTTGCGCCATCAACTGATTGTGCTTATATGGCAAGGCCCTATGTCATCAGCGTACAGGCTAATGCGCTCCTCCCAGTCATCGGTCAATGACAGGCCCCAGAACGACCTGTCCCTCCTTACCCAATTGGCCAATGGCTCCAGCGCCAAAGCGAACAAGCGGGGGGAGAGGACACCCCTGTCTCGTGCCCTGCAGGAGCTGGAAAGCTCCGGACACCGTGCCGTTGACCCGCACGCATGCCATCGGCCGTTCATACAGGAGGCGCACACACCTGCAAAAAGTCGGACCAAAGCCCAGTCGCTGCAGGACCATGAATAGGTAAGGCCACTCGATGCTATCGAATGCCATGGAGGCGTCCAGCGCCATCAACGCAGTCTGTGTGTCCACCTCACCCTCCATCATATACATTAGCCCATACAGGCGCCACAGATTGTCTCGTGCTCCTACATGGCATGAAACCTGACTGGTATACGTGTACCAGGTCGGGCAGCACTGGGATCAACCTGTCTGCAAGAAGCTTGCCAACACCTTTGCCTCCACATTTAGGAGAGAAATCAGCCGATAGGAGGAGCAACAATCGACCGTCTTTCCGTCTTTGTGGATCACCACAATCGTGACCTCCCTCTGGTATGGTGGCAACAATCCTACCGGACGTGCGCAGAAGGGGCCCTGTAATCGTGTTCAACTGCCTCTTGTAGATCTCGACCGGGAGCCTGTTGGGACCTTGTGCCTTCCCGGATTGCAAGGAGTTGAGCGCCACCCCTATCGCTTCACCAGATAAGGCTGTCTCCAGCGCATCCCTCTGGGCCTGTGACAGAGTGGGAAGCGCAAAATCGCGGAGGAATTCCTCGCAGTCCTGCTCCATCCTGGTACATACCGGGGAGTATACCTCTTCGAAGTGCGTCGCGAACATCTCCGCAATGTCTGTACTGGTGGAGACCAGGGAGCCCGACTTATCCTGCACCGCAGCCACCCAAGAACGCTCCCTATCTCTACGCTCCAGCCAAGCCAGGAGCGTCAGGGCTTTGTCGCCACATCATATATGCGGCGTTGCGTGGCCAGGACAAAGGCCCTCGCCTCACCCTCCGCTAGGGCCCTGAGCGCTTTGTTTAAGGGCCAGAGCATGGCGACTATCTGGCGAGGACTCCACGTCCACCCTGCGCTCTAACTCAGTGACCTCCTCCTCAAACTTCCTAATCTGCAAGGACTCCTTTTTGGCTCCAATCAGGGCCTGTACTTGCCCCCTTAAGACAGTCTTGTATGCCTCCCAGAGTGTAACATGTGACGTGACTGACCCCTGGTTCTCCTCAAAATAGAACTAAGAGCACTCCCTGAGCTTGTCGCCGATCGGATCATCCCGCTGGTGCCACGGATCAATCCGAGGGAACGCCGCCCTGTTGACCACCAGTCCCTTCAGGATCGCACCCACCGGGGAATGGTCAGAAAGACCCCTGGCCAAAATTTGGGGTTCCGAAAAGTCCCCCAATTGATCAGTACGTGTCAGCAGGTGGTCTAATCTAGAGAAGGACCCGTGTCTGGCCGAGTAGAATGTGTATTGTCTCGAGGAAGGGTGGTGTGCCCGCCATAAGTCACTCAAACCAAAAGACTCCAGGCACCCCTTCAACCCCCACTCCCCCCGATGACCCTGCCCCCTCCCAACCTATCAAGGTCCGCGGCCAGAACAGCATTCATGTCCCCACCCACCAGGAGTGTCCCCAGGGAGAGCTCTGCCAAAAAGGAACCCAGTCGTTTGTAAGTAACTGAATGTAGGTCCGGCGGGACATAGCATGAACAAAACACAACCGTCCGTCCCTCCCACCCTCCCGCCACTGCCACCATGCAACCAGAGTCATCCGTCCATGTCCCGGTGATCACCATAGGAAAGGTCTTACGCAAAAAGGATGCCCACTCCCCTGGAGCCAGACGTGAAGCCCGAATGAGCAGCCATCTTGTACCCAAAGCGGTCCAGTGCCTGGCGTCTGTTCCCACGCATCTGTTCCCACGCAGGTGTGTTTCCTGCAGGAGAACCACGTCAGGGGAGTGTCGCTTCAGATGTTGCAGCACTAGGGTCCTTTTAATCTTGTTGCCCAAACCATTGACGTTCCACGTCCAGACCTTAACCTGTGATTGTAGGCTCCGACCTCCCTGCCTTGTGAGCCTCCAACCACCTGCCAATAAAACATGCAGAGTGCCCGTCGCCCCGATACCACAACAAAAACCATGCTTGAGGAAATGTGGGACTGCTGACCAACGGAAGATGCATATGTACCATAACGGATCACTCCACCTCACATGCAATGCAACCCAAGTGCCCCTCCCCCGACATTGTGACCACATCGACGGACCGTGCGCCATCCTTCCATCCAATCGGCAGCGTTTACTGGCGTGTCGAAGAAATAAGACTGGTCTCCATCAAGAACCTTTAGTCGCGCCGGGAACAGCATCATATACTTCACCCCCTTATCTCGGCGCGCCCTCTTTATCTCATCAAAGGAGCGCCGCTGTCACTGCACCTGTAGTGTGAAATCCGATAATTAAGGATGCGGGCGATGATCGTGAGCAGGGGGGGGGGGGGGGGAGCTCTCCTGGCTTTGGCTTACCACCCAGGGCTCTGTGTGCCCGTTCCACAGAGAAGAAGTTTGAGAGGCGTTTCGGCTTCAGGTGGTTCAGAATGAGGTCCTCCACAAAGTAGTCTGTCGAGGGCCCCTTCATTCCCTCCGGCACACCCACTATGCGAATATTGTTCCATCTAGCACGGCCTTCCTGGTCCTCCAGTCGTGCATACACGTCGGCTTGGTTCCTGGTGAGCACGGCCACCTGTTCCTCCAGTCGCTTCGTCTTTGCCTGTAGCCCGCCGATGCCGGTTTCCGCCGCCGCCACTTTTTCAGACATTTTGCGGAAGTCCGCCCGCAGAAGGTTCACCTCCTCCGTCACCGAATCAAGTTTCGGCTCCATGGTGCCCCGAAAATCATTAATGGCCCTCATGATGCCCTTCAGGGACGGTCCGGGCCCCCGTTGTCTTGATCAATGTCGTGTTCGCCACCTGTCTCAGGTCAACGCCACTGTATATTTCTCAATTTGGTTGGATTGGCCCAGCCCTCTATTCCACCCAATTGTTGCGTAGCTGCCCCACCACACCAGGACTCCAACTGTCCAGGGAGCCACTCATTTCGCCGCCATCAGACCCTCCGGGGCCGCTCACGCCAGGCGCCTCTCGCAAGTCTCCAAGTCACCAGCCTCCTTTCCCCACCAGATTTCCACGGCCGGCTCTTTAGTCTAACAAAACCCCCGTTCCACAAAGGCACTCCAACCAGTGCAAGCGAGGCCAAGACAGGTGTTCCAGCGAGGGGACCGCTAATCAGGTCCAGTCCGCAAGGCACTAGGTTCCACTCCTGCGCCCAACGCGTTGCAGCCCGTCTCGGAGGGCCCCAGACCAGGTGCCAAGGAAGGGCCTCCCCTGCTTATGGGCGTCCACTCGGTCTCAGACCGCCAGCTAACTCCCAGCCGCGGCTGCCTCCCAGACTGATCTTTTCCAGAGTGCAGCCCTCCACCTGGGACCCCCGCGCCGTTGCTGCCACTCACCGCTGTAGTATTGCAGTCCACAGGGCAGCACCCCGACTCTTACTAGGGCAGCAACGTCGGAGGTGACCGCTCCGGATGCAGTCCGTCCAGCCAAGGCTCCAAGTTGGCCGTCAGCAAAGTGCCGCTCCTCGCTCACAGGCCCCCTGTGCCTGCTTGCCGCAGCCGCACCGGGAGACGTCAGAGCCCCCCTGCGGCAGGCATTGCTCTCCACCAGGCTCCGGTCCAATGTAAATAGCGGCTATGTTCCCAAAGAAGCCTCGATGCTGGGGCCCTCACAGCAGAATGCGGTGCACCTGCCCGTCACTTAATCCTGGGGAGCCGCAAGTTACTACTCCCGGGCAGCCGACATTTTAGGTGCACTCGGCCGAGCGCCTCCAGGCCACTTGCATCGTCTCAGGGCGCTCAAGGTAACTGTAGAGCGCCGTCGCCAGCTGCCGGACATCCCCTACCACCTCGGGCGTCCACTGCAGCCGCTCCGGTGCACAGATTTAGCCAGATTGTGAGGGTTAGAATGAGGTCGCTAGCGTAGCTCCGGGACTACGCCGCCATCTTCCTCGGCTGCTGGCCACACCCCCCCCGGAGTCCCCCATTTTTGGAAGATTTTCAGAATTTCTGATCGATTCATCTCAATTTGTGGGATGCTGACGTTTGTTCAGTCTGTCTGCTTCTACATTGTCCTTCACTGGTAGATGGATTGCTTATCGGTCTATGTTTCTTGGGCTAGCCAATCTCCATAGCTACTGGGCTAGGGTTAACAGTGTTAATGATTGTGTTCCTCCTTGCTTGTTGATGTAAAACATTGTGGTTGTATTAACTTTTTGAATCAACACCCTCTTTCCGTAAAGCTCCTTCTGAAAGGCTTTTAAGGCTAGGACCAGTCTTTAATTCTAGGAAGTTGATGTGTTTGATCGCATCATGCTGGGTCCATAGACCCCTTACCCTGACGTTGTTCATGTGGGCTACCCACCCCATTGGGACGCGTCTGCTGTAATGGTCACTGTTGGAGTTGGTTGTGAGAGAGGTCTCCCCTGTGTTATGCTCTTGCTATTCCACCATGTCATCTCCTGAATAACTGTTTGTGTAACAACCACTAGCTCCTCCCATCTCCCTGTTGTCTGTGACCACTGTTGCTGAATCGATTCCTGGAATGGTCTCATGTGCAGTCGAATGTTTGGGACTAGATGAATGCCTGACGCCACCATCCCTAGTAGTTTCCCCACTGTCAGCGCTTGCCCCTTGCGGTAAAGATGTGTCTCCTTCAGAATCGCTACTGTTCTCTTTGAGCTTGGGAACACCTTCTCTAATGTTGTGTTGATTTCTGCCCCTAAGAAAATCTTCACTTGCTCTGGTGTTATTGATGATTTTTCCCAATGTATTGAGAAACCAAGCTCAAATAAGGTCTCTATGACCCTCTCTATGTGCTGTTTGTAAAGGTTGTATGTGCTTGCCCTTACTAACCAGTCTTCTAGGTATTGGTAAACGTGTATTCCCTACCTTCTTAGGTGGACTGCTATTGGTGGTTGACATTTTGTGAACACTCTTGGTGCGGACTCGAGTCAGAACGCTAGCACTGTGAAATGGTAGTGCACTTTGTGGATTACGAATCGGAGTAGTTTTTTGTGTCTGTTGTTCATGGGGATGTGAAAGTGTCCTTTGGATCTATAGTTGCCATGTAGTCCCCTACCTGTATCCGAGGTATCACCTCTTGTAAGGGTGCAATCTTGGATTTTTGAGTTTTTATGAACTTGTTGAGGAACCTTAAGTATAGTATAGATCTTAATGTTCTGTCTACCTTCTATATGAGGAAGTACGTTGAATACATCCCCTTGTATGGCACCCTTGTGTAGAAGTTCTTGTGCCTCTTTGAGCAAATGAGACAGTTCTCTCTTTGAATGAACTTTGTTCTTTGGTTTGTCCGCCTTGCGGTTGTCTTGCCAGTTCTATGCAGTATCCGTATCGAATTAAGTTTAATATCCATTTGCCAGATGTAATCCTTTTCCACTCCTGGAAGAAGTTTCCTATTCTTCCTCCCACTGGTGTTGGAGGTATTCCTTGTTGTTTGTGACCTGATGTTTTTGTATGTTTATTGGTTGTTGCACCCTCTGAGATCTTTTTAGAGTGTGCGCCAAGGTTGCAGTGCATTTTTATAGGAAACAGTGGTCTCTGAGAAAACAAAAAGTGAAGAAGAAATAAATATAGCCCCAATCGGTACTATATTTCTATATTTTAGCCGTTATCCAGCCGGACAAGGGCTGTTTAATATGCAGATAAATGAAAAACTAAACAAATGAATTAATTACAGTGGGATACAAGCCTGTATCCCTGAACTCACATAAAAGGGAAAACAAAAACAATAAGGCTCAGGCAGCATGTGGTTGTCTGCATCGAGTAATCATGGTAAAGGTAAAACAAACAACATTTTTGAAAAAGGTCACCTTTACACATAATAAAACATACAAATTGCTATGTATAAGGTTGACAACTTGTCGGCTTTTCAATCCTTTACAGGGGTTATAGGATCATCATCAGGACTGCATGAATATGGTGCCTGAAAACAATTGCCTGAATTTATTAATTGCAAGAGAAAAGAAAGTACAAATAATTGGGGAAGGAAGAGGGAGAGAAATAAACTAAGATAGTAAGTGAGGGCTTTAATCAGATGACCAACACAGTTAAAAGACCAGACTATGAAGACTAGAGGGCCAGTTAGACTGTACGCGGGGACATATGCCAAGATGCATGCCGCTTGGAAGTGAAAATACTAATCCACATGAGGTGGGTGAAAAGCAGAAACTATCCAGGAAGTGAGCGTGGGTTGATTTCCAAGTTAAAACGTACGTGGTGCGGACGAAATAATTGACTTGTGTTACAAGTACGCAGCTAGTAACGTAACCTGAGCATAGTTTCAAATTTACCTAGTTTCTGGCTGGAGGGTGTATGGCAGTTAAGTCGGAGAACACGTGATTTGGGTGCTCACAGGGAGCAACCCTCGAACCTGTTGGTGAAGAAGCATGGCCGTTGGTTAACGGGGTGCCAACGATTGACGGAATAAATACTGAAGTAGATTGCGGGAAATTTTACCTAGTTGGGTAAGTGTAGTGAGAGCGACTCCTGCGTAATAAGTGGAGGCGAACCTTAATCGTGACCCACCCTTAGAGATTGCTGTGGTATTGGAGGGGGGTCCAGGGTTGGTGTAGAATACGCAAGCACAAGGTTGGAATAACCTAGAAGGAAAGTAGATGCAAGTCTCATGAGGTGTGCCCAATGGGAAGTAATCCGGTGTGTGCTGGATTAGATATCTTACTAAGCCCAGGGATAGCGTGCTTACCGATCAGTCGTGATTGCGCAGCATAATGGCTCCAGTTTCTCCAGACTCGAAAGTACGGAAAACCGACTGGCTCAAGAATAAAATAGAATAATCCGTGGTCATGTGATCGGACTAGCGTGGCGGCCATATTGGGGAGGAAAAATTGAATAGGGCGTAAAGGTAACGCTAGACGTCAGAGAGCAAGTGAGCAGTAATTGATGAAGAAAGCATAGAGAGGGAAAAGCAAAGAATAATAGTTGTATAGGGAAGGTATGCCAATTACAACGAAGTATAGCCAAAATAAACATTGTCTATATAACAACGCAATATGACATCATAAATTAAGAGACAATTTAAATAAACTGTGGGAGAATTAGGGCATTTGAACAATTGGATGATGCATTAAAGTGCGGTATATATACAGTCAAAATTCATTGGAGTTAAAGAAGATTGATAGAATTGTAGATTGCAGTGACTAAATGACTCATTAGATAAATGTGGTCCAGTCCTCGAGGCGGTTCAAACCTGTGCGCAGGATCCATTTCAGTTCTTTATTTAGGAGTGGACAAATTTGCTCCGCGTGGTGGTAGTTTGATAACGCTTATTATTGTCCAGCGTATGTCGTCCTCCGTAAGGCCCATGGCTTGAAAACGTTCTACTAGAGGGGCATTAGGTATGTTGTAGCGTAGACTACTCCTAGGTTGACAGATCCTGATCTGCACTTTTAGTGTATGGCCGAAGTAGATCTTGTTGCACAGGCACAGGATGGCATAGATCAAGTTGCTGGTGTTACAATTGGAAAATTCTCTCAATACACATTTGATATTCTCAAACACAAACAGGTTGCAGTGCAGTCACTTGGAGGTGGGCTACTGTCCCCCCTCTCTGCTGCTGGCCTCTTCCTCGAGTGCACACTTGAAAGGATTGCCTCCCCTGTTGGTATTACCAATCTTGCTGTTGTTGACCCTGTTAAGGACCCTGGTTCCCTCCTTGTTAACCTGGTTGAAAGGTCTGGTGTGTGGGTAACTGGCTGGTGGTTACCCCCAGCCTGTTGCGTCTCCGCAATGGTGTCCCCCTACATATACCTCTGAATTTTAGAGCCCCCATGGACCTTGTGGTTTCATTTTCTTACTTCAGCTGAGTTAGCTTGTCGCCCACAGCTGTTCCAAACAGTTGTTATCCATTGAACGGAGAGTTCAAGATGTTACTTTGAACCTCTGATTTGAACCCTGAGATTCGTATCCCAGCACGTCTTCTCTCCGTAACTTCGATCATCATCTGCCTTCTTGCGGTCTTCATAGCATCTAGGGCTGATTTTGAACATGTATTGGCCATGTTCTTCCCCTCTTCCACCAACTGGCTAGCCCTTCTCTGGAACTGTTCTGGCAGATTTTTGAGCAGTTCGCCTACCTCCTCCCAGTGCTGGTATGCATGCCTATTGATCAAGGCGTTTGAGTTGGCTATGCACCACAGAACCGCGGCACTTCATTCTATTTTACTTCCTGTGAGATCCATTCTCTTGCTCTCCTGGTCTGGTGGTGAGCTCACATTAGTGGTTACATTAGCCCTCTTACTAGCTGTGGAAGCTATTATTGAGTGAGCAGGCACTGAACCCCCGATGTACATTGGGTCCTAGGAGGAGAGCGTGTATTTTTCCTCACCCCTTGGTGTTACTGCCTTGTATGTGGCACGTTCCTTGAAAGCTTCTTTTTCCCTGGTCCAGCACACTTGGGAGCATGGGCAGGAATTGGCTTCTTGTTTGTGTGGGCAGCAAGGTTTCTAAGAGAAAGAATGAATGTGGCTTCTCCTCCTCTAGCAGTACTCCGTAGGTGTCAGCAGTCTTCTTGATTACTGGATTGTACATCCCGATGTCGTCGGGGGGTGAGGGCCTCGAAGGGTAAGTATCTACCCCTTCTTCTGGCAAGTTAGCGTTGAGATCTTGCCACTGAGTGTCTTGTGTCTCCTAGGTTGCCGATCCCGGATAGGTTTGGCCCTCGTTTTCTCCCTCGGCTTCGAAGTAGATTTCTTTTTCCCCTCTTCGACAGCCGGTTCTGGGGTTGCAGGAACCTGTAGTTCCTCGAGGTCTCTTTCGGGAAGGGGCGAAGTTTTCTGCGGAATCTTGAAGTGCTTCATTGTCTCGTCGAAATCTCTCTTGCGCTGCAAGATATTTGCCATTTCGACTTTGAGCCTCCTTTTTTCTTTTTGAGCTCTGGCGCTTGTGGGTCGAGATCTTCGGGCTTTTTCTTGGCGCTTGTCGAAGTAGAAGCTTGCTTCACCCTCTCTTTCTTCGACATCGAAGAGTCCTTCTCGTGACTGCTCTTCGATGACAGTCTTGTCAGGGGTTTTCGCTGCCTGGGAGTCTTTGTCAAAGGAACCAACAGACTGTTTCTCCTTGGACGAGCTCTCGGTCATCGAAATTTCCGACGCCGGTGCTGTTTGAGGACTTTGAGAACCACCCAGCCCTGAGGAAGACCCTCTGAAAATCCTCACGGTCCCCACACGAAGGTCAAAACGCATCGGCATCGCCCTCACTGAGGCCAAGGGTCTGCCTGTTTGGAACCACACAGATCTTCAAAGACACCTAGTCTAGGCTGGATTTAGACAGACCAGACATGAACTTTGACAGGTTCTCCCGGACCTCCTCACTTTGGACCTAGGAATGATCACAGTATCGAGGACATATAAACTAACAAAACCCAATACATTAAAAAAAAAGTAGGACTTTCAAAAACTAACCAGATGAAGTTTCATGTAATTTACATAATATTTGTCATGGTGTAATGCCTTTGTATATAGAGTCATGTAAATTGTCGGAAAAAAGTTTAATATGTTTGTATAAATGTTTTTGACACAAAAAAGAAACCCAGCAAAAAGAAAAAAGCAAAAAAATATATTTCTTTTTGATAAAATAAACTTTATATTGGTGTATTCTAAAACCAGTGTATGTATGATGGCTCTAATCTTTGCGCTCGAAACAAAAATGTGTTAAATGAAGTTCATTAATTGAAATGTACCTGCAGGTGAGATTAGATTCCCTGAGAGACTAAAAGAATAGAGTATTGATGGTCCAAGAGGCACATGTTCATTGCTTTATAACCTTTTCGTCGGCATCCTCATCAACGACGGTGGTGGTTTTGCAGCGTGAATCTGTTCTGGATTCACTATGCTGTGCATTATTCCGCCATCTGTTGTTGCGTCCGGAATTGTAGTATTTCTTCATTTTTATTTTTTTTCTCCCCTGGCTTGGTGGGCGTCAACATACCACCATTTGGTGTCCTTCTGTGACGTCGACGTGCTTCCTCCGGTAGCTACCACCTTTGGTCGCCATCTTCAGAGTCTTTTTCCCCACCGTTGGATCTGGATCGAGATGGGAGGAGCTCCAGAACTTTGAAGAGAAGAATCCACGACAATCAACTAAAAGAACAGGAAAACAGCTTAGACACCAGCCTTCGAGCCGGGACGCAGAGAAGAGGAAAAGAACACTACAACTTCGATGTCCATAAAAGAATGGGCACACAGGGGGCTCCCTGGGCGCTGTAATGGACAAGATACCATTCAAATGCTGCTACAATTGCCACCACAAGTACGCACAGAAGGACCAGCAGCCGGTCTGTAACCTTTGCCTGCCGCTCAACCACCGATCCGAAGACTGCAATAGTGCTCGGCATTCACCCCGAAGACCTTGAGGGTGAGGGAAA
This sequence comes from Lissotriton helveticus, assembly GCF_964261635.1. Lineage (NCBI taxonomy): Eukaryota > Metazoa > Chordata > Amphibia > Caudata > Salamandridae > Lissotriton > Lissotriton helveticus. Next base: position 128,468,376 of record NC_136070.1, on the reverse strand, counting down.
GTCAAAGGAGAGCGAATTACAACATGCAGGGTCAAGGATCACCACCATCACATCGAGACCTGGGCCTCTCCAGTGAGGAAGAGAACGTCGACGCAGAAGGGCGACGAGGACTCACACGCCCAGGCCGTAAAAAAAAAAAAGAGCTCTGAAGGCGGTAAGAGAGACAGCGACCGAGACAGTCGACAGAGTCCCAAAGGAGTGACTCTAAGTCCTCGAAAACCTTCGTGTGGGGACCGTGAGGATTTTCAGAGGGTCTTCCTCAGTGCTGGATGGTTATGTGTAGGACATTCAGGGGTGGCATCATGTATCTTAAACTGGTATGTTGATCCAGAGAGTGTGGGGAGCTTTTTACTGCTTGTCTGTTGGGGGATAAACCCTCTTCGGTTTAGTCTTGGTTTTTGGATCTTCCGTCTGCAGTATCTCGCTGCTTCTGGTTAGCCGACGGCGTTTCAGAATGGACGAGCGCTCGAATAGGGAAACTGCTTTCCACGAAGGTCGAAACACGTCAGCACCCCCCTAACGGAGGGCAAGGGTCTCCCTGTTTGGAACCACACAGACCTTGAAAGACACCTAGTCTAGGCTGGATTTAGACAGGCCAGATATGAACTTTGACAGGTTCTCCCTGACCTCATCACTTTGGACCTGGGAATGATCACAGTATTGAGGATATATAAACTAACATAACCCAATACTTTAAAAATAAAGTAGGACTTTCAAAAAGTAACCAGATGAAGTTTCATGTAATTTACGTAATGTATGTCATGTTGGGATGTCTTTGTACATAGTCTCAAGTAAATTGTCATAAAAAAGTTTTAAATATGTTTGTATTAAGGTTTTTGTCACGAAAAAGAAACCTAACAAAAAGAAAAAGCAAAAAAAATATTTCTTTTTGATATAATAAACTTTGTTTGTGTTTTCCTAAAACCAGTGTATGTATGATTGCTCTAATCTTTGCGTGCTAAACAAAAAAACATACTTATTAATTTTTAGAATTCCTGGGAGAGGGCTATGGACATTGATCACATTGCACCCCTAGAGAAATTTTTATATAATTTCAGTCTTAATAAGCACACTTCTTTTGAGCTCATTGTGTTGGGCGATTTTAATATTCATTTATGTAATCTTCCATGTTATATAGGTGAACACGCGGGACCTTTAGGGGTATTTATCCCCCATTTCGAACATACAAAAGCAGGTGAAGCGCTGGAAGTACTATTGGCCAGTTTTAATCTCTATGAATACCTCAACACAGGCGGGGGGGGGGGGGAAATAGAGTCCCCACCTATAAAGGAACGCCTCAAGGGTCCATAATTGATTATATATTTACCACCCCTGGGCTAAACACCAAGGTGAAAACCTATAGGACAATTCCCTCATCCTATAGTGATCATAATCCTGTGCTATTGGTGATGTGTTGGGGAGACCTCAAATGTGAGGGCTTGGGCCGCCCCCATGTGCAGGCGGTACTTGCGCCTATTGCTCAAGGTAGGCGGCTCAAGTGGGGCAAGGTGATCCCAGATGATTTTATGGCAACTTTATTGCCCAAAATCGAGGGTGACAGAGACATGCTTAAATCGGGAGGCACCCAACCGTACAATCATACAGGCTTTTGAATCTATATGTGCCCAAATATCGAGTGACCTGACAGTCAAGCCCACCAAGAGATTGCCTAGAACATCAAAGTGGTTTGACGCCGACTGTTCACGAATATATACTCGTCTGAGGCGTGCGTTAAAAGCCATACCGAGGGATAGGGCTCTAATTGCATACTTGAGGAGGGAATATAAACTGACCCTAAAGGGGAGAAAAGATGTAATTAAAAGTGAAGCGTGGGACAAACTTCTCTCTATTGACGTTTTGCGAGACAGCAAGAAATTTTGGGAGATCATAAATCACCCATTTTTTGCCGGGACTCACAATGTAGCCACTGACTGCGTCATTCCGGACGAGAGGTGGGTCCTTCATTTCAAAGACGTCTATGGTGACAAGAATAGTACAGCCCCGGGCAGCCAAATGGTTGCTCGGGTGTCCCCCGGTAGAGTTTTCGGAGGAGGAGGTGTTGAAGGCCATTTTGGAGACCTCAAAAAACAAGGCGCCGGGCGCCAATGGCGTACCTGCAGACCTATATAGACATTCTCCGATAATTTGGTCCAAGGTTCCAACTAAAGTCTTTAGGGCAGCAAATGATAACGAGTTCCCCAATACCTGGGCAACCTCCATTATAGTGCCAATTTTTAAAAAGGGACAACGGGAGGACCCGGGGTGATACAGACCAATTTCCCTCTTAGACTCGCCATCAAAATTCTAGGCAGAGTCTTCTTGTCTAAACTTAGTGGAAATCTGGAGGTCTGTGGGGGGCTTTCAAACATACAATACGGCTTCAGAGAGAAACGAGGTACCCTGGACCAATGTTTGAATTTGCATCTATTAATCGCCAAATATGCGGTGGCCGGGGAGGGGTCTCTTTATTTGGCCTTCATGGACCTCTCCTCGGCCTTCGATTTGGTAAATAGGTCCAAATTGTGGCTAATCCTTCTAGAGATGGGAATAGATCCTTCCCTGGTCACCTTCATGGCCTCTTTACATCAGGAGCTATTCGCCAAGGTTAGGGTCACAAATGAGGGGAGGTGTACGGACACATTTAGGTCGGAGAGAGGGGTCCGTCAAGGGTGCATCCTGGCCCCCTTCCTTTTCACCATCTACATAAACGGGTTGGGAAAACATCTAGAGGAGGGGGGGGTAGACGCTCCGCGTGTGGGAGGACTGCAGGTTCCGGCCCTCCTATACGCGGACGATGCCGTACTGATTGCCCACACAGGTATCGGTCTACAGACATTATTGGATCGTTTTGGTTCTTTTATGGAAAACCTTGACCTGAAGGTAAATGCCAAAAAATCTCATTCTATGATTGTGGGTAAACAGAGAGGAAAGTTTAGATCTAAAACCTTCATATGTAAGGGCGAGATGGTTTCAAGGGTTCCGGTCTTCCCTTACTTGGGGGTCCTCTTTGATGAAAGGGGGTCCTGGGCCCCCAAGATAAAGGTGAAGAGTTTGTCCTTGGCTCGCTCGACATCTGCACTGATGGGTTTTACAAAAAGGTTGGGGGCTAGGCCGATGGAAGCGCTTTTAAAAGTTTATAACACCAAGTGTATTCCCATCGCCACCTATGGGGCCGCCTTGTGGGGCTACGCTACCCAAGATAAGATCCAAAGGGTAGAAAATGGGATAATTAAGACAACTGCTCTCAGTCCCCAAATCGACCCCTACCTTTTCCATCCACGAGGAAGTGGGTCTGCCTTACATTATAGATAAGTTGAACCTGGCACCCCTTCTATTCTGGGCAAAGACATGGCTAAATCCAGAGTTAACTTTGAACCATCTTATTCTGGAGGATGTCACTTCTTTGGACCATGCCATGAAAATACCGTGGCTAAAGTATTTAAAAAACACATTTTCAGCTTTAGGTAGACCTGAACTTTTCTGATCTCCATCTAATATCAGGAGAGAAGATGTAAAGTGGATCAAGGTCCATTTTATGGAGAGAGTCCGTCTTAACAGAGAGGAGAAGGAAATAATGAAACCATCTGTAAGAGCACACTCTATGTTAATTACTACTCCCTCCTTGGAACCATACCTGAAATTTGTTACAAGACCTCTCCACAGACTCCTATTAGTAAGATTCAGGTTTAATCTGATTCAATTCTCTTTAGGTTGCTACCCATCATGGGAAAAAACAAAAGATGCCCCCCCCCCTTGTGAGTGTGATAACTTCTCAAAGCAAGATACCATGCATTTTATGATGTTTTGTGGGTTCTATACCGCCGCTAGGAAAAAACACCTGTCACACGTTTTGAGGGAGGCTGGCTTTATTCAAGTCAGACCCGCATTAATCTACCTCCAGATGTTGGGCAATATTTACATTACTTTTAGTGTTGCTAGCTTTCTAGCAGAAGCTTTTAGAACTAGGAACAAACGTGTACCACTGAACATTTTATAGTAAATATGGTATTGTTTTAAAGATTTTAATTCTAGGAGCCAAACTAGACGCAGTACAGCTAAATTATGGCCCACACTGACTTTGTATATAAATGAACTGTGATTTTAATGTATGTATATGTATTGTATGTGCTTTTTATGGTTTTTTTAAAATCGAATAAAGTGTGCTTTTTACTTTGACTTTTGAATCACTCCCTCCCACCTCCTGGTTTTGAACTGACAAAAAGGTTGTAGTTGTCGTCTGTGTTGCCGTTGACGATGAGGTCGACAGCAGTACAGCAATAGTCGTCGTCTGAGATTTTTTCGACGATGAGGAAGGAGAAACTGGTTTAGAGGATGTTTTTTTCGTCGACTGTGATCCTGAAGTTAACACAGTCGGTGGTACAAGCTTCTTTGAGACAGATAGCTTTATAGATTGGATAGAATAATATTTATCTTTCTTATGGCTTTTCTCCTCAGTAGGAAAAGGAAGCTTTCCTTTTTGTGAGGTACCTTCCTCTTCATGACAAGACCTTTTTGATGTATTTTTCTTGGAAACTTCAGGAGATTCAAGAGATCTCTCTCTCCCTTTAGGTGTTTCCTTGGAAGCCAGCGAGGTAGAGGTCTCCTCATCCTCAGAGAGAAGATCAGATTTTGACTTCAGTTTTGTAGCCAAATCAATCATCTACCCTCCCTATCTTTGAGGGTTTTTGTAGGGAAAGTTCTACAGATTTTGCAGTCTTTTACCTTGTGTTGAGGGTAAAGGCAGTAGATGCAGCTCTGTTGTGAACCCTTCGCATGCAGCCTCTTTTTTCTCCCATGATCCACACAACCTGAAGAGACCTTTCTTTGAAGATTCAGACATATTTGATGAGAATAATGCTAGAAAACTGGAACAAGCATTTACAATGCAACGGTCTCGCCTTTGCAAAAGTTAGAGCTATTGGCATTGTAAATGACAACATTTTTATTTATGTGTTGGTTTTGAAAACAGATAAATAAATGGCATTGTCATTTACAATGCCAATAGCTTAATCTCTCGCAAATGCCACACACAAACACAGACCCACACACACAGAGCCACATTCACACAGCCACATTCACACAGCCACATTCACACAGACCCAGACAACACAGACCCAGACACAGAGCCACACAGACACAGAGCCACACAGACACAGAGCCATACAGAGCCACACAGACACAGAGCCATACAGAGCCACACAGACACAGAGCCACACAGACACAGAGCCACACAGACACAGAGCCACACAGATGATGTAGTAATCTCGTACACAAAGTGTTACTGGCCTGTCTGTGCCTAAGTGGACAGAAGAGTGAACACGGCGTCACCCAGCAGAAACTTATATTCACTTATACATGCATTTATAAAAACTAATTGTATCTAGCACACACGATGTCAGCCTGTACATGAGCACATGATTTGACATCCCCATCCACTCAAGCACAAACCTCGACGTATACAGCAGGTTTTTAAGCCTATGGTGAGAAAATTTCGTCCAGTTACTTAGTTGTTCTTTATTGACCTGTTAGCCCTCGAATCAAAATCGGGGGATGCCAGAATTGCGTCAATAATCCCGTTGATCCTCAAATTGTCGTTGGTCTGATAGAGCATAGTTCTGCTCTTTCCTGTATTTTGGAAATGACAGGCTGTAACTGATACCGAGAGTGGCAGTAAACTATAGGTACCAGAACACAACTGGATAAACTACTCACACATCACATACTGAGCTTACATGTTAAAGAGTGCTGGAGAGGACGTACAAATGATACTATTATACTAAGTGGAAGCGCCTTTCAAGCCTCCTCTCCCACTGCACAGTACACGCACAAGGCCCCCTCACCTCAGAGCTGCGGTAGTGGTGAGAGCTCCACCACACTGCCCTGACTGGGGAACTGCGACGAGCCTTGGGAGCGCTTCTGGCGCTGCGCCTTGCGCACAGATTTGCGTGTGAATCCGTCCACCTTCTCCGCTGCAGAGATAGCCGATATGGCTACGGCTATGCTGGCGGCTCAGTCATCGGCAGGGGGCGGCGCTTAAAAGATGCTGTTCGCCCCGTTCTCTCGGTCACTTCTCATCCTGCACATGCAGTGGGATACGTTAATGTCCGCCTGAAGGCTGCTGGCTCTGGCCCCCTTGAAACCGACACCGCTCGTCAGTGCGGAGTGGCCCACTCCCCTGGGTATCCGCTCCTGCCCTCTCCCATTAGTACCCGACCCCGTGCCCAATTCGCAACCACCAAAGACCGGGCCCAGCGCTTGAGCACACCCCCAACCGACAACACTTAGAGTAGAGCCCACGATGTAGACAGAGAGCGGACTAGAGCCCTGTCTGCAGCCACTGTTCTCCCCTGCGAAGGCGGCATCTTTAAAAAGTCAATGATCGACAACAGACGCAAACAAAATATTTTATTAAATTACAGATCAAATAAACTGAACTTCAATTAATTAGTTATATTCAGGTATATAACGATTCAACATTGATACATTTTAAAAGGTTCCACATTTTTAAAATAGATACCTGCCACTTATTAACGCATGTTGATGTGTATACATTATCTAAATTCTGTTCTCTAAACGACGTTCTGTTTTTTTCGCAACAACTGTTGCACATTTACAGTCACGTTCTGACATGCACGCCTAGCATCCACAAGTCTGAAACTACTCTACAGCAAGCGCCTTTGATAATGAGTCCCTTTTCTAGATCGACGGATGAGGGGGGGGCGGGGGGCGTGTTCTCGACGGTCGTTTACATTCCAACCAATGGAGAAGAGGGGAGAAAGAAAGTAAAAAAACCACGCCCCCCGAATGCGAAAAGGACGGGGCTTGGATCCAAAGAAGAACGTCACTGGGACCTCTTCTCCAATGGCTTGCCACCGTTTAGGAGGCCAGCCAATGGAAAAGAGGGGCGGGGCTTAACCTCGCTACTCCAAGTCATTAAATCTCGCCAGCGAGACTGCGCATGTGCGCAGCCTACGCTAGCCGAGACCTTAAAAGCCAGAGAAAACTGAGCAGAGCTCATGGATACTCCCTTTCATATGATGTGCGGTAGAAAATCTGTGGAACCTAGCCTTTCTTGGGATTGTTCTAGAGGGTGCAGTCGCCTGATTGGCTGTTGGTTGGATTTGGTTATTTTTTTATTTTATTTTTAAAGGTGGTGGATAGGCTATTGCACTGACTTTTCATTGCATGGTAGCCTATGGTAATTTTATCTACTGCTTTTATATGTATATTGTGGATCTCCCACTACGACGACGGGAATAATTAAAGCATGTGAAGTGTACAGTGGAGTGGGGTAGAGCGTAATAGCGTACAGTAGAGTGGTGTACGCTGGAGTGGTGTCCAATGGAATAGCGTAGTTTGAAGTGGAGTGTCATAATGGAGTGGGGTACAGTGAGAGGCGTGGAGTTGAGTCTAGTTTAGTATAGTATAGTGGAGAGGCGTAGAGTGGAATAGCGTATAGTGAAGAGGAGTGGTATACACTGGGGTGGCATAGACTGGAATACCATAGAGTGGAGTGCATAGAGTGGAGCGGCGCACAGATCTATGTGAAATTTAGATTATGGTGTGTAGAGTATCGCAAAACCACAAACTGCCTTGCGTTTCCCCAGATTTACAATCAACGCAGGGACACATAATACAATAATATAGTCAGGCCTTAGTCCTGTTTTGAGCCAATTTATACCGCAGTAACTTTGTGGTATACTGTGGCACAAGGCGATGACAAGCCAGTATATAATTAGTAATTAGGTAATGGCTGTTTTTAGCAAATGAAAAGCCAGTGATATTGTTTTTAATACACCATGACCGTGTTAGGGCCTTAGATATAGGTAAGTAGTAGGTTTTATTGTAGTACTCCACCTACTAGCACTTTATTAAAGAAGTGGTAAAAAGGTAGTGAAATATTATATTTTTTAAACATTTTTAAATAAGTTTATGGAACACTCTGCCAGTACCTAACAAGTACCATATTGTTTTAGGAAAGGATTCTTATTTTTTGCTTTAAAAAATATGTATATATATTAAGTGGTATATTTTAGGTATTTCCGCAGTACTTTTTTTTAACTGAATTATAGGTGTTAATTGTAAATAAAATATACTATATTTTTTAAATGGTGTATTACAGTATTGGACAAGTTACTTACCTTCGGTAACGCCTTATCTGGCAGAGACATGATCTAGCTGCAGACCTCTTACCTTTGAACTTCCAGGCGTCAGGCTGGATCCGTAAGATTTTTGATAGCAGTACCCCTGCACGCCAATAGGTGGCGTCGGTCGACTCTGCGTGGTGTCGGGTTTATCGTTGTGACATCTGATTAATCTATATAGGCGCCACCTTGGTGGGATGACTTCAGTACAATTCATGACTTTCCACGCCAGCAGCGCGGGCCATGAAGTGACTGACTGGTGTGCCAAAAACTAGGGCCCTGAAGGGGGGGGGGGGAACAGCCCTGACACTAAACCATTCCGCAGTGTGGGGAGGATGGGTGGGTGGGTCGATAAGGAATCTGAGGCTAGATCAGATAAGGCGTTACCGAAGGTAAGTAACTTGTCCATCTGATAGAGACATCTAGCCGCAGATTCCTTACCTTTTAACGGATACCCAAGCAATACCATTGCCCAGAGGAGGGACTGCGGAAAGGTTTTAGACTAAGAAGTCCTGCAAGATAGAGCGGCCAAAGAGGCCCTCCCTGCGGACCGGAGACTCCAGGCAGTAGTGTATGGCAAACATATGCAGAGATGCTACATGGCCGCTTGGCACATGTCAGTAACCGGACGCCATGCTGAAGAGCGGTGGTGGATGCCTTCGTCCGGGAAGAATGGGCCATAAGGCCTTCAGGAGGTTGTTTCTTTGCAAAGGCGTCCAAACGGAACGCTTTAGTACGATCAAGGTGGACCGATAATGCTCCTTTAGGGTCTCGACGGTAGAGACGCTACTCTTCCTTGGAAGGATGCGGAGGTGCATAGAAAGTGGGCAAAGTAACAGACCGAGCCAGATGGAAAGGTGTTACTACTTAGAAAAGATGACCTAGTGCGGAGCACTACTTTGCCCAGGAAACCGGAGAGTGGACAGGTTTGGGTGGAGGATCCTCCCTTGCTGCTGCAACAGAAGATCCTCCCAAAGAGACAGCCTGACCGGAGGATCGGTGCTCATTTGCAGAATCTCTCCATGACCAGTCCGGAGCCACAAGGATGACTGGGGCCTGGCCGCTCCTGATCCACGTGAGCACTCTGAGCAGGAGTGATATGGGCAGAAAGACGTATAAGAGGCCTGTGCTCTCACTAGCAACGAAAAGCGTTGCAGAGTCTCGCCTTGAAAACTCCACTCAAAACTGCTGATATTCCGCATACTCTTCGGAGTCTGATAGATCTAACCACTGTTGAAAGAGACCTTGCACAACCTCCAAATGTAGACGCCACTCGTGAGCCGTAAGGCACCGGTGGCTGAATTTGTCCGCTCTGGTCTTCAGAGCACCGGCCAGATGTTGAACCACCAGAAAAATGCCCGGTTGTCCCAGACAAGACCAGAGACGCAGGGCCTCTTGACAGAGGGTCCACACCCCACTCCGTTTGCTTGTTGCAGTACCACATGGCAGCAGTGTTGTCTGAACACCTGAACTAGCCTTGCTTTGAGGGATGGTAAAAAAGCTTTCAGTGGCAACTGAATCGCACGAAGCTCAAATAGGAGGTTGATATGAGGTTTGGCTTCTGCTGGAAACCAAAGTCTTTTGATCTCCACCTCTCCCAGATGGCCGCCCTATCCCCGCAAGGGACACTTCTGTCACTACTATGAGATCTGAGTGGGAAAGAGAGAGGGGTCTGGCTCTGACCCAATCACGATTTGTCAGCCACCACGGCAGGTGGTTCGCGGTTTACTCCGAAGTCTGAACTAGGTCGTGAGATTCCCCCAATGCTGTGCCCATTGGAAATTCAGGTCCCACTGTAGAGCCCGCATTTGCAGGATGCAGGAAGCCATGAGGCCCAACAACCTCAGTCATTCTCACCAAAATTCAGGATAGAGGCTGAAACATCGGTATCATAGCCTGAATAGCCTGGACTCACCACTCGGAAGAATAAGCCAGAAACTGTAGTGCCCAGAATTGCTCCGATGAAAGGGTGCATCTGAGAGGGAGTCAGGCGTGACTTCGGCACGTTGATAATGAACCCCAGTGATTGCAGAAGGTTCGCCATAGTCTGGAGGTGGACGACGACTGCTTTGTACAGTCTAGGATAGGACAAAGCCTCAGTCCTTCGTTGGAACCAGAAAATAGCGAAAATAGTAACCACAGCCTATTTCTGGCCCAGGGCCAAGAGTGTTGACTTTCTTACAGAGTAGGACAAGGTGATCCTCCGTCAGCCGATCGCAAGATGGAGGCAGGGGTAGTGTCGAAGGGGAAGGAGTAGCCCCTTTGGACTTTTTGCAGCACCCACCGATCGTAGGCTAGATCTCGCCAGTGATGGAAGTGATGGCATATCTTGCCACCAACTGGGTGTCCATGATCTGGAATGATCGGACTAGGAGGGTTTGCGGTGGAGTAGGGGGTTGTGGCTTGATCGGACTTGATCTTTTACTGTGGTTAATGAAAGTAATTATCCAGCTAGATTTAATTATGATTTGAGTTTAAATAAGTCAAATTGTAAATTCAATTAAGTTTAAATCTACTGTTCCATGACAAACAGTTTGAGAGAAATACCACCAACCCCCACCGCCCCAACCTCTCTTAGATATCTATGAGTGTTCAATGTTGTCCAGTGTCTATGTGTTGTGTTAATTGTTTAAAATTTTTGTACAATCAATTGATTTATCATGTTCTGCGTTTAATTTACTGTTCCTCCTCTGTATTAAGTACATTGATGTATTCGAAAAATATTGCAGAATAAACACTGCAAAATACATGTTTTTTCTAAATAAATCCCCAAAAAACAGCTCAAATTAACAAAAAAATAAAGAACTATGTTTTCATAAACTGGTTGGACTGAAAGAGTGGTCATTGTCGGGAGAGCAATTAGTAGCTCTTCAACTAAAAATTGAAAAAATTGCACAGTACTGGCATCTTGTTTTGTTTGTTACTTGAATTGGCGTAGCCTTACTGTGCTACACGCCAGACCCGGTTTGTTTCATTATTGATCGGACTTCTGGCCACCTGACCCGCGAGGTCGGGGTGAACGGCGTCCACGGCCCGCAGAGGTCGTTGGTCTTCCGGGGTCCTCAGGCTGGAATAGGGTTGGCACAGTTGGAAGCCCCTTCCATTGCCACGAAAGGGGTGAGAGGCACACATATGCCAGGATGAGGCGATGAGGCCCAGGGACTTGGACGACAGGACGCGAGTCCACGAAGCGCTCAAGCGATGCATCTACCCTGTCTCCCAAAGAGACGGGAGCCATAAAAGGGCATGTCCATGAGGTTAGTCTGGGCTTCTCTCAAAAAGCCAGCTGTCCTCAACCAGGCGTGGTGCGTAACAGCCCCTGTCGAGAAAATGGCTCTGCCCAGAAAGTCTGTGTCCAAGCCACATTGTATAGCAAACTTTGCTGCATCTCTCCTGTCTGTAACCGCTTGGGACAGGAGAGCCTGGTCCTCCTCTGAGACTCTGGGCAGCACTTGTGGAACCATTTCCCATATTGAATAAGAGTAATGGCTTAAGAGGCATGCAGTGTTTACCAAACACAATGCTAGGCTTGTGGAAGAAAGGATCTTCTTACTGAAGCTGTCCAGCCTTTTGGATTCCCTGTCCGGAGGTGCAGATGGGAATGTGCTATGGGAAGTGGCGGGTTGGACCACCAAGCTCTGTGGGGTGGGAAGAGAGGAAAACTGGGTCGCCCGGTGCAGGGCGGTGGTAAATCGTTCTGTTCACATGAGCCCCTGTGCTGGGCTTGGACCAGGTGCCCAGAAGAACATCAGTCAAGGTCTTGTCGAAGGGCAGCAAGGGTTCCGAGGAGGAGACACCAGGCTGCAGGGCCTCTGTCAAGACGTTCATAGGGACTGCCACTGTAGGAAGCTGCAGGTCCAAGACCTCTGCAGCCCTACGCACCACCATTGCAAACGAAGTTCTCTCCTCCAGAGCCAGGTTAGGGGGAAACAGCATGCCAGAATATGTAGAAGTGTCCAGGCCACTGGAATCACCCAGGTCCTCATACCAGTCCAGGTCTTAATTGGGTTGCAGGATTTATAAGGGATCAGGATCCCCTCCCAATCTTAATCATCAACGCCTATCCCTTCAGAATAAGGCAGCTGTACGGCTCGGTCGGTGCTAGTCTCTGCGTCGGTGGATGCCCAACTGGGCCCACCTCGTCTGGAATGATGGGGAGGTGCCACAGGTGGGTGCCAGCGATGCAGAGGGCCTCGGCGTCTGATGCAGTACCGGGAAAGGTTGCAGAGAGATAACCAGCGCTGGTCCGGATCCAAGAGAAGGTCGGAGAAGCAAAACCCACGGGATCTCCTTTAGCTGAGCCTGAGGGGCTCTAAGGCGCACCGGCAGGGCCAAGCTGCCCAAATATGGTGCACATAGTGTCATAATATTCTTTCAATTGGGCGGGGGTCACTCCCAGCTCCAGAAAGAGGGAAACAGGAGCCTACTCAGGTAACCGCTCTGAGAAGCAGGCCTCAAACGCCAAGGCTCCTCCATCTCGTGGCGGACAGGACAAAGTCTACCCATGCTTCCACTTCTTGTGCTTTTTATGGTGCATCTTACCTTACCGCAATGACTTGGAGGAAGAAGATTTGGACCCCTGGAGCGCTGCTCAGACCTTCCTCTGAACCGAGAGCAAGATCGATGAGGTGACCTCCGTGGCGCTAGGCTGCGATCAGATATAGGGACTGCTACCTCAAAGCCTTCGGCGCCATGGCCCGGCAATCAGAGCACCACTTTTTGTCATGGTCACGTTCCAGGCAGCAGAGACGCATCAAATGGAGTTCTGTGACCGACATGGTGTGGTGACAAGCGGTGCACGGCTTGAACCCCGAGGTCTTCTCACTAGACATTGCTGCACACAAAACGTAGTCGACAAAAACTTGAAGTGACAGGGGGTAGATCTCTTCGATGGATCTGCGTTGGCTGGCGTGAAAAAATAAGAACTGAAAGCGTGCCGAGGGGGAGACCATAAAGATGACACGGAAGTCATGACTACGACCTCATGTGAAGTCATGTGGATTCGACCAACACCACCCATCAGCGCACAGGGGTTCTGCTATCAAAAATCTTCCGGATCCAGTCTGACGCATTGAAGTCCAAAGGTAAGGAATCTGCGGCTGGATTTCTCGATCAGATTTACATTTTTAAAAAACATTTATGTTTATTTTTTTACGCAATGTGGTGCTTTCTAGGTAGTAACGTGGTTCTCTAAAATATATATATATATATATATATATATATATATATATATATATATATATATATACACACATACACACACTATATATATATATATATATATATATATATATATATATATATACATACATACATACATACATATACACATATACACACACACTATTTTGTATCAGGGCAACTTGAAGTTTGGATTTAATACACGGCAGCCTGGCCGTGAAGAGCGCCCCACCCCTGGAGTTGTGAAGGGGGCCTCAGAGGCTTCGAAGAGGTCGGAGCCTTTGGCACAGCAAAGGTCATTTATTTGAACTGGAAATTCTGCCCTGGAGCCCACTGGGGCTATTGCTATTCATCAATTTTAAAGGACACTGAATCACACTGAGCCCACTGTGGCAACATTTTCGATTTTCGAACTACAGGTACCAGCATGCTAAAACCCGGAAACTCACCTGAGAGAGCCAGGAGGGGCTTGAAATTGAATGCATGCTGCTAATGATGCTTGAATCAGTTTACCAGCTGTCATCCTCTGACGAAGGAGCCATTGAGCTCTGAAACGCGTAAGGAGAACATTTTTTCACGAAGCTGTGTTTGCCGGTTTTGACATTAAAAGGCTTGTAGCATTTTCCTGTTGGAGGCGTTTTTGTATCAGGGCAACTTGAAGTTTGGATATATACACACACATATACATACATACATATAACCCACATATACACACACACACACACACACAATCTTACAATTAGTTTTTCCCACCTATTATCACTTTCCTAAATTGGTAATAGGTAGGGGAAAATATAAAACCTAATACTTACCTATATTACAGGCCCCAAGCCATTACACAGATAAGGTGGCTTTAAAACAACAAGGCTGCCTTCAATTTTTGTAAAGACAGGTATTATCCAATCAAATAATTGATAATGACTTGTCATCTGCATGTACTGGGATAGTTACGCAATATTTCAGGAAATTTCACATAAGTACCACAGTCACAGTTATCACAAACTTTGAATGCTTAATAACTTAAAATATACTTACCTAAAGTTGTCTAAAAGGATCATCTGGGCACCATAAATAATCTGCCAAATTTCATGTAAATCTGTTAAGCCGTTCTCGTGCTACATTGAATACAATAGTCTATGGAAAATGCATTGGTGCAATGGAGAGAACCACCCCTCTACTTACTTTCGGGGAGCAGCGGGTGCCGATGCTACGAAGATAGGAAATGCCGACAAACCTGGGAGAAAACGGAGAAAACAGACCATCAGGCAGAGGAGGGGCTGGAACAGAGACACACCACACATCGTGAGAAAGTACTTCTCTTTTGTGGTAGGGTGGTGGCTATATCTTCAAAATTAACAAAAGAAGGGAGGTCTCCTTACTAGTCCAATTTGGGACAAGGAGGGTAGAAATGAAGAACTTAACAAGTCCCAGTATTCAACTCTTGAAAAGACCTCTTATATATACCCCTCATAACTCAAGATACCAACCACATAGAAAAGTATACAATTTTAAACGTACAATATAAACAATGAATTAAAAAAAACAGTATGGTTAAAATTGTATACTTTTCTATGTGGTTGGTATCTTGAGTTATGAGGGGTATATATAAGAGGTCTTTTCAAGAGTTGAATACTGGGACTTGTTAAGTTCTTCATATATATCTTCAAAATGACAGCTGGCTGAAGGGAAAGGTGCGCAATTGAATCCCAAAGAGATGCCAACGAGTATGAGAAAAGAGTGCCAGAAGGGAGCGCCAGAGGAAGAGACGACCTGAGGTATTGGGAACGTGTGAAGGCCATTGAGGAAGAGTCAGAGGCTCGGACGAGCGATGTTGGAAATCCCAAGAAGTTCCAGAAGACGTGGTCGGATGAGTGGTGGGTGCTGCCGGAGGACGCCTACTTGCCTGCCACAACTCAGCACTTGTCAGCTCTGAGTGCAACAGGGAAGAGGGCGCACTAATACAATCATAGGGAATGGACAGGGTTTGCTAAAAGGGGTAGGGGGGGAGAACCAAGGTCATTGTAAATGTGTCTCATTTATTTTGATAATGGACGCAGGTGTGCACTATACCGTCATGACATGGTGTGTTCCCTATGTTGGATGCAAGGGCCTGTGTTTTTCCACCTTACACAAAGGAAGGAATCTCTTTATAAATATTCCTGGATCCTAAAAACTGCCTTGTTAGTGGACATGCAGGTTGTAACAAGGGAAAGGGGCACTTCCAACAACCCCGGATTTAGGACACGAGACCAACCCTTGCTGTATGGGGGTTTAGTTAATCAAGCACGGCTGTGTTGGTGAAGGGAATAAAAACAACCTGTATTAGTCAGATCACAATACTTACCGTCCTTTTACCTGTTTTTCTTAGGTTACTGGCAGCGACAGCCTCCTTGAAGACCTACAGAGAAGGAGAGAAAACCTGCATCATCAAAACGTCCTCTATCATCAGTCTGGAAAAAGTACCCTTGATACCCTCAATTGTTAATTCATTACGGCGATAATAAAATATCAAGATTCAAATCAACAAAGCCTCAGCAACCATATATCCGCCCATTCCTCCTACATGCAACAAAATGGAAAAGTGATCTAGCATTGAGCTACACAAACTACTATATGGAGAACATGATAGTTGCCCACTTTGCGTTTCATATGTAGCACAATACTTTTAGAAGTAGTAAGGAAGCTCAAAAACTAAACTAAACAGTAAATGTAGTCTCAGAATTACTACATGAACAACTAAAAGACATTTATGGCCACTTGATTATGTAAATTAATAAACAAATACAATAGATCAAAAATAAAATTTACATTAAATCCGATTGCCACTGTAGTTATAGTTATGATTCCAAGAGCTAGGAATTACTCTTATTTTTGCTTCCTAATAACTTTCCGCCCCTTTGAAGAATCGCCGCAAAACTGTTCAGACCTATATGATTTTCTTTTTGATGAATCCGCACTGATGCGGGCAGGGAAACATTACAGATTGCTCCGCCTGGAGGGAGCAACATAAACCGCTTTTGCTTCCGGGCAGGAGCAATGCGGCTCCCGCACCATACGAGAAGCCGCCTGGGGTTGTGGAGGCATTGAGACTCCCAAGCGGCCTTAAACATGTGCTTCGTGGGTCCCCTGGGTGGGCACCGGAGCACCCACCTAGTACTGATGTGAGCCCCAGTGAGTCTCATACTCAGTAAATTGGGCACAGGGGGATGGGCTCCATGGGGGGGCAAAACAGGCTTGGGGAGGGGGCTGCATGCCACCTTCCCATATTAAATGGACTGGGCCCTATTAAGGCTCTGGGATGCAAGCTGTATGCCCTCTTCCCCTATTTAATTGTATTTGGCCCCGGGGGATAGGGTTGCCGGGCATTTTAAGACTAGGGAAAGGGAGAGCCCATACGGACTCACTCCCATATTTATTGGAAGTGGCCCCGGGGACTGGGTCCTGGGGCCAATTAAGGGACAGGGAGGGGCTAGCACACCTCGTCCCCATAATATACATGTTTTGGCCCCAGGGGATGGGTTCTCCGGGGCCAAAGGCCAACCATTATGCGCACGCCAAACGCTGTTCATGGTGTGGTGTTGGCAGCCTGCTAGGGGTTTAACCGGTGCATGGCCAAATGCAGTGCACAGCATGGGTTTGGCTGCCTGTGGGAAGTTGGGAATTGCAGAGTTAATTCTCAAAAACATGCAAGCTCTAACCCCAGATAAAAGAATGATATAATGTGCAGCTGGCAGACTTCATCCCTCCCTCTCCAACAATACCAAGTCTGCATCAATCCATTCCTTTCAAAGAGCAAGTGAAAACAGCAGGAGATTCCCTTCGTAAAAAGGCATAAGCATCACCAAAGCAAATAGGTCTCATCTTCAAAAGGTGTTATTCGAGGTTTCTTGGCTCTACCAATGTTGTTGCTGATGCTAAACGCCTCAACAATACGGAAGACATATTTTTTGCTGATAATGTTAAACATCAGGGGGTTGGGAAGGCAGGAGGACCTCAAAATGGTCCTAATGACATTATGTATGAGGGCAAAAACGTTCACATACGCCATGATGCTGACACAGCCTTTTTTGCCTCGTTTAAATGCATCTTTCCAAAATAAAGACTGGAGCTCATAGCGCACTGACATGAAAAAGGTAGTTCCCTGAATGTAAGCAGTTGAAGGATACATTATGTTCTAAGGAAGGGACAAACAAAAAGAGAAATGGGAAAACCCTTAATAAAAAGCAAGCAAATGGGATATACAAGAAAGGCAGGACAAAAACAGCAAAGACAACCGATCATGAGCAGTAGGCTCACCAAAAACATACACAAAATTGGTATTGTGCACAATAGGTCTTTTGACAACACATAGCTAAAAGCAGTCTATAGAAGGGCTAACAAATAGGAAAACAAGCTTCATACTGCTATGCTCCACATTTAAAGTACACTTCCCACTGATGGGAAACTGCCCCCCACATTCTAGTCCTTTAAAACAATATAAAAAATAAAAATAAATTCCCCCTTTCTCGATACACCCCTTAAAACTCAAAACCCTGAATGGATTCGGGGCAAAACAACTTTCAGGTACCTGACTTGTCAAGGTCTGAAACAGCTCACTTAGCTCAAACTCCACCCAAAGGGTCCTAGCGCTCCAGGGTATAGCCTTACCAGGGAGTGATCTGGCTGCTGGGTAGCTCTGCAACAGTATCCAACATTAAAGGCACGGTAGTTTGTCTTAACACGAGGTTCTGGGTTTTTCAGAACCGGTACCGAACCGGTAACCCAGTGGTGTCAGGGTACACACCCAAAGACCTCGAGTACTTTCCTGATTTAGGCCACAGAAACTCAGCGTCTTCTAGGTGAAGTCCAGGATCGATTTTATTGGCTGCAACCAAGAAACAGGCGTCCTAGAAGTACAACAGCACAGGATGTATATTCTCAGGAGACTGCTCAATCTTACAAAGCCAGGCTTCTCTTTTTATACAAAATATTCAGCTCCAGGCAAACATTCTTACATTTATAGTAGACTATTCACATATTTTCACTGCAAAGAAAAAGCAGAGTCATGATGACAAGCCCACATTCCAATTTGTTCAGCCCACAATAAATTACCCAGCAAGGCCCAACAGTTTCATCAGATATCGGTGGACCCCCCAATAAAAACGGGCACCTCCTCCTCGTAAAGCAAGTCAGAGAGAAAGGAACAGGGATAGGTGGGAGCAAGATTAGGAAGGGTGTGTGTGTGTGCGATGAAAAGGGTTTATGACATGTTGTGCCTTGATGCTATCTCATTCGGCCACTGGGAGAGGAACTGACCAAACAGGTTTGGCCTGAGGCAATGGTTTCAGCTTGCCCAGGTCAGAGAAAAGTCAATCAAGGTGTACGTGTCCTTTGATATCGAATTTAGCTGTATTATAAGCCTATGTGAGGGCAACCCACAAAATGG
This sequence comes from Lissotriton helveticus, assembly GCF_964261635.1. NCBI lineage: Eukaryota > Metazoa > Chordata > Amphibia > Caudata > Salamandridae > Lissotriton > Lissotriton helveticus. Next base: position 128,449,626 of record NC_136070.1, on the reverse strand, counting down.
CTGCTGTACACAAAATGGAAGCCAAGGGTTCAAGACGAAAATGACGATTTCGAGGTGAAATCGTCACTCGAATATGACGAAAATGCTTGTACATAGTGTACTAGCCATTTTCGATCTTTTGATATAAAAATCGTCATGCTACGACGAAGTTTTATTCACGAGTCCAGAATTTTCAGAACTACAAACCCTCCTTTTGCCCTCACATAGGCAATTTAACCTAATCTCATGCTAATCTGAGTCCAGGTCTATATTCCTAAAGTCATTGAGATGTTGCTGTAACATCATTCTAGTACTTAGCTCGTCTCTTGATACAGGTTTCCTTACACATGATGTAGCACAGAGGCCACATATTGCAGGAGCACACTGCACGCACAGACAGAACAGGAAAAGAATGGCTAAGACCATCCCAATGACCATCAGAATTTTCCATCCCCAGCCGGATATCAGTTCCCAGAACCATCCCATCAAAGACCAATCTCCTTTATCCACATGAATAGATTCGGAAATCTTATGCAGTTTAGAGATGGCCTAGTACACTGTTGGAGCGTTATCTGGAATGAAAACACAGCAACTCGATTGGATCAATCTACATACCCCACCTCGGTCTGCAAGTATGACATCTAATGCGACCCTGTTCTGAAGGGTCATACGACGATCCGACTGGAGCTCAGCAGTCAAGTTACTAAGGGCACCAGCAGTTTCAATTACAGTGGACTCAACCACCCTTGTCAATTGCCTTATGTTCCTGCTGTTAACCATGGGTCCCCAGAACGGCAGAAAACCCTTTACGAAGTCCCCAAATGTTTACGAAGTCCCCAAATTCTTGTCCTGCAGTGTCTTCTTCGCTGAAGACACCTCTAACTATCCTTGTCTTGTGGTAATCTGCCGCCGCTGTGTAGGTGGGAGGCAGCAGGAACGAAACAAAACATGTGCCCGAAAAGTCAGGGGGCAACCATGTATAGGCTCTATCATGGCAGATGAAATAGGTACCCTTAGCTGCTAAGAACGGAGGGGAAGTCTGAGATGCAAAAACATATGTTTTAGTGCAGATGCTTTTCCCTAGCTGAGCTCTGGGATTCTTGCCAGTACCTTGCAGACACAGGTGACCCTGATGGGGTACAATCCAAATCGGGGAAGATCTCTTAGCTTGCTGTTTCTCACTCAGAGTAGCTCCATATCCGGTTACGTTCCATCCTATGTATACTAGTGTCTTATCTCTAGGGATAGTCTCGTAGGAAATATCTTCCTTAATCATGTCTACTATACCCTTGACTAGAGCACTATTCTTAGGATTGTCTTCCACAGAACGTAGGGGGTAGACTTCATGTGCATAGATGAACATTGGTCTGTATGCCCACACAGAACCATTGTGGCTGAAAGGCAGGACCAGATAAGGGATACCTTTATCCGTTGTGTGAGGCATAAGACCACACACCCAACAGTTAGTTGTGTTCATTACTATTTGGTGTTGGTGCAAAAGCTGAACAAAGGAGTTATTAATAAACTCTAATCTCCTGGCGGATTCGTGTTCAGGAAGGGGTTGGAAAGAGTGTGGGGAAACAGTAGAAGGAGGAGGTATAGGCGATGTAGTGGGTGCAAATGTTACTCGAAAATAGAATAACACATAACTTATTAAAAATATCATCACACTGAATAACATGAAAATGCACAATATCAAAAAGCTTTTCTTTGTCATTATTTTACATATCCTGGCTTTAAAGTTCATTGTTTTGGCAGGTCTCTCCATCTCGAAAAACTCCATCCTCTCTAAAGTGCTGCCCGCGATGGGAGGTTGTTTCTGCTAAGGAATGCTTCTGTCAGTCTAGGGCAACTCCCTTGGACCAACCAGAACTGTCGACCTAACGTCGTCAGCTGCACCCCAAAGACTTTGGGCAATCGCGGCCCTAGCAGCGGAACCCGGATGGCGGTTCGAAAAAAAAAATAAGCAAGTTTCTCAGATGGGAGAGCTGCGCTTTCAAAAATAGTACTTGGAGGAGAAAAAAGAATTTTATTTGTCCATAGGTCTCGGCCTCAAATTGTATCTTTGCTTTCCAGGTATGGTATGATCTCGGAAAAGGAGTTCAGGCTCTGTAGTGTCCAATGGATTTGACGGTGATACAGCTGGTTGCAAAATGTTGTCGCTCTCTTGTTCAGTAAGTGTTCCTTTTACTCGTGCATCACTGAAAGGCAGAAAACGAGGCACAGTTTCAGTCTCTGAGTCGGCGACACCCTTCTGGACCCACTGGTCGTACGGCAGAGGTAAAGGTACCCTCTTGCAGTGGACTCCGTGGATCCAGTGCTTCTTCCCTTCCACTCGAACAGCTGATCTAGTGGAAAGAAGGACGAGGTGCGGTCCGGTCCACCTGGGCTGGTCGTTCTTGGTTCGCTGGAAATTCTTCACGAGAACCCAGGATCCAGGGTCGATGGGGTGACCTGGAGTTTCAGAGACCGGAGGCAGGGTGTCATGGACCTGTTGGTGTAAAACACGCAATTTAGCCGTCAATTCGTACAAATAGTCAAGCAAAACAGGGTGTTCGATTTCACTGAACTTTGTGGGCCTTGGCACTCCCCATATATTGGCCGGGCGGCCGAAAACTATCTCATATGGACCAAGTCCCACTCGCGAATGCACAGTCATTCTGGTTGATAGGAGTGCTAAGGGTAGAGCATCAGGCCATTTAAGACCAGTGCTCGCTTGAATTTTTGCTAATTTTAACTTTAGCGTGCCATTATAGCATTCTACTAGTCCAGCTGATTGGGGGTGATTTCCAGCGTGAAATTTCTGATGATTGCCTAGCCCTTCGCATACTTTCTTCATCACTCGACCCACAAATTCACTTCCATTGTCACTCCAGACCATTCTAGGCATTCCGAATCTGGGGAAGAACTCTTTCACAAGGGCTTTCGCTGTGGACAAGGCAGTATTGTCCTTTAGGGGATATGCTTCTACCCATCTTGAGAAGGCACAAACAACAACGAGTACGTATTTTAAGTTGTTGCACCTCTCCATGTGGATGAAATCTAGCTGCAAAACCTCAAACGGATACGTAGGAGGTGCAGCTGGAGTTGGGGTTCCCCTACCAGGATTGTGTTTCAGACACCATGCAAATCTTGACAACATTCTCTGCACACTTGGGAATTCCTGAATTTTGCCATACTGGAGCCAACAACTTGCAAATCCCTTTCACGCTGATATGAACCATTCCATGAGCCATTGTAACCACTGCAAGCACATATGCATCGGGTAACAACCATCTCTGATGCTCTGACAATTCAATCCAGCAACCATTGGCATCCATTTTACCCGTACTTTCTCTCCACATGTTCAACTCTTTCTCTGTAGCCTCAGCTTGAATAGACTTCACACTCTATCGTGTCTTCACACATTCCAACATCACCAACCCATCTTGCAGGGCCTGCAACATACATTCGGCTCATCACATTCCTTGCGATAACGTCAGCAAATGCATTTCCACGACCAACATCATCAGTCACCTTCTTGTGAGCACTACATTTCACAATCGCCACTTGCAGAGGCAAGGTCAGTCATTCAAGAAGCTCATTCACCAACTGACCATGCTGAATCTTAGCTCCATGCGAAGTCAGGAACCCACGTTCTTTCCACAATCGTCCAAAACTGTGAGCCACTCCAAACGCATACTGACTATCGGTGTAGATGGTCACTTTCATTCCTTTTGACAACACACATGCTCTCGTAAGTGCAATCAACTCTGCTGCTTGAGCTGAATTATGTGGAATACGTGCAGCTTCAACAATTGTATGCAAAGTCGTGACAGCATATGCTGCAGTCGTATCACCATTCGGAAGCTTGAAGCATGAACCATCCACCCATAATGTACCATCACACTTTGCAAGAGAAGTGTCCTGGAGGTCTATTCTCCCTTTCGTTTCTTCTTCTGTTCTAAGAAAACAATCATGCTGTTCTGAATCATCTAATTCCGCTACAATTGGTAACAACGTAGCTGGGTTGAGTGTGTTGCATCTTTTTATGTGCACATGACTCGCTAACAAGGTTAATTCGTAACCTGACAATCGAGCACTAGTTAAGTGCTGTGTCTTGGTTCTGTTTAACAACGTGTCTACTGCATGTGGAACCATCACAACTAACATGTTATTCATCACTAGACCAGCAGACTGTCGAATAGAAACAGCTGCTGCCGCTGTTGCTCTTAAACAACTTGGCAATGCTTTAGCTACCGGATCCAAAGTCGACGAAAAATATGCACATGGACGCTGCTCGTCTCCAAACAACTGAGTCAACACTGATAATGCACAACCCTCTTTCTCATGGACATACAATGTAAAGGGCTTACTGTAGTTGGGGGTACCTAACACAGGAGCCGAACATAATGCTGTGCGCAATTCAAAAAAACTTTTCTGACACTCTTCAGACCAAGGAACGGGATTGGGTGTATCTTTACACGTTAATGCTACCAAAGGTTTGGCTAATAACGAAAAATATGGTATCCATTGCCTGCAATATGATGTAATGCCCAAGAAAGCACGCACTTCTCTCTGTGTTCTTGGCACACAGAATTTCGCTATTGCCTGAATTCTTTCTGGGGTCAGTTTCCTTCCCTCCTTCGATAAGAGATGACCTAAGTAGGTCACTTCTTGTCGACAATATTGCAATTTTGAGAGAGACACTTTGTGATGCAAATCACACAAATGACGCAACAATGACAACGTGGCTTCTTTACAGATTTCCTCAGTATCTGCAACAACAAGCAAATCGTCAACATACTGAATGAGGGTAGCGCCATCAGGTAAAACAATCGTATCAAGCTGTGTTTTTAGAGCTTGACTATATATTGATGGACTTTCACAGTAGCCCTGTGGAGCGCGTTTAAGGCGGAAGCTTCGTCCTCCTAAACTGAAGCCAAAAATATCCCTACTGGGGGGAGGAGCCAAGCTCGCGTCCGAGATGGCCGCGTTTTAGCTCGGCTCCGTTCGCTGTCCTGTCTGGAACGTCTATCCTGTGTTTTATCCTGCCCCGGGAAGTATTCTTTGATAGACTATGGAACTACGACATTTCACAGGCACTTACCGTTTGATCCGTTTGTTCCTGGGTGCCGCGGATCCTGAGCTGCACCCTTGTCTGCTTCGGGGCCTCCGGAGCGAGCGGGCCTGACACTCCTTGGCGGCGCCCGGGCGGGACGGAGCCCTGTGGCCGGCCCTTGGTGGCGGTGTGGGTTCGGTCGGAGAGGCCGATGTGCAATTAGACCGGTTACGGCTATCCGGGCCTGATCCGGCGGTCGTGCGGCCTGGTGTTGGGGCGCTGCCTTCCATGGACGGGGTTGACTGTGTATGTGGCTCGTCTCCCCTTTGTTCTCCGGTCCGGCCATTTTGAGTCCCTCCGCCCGGACTCGGAGAACGGAGCCGGTAGCGTGTGGGGAGCCGGCGACCCGCCTTCCTGCTCTGGTGGTGCCTCTGCTGGTGGTCGGCTGTATCCTGTTTGCCCCGCTGGTGTCCGGACGGGGGTCGGAGTTTGCCGCGGCCCCGCCGGGCTTCTAAGATGGCGGCCGACCCCATGTCTCTCGGCCTGGCCGAGACTGGCGACGCTGGTCCGCCGCATGGCACGTTTGCTGAATACCGTAAAGGTGAGCCTACGCTTGGCGACATCCTCGCCGCCTTGCGCTCCTGGAGTGCTCCCATGGCCGCACCTATCATTGACCTGGAGGAGGATCATTTTGCCGGGCCTGCTGAGCCCCCCCCGGTGTGTGCGGCTTCATCTCTGTTGTGTGCTGCTGGAACTTTCCTGGAGGTCGTGGGCCCGGCGGCTGCCGTTGGTGTGGGTGTACGGATGTCCGCTGCCCTCCTTCATCCTGTGCTCCCCCCTGTGCAGGGGGTCCGCCGGCCGGGTCCCGTCCGGACCGGCCTTGTTGGGTCTCCCTTTCCTTTTTTGCCTCGAATGGCCGAACGAAGATCCTGTGATTGCTCCGCCGGATCGGCTTCCCTCATATTGTCGTCGGAACTGTGCCTGCATTGCCTGAGGTGGTTGCCGTCCTTTCCTGTTCATCCGGGTCGCAATCGATATGACTTGTGTGGATTGCCGATCGGACTCCCTGTTATTCACCTCCTGTTCCACATGATCTGGTTCCTTGTGCGTTGGACGACTACAGCTTGGGATAAACAAGGACAGGGTTGAGATGAACTTGCCTCGGTGGACTGTTATCTTGCGGTATGGTCGGATGATCCGTTTGTAACTGTATGACTGTGTTCGATTCTCCTGCATGTTCCTGGAGCTTATCCTTGTTCTTCTTATCTTCCCGTGGGCTCTGAGTATTTTCGGACGGGAGGGTGGGAGCTGATGGGGGTTTTGATTATATGGCTCCTCTCCCGTTGCTACTTCCCTGTTTTCCCTTCTTCTTTTTGTCTTTGTCGTTCTTTCTTACTTTTATCTCTTCTATATTTCGGGTTCTGATTAGGGCGACAGGCACGCTGCCGGGGGGTAGGCCATAGCCTTCTGCAGGGTGGGATGTGCGGGGTGGGGGGGGGTCTGTCATATTGTGTTTTCCCCTCATTCTTTTTTGGTTCTATGGCTCTTATGTATCCCCTTTTTTCAAGACGCGGTGTCGGCATGTGGCCCCCTGGGGTGTTTTTGCTAGCATGGGCCTTCTGGTATTCTTGCCGTCACGGTTTACTACGCATTCATTCCTCCTGTTACCACTGGTTCCATGTACTGGTCTATTCTTGAGTGCTTCGTTAGCCGTGGGGCGCGTGCAGTGATGCTGCGTTCTTACTTTCCCCCCTTTTTTTTTTTTTTCCTATGTCCTTTCCCCCCCCTTTTTTTTTTCCTTTTTTCCCCTCTCCACCTTTTTTTCTTTTCTCCCCCGGGTTGTTGTGGCAGAGGGCTCTTTGTTTTGCAAGCCTAATTTTAGTTTTGTGTATTATTGTGTGTTTTCGTAGTGGTGGGAGGGCGCTGGGCAGCGGTTGCAATTGCTTATAATTGTGGGACTCACGTTCTGCCTTTGCCAAAATGTACCTGTTCTTTTTGAATTTTCCTGTGTTCGATACTTCTGCTTGTTCGCGGCCCACCACGGCCCTCTGGACTTTACGGATTGCCCTTATTCTGAGACACCCTTTCTTCTATTATAAAATCAACCTTCTCTCATTCTGGAAGCAGATTGTGCACAAATTTATCGACGAACAATCGCTGACCACCTTCTGTGCTCATATCTTGACCACTGTGGTCGACAAACGTTTCTTCAAACCTGGTGAAGAAATCTGACACCGTTTCATCTTTCTTCTGCTTACACGCAGACAATTTATCCCAATTTACAGGCATTATAGTTTTCATGTAATCAATGATCTTACCAGGAAGTTCAGCTACTAAAGGCTCAGGTTTAGCACCACCAATTTGTAGGGCATCTGCAGCAGCAATATTAGCCCATGAGTCACCCAACTCCTGATCATGATCTGTATGACGGATCTTTCCCCATAAAGGCTGTGGAACAACGTTCCCAAACAACATGTCTATATCCGCTAAATTCATGATGCAGGACCCAGCAGTCTGACAACTCTTTGTAATACCCTGCGGGATTTTTACGGGGATCAGGTAATGTCTGCTTAAGGGCCAAAACTTCAGCTCGCTTCCATGGGACATGTACCCATACACGCTAAAAATGAGGCTGAATAGGTGGGTTCGCTTGTAGGTCCCCTTCCCTCCATTGTGGGGGAACTTCTCTCATGGGATATTGTCTTCCCTTCTTCTTAACAGAAGAATCAGATTCAAACAACGACCTAGAAACACCTTCAGTCCTAAGCGATAACGTCGCAACTGCTTTCTTAACATCTGAACCCACAATTGCGCCTTTTGAAAACTCGAACCGTACATGGCTCAACTCGGGCGGATTAGAGTCCAAATCATTGTCCTCTAAATCCTCACACAGGAAAACACACATTTTCTCAAAAACTTCTCTGCTTCGATGTTTCCCACTGGGTGAAGACATCCATAACACATTCTAAATCATATTTTTCCGGGTCAGCAACCCATTTATGTGCCAAACAATTCAACGTTTCCTTCTCCCTAGAATCAGGCAGTTGACTACGCAATTGCTTACGCTCTGTGTCAGGAGTTAAACTTGTTGCACCAAAGAAAGGATACAGAAGACTAGAAACAGTACTAGTCACTCTGACGAACAGAAGGAGAAGTCGATGAAAAAACAAGCGGAAAAACAGGGTGAGGCGAGGCAGATGCAGCGGCAGTATCAGAAGGAGTACCAGGAGTGGTAGTCGTTATAGTAGTCAAAGTTGTAGGAAGTAAAGGAGGAGCAGATGTAAAAGCCGGTGGCCCTTGAGGAGGCTGCACCGGAGGAGCAGGAGCCAGCTGAAGAGTAGCTGGTGGGTGCTGTAGAGGAGCAGGAGGCAATGCAACCACGGGTTGTGCAACTAAAGGTTGCGGAGGTGCCGTAGCATTTTGCGCATAGGGGGGTGGCGAACTTAACAAATGCGCCATTAACGGATCTTTTTCAAGCTCTTTTGCTGCATCTTGCTGAAGAGGCGGCAAAACTGGATAACATTTATCTATTACCATTTTACGTTGCCTGTGCAACTGCTCACTCATCTGTTCTTCTTCATTGTCTTTATACTGCATGGCAGCTTGCATTATCGAAATACCCCTTTCTCTCTTATTTTTCTTCGCTAATTTAATTTCCTTCTGTTTGGCATCCTTACGCCATAGGCGGAAAGAGTCAAACATCGCCGGCCGGGCTTTCTTCTTGAAAAGTTTAACTTCAAGGTTATCTAGGATTTCCGTGTCAAAGCTACCATATTGGGGCCATTTTAGAACACCATCTTTTCTGGTGTATTTGATCCACACTTCATTATACGTGATGGGGCCTACTCCATGTTTCACATACAATTCATAAGTTGGAGTTCCAATCGGAGGAACCGGACACGAGTCCTCCAATCGGGAATCCCTATTATTACAACCAAGACAAAACAAATTTCCAAGTCTGCTAAGACCAGGCATCTTCGCTCTCTAGTCTAGCTTCAAACTTCAAAGGATTATCGATTACGATATTCTCGTGAATACACGAGTCCTTCGGCTTTGGCACTTGCAAGTTCCAAACAAAGTGATCCCAAAAGGGGATACCCAAACTAAGACCAACTAAGGACTGGGAGACGCTCCACTTATACTTAACTGAGATATCGATGAAGTCACCAGAAGACTCGTCTTATCGTTTCGCTCTACCAAACTTCAAGGGTCCAAATCAGGGCGATAGCCAGGGCAGCAGTCCTTTTGTAGCCGTCGGGAAGCGGGGAACCACGCAGCAAAGACTTTCGGACCACGTCGACATGCAGGGGTCGATGAAGTGGTTGGCCTTCCTCCAGAATTTTCACACGAAGCTCCTCACGAACCTCTGGCTGGACCGGTACCGCTGGTATCGCCCCTCGTTGGGCGCCAACTGAGGTTCTGGGTTTTTCAGAACCGGTACCGAACCGGTAACCCAGTGGTGTCAGGGAAAACACCCAAAGACCTCGAGTACTTTCCTGATTTAGACCACAGAAACTCAGAGTCTTCTAGGTGAAGTCAAGGATCGATTTTATTGGCTGCAACCAAGAAACAGGCGTCCTACAAGTACAACAGCACAGGATGTATATTCTCAGGTGACTGCTCAATCTTACAAAGCCAGGCTTCTCTTTTTATACAAAATATTCAGCTCTAGGCAAACATTCTTACATTTACAGTAGACTATTCACATATTTCACTACAAAGAAAAAGCAGAGTCATGATGACAAGCCCACATTCCAATTTGTTCAGCCCACAATAAATTACCCGGCAAGGCCCAACAGTTTCATCAGATATCGGTGGACCCCCAATAAAAACGGGCACCTCCTCCTCGTAAAGCAAGTCAGAGAGAAAGGAACAGGGACAGGTGGGAGCAAGATTAGGCAGGGTGTGTGTGCGATGGAAAGGGTTTATGACATGTTGTGCCTTGATGCTATCTCGTTCGGCCACTGGAAGAGGAACTGACCAAACAGGTTCGGCCTGAGACAATGGTTTCAGCTTGCCCAGGTCAGAGAAAAGTCAATCAAGGTGTACGTGTCCTTTGATATCGAATTTAGCTGTATTATAAGCCTATGTGAGGGCAACCCACAAAATGGCTGCCGTACACAAAATGGAAGCCAAGGGTTCAAGACGAAAATGACGATTGAGGTGAAATCGTCACTCGAATATGACGAAAATGCTTGTACATAGTGTACTAGCCATTTTCGGTCTTTGATATAAAAAATCGTCATGCTACGACGAAGTTTTATTCACGAGTCCAGAATTTTCAGAACAACAAACAGGCAAGTGTGATGTATGTCCAACATATCCACTGGCCACAGTTTCACATTGCATATAGTGTGCACAGGGATCACCCTGTGTGAGGTTGACAGAGTGATTGTGCCTTGATGCAAGAAACATCTTTTAGCCAAGCATGCCCAGTATTCGTATCCTTTGCATCAGAATTTAGGACCTGTTGTATGTTAGGAATCGACCAAGCATGTGTGTGTGTGTGTGGCAAATACAGTCAACACGTGTGCTTAATAACCATTTGACATTTTCAGGCTTTGGCACAAATGAATTGACTTTGCATTTTCCTTGGAGATACTCCACCTTCTTAGGATAATGGCGCTTGCACTACTGGTTATCGTAATATGTACCTAATATATTTAGTATATATTACATGCATGATCTTTCAAAAACAAAACTATCACTTATAAGCCTGTGAACCAGAATGCTTATTAATCTAGTAATAATGATAAGACGAAATGAGTGGGATTGAAATTTATAAACTAGGACGATAGTCAAGAGAACAGTACAGTAAATGCTACACTGCATCCAAGAACATAGTAGGGGGTCACTTGGCGCAGATGGCAGTTCGTCAGCCTGCCATTGTGCAAGGGGCGGGCTCTGCCCTAGGTGAAGTGAACAATAATAACTGTTAGACCTGGCACCTTGGCGTGAGTTTCCCTTCCACTTTTTGCTGTTGTGCCTCCAATGTTTTGATGGTGTCTGCTACTCAGGGCGCTGCGCCACGGCCAACCCGTGCCGCAGTGCAAGTGCTCCCTACTGTAAAGTGTACATATGATTGATGTCCATGATTGGTTCATTGGATTTACTGTTAGTCCCTAGTAAAGTGCACCAGGAGTGCCAGGGCTTGTGAATGCCAATACTGCTAGTGGGCCTGCAGCGCTGGTTGCGCCACCCACAGAAGCAGCCTTAAAATGTGTCTAGGGTCTGCCATTGCAGAACCTGCGTGCAGTCTGGTACTGTCACCCTGGCTGGGCAAGTGCCCACACTTGCCAGCCCCTAAACCTTCCCTTAACCTTCATGTTAGTCACCCCTATGGTAGGCCAGAGGGCAGGGTGCATTGTAAGTGTAAGGTAGAACATGCCCTGATGTGTGTGGCATGTTCTAATAGTGAATTACTGCCAAATTCGTTTTTCACTATTGTAAGGCTACCTGTTCCCTTCTAGGCCAGATGAGCTGCTGGAATTATTACACTCTATAATCCCAGCAGGCTCAGGGAACATGGTAGAGATTCGTGTTTAGTATGCCTGAACTCAGAATAATAAAATACTTCTTTTAGTAAAGTTTATTTTAATATCCTGTGTTTGCAAATGCTACTTTTAGAAAGTTAGCATTTGCTTGCCTAACCATTTCAGCCCGCCTCTGCTTGGATGTGGATCTGACTGTCTGGTGTGTGTGAGTGACAGGGCTGGGAGTTGACAGGTAGTGATTAGCAGGAGGACCCCTTAATGGGTGGTGGGAGTTTCCCCTGAATGATGCATCAGGCTGTGCCCCTGCCACCACAATGCTGGCTCCGCCCTCCTGGGGAGCGACTGATGACTCAGCCTGCACCTGGCCCAAGAAGGACCGAAGCTTGTAAACAAAGTGCTCAGGCCACTCCTGCCCTCTCAATGCCGGCTCCGCCCCCCTGGGGAGCGGCTGATGTGCCTGCCCTCACACTGAATGCAGAAGTCACAAGTACCCACAACAAGTACTCAGAGACTGGAGCAGTTATGCAGAGGCCCCCCTGGCTTGCTAGAACAAAAGAAACTGGGTATAAAAGTAGGAGCCCTGCTCCTTGTAAATTAGATCCTGTTTGTGCTACAAGAGAAACTCTGCCCGAAGAGAAGGACCTGGAAGGACTACAAGGAGGAGTGCTGACTCTGGCCTGTGTCTGGTGCCTTGCTGCCAAAGGAGAGGAGAAGAAAAGACTACAAGAGACTTTTGCTGTATTTTTGAACTTTGTGCCAAACTCTGCTAAAAAGATCTCCAAGGGCTTGCTGCTGAACTTGCCCCCTGACCAGCGCTCCAGGAACAGTGAGCGCTAACCCCTGACCAAAGCATCTGCTGTGTGTGCTGCTTATCGCTGCAGCGCTGTCTGAGGAAGACAAGAGCATCAAGCCCCCTGCACACCGTGACCGTGGGTGAGCAGATCGCCATAACAACGTGAAGCCCAGCCCGCCGCTGGACTGAACACCGTGACGGCATCTGCACCTGGCCCCACGAGAGCAAAGTAACGGAGGACCCGTCCGGTCCAAGCACCGAAGTCTACTGGGCCCAAGCGCCGTAGATTCCCCCGCAAAGACGGACTGCCGCCCTTGTCATCTCCCTCACTAGCAGCGTCTGGCCTGCCGCCCCGCTGAAGGGACAGCACCGCGACCGGCACTTTGGCTGGGTACGTCCCGCACTTGGGGACCGTACTGCCACTGCGCCACACCCAGCCGCCGCCGTCAGGACCGAAGAGGAGACTGAGCGAAGGACCTGAGACCCCATCGAGCACCGCCGCCCCGGGTGACCCGTGACCTGCTGCCTCGAGCCGCAGCTCGCCTCGCCCGTCAAGGAAGCAACGCGACGTGGGACAGCTCCCTCCCCTGCAGCCGTCCTCTTCAAAGATCACCCCAAGAAGTTCAAGGTACTGTCTTTGGCCCGTCGCGGTGCGAGCGTCCTGCAACCCGAGCTCGCACCGCGCTGACTGATCTCCGGCACCCCGGGAGCCGCACAACCGCTGGCAGCGCGAGCCGCCCCTGAAGCAGAGGCTCGCTCTGCTCTTGGCCCCCGAGGCCCCGCCTGACGCTCCCGAAGGCCCGCGGCCCCCTCTTCCCGAGTCAGGCCCCGCCGGGTAGCTCATTTCGGCAGCTGAGACAGCGGAAAGCGCCTAGAAGCGCTCTAAGACCCTTGAACCTTCGTAAAGCTGGGCAGAAGGCCCAAAAGACCGCATTTATTCAAGAACTGTGCCTTTTTCATAAAGAGTAACTGGAACCTGCATTTGAAGTAACCAAGACTGTATTTACAAGCCTGCTTGAGATTTATATAAAGAACATATATTTTTACAAATACAGTTTGGTGTCATTGTGTGGTGGGTTGGTTGTGATGGTATGATATTGCAAATGTTTAACCCTACATGCCCCAGAGATTAGCCTAAGACTGCTTAAGCCACACTACCTAGAGGGTAAGCAGAGGTTGTCTTGAAGGTAACCCTCAGCCCTGACGAGGAAGAGAGAGGCCCTGCTTGTCGCCAGTGTTGCACTGCGCCAACCAGAGACTCCCCCTTCCTACAATAACCTTCTGACTCGACCCAGAGGTGTAGTCTTGGAAGGGAGGGGGGAGGTTTGGGAACCAAACAGCCCTAGTTTCCCCAGCCTACCTTCCAGGCAAGACAGTTCAGGGCTTCCCAGGTAGAGCTGGGGCAGATTACTCCGCAGGACTCGTTAGGTCCGCTCCCACAATCAGCGGCCCAAGGTCTATTGCAACGCCCATTGGCGTAAAGGCCACGGATCCACGTCAAGTAGTGCCGGGAGGCCCAAGCGCAAATGCCCAGCACGGGGAGCGCAGTGTGTATACGGTATAGGCCAGTGTGGGCCGCAACAGCACCGAAGTGGACGAGCAGCCCCCGCAGCAGTTCAATGAGTCCAGTGTGCCACGAGAGACGCTCAACTTTACTGTGTTTACCAGGCTCAGCTCCAGCCAGTCAGCCCAGGTCTGCCCGCATACTCCTCACCTCACCAAGTCCACCCAGCCGCCCAAGGATCGCCGGCCAGGCTCACTGCAGCTCCGGTCGCTGCGACAGATGGGGTCCAGTGTCACGACACTCAGCGCACCGCCACGCCTCAGCAGGCGTCACCAGCAGCTGCGGCTGGCAGGAACCTCAATATGGCATTGCCCAGGCCCACAGGTTCTCAGTGTGTTCTCGCCGCAGCGGCTCAAGTATGTCGCACCTTTTCTGGGCTGCTCCTGTATGCAGCCTCGTCCTTTCACTTAGGCATGTAGTAGTCGTGGCACTGGGGACCAGTGGGCAGAGATTTATAGAGGATTCTGAGGTCAGCCGGCGGAGCCCCTCTATTGAGCGGTCATTTCACTGCGCGACTAGGCTCCGGAAAACAGATTAACAATAAATTTGTCGGTTCTAGCGAGTGTGATCATACTTTCCAAATTGTGGGAGAATGGTGTTTATATCTCGGAGGATCTGATCCTCTTTTCTCACAGGTGTACGATATTTGTGGGAGAAATGCCTATTATAGATTACCAAAACAATGGTATGGATGTTGCTAAATGGGAATAGTACTTCCCAAAATTTATAATGTGAATCAGGCTAGTGGAACCAACAAACTTAAACATACTCGTTTAAGAAAGGGGAAAAAGTGCTGCTGAAATAATTGGGGATATTTTTGGTGTGATAACACCATCAGCTGTGGTCATTCTAAATTCCCACAAAATTCGAAAACTCTCTACTGTAGTTGATCGTTTGTCAACTGATACAGCAGGAGGTTTCCCTGTTATAGATACTGAAATGGTTGCTATCAGATCTATGGTATTATAAAACTGACTTGCATTATACATCCTACTCGTAAAAGAGGGCGGAGTCTGTAGCATGCTGAAAATTCAAAAGTGCTGTACTAATATCCCTGTTGTCATAGACAAGGGAACCTAAAGTTGTATCAGGGCCACCATGGGTGTAGTTCTTTATACCGGAACAAAAGATCCCTTCCAAAGGAATATTTACAATATACATAGTAATCAAATAATTTCTATAACCACTTTAAATATAATCAAGTAATGCATGAATTTAATACATATTGAAAATATTTTGAGGTACTACTTATCCCAAGAAAAAGGTCAAAAATAAATTGGTTGGTCTGTGTCACTACCATTTCCCCAATATACAATCAAGTTAAAAAATGCAAACTAAAACATTGGCCACCTGTCAATGCAGGCAAATTGCAATTGGAAAAACTGTGTTTCGCATTTTGCAAGAATAAGAGTATTAAAGATCACTTGGTAAGAGCTAGCCTTCCCCCGATCAAAATATCACGTAATTTACCAGTGCTTTGGGGATTGCCACCAAGAGTGGGGCATTTCAAATGTGGTAATTGTAGTGTCTGTCCATTCACCTCCAAAACTAAAAACCTTTCCTATTACCATGTTAACATTGTGTTCGACCAATCACCTGACCCTGTCAATTGATTTATATTGGATAGACAACCTAAAAGTATGCATACGAGTCTGTCAACACAGCGGCCGCATTTGACGCAAAGTGAGCGGCGCGCTCTTGGCAGATCACTTTCAACTCAAAGGCCACACAGAGGATGATCTACACTGGCAGGTGACCGTGGAGATTAAAACCCCACCGAGAGGCACTGACATTAATTTGCTTCTGAACAAAGAAGAGCTGAATGGATTCAACAGCCTACCTAACGGGCTAAACCGATCAGAGGACTGGACAACTCTGCTATAACCATCTATTTCTGCATTGGACAATACAATTTCCTGGGAATAATGTAACTTTCTCTCTTAATATGGTGACTTTTCGTATTTTATTATAGGCTTGGTAGTTGAGGTGTTACCTTTGTGCACTAACTTACCAGCTCCTGACAATTCTTGGAATTAACGGTCTCTATATGGATATACACAGAATGGAACCAAATATCGATGAAGTGGTTAACGAACAATCATCTCAAGCTTAACGCTAACAAAACAGAATTCTTGCTCATCTCACCACTTAAAAATCAATCCTTAGTGAAAGAATGGTCCAAAATGATTACAGCTTTAAATTGCATCCCAACCCTAGTGGACTCTGCGAAATCTCTCGGAATCACTCTGGATGAGAACCTGGATATGAAAACGCACATTAACTCCATGGCAAAAACGCTCGTTTCCACTTGAACTATCTGAGAAAGATGAAATCTTTTTTAACGGAGACAGATCTGAAACTAGCGGTGCATTCACTGGTTATCTCCAGGATCTAATACGGCTGTACTACACTGACTGGGCTACCAAAAATTTCAACTGCACCCCTAAAAGCCTGCCTCAATGCAGCGGCAAGGCGAATTACAGGCTCGAGGAAATTTGACCACATAAAACCTCACTTGAAGGCCTTAAATTGGTTTCCATTTTAAGCCAGAGTACAGATGAAAATGGCTTGTATAACCCATAAAGCGATTCATCACAACACACCTAAATATCTCGCCCACAAAATAGAAATCTCAGGAAGAAACAGACTTGTCAGGAATGCCAATTATCTGCTCCTGAAACCTCCTATCTTTAAGAAGAAAAAAACCATATGTAAGGACTTTCTCAGGCGTAGCTCCCAGGATTTGGAACTCCCTCCCTGCAAACATCAGAAAAATTAGAAACACGACAACATTCAAGAAAGAAATAAAGATCTTTCTTATGAGCAAGTTCCTCCCATAAACAAGATTTTCGAAACCGAAGACTTATCATGGATTTTATGACCATAGGATCTGATTTAACCTCAAAAAAACTACCTCAGAATTTTATTACTCAGGTCTTGAATCAATACCTTACATGTTGCTTATCAAGATATTAACCTTTAGTAATTAATATGTCTAAATCGCCATTTACTAAGTCAGCATGTTTTTCTGCTCTTTGTACACTGCATATGTATTCTATACCACATGATGTTAAGCGCTCTGATACCCATGGGTCACGTATGCGCTATATAAAACTGCTAATAAATAAACCAACCACTGTAATTTTATGTAAATTAGTGTATACTGTTTTTTTTTAGTTGAAATTTTTATTGGCATTCACAAAAACATAGTATGTTAGGATACATTTGGTTTGACTGCATTTCTTGCATTTTACATCATTGTACATTACTATCCACACATTAAATGGACATGTATCCTGTATGTGTACACTGTCTTGTTTGCCTACTTAAGTACTAATTATGGTCCCCTCTTCTCCATCATGGATATATCCATTTCCCTCTTTCAGATGTTCGCCACCCTTCCCACTCTGGGACACAGTTTGTTTTTCCGTGTTTTCCCGGATTATACATGCGCAGTCATGCCCACTTACGGGCTTTTACTAGCGCGCTCTTGCACACACACTGCTTGGAAGTACTGCCGCATCGGCCGAGAGCTGCACACAGCTGTTCTAGACCCACGTTTCTGCTCCCACCCTGCGTATCTGTAACCTTTAGGAGACTTTATCCACCGACACTGCAGGAGGGAACGGATCACAGCTGCTGCTGCCACCCTTCGGCTCTGCAAGCCATATGGCTACTGCATTTCGCTGCCACAGATTTCTGCCCAACTAGGTAAGATTAATTGTCACATGCGGCTACCTTAACCTAGCGACGCAGTCTTTCTTCACCTTAGTAATTAATTCATGACCCTTTCAATCGCACCAGCCGCAATGGACCTACCATCCTCCAGGACCTCGGTCTGCTCATGTCGTGATCGCATATCACAGACGCCATTAGCAACTGGTTGGTAAGGTCAAGCCATATGCCCCCATCCTGGTGGGAATAGAGCTCACGTACATTAAGTATTTGCTCACAACCTTCCATTCGTTCCTTCCCAGTATGATTGACGGGGACAGTTGGATGCCAGAACCGGCGCCCTCGCAGCAGCACCTATCTTGGGCATTGCAATTTTGTTTGCCTTGCCGTCAATCCCAATTGGATTATTTCCTCTCACAGGTTAGCACCCTATTCTCGCAGTCCTGGTATAGCGACCCACCCACTCCACGCTCACAGCAGGGCAAGTTAATCACATGTGAGCATGTTCCAAGGTTGCAAGAGCAGTTCTCACTTTCATAGTCTATGGATGCAAGTCATTCTTACACGTGTGCTCATGGTATGGGAGGCCACCCTTTATCATCTTAATTATTTTACTAACGATTCTCACCTTGATTTTTTCACCCCCCCCCCCTTACATTTTGTACTCCTTGTTTTCTGTGAATTTCTTTATGAACAGGCATTTCTTCTCTCAGGCATATATTACCAGTCCTGATGATGGTTCCCACATCTTAATGAGGGATTGAAACGTCAACACCAAGTACTATGACTATTGCAAACATTCTTTATCTTGAGAAGGATAACATTGGTACCTTATAAAGAACTAGTGCCACTAACAGTTAAGTGTCTGTGGAGCTACTCTGTAAATGTTGGAGTTCTGTTTATCTAATTGTTTGTTTCCATTATTTATTAAATTCATGCATTACTTGATTCTCTTTAAAGTTATAGAAATTATTTGATCTCTATGTATATTATTGTAAATATTTCTTTGGACGGGACCTTTTGCACTTCTAATCCTGACAAAATAAAGGATTTGGACGGATACATCAGCAAGATCACTTAATTGGGAAAAGATTTGAACAAATTGAAAGCTGATGGTGCATGGGAATCTATTGTAAAAGGGTTTACTTCAGTGGGAAAACAGTTTGCAACATTGGGAGGTAGATTAGTGGGAAAAATATTAACACTGATACTAACTATTGCTATTGGCATACGAATACTAATAATAATCTTTAGATATTGCAAATGTACCAAATTTTTAAAATAAACTAGGGGAATAAAGTGAAAGAAAGCAGGAATTGAACTACCAGATAATGTGGATATTACGATGAATTGAAAGCCTTAGAACAGACCAGGCTAAACTAATGAAGACATCCACCTTATAAGTGTAACATCAGCTAAAGAGAAGTGTGATGGCCCGATTCGCCACAAAAGAGGAAATTGATAAAGCATGGATATTATCTTCTGTCTATCTCTATAAATTCACCGTAGAAAAAATGATGACATTTATTTTCGAATATCATGACAATTGCATGTTAGGTTACCACGTTTAAGAAAAAACACACATGAGACTGGATTTAGGTACTGCATCGTAAAAGCATGCACAATGTTAGATGTAGGAGTTTGATGACATTTAATCGTAAACAAACTAATGAAAAATTAAACAAATATATTAAGAGGTTTCTCAATGCATAAATGGATGTAATAAATAAAAGATAACGTAGAAAAATCTATGAATGAATAAAAATGTAATGTGTTATGAACATGGTTGTTAACCGTAGAACGTGCAATACCAACACTGACAGTTAAGAGAAATAGATGTTATAATGATTTGCGTTATGAAAAAGTATATTCTAAATGTGCTTTTGAATTTTAAGTGATGTATTAACCTAGAACGTGAAATAGAAAACTACTGAATAGAATGTGAAATGGAACTTTTTACTGCAGGATATATATGTGAGTCATTAGCTTGCCAAATTGAAGAACTAATGCCTGGTTTCCAATAACTTCAAAATTATATTTTAGCATAAATTCATTGTGCACAAGCGGTTTCATGAAGGCCTAAAACTTGCTTTCCTTTCCTAGAATGAACTTATGAACTGAATAGTCTGAGGCCTATGGGAAACTTTCGTAAAGTTTCTACTTATGTTCTAACAATCAATGATTCCTTTCATGTTTGTAGTCACTCTATTGTACTTGGAGAAAAACACATGCTTGGGAAAGAACTGAAAGGATGAGAGAAAGGACTCGCCTATTTACTAGATGACCCAACCAATCGTATGACTGAGGACACTGGTCTTAAGGAGATACAAAGTAATGGATTACTTAATTCGTCCGGATTTGTATACTTTTTGCTCACACCATCAATTCATTCATACTAAAACCAATCAATGGAACAGAGTGGTCTGACCAAATTGGTGATGTCCAGGGGTGTAAACCAGAAATCGATGGAGTATAATTGCCCAAAGTGCAGACGGGGCGGTTTCCGGTCTTGTCCACCTTTTCAACCCTCCTAGCAGTACACAGACTGATAATTTGGACTACCAGAAACTAACGCGAACTGTGACGAATTTCAGCCTTTGCTACCGGCAGTAGTGGAATCTTTCCGACTGGAAGGTTTCCAACAACAGCGGCGGCATTGATGCTGCCGTGCGGTCAGGGGCAGACGAACTGGAAATGGTCATTTGCGATTACTGAACTTTCCTCTATACTATAGGGTTTGTTTGAGGGTTAGTTGCTTAAAGTATTCATTTCTCAGGATACAATCTCCCTAGGCGGAGGAAGATACATTTCCCTTCAACTTTTATTCTAACAGTTTTTGTTAATGCTTATGAAATTCATTTAAGATGCACATTTATTTCGCCATGCAGGTTTCTTTAAATGCGATAAAGATATCAACTGAGATAACTATTCTGCTGATTCAGTTCAATTTGTTGTGGATAGTTTATCCACTTTCAAGATTCACAGACAAAGATAGATTTTGCCTAAGTAAATCCATTTTGTAATGAATAAATGCTAACTTATCTTATTCCACGTCCTCGTATGATAATTGTTTTTTTTTAAACTCTTTTTATTAACCTTTGTTCATGTGGCCATACAAACCAATAGTTACATGGTTGATTTCTCAATACCACTACCCTTTTTAATCCAGAATATGATAATAGTTCATCCCCTAAAAACTCTAGTCCCTTCCAGTACAGAACCAGATCCATCTGAGGACCTAGTAAGATTAGTATGGTAGCGGAGGTTATTCTGGGGTAAAATATCTTGATTTATTGAAGTAGAGATTTATTGAGGACCAACATGTCTATGCTACAACATAGTGAATTTGATATTACTGTTTCTACTACTCTGCTCGCTGTAAATTTGTAAAGGGTCTGATACCCGCAAGGGTCATATTCGGTATAAAAACGATTTTAATAAATGACACTCAATACAAAAAGAACAAGTTACTTACCTTCTGTAACGCTTTTTCTGGTAGATACAGTATCTGCCTGTGGATTCCTCCCCTTGTGAATATCCCCTGCGCAGCAGCCAATCGGAAACTTTTGTAGCTCTCCACGCCGGCGAGGTCATGGACCACGTCACAGAGGGTACGACTCCGCTCGCGACCACGCTGACATCACTGGATCCATAACAGGGCCTCGTCGGCGTGATGACGTCAGTTCCGGTCTTTTTTTCCGTGCCCCCGAGGCACACGGACGGACCGACAAACAGTAATAGTATACATAGTACACAGTATTCAGACCAACACACATAGTGTGAAAACAATGCAATATGCATGAATATATAATACATCCATTATAAAAAACATTCAAATATACACAAAGAAGGAATAGAAGAGTGGACAACGGGGAGGCGGGTGGGTCAGTGAGGAATCTACAGGCAGATACTGTATCTACCAAAAAAAGCGTTACCGAAGGTAAGTAACTTGTTCTTTTGATAGATCCATCTGCCAGAGGATTCTTCACCTTGTGAATAGAATCCCACAGCAGTCCCCACTCCCGGAGGAGGGTGTTCACTCTGCTATACCAAGAAATTCTGGAGGACAGAGCGCGTAAAGTGGCCGTCCCTCCTCACCTCAGTATCCAAGCAGTAATGCTTCGCAAAAGTGTGGAGGGAGGCCCAAGTTCTGGCTCTACAAATATCCTCTACAGGTACACCTCTAGCCAAAGCAGATGTTGATGACTTTGCTCTAGTAGAATGAGCCCTTATACCCTCTGGAGGTTCCTTACCAGCCAGGGCGTAGCAGATCTTTATACACAGGATAATCCATCTCGACAGCGTGCGCTTGTGCACCGCTTTACCCTTCTTACAGCCAGCAAATCCAACAAAAAGCTGGTCGTCCACACAATAGTCTTTAGTCCTATCGAGGTAGAAACTCACCGCCCTCTTAGGGTCTAGGCGGTGAAGCCGCTCCTCCTCCTTGGAAGGGTGAGGGGGGAGGATAAAATGTACGAAGGGTAATGGACTGCCCCAGATGGAAGGGAGTTACCACCTTAGGCAGAAAAGCAGCCCTGGTCCTAAGCACCATTCTGTCATCATGAATGTGACTCGTTGGGGAATGGGGAGCCAGTGAAGTTGTTTTAATAGCGGCCCTGCTGACTGCCAGCGTGGCAATCGATGAATCAATCTGGTGGCCTGATTTGGAGCCATCTGAAGGCACTTACTGAGGGCGATAGGGATGCCCAGATAGATAGAATTGGCGTAATCCAGGTGTGACATTACGAGAGCTATCACCACCTGGATCAGAGCTGGCTGGGTAAGCATTCGTCCTGATCTTACGGAGCTGGAAGAAACATGTGGACACTACCGTGCTCACTTGGGTTTTTAGTGACAGATCTTGGTCAATGGACACCCCCAGGCTTTTGACCAAGGTGGAGGGAGTGGGAGGGGAGCCGAGCTCTGGTGGCCAATAGTGTGGGCCCCAGAATAGTTGGCTTTTGACGTTGAGGACTAATTCGGTCTTGCCGGGGTTTCATCAATGATCGACAGAAAAAAAAAAAAAAGACTTTGCCCAAAACATAAAACTTAGTTGTTCATTGTCATTTATCCTCTAGCAAGAGAAGACTAGCGTGGAACACATTCCTAAGTGAGCTGAATAGTCTGCCACTCCCCGCCCCTAGACCAAGGTGGTAGTCATAGATACCTGATGCTGATATTTGTCTCGCCAAAATGTTTTTGGGCTTCGATTTACCTTAAAAAAAACAAAAAACAGAAGACAAGAGGTGTTTGGCAAAACAGGAACAGCGTGTTTTTAAACAATGCGGCCGGGTGAACCGTTACAGGCTTAATGTCTGAGGAATGTCTCAATTTACATTAGGTTCACGTACATCTTGTATACACCTCTGCAACAAGTAATAAACGGTTCTGTAGTACCTTATATGGTGAGGTATATTGGTTGCTGCCTTAAAGTCATAAATTAATGGTCAAATGTTTACTGTAGGTGGGCATCGATGTGGCGTGGACACAGTGTGGCCTGTGCTGTATGTGTCCAGATATCTTGCAAGGGAAGCGTGTGATCACGGTGTGTGCTAGGTCCCGATTAGCTATGTGTTCCTAACTCATGTGGTGTCTGACTTTGATGTTTTAAGAAGCGCACGTACCACCTCGGGCCATGTGTGATTTATTGGGGGAAATTTCCCTAGACCATTGTAGTAACGCTGTGCCCATCTGTGGGACTGATCAAGAGATTCCTGCCCATGTGTTTGCATGCCAGCTGTGTAGACTCCCACCTGTGACCCATCAATCAGTTGTCCCAGGCCTTGGTTGCAGGGCCTGTCTGACTACATACTTGGGTGTCGACTTAGATGTAGAGTTTGGGACGGGTGATTCCATCAATAAGGATGATAGTTCATTTTTTATCAATAAACGCATCAATATACACACGAACACCATGATCAGAATGGTTTTATTGCAGGATGGTGTTATATATTTGTGTTTCTTTCAACATGGCCATGTGTGGTCATTAGGCCTTCCTTTGTGTTCTTACCTCCTCAGCCTCTCAGAATACCCGAGAGTGTTCTAACTTGTACTGGAGTGTTCCACTCTTGTCATCTGATGATCTGGTCAGCTGGCGAGGTGTGCGCTCAGCTGTGTCCTTAAATAAATCTACATGCAACTTAAATGAAAGTGTCCTGAATATATTTACAACAATTTGGCGACAATTTGGCTGACAAGACCAGAGAGGGAACGTCCCCTGCACATCCTCGAGCAACACCTCGCACCAAGAACCCACGGCAGTCCTCCCATCTGCTGCCAGTAACGTGAGCATAAGAAACAAGAAACCTGAGAAACGAGAGAAAACTAGGAAAAACGTAACCAAGAAAAGAAACGAAGAAGCAAGTACCTCTTACGTCACTCGCTCCAACTGTGAGTCAACTGCTGGTCTATTTATACTTGGAAAAAATGCAGAGCGAGGGCAAAGATCGGACCCCGTTGTTTGGCAGTGATGATTGACACCGTGAAAAACAGTTGATCAGGAGCAAAGATTGGGCCCCGGTGTTATCTAATGGTGTTTCACAGGGATGATTTATATCTTAAAATGGGTTTATCAGGGGCAAAGATTGTACCCCGGTTTGAAGTGCTGACCACTTTGAAGATTCACACTCTTAAATATGGTGATCGGGTCCCGCTATTAAGTGTTGATCAGGGCGAAAATCCGGGCCCAGGGTAATGTATTGGTATGTCTACTTTGAAAAGTGAGGGCAAAGCTCAGAACTTACTTCTCAAATCAGCGACTCTGGCACTTTTCATCCTCTCTCTTGAGCATCTATCTACAGTTCATTTTGAAAGTAACAGGCTTTTTCAGAGCTGTGACCGTGGGAAATGTCAGTGGGGAGATATTATGAGCTATTTTGATTAAACTTTTTGCTCCTCCATACCCCTTTGCTGCTGTGGACAATTTAACTGTCACTGTGCCATTTCAATTATGTTGCGTGAGCCAGTTGAAGCGTGTTAAGTGTAGTAAAGTAACAATGATGATTGAAGCAGGTTGAGTCTTGTCTGGAACAAGTTTATTCGCAGCACAGGATAAACAGCATAACACCATCTGGCCAAGCATCAACTGACCAAGCTATAATTCTTAACTAGAATCATAACATAGGAACACACTAGGAGTTCCAGGTAATAAACAGTGAAAACAGACTAAACACTTTAAAGCTATTTACAACATATCTCCCTCCCTTAAACCCATAAAGAAATCCCCTCCCTTAAACCCATAAAGAAAACAAATAAAACAGCTATTGGACATAATCACTGAGATATATAGGCGGACGATGAAATCTAACATTTCTAGAAGTAATCTCATTTGTAGAAACAGATTCATTAGAAAGCAAAGGTGTAGAAGAAGAGACAGTGTCACCAGAGCATGAAAGTGTAGGAACAGACACGTCATTAACAGAAACAGAAGATGAAGAAGTATCACCACTACCTACCTCCCCCCTTACACTGGTTTGCGAACCAGAATTCCAATCACAATGGGCAGATAACATGTAACCATTGTTAGAAGAAACAGAAGGTAGAGTAGTCTTCACATCTACCTCACACAGCCTCCTGTACAAAGCTACCCTCCTAAAATTCTACCACTCGCCATTGTCCAGAAGAACACTATGAGGACCAACAAGCTTAACAGAAAAAGGACCCCTAAACTTCGAGAGACCCTTAGAAAACCTCCCCGGCTTTACTTTGACCAAATCCCCCACACCAATTGACACAGACATGTGTAGTAGATGTCCTCTCCACTGTTCTTCACTAGATAGACTGTACTATGGCATCTGTGACATCATAGAATGCCTGGGTGACTCTCTGGCTCACAGGGTCTCTCTCTACCTGACTGTGGCAATTGGTTAACTCAGGCTGAGCTGCTAACAGCTGGCTCCTGGTGGGGTTTTACTTCTGTACTTATCTTGGAAAGAACTTACAATAAAGGATCTTGACATACACAGTGGACTGTGCATCTTCCTTTACTACAGTTTGGCGACGTTTCTTAAAAGGATGAACCTACGCGTGAACTAAGGATAAAGGCCAACTAAGGAACCAAAACCCAAGGAACTGAATACATTAAGGATTTTCTTTACCTCAATTGAAACCCAAAAGTAACGCCCGGCTAACCCCACCAGTGTCCTATACTACCAGGACAGCCTGCAACCTGGGCGTTTGTGGTTTCATCACTCAAGACTTTGCTGTCACATATCTGTGGAATCCATTTATACACTTCAACCTGTGTGGGAATTGTCATTGTTCAACAGCTAGTCTTGTCATCAAAGTTTCTACCAAAGTGATCGACTTTCTCTGTGGAAGGAGACCTTCCCACGGCCTCTGCCTTCTTTGCCTGTGTCTGCCCTGTGTCTGGAAACGGGCGCTCACTTGGGAGGCATCCTGTCTAGACTCGGCGCACTGTCCCTGCACCTTGGAGGAAGGCATTGTGTCCGGCGAGAGGTGAGCTGCTCGAGTTAGTGGGAAGAAGTAAACAGCGTGGCAGCTTTTGTCACTTTGCGATAAATGTGGCGACATCGATTACTGGTCCTTCAGTACTTTTCCAGTGCTTTCTAACTGGTTTAGTACTTTGGCAGCGCATTTCTGGGGGAGCTCATTCGGGGACCGGCGTCGTGGGAAAGCTCGTTTTTTGTCCATGAACTGTGTTCAGCTGTTGTACAGCGAGTGGGGGAAAGCGGAACATTTATTATTAAGGAACGGTCCTTATGGTGAGTTCTTGCACGTATTTGGAAAGGCAGTGACAGTGGCTGTGTGACCTGGACAGTGTTAACAAGGTAAATTTGTTTTTTAATTTTGCGCATGGTGTATGCAGAGCTTCGTTTCCGCGAAGCGGTTTGACTTCAAATCCTTAGCACGTGCTGCATTCTTCAAATATTCTTATTCATACCACAGCGCGCGCCCCTACCTCCGTACTGCCATTCTTCGTGACATCACCAGTGACACTTCGTTGTCTTCACATACTAACAGCTGCTGACCAACACTCCTCTGCTCAAACGTGCCGTGAGCCACTCGGCACGGCGTGAGGCAGCGTGCTGCCATTTTGGAATTGACGGTACATGTTCTTTGCGCTGCCTGCTTGCCAATCACCCTTATCATGGCAGTCCTCCTACGATTTCCTTGGCTCCAACATTTTTGCGCACTTCTCCGGGATTACCAGTTGGACAGAGGATAATTATTTGGCACAAGAAAGGACATTGTTTCGCAAGTAACAGGAGCATAAGTGAGAAATCAATTCCCGTGGTATTTACTTTATGCTGTTTGACGAGGTTGGGCTGCACTTGTTTGCTGAAGTTCACTTTGCTCCCGATGACTACACGAGCAACTGTATGAAGATCAGTTTTCTTTTACTGGAACACACAGCAAGTTGACATAATGCATGTCATGTTTGGTATATGGTCTGTGTGTATGGATCCCGGGTGAGATACCGCTCACCGGTGCTTAACTAGTGCTTTGTGATTACAACGTCTGTTCTCATCATTCATGACCTGTATACCACTATACTTCAATTTGGTGGTATGTGTTCAGTGTATAACAGTGTCTTGAGCGGACAGTTAGTTTCCCAGTTTTGTTGTATATCCAGTGTAGGTTTACCCTGCCTAAGGGAGGTTGTGTGCTTGTGGGTAGTCCATGCCCATTTCTGTTTCCTACGGAAATGTTGAACCTTATGGTGTACCCTATGTAGGGGATGTTGTAGTTTTGGTCCCAGTGTTAATTTCCTGTGGTGTACCCTACCTTGGGGAAGTGGTAGTGTTTGTGGGTAGTCAATGCCCATATCAGTTCTCAGTGTAAATTTCCTGTAGTGTACCCTTCTTAGGGGAGGTTGAGTGTTTGCGGGTAGTCCATGCCCCATGTTTGTTCCCAGGACCATTTTCCTGTGGTGTACCCTTTTCAGGGGAGGTTGAGTCTTTGCGGGTAGTCCATGCCCCATTTTTCTTCCCAGGACCACTGTCCTGCGGTGTACCCTTCTTAGGGGAGGTTGAGTGTTTGCGGGTAGTCCATGCCCCATGTTTGTTCCCAGGACCATTTTCCTGTGGTGTACCCTTCTCAGGGGAGGTTGAGTTTTTGCGGGTAGTCCACGCCCCATTTTTGGTTCCCAGAATTACTGTCCTGCGGTGTACCCTTTTCAGGGGAAGTTGGTGTTTGCGGGTAGTCCATTCCTCATACTCTACGCTGTCCCCTGCTTTTGGTGTAGACTGTTTGTGCACTATGTTCTGCTCTAAGTCTATCTTCTTGTAACTCGTGGCCAGGGTTTCACGTTGGTAAGACTTTGAGCTGTGAATTTATCATATCTTCAGTGTCAGCACGTCTTTATCAGGGGAAGCTCTAGTTCTTTGAAAAGATTGTTTATCTGTGGTGAATTTTTGTGAAAGGGGTTTGCTCTCTTTTGTCTTGAGTAAATTTTACCCCTATTGTGTCTCTCTCTAGCGTCTCTGTCTACACTCACTTTTGTTCTAGGGTGCTTACCCTGTGGTGTACCCATGTGTGTGGGGAGGTTTTGAGTGGGACCACTTAGCTTAGCTGCTTTGGTTCGTTAAGGGAGGGGGATGAGGCATTTAGTATTA
This sequence comes from Lissotriton helveticus, assembly GCF_964261635.1. NCBI lineage: Eukaryota > Metazoa > Chordata > Amphibia > Caudata > Salamandridae > Lissotriton > Lissotriton helveticus. The sequence goes on along the minus strand of NC_136070.1, from coordinate 128,421,503 downwards.
AATTTACTTTTCTTTGTTCACATTTCTGCTAATGATACCTCATGCTAATGTTATCTGTGTACATCTCATTTGGTTCATTCTTGTACTTTTCTGCTGATGTTGCATTTGAGGTATTTTGCCTATTGTGTTCTATGTTCTGTTCCTATTCCATAAGGGAAGAGGATGTGTAGTAAATGTCCTCTCCACTGTTCTTCACTAGATAGACTGTACTATGTCATCTGTGACATCATAGAATGCCTGGGTGACTCTCTGGCTCACAGGGTCTCTCTCTACCCGACTGTGGCAGTTGGTTAACTCAGGCTGAGCTGCTAACAGCTGGCTCCTGGTGGGGTTTTACTTCTGTACTTATCTTGGAAGGAACTTACAATAAAGGATCTTGACAAACAGTGGACTGTGCATCTTCCTTTATTACAACATGCCATCTAATGAAGGCTTCACCGGGGAAATCTTGTCCAGATTCCTTAACCAAGAAGGTGTCAGCTTAGTTATAGGAGGACGACCACGCATCAACTCAAAAGGGGACTTACACTCATGTTTGTGGGGAGTTGAACGATATGCCCAAACAAGTTCTTGAACTTTATCGTTAGAAAAACAACCAAACTCAGACATCTGTATAATCCCCTTAATTAACCTATTGACCCTCTCACACATTCCGTTACTCTGTGGGTTATATAAACTGGTTCGGTGATGGCGAATCCCACACTCTTTTAAAAATGAAACCATTTTACCAGAGGTTAGTTGTGTGCCGTTGTCCGTTATTAACACAGAAGGAAAACCCTCATCCAAGAACACACTTTTCAAGAAATTGATAGTAGAATCGGTATTGATATCTCTAACAAACCGAACTGTGAGCCACTTTGAAAAACAATCAATGATTACTATGGCAAAACGTTGATTGAACTGCAACTCATTCATGGGTCCAATAAAATCTAGAGACACAGCGTGCCAAGGAAAATTCTCATAAGAAATATTACTTTCATTCTGAGAACCAATCACTTTCAAGCGTTTCTCCCCCTCTTTACAAAAACAACATTGCACCACACACTCCACAGCATCAGTGTCAATGGAAGGTCACCAAAAATTCTCTTTAACTCTTCGTTGGGCGAGTCTCTGGCCTAGGTGACCCTCATGAGCTAAATCAAGTATTTTTTTTCTAAGTGAAAAAGGAGGAATAAACCCGTCACCACGCATCAATACATTGTTGTCAGACACGGACAATTCATCCAGGACTCTAATGTAAGGCCTGACAGAGGGCTCAACGGTACTCTCTCTTCTTGACCCCTTGATAATGAGATCCACAACCTGATTCAAAACGACATCCGTTTCCATACCCTTAGACCACTCATCAAGCGAAAATGACTCTGCACACAGAAACAAAACGTCTTGTGTAAAGGTAATCGCACAGTCATCCAGGGGTATCGTCAATGACTTCTCACTACCACTGGACTTCATGGGTAAACGAGACAAGCAATCAGCTTGAATGTTCTTCCATCCTTGAACAAATTGCACATCAAACTGAAAATCTTGTAGGCGTGATGCTAACCTTGCCAATCTGGGTGAGCCCTTGCCAGTGCCACCAGGAGCCAAAATATTTACTAGAGGTTTGTGATCAGAACGCAACACAAACCTAGTGCCCCATAAGTACGTCCTGAAATAATAGGTGCCCCACACAGCAGCAAGAGCTTCGCGTTCAATGACGGAATAATTGGATTCTGACACAGTCAAAGGCCTGGAGGCAAAAGCGATGGTCTTTTCTTCGTTCCCATGCCGTTGGAAAAGTACAGCACCCAAGCCAACTCCACTAGCGTCAACCATTAAAATTGACAAACGTTTGGTATCAAAAGGAGTGAGAACATTAGCAGAAGAGAGTTCACTCTTAATTGACTTAAAACAAACCTCTTGTTCACTGGTCCATGAAAACTTTACCCCTTTCTTCAGTAAGCTTCTCAAAGGAGCAGTCTTACTAGAAAAGTCCCTCACAAATTTGGAGTAAAATTCAATTAAACCCATGAAGGATCGTAATTGGTCCTTGTCTACAGGAGACGGAGCAAGGTCTATCGCCTCCAACAAATTTCTTTTTGGTTTAACACCTTCAGCTGAGAGAGAAAAACCCAAATACTCATCTCAGACACTAAAAATGCACACTTATCCTTCCGCAAGGTAAGACCAGCTTCATCTATTCTGCGCAAGACCCTTTGAAGAACATTATTGTGTTCATCAATTGAGTCTCCAAAGATTAAAATATCATCTTGGAAATAGATGACTTTTTCCAACCCTTTAAATACCTCAGAGACCATTCTCTGAAAAACACTCGCGGCTGAAATTAGCCCAAAGGGTAATCTCGTGAACTGAAACGTTCCTTCACCAGTAATAAAAGCAGTCAAATGTTTAGACCCTTCTTCAAGCCGAATCTGGTGGTAGGCATGTTTCAGATCAAGTTTGCTGAAGTATTTGGCTCCTTTCAAGGTAGAAACTAGTTCTCCAATATTTGGCAAAGGAAAAACATCTGCAACGACACATTTATTTAATGACCTAAGGTCGACACAAAATCTAATTTTGTTATCGGGCTTCTGGGAAATAACCACAGGAGAAATCCACGGGGATGCTTCGACAGGTTCGATAATCCCGCCCTGCAGCATTTCTTCCAGAACAGCCTTCACTTCCTTCCGTACTGTAAATGGAACCCTTCTTGCTTTATGCTGGATGGGAATACTACCCTCTTTTAATATTATTTTATGGGAATAGCCTTGTAATTCCCCCAATTGTTCTCTAAAGACATTGTTGAAACTTAAAAGTATGTCATTCACACTAAGATCATCCACAACCATTACGGGATCTTCTGCTCTGGGATTTATGACTATGTGAAGATCATATTGATGAACACGACCTAATATTGCCGGTCCATCAACGGACACATAAACTTTACCGAGTGTTGATCTGTTTTTAAAAAGGATTTCAGCTTTGAAATATCCAAGAAGATCTATCTTCTCTCCCTGATAACCAGAAGTGAATATATCACACTCTAGTCAAGTTTTGTGACCCCAGTGTTGTTTAACTAATGACAAGGGAATGATAGTCTATTTAGAGCCTGTGTCTACCATAAGGCTAATGGGTTTTTCCTGAATAATAAATTCAGCTTGCGCAATCCTTTCTCTTCTGTCTTGACAAGTAAATACTGAATCATGTAGGACTAGCAATTTGTTGACGTCACAATTTAGTTCACTATAATCATTCACAACAGTCACTCTAGGGTTGCTTCTATTTTTACACATTTTAGCAAAGTGACCTTGTTTGCCACATTTTAAGCATTCTTTGTTATTGGCGAAACAAAACTTCGCATCTGAGGAATGGGTATCACTACCACATCTAGAACACACTTTAGATTGCGACTTAGCGTACTGCTGACTATAATTCTGAACAGCATACCCTTTCTTTCTAACAAGAGCAACAGCATAACTGTCAGTATCACTGTTGTCGCTAGAGACTGTTTTGTTGGAAACCTCTGCAACTTTAAGATCAATACCACTTTTTTGTAAATCTTTCATACATTTCTCGCTTTCCTCAACAATTTTTGCAAGTTCAATGGCAACTTTTAAAGTCGGGTTTTTTGCTGCCCATAAGCGTTCCTGTATTTTCCGATTGTTACATTGAACAATTAACTGATCGCGAATGTGTTCATCTGTCATCTGGCCAAAGTTACACTTTACAGAAAGTTCTCGCAAACGCGCGACAAAATCATCTATGAACTCATCCTCGCGTTGTTTGTTTTTGTAAAACTTAAATCTTTGTAAAACAAGATTCTCCTCTTTGGCAAAGCGAGTCTCAAGTCTAGCGATGGCCTCCTTATATTCATCAAGAGGGGACTGTGAACCAGAAGGTAAAATTTGGGGTAGATATTTGAATATTCGCTGACCCTCTTTTCCCAATGTCGTCATCAAAAGTGCTTTTTTCCTTTTAGGAGAAAAGTCCTCTCCATCCAATGCCTCGATGTAATTGTAAAACATTACAATCCAATCCTCCCAGGAAGTGGAGGGATTCCCTGGTTCAGTTAGAAATTGTGGAGGAAGTGCAACATTGACCTGTTGTGACATCGTAGTTTGTAATGGAATAAATTTGAAGTGATAGTAAAACTGCACAGGTAATGTACAACAGACGTTAATTGAGGCTGATAAACGTTTCTAGTGATGAACTTCCACACTAAACTCAACAAGGCTCGTAATATGTTAGTCTTACTTATTTTCTTCGTTCACAGGAACTTGCATAACATGTGATGTTATCACACGGCGAGATCACGTTGAATTTACTGGCTCCGTAGTAGTGACTGGAAGCGCAACGCGAGTAGCGTTGAAATGAAACTGACAGCTGACACGCAAGCAACGTGCACCGTGCGTGTGACGAGCAGCGTATGACTCCAGAGTGACGTGATCTCTGCGGTCCGTATGGTAAGGACCGCGCTGGAAGTAGCTTGCGCGAGGAGCAGTCACGAGGATCTAGACTACGAGACGCTCGCGGCAACTAGGCAACAGCGGCAACCGTTTAGAAAGGTCTACGGTATGAGCTGAATTTTCAAAGCTTATGATAAGCGCTCACCTTTCCAAATGATTAACGCAATTTCAATTTTCTGTTGAGGGGAGATAGCGATGATTCACTAGATGCACACGGAGTTCTTTTGCGGTGAAAACCGTATTTATCCTGTAAACCTTTGATTATGGGTCCCACTGCGCTGCAGATCCTCTGGCCAGATTCTAGTCCTTGTCGCCAAAATGTAGTAAAGTAACAATGATGATTGAAGCAGGTTGAGTCTTGTCTGGAACAAGTTTATTCGCAGCACAGGATAAACAGCATAACACCATCTGGCCAAGCATCAACTGACCAAGCTATAATTCTTAACTAGAATCATAACATAGGAACACACTAGGAGTTCCAGGTAATAAACAGTGAAAACAGACTAAACACTTTAAAGCTATTTACAACACTAAGCTGACCTACTCTATGACGGTTGCGTACAGGAGCTACTTGTCTTTCATGATGAAGATATCAATTGTGCTGCTTATAGACTTTTTTTGCACTAACGTGGCCGCAGCCACCCAGCAGGCGTTTTTACATCATGCTGCTATCTTGTGTGTAATTTTTTTCACCGCACCGCCGCAATCATACACTATAATTTCTTGTGGCTGGATTTTGGACAGCAATTATGGACAAAAACTTCTTTGCGGTAAGCGGTGGCACGCAAATTATAGCATCTAGCAGTTAAGAGGACACGGAGAATGTAAATGTAGACAGTGTTTTACGTGTGGAATGTCACAGTATGAATCTGCATTTGAAAGTCAAAACAAATTAAGGCAGCACGAGAGAAAGTGAGAAGAATACTTAATATTGTTATGTCAAAAGTTAAAGATTCATATCAAAGTGGAGAGTCTGTCAGATGTTGTGTTGTTACTACATTGCCACGCACTCCCAGATCTGTGTCAAAGAGCCCAATATCAGGGACAGAGAGAGAGCCCAGGACTGGCACAGGGTATCAGGGAGAGACAGTCCTGAACTGGGTCCATGAGCCCAGGATTGACACAGTGTACCACGACAGAGAACCCAAAACGGGAACAAAGATCCCGCAACTAGAACCGGGTCGGAGAGCCCACAGAACTGTGACAAAGAGCCCAGAACAAGGTCAAAACGGGGACATAGGTCCCAGAACTAGGACTGAGAGTCCAGAACTGAGTCAAAATGGGGAAAAAAGGAACCAGAACTAAGGCTGGGAGCCTAAAACGAGGACAAATGTCCCAGACCTTTAACCGGGTCAAGGAGCCCAAAACAAGAATGGAAAGTCCAGGACTGGGTCAAAACGGGGACAAAGGTCCCAGAACCAGGAGGGGGCAAAGGTCCCAGAACCAAGTGGGGGCAAAGGTCCCAGAACCACGATGGAGAACCACGATAATGAGCCCATAACCAGCGCAAGACGCCTAGAACCGGAGAAAGACGCCTAGAACCGGAGAAAGACGCCTAGAACCTGAGAAAGACGCCTAGAACCTGAGAAAGACGCCTAGAACCTGAGAAAGACGCCTAGAACCTGAGAAAGAGAATCAGAACTGGGACACCTGGTTCAAAACTATGACAGAGAAAGAAATGGCTTCCACAAGTTTTTCTGGAACATTAAATCCAGATATTCGCAATCGAAAGCACGGAGGCATCTATTGAGCTGTTCATCTTCAACTTGGAGTGGAAAGCGGTGGTGGACAGGGACAGATTGAAGAAAGTAAACCGTCTCTTCCTGTTTTTGCTGGACAAGGACAGATTGGAGAAAGTAGACTGTCTTTTCCTGTTTGTCAGTCTAAGGGGAGTAGGTGGTGGTGATGCCTGTCGATTGCTTTGGTGTCCCTCACTTCATTCTTCACCCTCAACCCTGAAACGCTCCTTTGCCTCCATGAACTAAAAGGTTCAAGTTGTCGTAGACCTCTTACCAGTCTTAATTATTATTGTTGTTGTCGCCCATACATTAAGCTTCATTTTGTGTTTTGTTCCTTTACTTCTTTTTCTCTGTAAAGGAGGAAGATGTGTTGTATATTTGTGCTTCTTTCAACATGGCCACTTGTAGTCATTAGGCCTTGCTTTGTGTTCTTACCACTTCAGCCTCTCAGAATACCTGTGTGTTTTAACTTGTACCGGAGTGTTCCCCTCTGGTCAGTTGATGGTCTGGTCAGCTGGTGAGGTGTGTGCTCAGCTGTGTCCATAAAGAAATCTACATGTAACTTAAATGGAAGTGTCTTGAACTACTTACAACAGGTGTCAGCTAGGATCAAACATGCATTATTTAGCAGAAGTGCAGAACTATTTATCTGGTAATCAAATTCCTGCTCCGATCTTTTTACTGGATGCCAAAAAGGCTTTCGACCTGTTGGTCTGGAAGACTCTTTAGTACTCTGGATAGATTTAATATACACCCCATATCACAAGGTCGATAAAGAAAATGTATGAAAGCACAGGCAAAGATTATCATTAATGAGTCAGGGTTGCTCCTTGTCCTTTTTGCTTTCTTTATCGAGCCATAGGCGATCGCAATACGGGAAGATGTTGAAGTTAGACCTCCCATACTGAAGAGGGATAAAATAAAGTTCTATGCGAGCGAATTAATGTAGCTACAAAACAGTATAAACTACAAAGAGTTCTGTTTTGCTAAATATAGATTTGATATATGATGCTTGTGAGAAGCTAGCTAGCTATATGGTGTACTCTTGTGTAAGTGGGCACCTTACACCAATCCAGACAAACCTTATTGTGATTTCAGTGGTCTTGGACAACCTCAGAAAGCTCTCTAAGCAGTAGCTTCAGGCTTAGTCCAGAACGAGATTAGCACAGCTTGTTTTACCAGAACATAATCTTATAGGTATACTATAGATTAAGTGAAAAAAGAACCACACATTATATTTATAAAAATATGTATTTATTATAAGGCACTCACTAACACATACAGATATCTCCTAGATTGAGATATACACAATACTTTCAATAGAAACAGATAAGTAGCACGTAAAACACAGTGGTCACTAGGGAAAGACCAAACCATATACTATAATAGTGGTAAGTGAACCACAACTCGAGTCAAGACTATACCAAGAAGACTTAGAAGTGCCGGGGACCCAAGGAAACACCCAAGGTTAGTAATCAGGAGCCCCACGGAGGCCGTGTGAAGAATGGGAACACGACAGCGGGATCAATGCAAGTCAATGGATAAGTTGCGGTTGCAATTTTAAACAACACTTCCCAGTGGACCCTCAGGAAACCCTGTGAAAGACAGAAGGTTGGAGAGCCACCCCACCTGGGGATACCTTAGGAACCAGGATACCTGCACCAGGGAAGCTAGGTGCATAGGTTTGAAGTGGGGTCAGAAACCGACAAACTCAATAGGGGACTTCAGGAAGATGCCGCTGCTGGAGAAGGTGAACGTGCCCGGTGGAACCCAAAGGTGGATTCAGGATGTGAAGAACCTGCAAGCAGAGGGGACAGAGTCTATGCCACTCAGGTGTGACCAGGAGGCACGGAATACGAATGCCCACCTATGTAGAGTGTTGGAGGAGAGCGGACGTGGCTTGAAACTGCAGCTGTGTCGACCAGGTGACAATGTGGAAGACCAGGAGCCGTACACGAGCAGACCCACGAGGTATGTCGAGAGTTGAGGGGTCAGTGTCCAGCTGGAGTACCAACAAGCCTTGGCAACTGCAACCATTGTGGAAGTTGAGGAAGGTGGAATGTCGAGACCAGCAAGGTCCAGGAGACTCACCACAAGCAGGGGAGTCAGGACAGGCCCCGAGCAATCAGGGGAGCCCAAAGAATTCAAAGATGACCCTCAAGAGGAGCCACAGACCCGAGAGGACCTTGAGCAGCTCACCAAAGATGCAAGCCCACGATGCAAGTGTTATGTTATGTTAATTTTAATTTCTATAGCGCACGGCTACTCCGTTGGAGTGTCCCGGCGCTTTTAATAGGCGGCTCATAACCAAGAAACATAACACAAGACAAAAGAAAAGGAGGCAGCAACAGACAGCAGAGGAACAAATTAGAGGGTAAAGAGCCAAGTTTTTAGGCCCTTCCTGAAGGACATCAGGTTGGAGGTACCACGTAAGGCCAATGGTAGGGCATTCCAGAGCTGTGGTGCCCCAAGCCTAAAGGAACGCCCCCCAATACGGGCTTTCTTTATTCGGGGAACCGTCGCAAGGAACAAAGATTCAGATCGTAGGACACGGACCGGGCGATAAAAGCCCAGCCTGCGCTGAAGATATTTCGCTCCTGAACCGAAGAGCGCCTTATGGGCCAGTGTCAGCGTTTTGAAAACTATCCGCTTCCGGATAGGCAGCCAATGAAGCGACTGCAATAGGCCGGACACTCTGGCTCGCCTATGAAGGCCAAAGATGGCGCGTGCAGCGGAGTTCTGCACCACTTGTAACCGTTGTACGAGATATTCTGGAAGGCCCAGATAGAGGACGTTTGAGTAATCCAATCTGGAGCCTATTAGGGTGCTGCTCCGTGATCCTTCTGTGCTCTTCCGAGAGCAAGGGAAGAAACTCCCGGAGCATCTTGAGAATGCCGAAACATGTGCCCGAAGACCGCGGATCTGAGATCTCATAGTCAGACCGTTATCGATCTTAATGCCCAGATTTTTGGCCAGCTGGGACGCGCGAGCGGGGGGGGGGGGGGGGGGGGGGGGACATATTCGTTGGCCACCATGTCTGCCAATCAGGGTCCAAGGCACAGCCGAAAAACAGTACCTCGGACTTGTCTGAATTGCATTTGAGGCTGTTCAGATGAAACCACCTGAAGACAGCCCCCAGGCACTCTCCGATGCTCTCTCCGTCAAACTCCACACCCTTCTTACTCGTAAAGAGGAGCTGGGTATCATCGGCGTAGGAAACTATCTGGGCCCCAAAGGACTCAGCCAGAGCCGCCAAGGGAGTCATAAAGATGTTAAAAAGGGTCGGGCTCAACACAGAGCCCTGCGGAACGCCGACTCCCAATGGCGGCATCTCAGCAGAGCTTGGAGAGGCCCAGACCGTTTGTCGACGGCCCGCTAAAAAAGATGTAAACCAGCTGAGCACCGTCCCCCTCAGACCGATGTCATGAAGTCTGGCGAGGAGCCCCTCATGGGGGACGGTATCAAAGGCCGCCGACAAGTCAAGCATAACAAGCATGGCTTTGCCGCCTGAATCCAGGACCTCCTTAATGGCTTCGGACACCTCCAACAACGCTGTCTCGGTACTTAGGTTGGGGCGGAAGCCAGATTGGGTGGAGTGCAACAGGTCATTGGTCTCCAGAAAGGCAGAGAGCACGCTCTGCACGTGCTTCTCCGCGACTTTGGCCAGTGCCGGAAGGAGAGAAATAGGTCTATAATTGGCTAGCGCCTCAGGGTCTAGGCCAGGCTTTTTAAGAAGGGGGATCACCATCGCCTGCTTCCAGATCTGCGGAACCAACCCCTCACTCAAGGAGAGGTTCTAAAGTGGATTAACCAACGGGTTGACCACAGCCGCCATCCTCGCCAGGAATTTGGCCGGACAAGGGTCTAAAGGTGACCCAGATTTAAGAGTGGACAAAGATGCCAATGACGCAGAGATGGAAAGAGGCGGAAAAACAGCCAAAACAGGGTCCATAGTGGCCAGCAGTGCAGACCCCTCCTCAAAACTGGTGGGGACTTCGACCAACCTCTCAGGGAAAGACTCCTGAATTAATTTAATTTTAGCCGTAAAAAAATTGGCCAAGTCACACGCCCACGAATCCGAGGAAGCAGCCTGGGAGAGATTAGTCCGAGGGGTCGTGAACTCCCTCACAATAGTAAAGATCTCCTTACATGAATTAGAGGCTGCCTCTATCCTCCTAGCAAAGTAACTCCTCTTCTCATGAAGAATATCGCGGTGATAGATTTTAATCGCCGTTCTATATACAAGTCTGGCCGACGGATCATATTGTGCGCGCCAGGCCCTCTCAGCCACCTTGGACTGCCGGCGAGATGCAGACAGTGCTTCCGTAAACCATGGAGCGGAAACCCGCTTCGAGGTCAGCCGAGGGGCTAGCACAGGGGCTAAATCATTTAGCCTATCAGTCAACCACGCATGTAAAGACTCTAGATCCCGCTCTAGGTCGCCCGAAAGAGGGCAAGGATGGTCAAGAGATGCCTGAGCTAACATCTCAGGAGTCACCCGGTGCAATGCCCTGGAGAGAGGTCCATGCTGTCTAGGCGCAATGCAAGGGAGTTTCTTCAAACCCGGAACATAAAACCTAGCCAACCTATGGTCGGACCAGAGTACCGGAAGAAGTTCAATACCCTCTAAGGGGGTCGAGGAAAAAACCTGATCCAGGGTATGACCTTTATCGTGTGTTGGGCCGGCAAGAAACGGGACAAGGCCGAGGGGGGCCGTAATATCGAGACGTTTGCTCGCATCCGGATCCTCTCCCTCGTCCAAATGGAAATTGAAATCTCCCGCCAGTACACAATGCTCAGTACTCAAGGCCAGCCCTGAAATAGCTGCCTGCAGTTCATCAAAAAAGGATCCAGCCGGTCCGGGGGGTCTATAGACCAGCAGCCCTTTAAGAGCTAGATGAGGGGCCAATGAAATAGAGAAGGCCAGGGATTCAGAGCCTGTGATAATATCCATAGGAATAACAGAGCAGGTAACAAGCTTATTCACCACAAGGGCCACCCCTCCTCCCCTACCCTTCAGTCTATCTTGCCGGAATATATTATAGTCCGGCGGAATAGCAGCAGCAATATCAGGATTGGACAGATCCCCTAACCAGGTCTCAGTCAACATACGACATAGGGGTTTTTCCATAACGAGGAGATCAAAGATCTCCTGAGCATGTCTGGGCACTGATCTAGTATTCAGGAGCAGACAAAGATGTTTCACATTGGCCACTTCTCTCTCTCTAGTGAAGTGGTCGGAGCATACCCTGGTGATCACCCGCAACCAGGACAGTGCCTCTTGCCCTTATGACGAGCAGGGAAAACTGTATGACAGATAGAGGAAGATTTTTGTAATGAACGTAGTTCCAACGCCGAATAGTGTATCATACTTACAGCTGCGGCTTACGAGACTCTATACCCAGACCCTCCCGCCGCTCCAACGCCTCCGGAACGCTGACGGGCGCAGACGGGCAGGACCCCGGCAAGACTCAGGCAAAGCGAGGCCGATCCCGCTGCGCGTTCCCGCTGCGCTATAAGGACAGGTTTAAATAGGGCCTCCAGGTGAGGTACAGACCGCCCCACGAGGACGCTCAATATGGCGCTGCCAGAGCGTCACTGACCTTCCCAAGATGGCGCCCAAAGTGGAAGCGCTCCAGAACCCCTACAGCCCCAGACCCGGACCCGCTAAAACAGCGGTGGCAGACTATTAAATGCAGGTAAGGGGGCACTCCCAAGTAAAAACAGGGAATAAGGAGAAACAAACGAACAGAAATACAAAACAGGAATTAAAAAACGAGCGCGCTGACCAAGCAAGTGATACAGTGAAGACGAAGATCTCGTCACTGAAGATCTTGGGGGAAGGATGCAAACAAGCCTTTGCGACTGCGAGTCGATGCGGTGCACAGGGGTTCGGTTCCTGCGGCTCCAACGAGTGATTCTGGTGTCAAACTTGGTGAGACGACAGGGCAGGCCTCGAGGGATGTGAAGAACCACCACCCGTGTTGCTGAACCTTTCGGAGTACATGGGAGCCCAGGATCAGCAGACCGGTCAGCTTAGTTGCGGTGCATGCTGATGCAGGGAAGTGACTCCTTCACTTAAAGGGAGTTTCCGTCAACTGTCTTGGATGCCCACAGGCCTTGGAAGGTTCCTGTATAGTGCAACAGACTAGCAGGGCGACAAAATCGGGAGCAGCAGGAGTCTTCCCAGTTGCAGCCTTGATGCTCAGAGTGACCAGACGGTTGAAGAAGTGGTGTCTGAATTTAATCTTGTCCCACGACGAATCTAGGGACCCACCCCCCAGTAAGCTCTTAAGTACCCTAAGGAAAGGGTTTGGGTGATTCAGGGGTCCCTCTCCAAGGGCGGGCTCAACAAAGGGGTGGATACTCACCTGTCCTTTGTCCAGTTTCGCACCAGAGCGAGAGCCAATACACCAAGTATACCTGTGGGTAGTTTCAATTAGTAAAGAGCAAAGTGTATTTTTCTTTCCTTCCAGTTGGAATGTTTGATTGTGTGAGCTCAGCATTCATGTAATAAGCTATTGGCAAAAATCACAGGCCTTTCTGTGATGTAATGTGCTCTATGCAGAGTGGCAAATTATGCTTCATAGACTTGCAATAAACATTAACATCAACTAACATCATGGGAGCGACGTTGATAAGAGCCTCTGAGTGGACTGCTGCTGGTTATTCACATGGAATGCTAGAAATCACACCTATGAATGAGTTCATTCTAAATGACATCATAACATACATGAAAACGTTTAGCTCTAAACATGCTCAGGAGGCTGCATTTGTTTTCAAGGAACCACTGGAATGGAAAACACGTTTGGAACCATTGGCATTTAATTCAGATTATGAAGTAATTGAAAATACTGTAAAATCAAAGGAAAAAGACAAAGAAGGGCACCCGCTGCTTATCCTATCGTCATCTACTATTAAGGTACGGAGTTTGGGTCAAATTGCTAACGTGCTACAGATTGCCAAGGAGAAAGTGATAGTGGAAGCTCAAGCTTGTCTTGAGGCCAACAAAGACCCGATAGCAAAGATTCTTGGTCCAGCATTTGCTACAATTGAAGGTGACGATCGGGCAGGCTCACGCTTACTGGATACCATAAAGCTAGATGATGGTCATGAAGCAAAGATTAAAATGAAAATCCTCCTCCTGCTTCATCAACTGGATGTGCAGCTGCTCAATAACTCCTTGAAACACATCACCAAAGAACCACATTTAACCCCAACTCTTGTAACAAACGAAGTGAGTTTACTTTGGCGCTACTGTGGCGAAGGCGAAAATACAGTACTTAAAAACATTGAATACATTGGGGGGCACAAGTACCCAAATGGATTTTCTGCCCCACCATGGAGACAGGTTCATGGTGAAATCTGTTACTTGGCTGTTACAACACACGATACTGAGCATTTGTTTATCACTTGCAGTGCTTATGGTGTCTTTTTAAATGGAGGAAAACCAGAGGCAGTTAACGAAATCAACTATGAGAGAAAGAGCGAGCTATATAAAGATCTCATTACGTTGTTAAAAGACAAATCACCAAAATTTGCAGAAAATCTAACCAAACAGAACATCCGATTCTTGAGTGACACAAAACAACCAAAAAGTACTACACGTTCAAATGTGTCAGAGGAGCTCCTACTTTATGAGAGTACTGAGGATCTACTGGAAAAGAGCACACCCGAGAAGACAAGGGATATAGGTTTGAAAAGAAAGAGTACAAGTAGAAAGAGCATTAGGCAATTAGAAGGGATAAAATCGAACTTGGAAATGAAGAAATCTATCGTAGAATAGGCCCATGGGACACAATGAAATAAAGCAGAAAGCAAAAAACCTGAGACAGTGGTAAGCAGCAAAGAAAAACTAAATTATGACGCCAAGCACTGAACAAGCCTAGCTAAGGAACATAATTAGGAAGCAATTCATAATCATCTTCTGATACTCAAGTGTTTTTAAACACGATTTGAAGTTCGGGATTTAACTAAGAATTTTGGTTTTACAGACTGTTACTCTTTGACCCCTGGCACTGCATGATTACATGATTAGCATCTGAAGTGTACTTTGTTGAGTTTGTCTTCACAGAAAAAACCTGAAGTAAAAAAAACAACAAAAAAACATATCTACCTTCGTTTTGCTTTGTTACAAGGGGCAATAATTTTGTTACAGCTCTCCTGGGCCGTTTCATTAAGCAAATCCAGTTGAAATGTGACCCTTCTGTAGGGTGACCCCAGATTCTTATTCCATTTTGCTTAACACTTCTTTTCTGGCTGTTGGGACAGAAAAAAGTCCCTTACATGGTGATGTATGTGTACCTGTTGTGTTCACTCTCATCTAAGCTGGGGCTCAAGGGAACGCATGTGGGTCTATTATTAGAATGCATTCTGTTCCTTAGAATGGTGTGTGTGTTCTCTAGTGGTCAGTTGGATTGCTGCTCTGCCTGACTGAACGTATTGGCCCGTGCCTCCTTCTCACTACATAAAGAAGTTAACCTCTACAGTCAGAGTGGATGTAACAATTTGGGCAACGACTAGGAGCATTTACCTTGTGTGCTGGGCTTCGGAGAGCATTTTGACTGTGTGCTGTGTGTTACGCTACTTTTTCCAGTCCTTGCAGCATTGCAGAGCATCTTCCGGTGAGCGGGGGGCCAACCCAGTCCTTCTTACACCCTCAATATTTTCCACTGATATTTTTGGTGTATTGGGGTGTTTTGTCAGGTAGCCTAGGATCAACGGCGACCCTTGCATACACGAGAACACCATCTCTTCACGTGCATGTTGCTTGATCTCGGCAAGCATTACGTAGGAACGGGTGACGTCACATGAAGAGCCGCCATCTTGGATTTACCATGGTGAAGTTCACATCGGTCCAGTCTATGGTTAATGCACGTTCACATACTTACGTTGCGTATGTGCCGCCATCTTTGATTTCGGCAGAGTCTTCGGACGTGCACACCAGAGTGGAGGAAGGGAACCCCAAGGAAAACAGGAAACTCTGTAAGATGAATTCAGACTACTATTTAATTGTAGTAGTACACAAGAGATGGAGCCCACGACATAAGCAGTTGCAGGAATCAAACCGCAACTGACTAGGCAAGCAAAGCATGAACAAGGACCTAACATAACAGCATTCTAAAGTATAAGGTTCTAAAGAAATAAAGTAACACTACCTACTACATTCCCTTTCCCCATATAATGCAGAAAATACTTCAATACAATATATAATCATGAACCTTGATAGGCATTCTACAAACTCGCTGATCACGTACAGGTGCCATAGTAGGTGACATACAAGAACGAGTAGGTGAAACCATGTTAGAGCAATTCGGGGAAGAAAATGAAGAATTGGGGCTAACATTGGTAGCATTAGAGAAATTTGTGAAATCAAAACCAGGGCCAAAAGTAAAATCAGTATCATTTTCATCAGACCTGTAGGCATAAACTTTGTTACATATATTAATATTATATATTATTCTCTAAAAGAACAGGTTTGGTTACCTTGACAACCCGAACGGGTAGTATGAACTTAGATTGGCCCTTGCAAACTTTGTAGGGTTTTTTGATGAGAACCCAATCATTGGTTTTGATATCAGGGCCAAGTGATGTGGAGAGACCATCATAGGATTTTTTTAGAGATTCCTTGGCAGCAACTCTGGTTTGAACAATTTGAGGATCTGCCAGGGCATTTCTTTTGTGATGTAAAGCAGAACCTACCGCCAAATCAGTGAACCATTGTGGCATGAGCTTGGACCTAGCTTCCCTGCCCCTGAGAACCTTAAAAGGTGTAACACCAGTTGTAGAATGAGGTGTCGTTAAATAGGCCCAAACTTTTTTTTGTAATAAAATCACCTACATCAAGATTGGTTGCTATAGCGGTTTGGACCCCTTCTTTAAGTAAACGATTGGCCCTCTCCACAAGTCTGTTAGAAGGACTATACAATGCAACTTGCCAATGTTTAATCTCATAACTTTCCATGAATCTGGTGACTTGATGAGAAAGGAAAGGCTGGCCATTGTCAGTGACAACACAACTGGGAGTACCTTCAACCTTTAAAAATACTTTGAAGAAATGAAATAACAGTGGAGGAGTTGGCTGCTTGTACAAATGAATAATATATCCATTTGGAGTGATAGTCAATAGCAACTAAACAGTGCCTATTGTCTGAAGGTAATACATTAAAAATGTCCTGAAAAGTCAGAGGCAATTTTGTCCCAAAGAGAATCAGGAAATGGAACAGGAAGCAAAGGCTTGTGGTTGGTTTTCCAATGCTTGTCAGAAACAACACAACTAGGGCATTTGTCTATAAAAAGAGGTACTTGTTTGTCTAGGCCTGGCCACCAGTAAATATCTTATTCTTTTGCAGGTTGCAGAAATGCCTAAATGGCCGTCATGGCCAATATTGATGATCTTTTCTCCAAGTGAAATGGGAGGTACAAACAAACCATTCCTCACACAAACTCCATTTTCAAAAGATAATTCTCCACTAATTTGTGCAAAGTGCTTCAAGTCATTACTCATATTTGTATTAGCAGGCCATTTACTTTTAATGAAAACCTCCACCTTTTTGAGAGTTTCATGAAGTGCCATGGCTGATGCCCATTCATCCTTTGAGATGCTGCCATGCACATGGAAACAGCATCTATAAGACCAACCACACAATCTTTATGGATATCATTTTCACCTTCACTGCAATCAGGGAGAGAAATACAGGAAAGGCAATCAGCTCGGATGTTTTTACCTCCTTGAATATATTTTACAATGAAATTGTATTCTTGTAATTTGGAAAGTAATCTAACTAGCCTTGCCGAGGATTTATCTAGACCACTGCCAGACAAGGAGACCAAAGGTTTGTGATCAGTAAAAATCTCACACTGAGTACCCCAAATATAAGTTTTGAATTTCTGAACTGCCCAGACAATGGCATGCGGTACAAAAGGGGGTGGTGATGGACGGAGCATCTGAATCAATTAAACACTCACACCCAGTCAAAAGATCTGGGTTTAATCCATCACCGTTCTTTAGCCCACTCTGCCACCCCAGTTCAGACATGGCTATATGCAAATCAGTCTGACCCTGTGCCTCATGGGAACAGTCCAGCCCGAACTACCAAGCCATGTCTTCCCTGGACCGGAAACAAGCTTCCGAGGACCGGTTTCGGGCATTCCAGCCGTCTTCAGCCCGGCTTGCTTGAATCCAGTGGCAAAGTGAGCAAGGGACTCACGTCTGAGCATACCCTGCCACACTTACAATGGCATGGGTCTCCCGTTGAATCGTGCTTTCGTTGCATTCCGTAGGTGTTAGGGCCCAGGAGGCAAAAGCGATAGTATTTTCTTTGCCATCAAAACCTGCTCCAAGACCTTTTTGACTGGTATCTACAGACACGAAAGAACTGGCTTTGGAGACAAACGGTTGTAACGCAGGAGCCTGGATTACTAATAATTTTATTTTCTCAAATGTATCGCATAGAGTGCCACTCCATTCAAATGTAATACCTACCTTTTTTGAGAAGAATTCTTTGTGGTTAAACTAAATGTGCGTAATCAGGTACGAATCTGGCATAGTATTCGCAGAGTAAAAAAAACGTACGGAAAGAATATTTGTCATAAAGAGGAGGGGCATGCGTATAACTTCTACATTGCAAAATGTGGGTTTAATACCTTTGCTAGAGATGGTGTGACCCAGATACTCAACTTCGTGAACAAGTAATTTACACTTATTAGCTTTTACTGTCATACATTTGTCTTGTAAAATTTTAAGTACTTTGTTAAGTATTTGTAAATGTTACTCCTTTGCCTCTGTATGGATTAAGATATCATCTTGAAATGCTTGCACTTGGGAAAAATCACCAAATAGACCATCTATACATTTTTTAAAAACACTTGCGGCTGAGGCCGAAAGGAAGTTTCAAATATTTAAAAGCCCCAAAAGGAGTTAAATCCACACAGAGCCTCCAGTCCCCAGTCTTTTTTTTCGTAAAATGACTGGAGAAATCCATTCTGATGAATCTATAGGAGAAATTATACCTTCTTTTTGGAGATCAAGTAATGACTTCAAGTCCTCTCTGATGCTAAGAGGTACTGGTCTAACCTTATGTATTATAGGGACAGCATTTTCCTTTAACATAATGGTGTGCTCATATCCCTTGACAGTGCTAACAGCATTTTTAAATACATTAGGGAAAGATTTTAACAGATCTTCAACAACGGAGTCTGGTTGACTGACGGATAGAATACTAAAAGGTAGAACACCTAAAATAATTGGAGGGTCTTGGTCAGGACGTAGAATGATAATCAAAAGAGCAAGGTCTTTCCAGCCAATAATGTCTCTTCCTTTGATGGCTATATAAATTTTGGTTTTAACAGATCTTCCAAAGCACTCCAATTTATCCCCAAAATAACCCAGGAGATCAATATCTTGTTCCCCGAAGGCTTTGGGGTTAATTTTAAGAAGAGTCATGGTGTTAGGCCAAAATTTGTAAAAAGTTTTGTCTGCTACAATAGTAACAGGAGCTCCTGAATCAGCCATAGTTCAAATGATTCTACTGTTAATGGAAATGTAAACTAAAGGTCCTTTAATGGGTTAGTCTGAAGATTCAGGAACTTCGACAGTAACTACTATATTAGCATATTGAGAGGCACAATCTTGGACATCAGGAGCGTCCAAAGATATGTTTGAAACTTTAACTCTGTTAGATGAAGAATACATACCACTCCTACATACTCCTTGAAAATGTCCAAATTTCTGGGATTTAGTACATTTTTTCCCCCAAAGGCAGGACAGCTGGGATTGTTTCCTATGTGATTCCTAGAACCAGGTCGAAAAAACAAATTGGCTTTTTTGCAGTTGATTTTTATAAGGCCTTTTGTTACAAATGTGTTTGGTATTTATAGCACACACAGTATTATCATCAGAAACCAAACTTACATTGGACGGAACGGAAGACTGAGTGGGAGTAAGTGTGGTTTGATTGGAATGAGTAGATAAGACTTTAGATGTAACAATCGATCTTTCAATGCTTTTGGTGATATCAATTGTTTCAGCTAAAGCGGGATTAGGAGAAGTGAGAAGACGCTCTTGAATTTTCTTAGAATGACAATAGAAAACAAATTGATCTCTTATGAAAATATCCACATTAGCGCCAAAATCACATTTCTCTGCTAAAACTCTTAGAGATGCTATATAATCTTCCACAGACTCCTCAGAAGATTGCTTACACAATAGCTTACAGTCCCTCAGGGATCATCCTTAAGCCCCGCGTTATTCAACATTTATGTATCGGAACTGCCTAAACTCGTAAGAACCTTCGGCCTGGCAGTGACATCTTATGCAGACGATACACAAATTGTCTTATCTTTATCAAAAAAGTCCGGACCACAAATGCAAAATTTCAAGGACTGCATGCTTGCAGTCAGTTCATGGATGAACTCTCATTGTCTGAAATTAAACTCAAACCAAACAAAAGTCATCACATATGGCAATTTCCTACCTAACTGGTCACAGAGCTGGTGGCCGGATGAACTGGGATCGGCTCCGATTCCAGTCACCAAGGCTAAGAACCTTGCCGTGTGTATTGATGATAAACTGAATTTTAAATCACAGGTAAATGTTGTCTATTCATCATGTTTTTTCTTGTTAAAAATAATCACAAAAGTACTCCCATGTATCCCCATGACAGCAGAAAAACAGTGATCCTTCTCTGATCCTGGCCAAGTTAAACTACTGGAACAGTCTTTACATCAGCCTACCTGGGAAACAACTCAATAAATTGCAGATGACTCAAAATGCAGCGGCGCGTCTTCTGTTGGGTATTCCTAAGCATCCATCTGTCAGAAATCATCTGCATAAACTGAATTGGCTCCCAGTTAGGAACTGCATTATTTTTAAATCTCTGCATTACCTACGGAGCACTCCAGACTACTGGCCCCATTTTTTTGACGCGTCTGTTCTACTGGTACACTCTAAAAAGGCATATACGCTCCGAAGGAGCTAAACTGATAGCAACTCCGAGAGTCTATGGTCACATGGGGTGGCAGTAGCTTTAGGGCAGCTGCCCTCAAACTCTGGAACGAACTCCCTTTTGATATCAGATCCCTTCCAACTCAACTTGCATTCAGGAAGGCCTTGAAAACATGGCTATTTGATAAATAGTCATCTTTATCTTTACAGAAACTGGCATAGTCCACAAACCAGCTCCAAGACACCCCCGGATAATCGTGCGCTTAACAAATTTATTAACATAACATAACTAATGGCTGGCCGCTAGAGAAACACTTATCCAAAGATTTGTCTGTTTATTGGAAAGTCCGACTTGATCTATCTGTGGCAAATGATGTTGTACTGAGAGGTTAAGTTTTTGTTCCTCCGGTTGGAATTAGGAGGAAGCTGATGTTGATTGCCCATTTGGGACATTTAGGACAAACCAATACCATAACAAGCATTTGCAATGCAATAGGTCTCGCATTAGGAAATTTGGAGCTATTGGTATTTAAAATGACAATTTTTTTATTTCTGTGTCGGTTTTAAAAATAGCTACATTAATAGCTTTGTCATTTACAGTGCCACTAGTTATAACTTTCTCAAATGTGACACCGATAGCATTTGGAATGCAATATGTGTTGTATTTACGTGACTTAGATGTATTGCTATTACAAATAACAATGGCTTTTAATGTTTTTAAATAATTAATACTTAAATATAACTTATTGTAATAGCTTACTCTTTTGTAAACAACTTTTGTGAAGATTGTGTTGAGTGTATTTTATTGTGACGAAAATCCTAGAACAGAAATGAAATATTAACATCTTTTTGTGACATTTGTAATTAAGTTTGAGATATTGAGAGAACATATTTGAACCAGTTGTTGTTGAATGGTTACACAGATTGATGATGTGGTGCCCCTGAGTGGTGGTGCTGAGTGAGTGCGATAGAGTGAGGGCGATAGATAGAAAGTGCCTATAAATAAACCCATCAAAAACATAAACACCTAATAAACAAAAATGCCCGATTATTGAAAAGGAATAGACCAAGATATTAGATATGTGCAAATACAATCAACAGAAGCAAGACAGTGAAGGGGCAGGAGAGAGTGAGACGGAAATAGAGGAAGAGTGGAGAGGCCAAGACAGTGAAGGGGCAGGAGAGAGTGAGACAGAAACAGAGGAAGAGTGGAGAGGCCAAGACAGTGAAGGGGCAGGAGAGAGTGAGACGGAACAGAGGAAGAGTGGAGAGGCCAAGACAGTGAAGGGGCAGGAGAGAGTGTACAGAAACAGAGGAAGAGTGGAGAGGCCAAGACAGTGAAGGGGCAGGAGAGAGAGACGGAAACTGGGGAAGAGTGGAGAGGCCAAGACAGTGAAGGGGCAGGAGAGAGTGAGGCAGAAACGGAGGAAGAGTGGAGAGGCCAAGACAGTGAAGAGGCAGGAGAGAATGAGACAGAAATAGAGGAAGAGGAGAGGTCAAGACAGTGAAGGGGCAGGAGAGAGTGAGACGGAAACTGGGGAAGAGTGGAGAGGCCAAGACAGTGAAGGGGCAGGAGAGAGTGAGACAGAAATAGAGGAAGAGTGGAGAGGTCAAGACAGTGAGGGGGAAACTAAGGAAGAGTGGAGAGGCCAAGCCAGTGAAGGGGCAGGAGAGTGAAACAGAAATAGAGGAATAGTGGAGAGGCCAAGACAGTGAAGGGGCAGAAGAGTGCGAGACGGAAACAAAGGAAGAGTGGAGAGGCCAAGACAGGGAAGGGGCAGGAGAGAGTGAGGCACAAATAGAGGAAGAGTGGAGAGGCCAAGACAGGGAAGGGGCAGGAGAGAGTGAGACAGAAATAGAGGAAGAGTGGAGAGGCCAAGACAGGGAAGGGGCAGGAGAGAGTGAGACGGAAACAAAGGAAGAGTGGAGAGGCCAAGACAGTGAAGGGGTGGGAGAGAGTGTACAGAAATAGAGGAAGAGTGGAGAGGCCAAGACAGTGAAGGGGTAGGAGAGAGTGAGACAGAAATGAATGGCACATGGCGAAATGCGAACAAATGTGAACATTAACAATGTAAAAATACAACAAAGCAAGGCGAAGTTGTGGTGTGCATGGACCTACACTGCATGCAGCTCTGCCACACCCAGGAATACCCTCGCCCAAAGAACAAACTGCAGGAAGAAGCTGCCTCAGCTATGTCTGGAGGATGTAAGAAGGAGTCGACAGAAGGCCATTCCTGGCAAGGCAGCCATTGTTCCAGTGTCGTCCCCTTTACATGGTCAATAGGAGCAAGTGGGAGGAGGGAGTGGGAGAGGGGTGTGAGATAGATCAAAGCCTTACTGTGATCAGTGGCCGCAGGCTGCCAGTGGGAGGGAACAAGCATATGGCGAACGGCGGGAGAGTCTGGTGCGAGGCGGAGCAGGCATATGGGGTGTGAGTGAGGCCAAGCACGCGCCTGGGGAAGCTTTTACGCTCCAGTACACAACATGCATTGTAGGAAATGAGGCTTGTTCAAGAGAGTTTGGTCACATGTAATAGGTTTCGAGCAATAAACTGCTCGACCTAAAAGAGTAAGGGAGTGTTAGACTTGTCTGGCTTTTTGCGTAGTCCCTCCAATTTATTATTTATTTTGTCCCCTTTTTGCCCCTCAAACCTTTATTAATTTTTGTGTCCACTAGCTTTTTCAAGGTGTTGGACAAGGGGATAGGTGTTCTTCCCCCTCTCATAGTTTTTCACCTCAGGCCTAGAGGCCTTTTCTGACAGGGAAATAGTTGGAGTCACAAAATGGTGGCTACCAACTGTCCTAACTGCCAAACCTAGAACCTGTCCCATAGAGTAGAATAGGGCGTTCCAGAACCTTCTGGTCCCTTCTGGACCTCTGAGGGTCAGCCTATAAAAGGCGGAATGCTGGACAGCCATTTTGTCTGTCAGTGAGGAGCAGCTAGAGTGAAGGCTGAGGACTGGTAGGGGTAGGATCGTGAAGGGTGGATTGCTCTACAAGGGTAGCCCTCTGTCAAGGCTTTTCTACCTCCCATTCCTGTTGTCCTAGCCAAGTTAGTTCATCCTGCTGACCCTGGACAGTTAGGTGAGGGGGTTAATTCCAGTAGTCTGTGGAGCTGAGAAGGACCCTGCACTGGGAACTGAACTAAGAGATCCCTTGTGCCCCTAAGTCTGTCCAGTAAGGAGGGTTAGAGGATTAGTGCTATAGAAGAGCTCTGTGGCTCTATCCTGGAGGAGACCCCCCCTTTCCCCCCCTCCTCTCTCTAGTGTGAGAAGGAAGCACCTCCTCTAAATGATATTGAGGTTTCCTTACTAGTGACTGGTCCTGTGGCGTGTGGCAAGCCTCTCATCCTATGAGGTAGAAGAGTGAGGAGTTAGGATCTAGTTCTCTTTGTTTAAACTGAGAGCGGGACCCCTGGGGCATCGATCGCGCTCCGTGTCAGCGCCTCCAAAGGAGAGGGAAAAGCTAGCAAGCTGACCAACTCTCTCTAGCGCTACTGCGCATGATTTCAGCTGAGCCAGTGGTTAGCACAGGAGGGGCCTAGGGTCGAGCAGGCCCGCGGTGAAGACGCTACTTGGTGGCAGGACGCCGGAGCAGTCTCTGAGGCCGAGACGCCTCTCTTCCGCGCATGCGCGATTGCGCCCTGGTGGGAGAACCGTCGGCAGGCCCTGCGAGAGAGCGCCAAGGAAGGAGCGGCTCCGCCGAGCGGCTGGTGTTTGACGAAGTGCCTCAAGTTTCCCTGACAAGGGCCTCCGCTCCTCCGTGAGGGAGCCAAGAGGCCCGATTTCTGCCCAGAAATAACCCTACCTCGAGGGGGTGTTACCGTGGAACGCACCTTCCGGCCCACTGACAAGTAAGCGGGGAAGCCCAAGTGGGTGGCATAGGAGAGCTGACTGTGCCCTGGGTCGTTCAACTCCCTACTAACTAAGGTGGTGCAGCGCTAACTGATTCCTGCGCTTGGAAAGGGGTAGAGGAACCGGTATAACCGCACATCTGCCAAGACTACAGTCTCAGGAAACTTAAGATATTCATGAGGGGCAGAAGGAGACTGAGGCTTATTTAGTCTTCTGTGACATTCTCTTCTAGCCTCTGGTGCTTGACAATTTGTGGCAGCTTGTCCTCAGAAGGAGTGGAGTTGGTGGGAAGTGTAATTCTGCATCTGAAAATGGAGCAGTAAGGGGATTGTGCTGTGAACCTGAGAAAGTCTTTTAATATTCCTGACTAAATGAAATGTACTGTTGATGCTGATTAATGAGAAGTTGATACTTCTGAAAGTGCTATCACTAAATTTCATGACAACTGTATGTGCGGAGTTGTAATTTCCAAAGGTATAAAGCAGAGTATATTATTTTTACAAACAAGCACGTATTTTTCCAACAATGGTGTGTGTCATTTTTAGGTGTTATTGCGTTGATTTACTGCTGGGTGGTTTGCAACCTTCGCACATGTGCCTCTAGTATTTGTGTCTTACCCTAGGCCAGGCTACCCTAGGTGACCTGACATCCCAGGTTCCAACAAGTTGGTGTCTAGCAGTGGGATCCTGACTGTGGTTGCAACTACTCAGTGGTAATTGAGCGTAATTCACTAGACTACACCAGGAGTTTTCTCCTAGCGGCCCTCCTAATTTGTGCTTTTGTTTTTCCAAATTTGTTCCTCGTGGTGGGGTGGAGGTAGCTTCAGGTTGCCCTTGCAACTCAAATTTCCTTGTGTGTATAACTTGGTATTGCCTATTGTAAAATGGAGTTTGCACTAGAAAACCTAGACACCTATTCTGTGGCTCAGCTGAAAGATTTCTGCCAGAAAATGGGGGTATTTTTTAAGCATGGTGCCAAGAAGGGGGAACTCCAGACCAGTCTAAGGGCTTGGGTGGAGGCACACAAAGAAGGGAAGGAGGAGGATGAAGGGACAGACCGGGACCCGGTTGTGGAGATAGATGGATTATTCCACTCTGAGGGGGAAAACCTACTCCCAGGACCAGGGTCCTACTCCAGGAAAGGCAGTAGTGTTTCCGGGGGAGGCTTAACCGAAGCAGAGCTCGCTGAGGGAAAAGAGGCAATTAAAATGGGAGTTGGCTAAGCTGGAGCAGGAGAAGGAAGAGAAGAGGATGGTTCATGAGTTCAGGTTGAAAGAGTTGGAACTCCAGGCCCTGCAAAGGGGGCCCTCTCCTGTAATAAATGGTGGCAGCGAATCCAAAGAAACAGCTAGGGAGTCCAGACCCTATTTGCTAAAAGACCTTATTGCTAGCTTTAGTCAGGGAGATGACATAGCCAAGTGGTTGGCTGCCTATGAGGTCTCCTTAAGAGCCCATGGGGTGCAGGAGAAGCACTGGGGGGGGTGGTTTGTATAAATACATGCCTCCTGCTGGCCGGGACACCTTGCTGGCCCTGGAACCAGAGGAGCAAATCAACTACCCCACCATGAAGCTAGCATTAGTAAGGAAGTTTGGGCTTACCCCAGAAAGGTACCGTCAGAAGTTCCGGGGGAGCCACAAGGTAAGCACTCAGAACTGGGTGGACTTCCTTGATTATGCAAGAAAGGCATTAGAGGGCTGGGTAAAGGGCAGTGAGGTGAAGGACTATGAGGGGTTGTATGATCTATTTTTGAAAGAGCACCTCCTTGAGAAATGCTTTCCCGAGCTGCGCCAACACCTAGTGGACAGCAAGCTGACCAATCCCCGGAAGCTTGCAGAGGAGGCGGACATCTGGGCAAGTACCCGGGTGTCCTCAAAGGGGACTGGAGGGGATTCCCAAAAGGCCGGACAGGGCGCCCCCCAGAAGAAGGAGGGGGGGGAGATAAAAAGAGGGAGTTCTCTAAAGGTCCCCAAAACAATTTCCAAGGAAAGGGAACAGGTTTCACCCCTAAGGTAAACCCGCCCAGAAACCCTAATCCTGGCCAAAGCCAGCAGCCAAGGGTTCTCCACTGTTTTGAGTGTGGTGGTGTTGGACATTATAAGGGAGATGTCAGATGCCCAAAGAGACCACCCCCTCCCACCGGAGGAAAACCACCGGGAGTAGCTAGTGTAGCGCTCGGGGAGGAGTTGCCCTTAGATAAGGGGGGTGAGTGGGCGGGTGTCACCTTAGTGTCCCTGGGAGAACGGGAGATGGTTCCTAAGATCCAGGTGCCCTCAAATACTGCAAAGTATGGGCAATGGGTCACCATCAATGGCCAGAGAGGGGAGGCTCTGAGAGATACAGGAGCCAGTATGACTATGGTGAGAAGTCAACTGGTATCTCCAGAGCAGGTGGTTCCCCATGTACTCCACCCCGCCGCGATGGCTGACGGCAGAATGGGCCACTATCCAGTGGCTGAGGTTCCCTTTGAGTGGGAAGGGGTTGCAGGTTCACTTCGAGTTGCCGTAAGCCCTGCCGTGCCAGTCGATTGTCTGCTGGGGAATGACATGGAGCACAACACTTGGAGAGAGGTGGAATACCGGACGCACTCTGCGATGCTGGGTACACCGGACTGGGCCTGTGTGAGCACACGGGCTGCGGCTGCCCGGAGAGGGAGTTTGCCTGGGTTGGAGCCTGGAACAATGGCCCAACCCGCTGCCAAAAAGGGACAGATCCGAAGACAGGAAGAGCCTGCTTCGGCTTCCGCACCCCATGTGACGGATCGGCCACCTGCAGTGGTGGACCAGGAGTCTGTGGAGGGGGAAGTAGACTCTCTGGAGGATTTACCCATCCCTGCTGAGTGGCATGTGGAGGGATTACCTACCAGAGAGGAATTCTGTAAGGGGCAGAGGGAGTGCCCTACCCTTGAGGGACTGAGGCGTCAGGCTGAAGCCCAGGCAGCAGGTGATGTTACGGGATACTACCATATTTACTGGGAGGATGGACTCCTCTACAGTGAACCCAAGGCACCCTTACCTGGCTCATCAAGGGCCTTGGTAGTCCCGCAACAATACCGAGCCTTTCTGCTGGAATTGGCTCATGCTATACCCTTGGCAGGACACTTCGGTCAGGACAAGACCTTTGCTCGGCTTGTCCTCCACTTTTATTGGCCTCAAATGAAAGTGGCGTCCAACACTTACTGTCGGACATGTGTATCCTGCCAGGCCAGTGGGAAAACAGGGGTGAAGCTGAAAGCTCCCCTGGAACCACTTCCAGTCGTTAGCACCCCCTTTGAAAGGGTGGGCATCGACATTGTAGGGCCATTGGATCCACCAACAGCTGGTCACAGGTTTATCCTGGTTCTGGTGGATCATGCCACACGGTATCCAGAGGCCATTCCTCTGAGGACTGTCACTGCACCTGTGGTGGCTAGGGCCCTGATGGGGATCTTTACCCGAGTGGGATTCCCCAAGGAAGTTGTGTCCGACAGGGGGACCAACTTTATGTCAGCTTACATGCGGGCGATGTGGAAGGAGTGTGGAGTGACTTACCGGTTCACCACTCCTTATCACCCCCAGTCCAATGGACTGGTAGAGAGGTTCAATAAGACCCTGAAGGGCATGATAAGAAGTCTGCCTGAGAGCCTACGGAGGAAATGGGACGTCCTCCTGCCCTGTTTGCTGTTCTCCTACCGAGAAGTGCCGCAGAAGGGAGTGGGCTTCAGCCCTTTTGAACTGTTGTACGGGCACCCTGTGCGTGGACCTCTTAGCCTGGTGAAGGATGGATGGGAAAAGTCTCCCAGAAAGCCTCCTCAGGATGTGGTGAGCTACATGCTGGCCTTCCGGAGCCAAATGGCAAAGTTGTGGAAGCAAGCTTCTGACAACTTGGAGGCCAGCCAGGCAGTAATGAAGGAATGGTACGACCACAATGCTCACCCGGTGGAGTTGGAGCCTGGCCAGAAAGTGTGGGTGATGGAACCTGGAGAGCTAAGTGCCCTTCAAGATCGTTGGACAGGCCCATTTGAGGTGTTGGAAAAGAAGGGTAAGGCCACTTACTTGGTGGATCTTAAGACCCCTCGACAGCCCCTACGGGTGCTGCATGCCAATCGCCTCAAACCCCACCATGAGAGGCCAGAGGTCATCCTGATGATGGTGACTGATGGGGAAGAGGAAGCGGAAAGTGAACCTCTCCCAGACTTGTTCTCGTCTCAAGAGAAGGATGGGTCAGTGGAGGGAGTAATTCTCTCTCCCACTCTAACTCCTGAGCAGCGGGAGGACTGCCACCAGATACTGGAGCAGTACTCTACGTTGTTCTCCCTTGTCCCGGGAAGGATTCACCTGTGTACCCATGATGTGGACACAGGGGACAGCCCACCAGTGAAGTCGAAGACCTACCGGCTGTCCGACAAGGTGAAGGCTAGCATCCATGGAGAGGTTGCCAAGATGCTAGAGCTGGGAGTCATAGAACCTTCCAATAGCCCTTGGTCTAGTCCGGTGGTGCTAGTGCCAAAAGCCGCTCCACCAGGCACCACACCAGAACTGAGGTTCTGTGTGGATTACCAGGGACTGAACTCAGTTACAAAGACTGATGCTCATCCGATCCCTAGGGCGGATGAATTAATTGACCGGCTAGGAGCTGCCCAATATCTAAGTACCTTTGACCTCACTTCAGGGTACTGGCAGATCTCCTTGACAGATGGAGCAAAGGAAAGGTCAGCCTTCTCCACGCCTGAAGGACACTTCCAATTTAGCGTGATGCCCTTTGGGCTCAAAAATGCCCCTGCCACATTTCAGCGGCTGGTGAACCAGGTCCTCTCTGGAATGGAGGGTTTCTCTGCTGCTTACCTGGATGACATTGCTGTCTTCAGTAGCAGTTGGGAGGACCATTTGCAACATTTGCAAGCAGTTCTCCAGGCCCTGAAACAAGCTGGATTGACCATCAAAGCCAGCAAATGCCAGATTGGGCAGGGGTCTGTTGTGTACCTTGGACACTTGGTGGGTAGGGGGTCAGTGCAGCCCCTGCAGGCAAAGATTGAGGCAATCATGGCCTGGGAACCCCCCAAGACACAGACTGAGGTCCGAGCTTTCCTGGGCCTCACAGGCTACTACCGTCGCTTTGTGAAGGGATATGGCACTATTGTAGCGCCCCTCACAGAGCTCACCTCAAAGAAACAACCTCGACGGGTAGTTTGGACGAAAGCTTGTCAGCAAGCTTTTGAGAAACTGAAGCAGGCAATGTGTGCAGCACCGGTCCTGAGGGCCCCAGACTTCTCCAAGGAGTTCATTGTCCAGACAGATGCATCAGAACATGGCATTGGGGCAGTGTTATCGCAACTAAATGAAGAGGGCCTGGATCAGCCTGTGGTCTTCTTATCCAGGAGACTGCTTCCCCGGGAACAGAAGTGGAGTACAATTGAGAGGGAAGCTTTTGCGGTGGTGTGGGCTCTGAAGAAGCTGCGGCCATACCTGTTTGGCTCGCACTTCCTGGTTCAGACTGACCATCGCCCCCTTCGTTGGCTAATGCAGATGAAGGGGGAGAATCCCAAGCTGTTGAGGTGGTCCATCTCCCTACAGGGAATGGACTTCCGGGTGGAACATCGGCCTGGAATGGACCAGGCCAACGCAGACGGTCTCTTCAGGTATTTCCGCCTTAGTGATGAGGACTCCCAAGGGGTTGGGTAGCTCTCCCCACTTTCAGCTGGGGGGGACGCGTGTTAGACTTGTCTGGCTTTTTGCGTAGTCCCTCCAATTTATTATTTATTTTGTCCCCTTTTTGCCCCTCAAACCTTTATTAATTTTTGTGTCCACTAGCTTTTTCAAGGTGTTGGTCAAGGGGATAGGTGTTCTTCCCCCTCTCATAGTTTTTCACCTCAGGCCTAGAGGCCTTTTCTGACAGGGAAATAGTTGGAGTCACAAAATGGTGGCTACCAACTGTCCTAACTGCCAAACCTAGAACCTGTCCCATAGAGTAGAATAGGGCGTTCCAGAACCTTCTGGTCCCTTCTGGACCTCTGAGGGTCAGCCTATAAAAGGCGGAATGCTGGACAGCCATTTTGTCTGTCAGTGAGGAGCAGCTAGAGTGAAGGCTGAGGACTGGTAGGGGTAGGATCCTGAAGGGTGGATTGCTCTACAAGGGTAGCCCTCTGTCAAGGCTTTTCTACCTCCCATTCCTGTTGTCCTAGCCAAGTTAGTTCATCCTGCTGACCCTGGACAGTTAGGTGAGGGGGTTAATTCCAGTAGTCTGTGGAGCTGAGAAGGACCCTGCACTGGGAACTGAACTAAGAGATCCCTTGTGCCCCTAAGTCTGTCCAGTAAGGAGGGTTAGAGGATTAGTGCTATAGAAGAGCTCTGTGGCTCTATCCTGGAGGAGCCCCCCCTTTTCCCCCCTCCTCTCTCTAGTGTGAGAAGGAAGCACCTCCTCTAAATGATATTGAGGTTTCCTTACTAGTGACTGGTCCTGTGGCGTGTGGCAAGCCTCTCATCCTATGAGGTAGAAGAGTGAGGAGTTAGGATCTAGTTCTCTTTGTTTAAACTGAGAGCGGGACCCCTGGGGCATTGATCGCGCTCCGTGTCAGCGCCTCCAATGGAGAGGGAAAAGCTAGCAAGCTGACCAACTCTCTCTAGCGCTACTGCGCATGATTTCAGCTGAGCCAGTGGTTAGCACAGGAGGGGCCTAGGGTCGAGCAGGCCCGCGGTGAAGACGCTACTTGGTGGCAGGACGCCGGAGCAGTCTCTGAGGCTGAGACGCCTCTCTTCCGCGCATGCGCGATTGCGCCCTGGTGGGAGAACCGTCGGCAGGCCCTGCGAGAGAGCGCCAAGGAAGGAGCGGCTCCGCCGAGCGGCTGGTGTTTGACGAAGTGCCTCAAGTTTCCCTGACAAGGGCCTCCGCTCCTCCGTGAGGGAGCGAAGAGGCCCGATTTCTGCCCAGAAATAACCCTACCTCGAGGGGGTGTTACAGTGGAACGCACCTTCCGGCCCACTGACAAGTAAGCAGGGAAGCCCAAGGGGGTGGCATAGGAGAGCTGACTGTGCCCTGGGTCGTTCAACTCCCTACTAACTAAGGTGGTGCAGCGCTAACTGATTCCTGCGCTTGGAAAGGGGTAGAGGAACTGGTATAACCGCACATCTGCCAAGACTACAGTCTCAGGAAACTTAAGATATTCATGAGGGGCAGAAGGAGACTGAGGCTTATTTAGTCTTCTGTGACATTCTCTTCTAGCCTCTGGTGCTTGACAATTTGTGGCAGCTTGTCCTCAGAAGGAGTGGAGTTGGTGGGAAGTGTAATTCTGCATCTGAAAATGGAGCAGCAAGGGGATTGTGCTGTGAACCTGAGAAAGTCTTTTAATATTCCTGACTAAATGAAATGTACTGTTGATGCTGATTAATGAGATAAGTTGATACTTCTGAAAGTGCTATCACTAAATTTCATGACAACTGTATGTGCTGAGTTGTAATTTCCAACGGTATAAAGCAGAGTATATTATTTTTATAAACAAGCACGTATTTTTCCAACAATGGTGTGTGTCATTTTTAGGTGTTATTGCGTTGATTTACTGCTGGGTGGTTTGCAACCTTCGCACATGTGCCTCTAGTATTTGTGTCTTACCCTAGGCCAGGCTACCCTAGGTGACCTGACATCCCAGGTTCCAACAGGGAGCAATTCTGGTGGCCACACATGGATCATGATATTTGTTGTTTTGTAAAAGAGTGTTCAGTATGTGCAAACTCTGATAAAGTTCTCAAGACACAACAGATTACACGTTAGTTCTTCTATCCAAAAAAAGCCATGGAAAAAGTTAGCTATCGATTTGTTGGGGCCTTATGAAAGGATTGTAATGGCAAAATCTACATTGTGGTTATAGATTATTTTTCGAAATGGGTGGAAATAAATGGGTGTCGTGAGTTGATTCAGACACCATTATTGAATTTTTACAAGATGTTCATGAGGGAAGGTTTTACCCGAGTATTTAGTATCGGACAATGGCACAATTCACTTTAAGTATTTACATCATTTCTTAAGAAAGGCAACATCCAACATATGACGACAGCATTGTATTCACAAAACATGAATGGATAAGTTGAAAAGTTCAATACAACTTTGGTTGAAGGTATTCAATTGGCCATAAAAGCAGGCATGAATGTTAAAAAACATGTAGCAGATCTTATGTGGTCTTATCATTGCTCACCATATTGTACAACAAAATATTCACGGTTTCTTTTATTACTACCCCACGAAGAGCGATTATTAAAATGTATGTGTAAAATTCTTAATAAAATACTTTGAAATAAAATCATTTGCACAAAAAAGGAAGGAATCCTAGACAAAAATTGAATCCAAGTTGGTTGAAGCCCGAAGAAGATTTGAGTGACCTAAAAAAAGTGTACAGGATGGTTGATGAAAATTGTTTGGCCAAGGAAAAGGACATTGTAGGTGAAGAGTTGGTAGACAAAATTGATTAAAAGTAGGTGATAATGTTAAAATCAAGTTACCTATACATGTGAAGAAAGGTTATTCCAAGTTTTCTGGTGTGTTGAAAGTGGGTAACACATCGGAGTATTTAAGCAATAGTTCATGGTGGAGTTTGTCCAGTTTGGCCAAGGTGAATATCTCCACACAAGATAAATGTTATAATTGTAGTGCTACTGACTTGATCAGTGACACTGTGGAGGTTAAAAACGTAGGGACTCCAAACTGTATGTTTGAGGAATCTTTACATAGTCTTAAACTGCAAGAAATCTTTACCTAAAAGACTTGATAATTTTATATTGTATTGATGTTACAAGTTATAATCACGCTAGCAAGCAACTTTCGTTACTCATAGTTTAGTTCAATCTTGCTTCTACATTTTAATCATGTATTTATAGGTTTAGATGGTATTTTAGGCGGGAGGTGTGTAGTATTGTACTTACAATATTTCATGTTAAGCATTCTGCATTCTTTTGAGTTTCTGTGCATTGTAAACCACAACCTAGCTTAGCAACCATCTTATTTGTATCGAGCGATTTTCATATAACTGGAGTTCCACATTCTAAAGCAGTTGCTTGAAGGTCTGTTGACTATGTGGATGCTCCAATAAAGCTTCTTCTAAATTTAAAATTTGTGGGAAGTTTTAACTAAAACACTTACTTTCAATTAATACAAGATCTGTACCCAGTAGTGTGGACTGGCTGAAGCACATTTGTTCATTCCCATGCAGGTAAGGTTTAATGGTCAGAACACCAAAAAAAGGTTGCTCAGTATACATCAGATAAAAAGGTGGTCAAGTACGATCTGCAAAACAACAACAACAGAAAAAGCAGTCCTGGGTTATGATTGAGAACTGATGAACGAGGAGGACAGTCTCAAAAGCAAGATGACTGCATGTTATGTATGGAAGAACGCAAGACACTCAAGAGTTGCAGCATACACAATGCGAGAGAGGGGGGTATTCCTTATGGAAAGAGGTGTGGTGCAGAGGTTTCAGCTCACAGTAAGTGGGGCTGGATCCAAGCAGGATTCACAGTATTGAAAACAAAGTAAATAGTAGGGATGTGACAAACTGTAGTATATGGTCTGAAATAAAATGGAGAAGACCAATCTGGTGACTCCACAACGCATAGATGTTTTTGGTTAAATGTCTATTCAGCGTCAGTCTTAGTAGCAAATTAGAGGTCTATATGATTGAGGGGATAGTGGAGGGGGAAACCTTGTACAAACACTTCCAATAGGTCCCAACACAAAAGTGGTTAATAGATTGTGCACAGAAATGAGGAAAAGGGAAGGTAAGTAGTTAGCTTGGGTTAAAGAAAGTTTTTAGGTCTCCCATACAGACATCTGTCTGCTGTCTAAATACCTCTTGTGGACCAAAACGTAGTCTGGTTTGGACCAGTCCCTTGCTCACTTTTAGTTGGCTTTCTTGTCACAGTCATTTGCTTGCTTCTTAATAGATTGCTTTTCTTACTCTTGTTTATTCCTCACGTTGAGTACAGCTTCGTTACAATTATTTTAATTTGGCAACCTATAGCCTTCATTTATTTATTTATTTATTTAGCATCTTGTATTGCGCAAAACTCAACCCGAAGGTGTCAAGGCGCCTAACAAAAAGATAAAAAATGCAGGGCACAGCTACTCATAAGCTTGAACAAAAAGACGAGTTTTAAGAGCAGATCTAAAACTTTGTAAAGAGGGAAGGGACCTTAGTTCTATCGGGAGATCATTCCACCATTTGGGGGCCAGATGGGAAAAGGCCCTACCACCCCATCTGGTTTTCCGGATCCGCGGGACACAGAGAAAAAGATGATGGGAGGAGCGGAGGTGTCTGCCCGGATGATAGTAAAACAGGGCAGATCCAATCCCTGTAAGGCAATTTCTCGCCAAAGCCTTATAGACCATGCACATGGACTTAAAAACTATCCGCTCCTTGATCGGAAGACAGTGAAGCTGCTTCCTAGCTAGCGTGGCCGAAGACCGGCTGGGAAGATCTAGGACAAATCTGGCCGCCGCATTCTGGACTACCTGCAGGCGCTGCAGCTGGCTCTTATTGAGTCCAGCATACAGCGCATTGCAGTAGTCCAGGCGGGAACCCAAAAGGGCAACAGCAAGTTGCCTTCTTGCCTGCGGGGAGAGGTAGTGCCTAATTTTCCTCATTATGTGGATTATACCCCAACAGGTGGAAACAGTCCTGCTGACCTGTTGGCACATATCGAGGTTGGGATCTATAATGACCCCTAGATTTTTGGCCAAAGATGTGGGATTAGGGCAGGCACCCAGCGAGTCTGGCCACCACTCCATGGACCAGATCTCCTCCTTTCCACCAAACACCATAACCTCGGTCTTCTCTCCGTTCAATTTCAGTGAATTGTAAATCATCCACTTACTGACAGCCTCCATGCAAGATCTAAAATTGGAGGCTGTCAGCTCGGTAGACTGAGAGAGAGACACGAGGATCTGGGTGTCATCCGCGTAGGAGACTACCTCCATCCCAAAAGATCTAATAAGTCTGGCAAGGGGGGTCACATAGATGTTAAAAAGGGTAGGGCTAAGCGCCGACCCTTGTGGGACCCCACATTGCACAGACAGGGATGGAGATAGAAATGTTCCCAGCATTACCCTCTGCTCTCTGTGATCCAGAAAGGAAGAGAGCAGATCCAAGGCTGCCCCTCGGACCCCAATCTCACCCAGTCGAGATGTAAGAACACGGGGAGAAAGGGTATCGAAGGCAGCCGTGAGGTCAAGAAGGATCAGGAGGGATGTCCGACCCCCATCCACACTCGTACGGATGGAATCGAGCACCAGGGTGAGGGCAGACTCGGTACTATGATCCCTCCTGAACCCATGCTGGGAAGGATCCAGGCAGCCAGAATTCTCCACAAAAGCAGCAAGATGCCTGTTCAGATGGGCCTCAAGCAGTTTTGCGGGCGCCGGGAGCAGTGAGATGGGGCGGAAGTTCTTCAGTACCCCTGGATCGAGGGAGGGTTTCTTAAGCAGTGGTTTAACCACCGCATTTTTCCACTGCTGAGGAAAGACACCCTCCCTCATTGCCCCATTCATGATGTCAAGCAGAGGGGGCAAAAGGGATCCTCTACACTGCTTCAAGATCTTTAAAGGGCATGCATCCAGCGGGGACCCTGACTTAGTTTTATCAAGCAGCGTCTCCAGTTCTTGTAAGGAGAGCGGAGGGAATGAGTCCAAACAGCTGGTCGAAGTAGGCTCTACCGATACAGTGTCCGTGATCACTGAACCCGGTGCCTCAGCCGTGAGGAGTCTCTGTGACTCCAAGGAGGTGTAGATGTCCGATATTTTGGACTGAAAAAAGAGCGCTGTGTCATTACAGAGCTCTTGGGATGAAATTACAGGATCGGGGACCTGGAGCGATGTAAGAGAGTCCACAATCCTGAAGAGCTCTTTGGGAGATGTAAGCGAGGCTGTAAGGGCCACAAAGTAATCTTGCTTGGTCCTAATAACTTCAAGCTTATATCTTTTAAGAAGGGTTTTATGGATTTCCCTATCTTTTTGGTCCCAACTAGCATGCCATAGACGCTCCTGCCTGCTTACATCCTGTCTAAGGAGTCTAAGCTGTTCAGAGAACCAGGGCGCTGAGGGTCTTTTCCTGGCTGAATAACAAGACCGAGCCGGCGCCAGTTCATCCAAGGCCTCAGTAAGAATTTTCTCGTAGAGCGGCACCGCCAGAGGAAGATCCATCTCCCGGATTGAGGACAGACTAGGAATCCAGGGGTCAAAGGAATTTTCCCCTATGTTTTTAAGATTCCTACGTACTTCAAACGTACTCGGGATTTTCCTAGAGGACTCCTGGCTAGGGAAGGCCACGGTGAAAGGAACGGCCAGGTGGTCTGACCAGGAAAGAACAAAAGGATCTGTTACGGACAGTCTCTGGTCATTGGAAAAGATCCCGTCGAGCGTGTGCCCTGCTCGGTGAGTAGGTCCAGTCACCAGTTGGGTGAGTCCGCATGCTGTCAGTGCCTCCAACAAGGCAGAGGTATCATGAGCCTCCAACAGCTCCAAGTGAAAATTAAAATCACCCAGAATCGTTAGATTCTCACGACCAAAATAAGGTTCCAGGAACTGAAGCAATTTGAGGCTAAAATCGGTCCTAGGACCGGGCGGACGATACACCAAGATCCCATTGAATGGAGAGTTAGAGGAGTCGCACAGTGAGAAATGTAGTACCTGGATAGCATCCCTAGGGTCCGATAGGGGCATAATATGACAGTGGAACCTGTCTCTATGTAGGATAGCCAATCCACCACCAACTCGACCTATTCTGTCTTGCCTAGTCAGGCAATACCCAGCCGGGACTGCCTCAATGAGATCTGGGCCTGAAGAGTCTTTGGCCCACGTTTCCGTAATAAAAACCCACGTAGGGTTCCTCTCCAATACTAGCTCTTTAAAAACAATGTTATTCTTAATGAGCGAGCGCGCATTGAGGAGGAGGCAGTTTACACTGAGGTCATTAGATACCACAGATGGGCGGACCTCCCGGGGAGAGGCGGGGGGGGGGCAGGAATCCAAACTCCGGTAGCTACCCGAGAACACCCACAGCCCAAAGGCCGGAGAAGATCGTCGGGAGTGCTTCTATGGAAGCACGGTGCCATGGCGGGACGGATGCGTAATATATCCTGTAGCGAGTATTTCAGCACAGGGCCTCCCCGTGGTTCCGGCCCAGAACACCAGCCGTCCAGCCCGTCCTTAGCGCGGACGGGCGCAGACGGGCTGGACTCTGGCGTGACTCCGGCGTGGCTGCGGCGGACATGCTGCGCGTACACGCTGCGCGTCATAGGTCCGGATTAAATAGGACTCTAGTTACTCTGCCTGCCTACTAGAGCGCCCAGAAGTGCAGCGCTCCACCCACACCCACCCAAGATGGCGCCCACCAGTTCTAGGAAGCGAGGAGCCGGGTCAGAGCCGCCAAACAGCGGTGAGGGAACAATTTACATGCGGACATGCGGGCGGTGAGTTAAAACAGGGGGAAACTGTGCTAGGAAAATGAAAAGAAATGAAAAGAGCAAAAACGGGATTTTTTTTAAAAAAGCGCTTAAAGCGTATCAGAGCTAGCGCTATAGAAGTAAAATGCGCCCAACAAGAAAGCGCTCCTACCTCAAGCCGATTTTATAGGGGAAGTCCGAGTGTCCGGGACGGCCTCTAGCTACTCTGCCTGCCTACTAGAGCGCCCAGAAGTGCAGCGCTCCACCCACACCCACCCAAGATGGCGCCCACCAGTTCTAGGAAGCGAGGAGCCGGGTCAGAGCCGCCAAACAGCGGTGAGGGAACAATTTACATGCGGAAATGCGGGCGGTGAGTTAAAACAGGGGGAAACTGTGCTAGGAAAATAAAAAGAAATGAAAAGAGCAAAAACGGGATTTTTTTTAAAAAAGCGCTTAAAGTGTCTCAGAGCTAGCGCTATAGAAGTAAAATGCGCCCAACAAGCATCAGTTCCTTATCAAGAAAGTACTTTTTAAGTTTTCATTCAGCACTACAAGAATGCATATGTTTTCTTGATCTCTCTCTAGTCAATCAATCAATCAATCAAAGCATTTGTATAGCGCGCTACTCACCCGGAGGGTCTCAAGGCGCTAGGGGAGGGGGGTTCCGCTACTGCTCGAACAGCCAGGTCTTGAGCTGCTTCCTGAAGGCGAGGTGGTCCTGGGTCCGGCGGAGATGGGTCGGGAGGGAGTTCCAGGTCTTGGCGGCGAGGTAGGAGAAGGACCTTCCCCCTGTGGTGGCTCTTCGGATGCGGGGGACGGCGGCGAGGGCGTGGCCGATCGAAGCTGGCGTTTGGGAGCGTAGAAATTGAGGCGGCTGTTGAGGTATCCTGGGCCTTGGTTGTGCAGGGTTTTGTGTGCGTGGGTGAGGAGACGGAAGGTGATTCTCTTGTTGACCGGGAGCCAGTGCAGGTCTCTCAGGTGTCCGGAGATGTGGTTGCGACGGGGGATGTCCAGGATGAGTCTTGCTGAGGCGTTCTGGATCCGCTGGAGTCTCTTCTGGAGTTTGGCGGTGGTTCCGGCATAGAGGGAGTTGCCGTAGTCCAGTCGGCTGGTGACGAGGGCCTGGGTGACCGTCTTCCTGGTCTCAGTGGGGATCCACCGGAAGATCTTGCGTAGCATGCGTAGGATGTTGAAGCACGACGAGGAGACGGCGTTGACTTGTCTGGTCATGGAGAGGGAGGAGTCCAGGATGAAGCCCAGGTTGCGTGCGTGGTCTGTTGGTTTGGGTGCGCTGCCTAGGGCGGGGGGCCACCAGGAGTCGTCCCAGGCGGAGGGTGAGGATCCAGGATGAGGACTTCCGTCTTGTCCGAGTTCAGTTTCAGGCGGCTGGTCGTCATCCATTCAGCTACCTCTTTCATCCCTTTGCCCTCAAATACCTGGCCCCTGTGCTCTACGTGTTGCTCCGCACCACTCCCAGGTGTTTGGCAAAAATATACCTGCTGCTTTACTTTTAAATGGGTATGATTAAAGAGCCTCAAAGAGTTGATTGTATTTCCTGTATTCCACATATTGCATGAAAGTGTGGGCCTTGGCACTCAAAGGCGTTTATGGTACTGGGGGGGGAATAGCTCACTGCTGCCCTCTCTCAGCTAGCATTTAAAGCACTAGCTAGGTGTACTTAGCAAGACTGAAGAGGAGAGTTCCATCCTCAGAGGCATAGGCTATTGCAGAGGACTAAATGTCAGGAACGTTTCATTCATTTCGGAATCCTGTAATAGATTAACTAGGCCTAGGCAAGTGTTTTCCTTACAATTCTGACAATTAATCTTTAATAATTTCGTTCACTGTTTCCAGAATTAAAATGTTTGAAAAATAAGCCATGCCATTTATAAAGACTGAAAATATTAAGAGTGAAAAATCAGTGTTGAGAGTTAAAAGAAGAAAGAAGACTATTCTGTGATCAATGATTCGTAACCTTTTGACTTCTGTGGACCCCCCACGTAATCGTTACTGGAACGCCTACTAAAATCATTACTAGAGCCTGGGGAACCTTACTGAATGATAATTGGAACCCAGTGACCCCAACTGAGTCATTACTGGAAACAGAGGATACTGAACTAAGCATTTTTTTATTTTTTTTTAAACCTTTATTGAGCAACAAAAGAATACAGACACGGGCCTACAACCATTCTGGCCGGCCTCAAAATCAATTCGTAGCACAAATGCATCAGTAGAACGGGTTCACAGTCTCCAGAGAAGAGGCAGCCAATATTCGAAACGACACATATGGAAAAATGACCGTGAAAACAGGATAAATCAGGTTAATTTTAAAGTTTTATAAATAAAAGGATCAGTCGCCATGCATTCCGTAGCAATCAAAGAGGGGGCAATGAATCCAACAGAATATCGACGAAGCCAAGAGGCACAATCGGAGGTTCAGCTAATAACACGCTGATCAGGATAAAAAACAAGCATGCACAATACGTACAGGTCATTGCCTATATCGTGAACGTGGAACATCCTAACTAATATTACCAGGATCACAAAAACAGAAGAAGAAGCAAACGCTACACTGAAGCATCACACTAGCCCGAAAAAGAAGGAAGAAAAGAAAGAACCAGAAAAAGGAGGAGAAAAAAGAGGCCCATAGAAACAAGGACGAAACAAAAAACCCACCCCTAACCCCCCACCCAGCACACATGCAGAGACTATGGCCTGCCCCCCCCCTAGCAGTGTGCCTGTCGCCCGAGAAAGAACCCGAAATTTAGATACAGAAGAGAGAAAGGGAAAAAAAAAAAGAGATAATATAATAATACCGGAGGAGGGCCATCCCACTTGGTTCCCGGTCTCCCCTACCATGAATGTAGACTCCGCCCCAGACCCGATAAGAAAACAATAATCACGTCGTACAATAAAAATGGGGGCGAAACATTACATATCGCGCTGTTCAGTATAATGTAAGAACTCACCAACCCGCTCCACCCACCCGCCACACAGACATCAAACATGAAAGAAAACCACTTAGCCCTGGCCCATTCTCATAAATCCCCCGTGGCATGCCCACAAAGGAGATATCCTCTCGGCAGATAAATGAAGACAAAATGTCCACGCACGGAGGAGGCGCAATTTGCACGTACAAAATGGATGCCACAGACCACCGATAGAGTCCCCCCCACAAAAGACCAACACTCTCAGATCCAAGTCAGGGGACACGTCACCCAACAAAAGTACCAGGGCGAGGAAAAAGGAAGCAGTCACAGGAGGCAACCATAGCTGGATCAATGTACGAGTCCTCAGCGGCGCTAGTATGGACGGGGCCACCATCAAACGCTGGGAAAGGCAACCGTCCGAACAATAGAGACGCACGGGCATCCCGACACAGGCACCCACACTGTCCGAGATCATCCAGTCCCCTCCACATCCAAATACCATTGTAGTACCATCCATAGTCGTAGATGAAGGCGATTCATTGCGTAGCCGGGGGCCATCCGTGTGCGTCCGTCCTAGTGTGAGCACAACAGCATCCAGCCTCTCCCCAAGCGCTCGGGAGCCATCCCACCAAGTGAAGTACAA
Source organism: Lissotriton helveticus (assembly GCF_964261635.1). Lineage (NCBI taxonomy): Eukaryota > Metazoa > Chordata > Amphibia > Caudata > Salamandridae > Lissotriton > Lissotriton helveticus. The sequence continues at coordinate 128,380,551 of NC_136070.1, read as the reverse complement.
GTCATATAAAGCGGCAAGGATATCACTGCAGGACAGCGCAGGCTGTATTTCCCCCATCACTGGGCTACTCGGTGATTCATACGGACCTTCGCACAGTACCTCAGCAGGCAGGGTGTTGCTCTCCCGTTTATGCAGGCACCCGTTAGGCGTGTCCGACTGGTCGTGAGAACAAAGGCAGGGCAGGGACAAATCCGGTTCAGGCAGACCCCAGACGGGATTCCGGGGCTTCACAGAATAAAAGCCTAAAAGACAGTCCACGGCCGCGGCCATCCTTTCACCGACTCGGCAACAGCCTCAAAACTCGGGAGTGACCCGCAAATAGCCGGGCAAGAACAAAGACAAAGCCGACAGGCTCACCTCCCGCTCTCCGCAATCAAGAGGAGATCCACCGAGCCTTCATATCAAGGATGTCATCCAGCCGCACCGTACGATCGCCAGGGCACCAACAGAAAATTCCCCTTTGGGGTTGTCACCTCTCGGCGGGCCGACTCCGCCCAGGTCCCGCTGGCCGCCTACAAGGAATCAGCGCCCGGCCATGTTTACCAAGCGAGGTCTCGGCTCCGGGTCAATTCAGGCCATCAAGCAGTTTCGTGAATATCTCCGTCTGCGAGGCAGGCAGGGGTGCCGGGATCGCACAATCGGTATCTGCGCGCTTTCACCCACGTCCCGCCGCCATGCAATGCCAGGATAAAGGACAGGATTATCGTGCGGGGCTTAGAAGCTTACGGAGCCGGGAGCCTACACTGCCACACTGATCGCCATCTTGGCTCCTCCTCGAACTAAGCATTTTCAATGATTTGAACTGCAAAACAATACACACAAAAATTCAGAAACAAGCATTCGTCAAACAAATACACAAATGAAGAAATATTTTAATTAATTAATAAATAAATGTGAAAAAAAATTACATTTTAATAGGAAGGTTGTAGCTTTTCCAAAGTTAATTGGGACCAATCATCGTCCATACTGAATTCTGTTCGATGCACATGCACTACTTCCATTAATTAATTTTAGGATACTAATTTTTGGCTTTCCATTTCCTACACAATTACAGGGATGTTTTCAAATTATCATTTGTACATTTTGCGTCTTTGTTTATATACACTCTAGTAATTATTATTTAATGTTATAAACAGTCATGGAAAATGCCTCCCTGTCACCTCCCAAGCCCCACCGCCCAAAAAAGTCAACAACCACTGCCATAGATGATGGGCGTTAACCTGGTTTGATTCAAAACATTTGTAAATGTAATGCTTCTAGAAATTTTTAAGGATACCAGTTGTAGTTAATATGCTCATTAGAAGCTACTCACCAACATCATGTGTAGCAACAGACAGTCATGGACTATGAGTAGCACAGAACTGAACTGGACTACACCACATGGGTTAGGATAAAAAAAATGGTCATGGGATGAAGCTAGAGTGATGGCAACCATATCCAATTGTGAAAGATAGAAATGCATTACTAATAGGACACCAACTGCTGGTGGGGTAAACTAGACAGGTCAAAATATTATGTATATTCACTGGATGAGGCGTGTCTAGGGGCGTTTCAGTTCATTAAGTGCACTTTGTAAGTCTCACCAGTAAAGTCAAGCATGACTTGAGTCTTCCAAGTCAGTTAACAACACATGGTTTAATAAATAACCAACACATCTGGTAAAGTGTGCACAGCTTTATAAGAAAGACGGAATTTCACGTTTTAACCCTATGGCACATTACTACCCAGAGACATTACTGGCTGATAATAGTAGCATGGAAAACGACTAAATAAACTATGACAGTCTCCCCATAGCCCTCTCCCCACCTTCTCCTCCAATATCACAGATTCCGGTCACTGACCACACTGTGCTATTACTAACATACAATAGAAGAGAGCATCACTCCACTACATTCGCTGTTAAAAATTGACTTTCAGCACAGCCTTCACAATGTTACTAATAAGGTCTGAGAGATCTTGCTATTAAGCCGTCTTAATTCATGCAAATTCTAGCACACGGGCCAGCTTTAGAGCAGTGCGACCGATGCGGCCGCACAAGGCGCCGACCTGTGAAGGGGGCGCTGCTCTCAGGATGGGCACTGTGTTTAGCAATAACTTTTGATTGGAGAGATGAGGGGCACTTTTGCCCCGTGGTAGTGAGAGAATCCGAGGAGGCAGTCATGGGGCGCCAAAAATGATTGTCGCACCAGGCACCACAAGCGCTAAAGCCGGACCTGTCCAGCACTATGCTTCTTAAATGAGGGGGTAAGCAGCAACATCACTAAAAAGAACACAAGAGGCTCTTGTTCATGGCACTTATGCTTTTGGCGTTTTTTTTTTTTACTTCTTTTAGCACGAAGTGTGTCGTTCTGTCAATTTTGGTCGCAAAGACGAACATAGCCATAAAAATAAAATCAATGTGCAAAATACTAGATTTGTGTTTAGCATCATTTTTTTGCGGGATTTTACACACTAATTTCGCACATTTGCCAGATCCGACTCCACGTCCCCAAGTTCGCTGTGCTCCAGTCTTGGGTTTTCATTTCGCAAACTAATGCACAGAAGGTTGCTATAGTCCTTGCTCGGTTCTTTTAAACCAATCGAACTAAACACCTCATATCTATGAATTTAAAAGAAAGCCTGGGACGGACCCAACGCACCCTTGGTGGCACGTGGAGCTTTATTAGGGCCCGTACTGAATTGCTTCCCCATGACAGGGAAAGTACCAGGAAGAATGCATTACTACAAACGGGAGAATACCCACACTTGTCGGTATGACATATCTATAGAAAACACTGGTGGCATGGTGCCCATGGTTAACATCAAAAACCTTCAAGCTGCACGACAGCTATACAGATATTTAACACACGGACGTACGTCAAGTAGCTAAGCTGGTGCAGGGATGGCTCGGTAAGTTTGCGCAAGCACTGAAGAAAGGCCGGACAAATCTGCATTTGCGGCATGAACAGCTGCGGCAGACAGCCACGAGACAGGCCGGGAATCAGCTGTCGACAGCCCAGCAGAGCAATGATGGATCACCTGCGCGCGGAGAGGCTTCATTACAGCGAGCTAGTGCAATCTAATGGACTCCTTTCTCCTCATTGTGCGGTGCCTTCAGTGGAAGAATCCTGCTGCCAGCCAGCCCTCGCCGCTCCCCTCCCCCGACACTGCGGAACATTTCTCAGGCAGGCAGGAGCCGGCGCAGGTTTCTAATTATCTTTTTGCAGGGGCATTTCCTCCCCTCCCTGCAGTGTTTCTGCATTCATCCAGTTTGTAGACGAGGCGCTGCTTGATCTTGCAATAACCTTCAGAATGCGAACACTCATTCTTTACCTAATAATCTTTGGTATAGGACCAAAAAGAGCAGTTTCAAAGTCACAGAAATAGCGCGTTTACTGTGAACTTCAATTTTTTCAATATCTTCCTCGGTTCATACGGAGGAAATCCTTTGAAAACCACTTACTGTAGCAAATAAATCAAGCCGCTTTTAAAGGACTGATTAAAATGTACTCAAGATCATTTCGTGCGGCCAACAACGCTTCAAGTGGCGTCACGTGCGACACATTCAGTGCGAGCTTTCTTTCTAGCCAGCACTGCTCATGTTACAGTGTTTATTTAAGGCCATGTTAATTGTGGTACAAGCAAAGCAGCCGTTTTCTAACCCGCCAGGTAGGCTGAAGGTGCCACGCGTGACTGAGCCACTTGGCAGCTGCGGGCGGCTATTTGTAGATGAGTCGCGCTGGCCAATAGTTTAGGAGTACGCCTCTTTAGTGAGTTGGGAAGATCCAATCTTATCTGCCTAAAGGTCGGAGATCCAGTTAAATGTAAATGCTTTTGTTTGGTGCATGAAGCCATCAGCGAGTTTAGCCCTCAATGTGAGTGGAGAAGCCTGCTCTTCTTTAAGGCGTTTATCTCAAGATATTTGCGTAAGAATTTACTCCAATTGTTCACTTTCAAACAATTTACGATGCAAGGCCAATGTGTTCATTGCTTGCTTTTACGCTACCACATATTAGACTGGAGCCATCCATTCAAAGGTCTGCTCTTTGCTCAGAGAAAGTATCATCTAATCTATAATCAAGTGGCGCCCCGGAACCTAGAGAAAGTGAAAGGAGAATGTGCTCCAAGACCAAGGGGCAGATTTATGAAGGCCTTGCGCCGCCGGTGCGTCACCTTTTCCCATGTTAAAAATGACGCACCGGCGGCGCAAGGCCTTCATAAATCTGCCCCCAAGTGTCCTATATACTCAATCTACCTTGAATTAGTAGACAGTGAAATTCTTAAGCATTTGCATACCTGGTTCGTACGGTATGTCTCAGTGGTGTTATGTATCTCAATTGGCAGTTGGTCATCTTACAAAACCGTAGGGAAAGGCCTTTCTAGCAGAGGAAACATCAAGTCAAATTAGTTACCGTGGCAAACCACTAGAAGAATTCATAAGTGCTGCAACAGACCAATCACTGCGGAGCAAACAAAGTAAAATGTATGTTAGCAGCCTTTGAAACATTTATAAGGCGTGCATTAAGAGTGGCAGGATGTAATACAAACTGCACCTTTTTAACATCAGAGCTTAAAAAGGTGAGAGAAATGCATTTCACTTGCATATATACACGTACAATCCCTGATACGGCATTCAGGTAGCACGCAGCTGCAAGAACCCAAGGTTAATGGATATCCAGTGATTACTAGTATTAATTGTGTGCTCTTAAGGAAACCAGTCCATATGTTTTCTCCAGTTTCTCTGTCAGGAGTAAAGGAGTTAAGCGTGATCATTCAAATAACTGCTGGATGAACACTCTGGCCAGAGGAGATCACGTACTGTTGGGTTGCAGAGATATGGTTGCAAGGGTGAAAGAAAGAGGTTGTGATCTACGAGGTGAGGTGTGAGAAATTACATAAATACAATTATCGAGAGTAAGACAAACAACCAAACGACTGATAGGAGTGTAAAGTGTGCCGAGGGCATGGTTATTTAATAGGAAAAAAGGATGGGGAAATAATCAAAAGCTTTAACTGTCAATTTTTTCGTGCACAGTTTTAGGAATTTAGTGCGGGAGACTTTTTGAAATTTCATGCAGTTTAAAGATATGAAACTGCTCAAAACATTTAAATTTCGGCTTGCATACTGTACTGTTTGTATCTCTTACCACCCGCGGATGTGGTACCCTAGCACCAATCCAAAAACGGATCGCATGATGGTAATTAAAACCATACCACCAAATGCCTGCCCTGCAACAAGAACTTAAATATAAACTTGCAAAAAGCACTTGATTAGGCATGCAAGGTAAAGAATGAAAAATAATGTCTTACACAATAAATAAAATAAAGGTGGTTAGGTATGGTCTGCTAGATGTCAAAGAAAAAGCACGCAAATGAGGCAGATGACATGCATTTAAACATAGCCACCTTAAAAAATATAGATATGTTAAATGTCTCAAATGAAGGGCATAAAGGCCCCTTCGCCAAATACTGAAGTCACAAAAAAGCAGAACAGGAAATAGACAAAGAAAATCTCTCCATCATCAATAGTCATGTAAAAACACTACTTTATACAATCTATATGGTTCATTATATTAAAAATGTCTAGAATTAAGCTTGCAACAAATAAACAAAATAGGCCCACTCTGTAGAAAATGGTCACAAAATATGGTATACTGGGTATATGAGCACAGTCTTTAAGGCAAGTGTCCGCCATTTGTAATTACATTTGGGTGGGTCTTTCCGTCCATGTTCACTTACCAATGCCTTTCTAATTTAATTACACACCACTATGAAAATACTTCACCGGTCATGTTATTAGATGGAGGGCCTTAAAGTAGGGACAAACAATACGCAGCAATGTCTTTCAAAGGACGAAGAGTGAGGCCTCAGGTGAATCTCAAAGAAGAATGCCTCGAATAGGGAGTGGATAAGCATAAAGGGAGAAGGTATTCAACCAGTGTGCTGTAAATGAAAATACTAACTCAACTAGACGGAAAGCATTCTCAGATCACATGTGAGGTTAAAAAAATAAAACCAAAAAAAAAAGCCACCGACTCGACTTGAAATAGAGTTTCAATTGTGCTAAACGAAATGCACTTTCAGGAGGGCTTGTGGCAGCATACTCTCAAAACAAGCTGCAATTTCACATAAAGGAGCACCAGTTGCCCTGGCTGTTTAGATGGCAAACTTTAGCGCACTGGACAGTCACACAAGCGTAAGTGTACATTCAGGCTACAACTCCAATCTAATGAACATCTTTTTGTTGCACTTGTTCTCACCTATAAAAATACACCCCCATGTTTTATACAGACGAGGACACAGCATAACCAACCAAGATACACAGCGTGCCAATGGAAAGCTAGGAATTGCAAATAAAGTACGTAGCCTTACCACCTCCCTCCTCATGATAGATAAAAACAGTCGAGTCTCACCTATAACGGAGTCTGCTTCTTGGAAAGCGGAGAAGAGGCGACCCTTTGCACCGACTCCCGCAGTTGGTGTCCGTAAGGGGCAGATCCCACATTCCTTTCCATGGCTATTACAAGCTGGAACAAACCGATTTAAAGTTGTGTTCTTTAAACGAGGCTAAATATGCCGAATTTGGTGTTTTACATATCAAAATCTGCATGTACCGGTACTTATGGGGCCACTCCTCCCCTCTGGGTAAATTTGGGCAGGTTTTAGATGCCAATGTTTACCTATGGAAAATTGCAGATTATCAGGTAATTACCACAAAACTTGTAATTCCGATCCCTGCGCAAACAGCGCAGGGATCGGAAAAGAACGTGTCACTCGAAACAAGGACAGCGGATCCCAAATACAATCACCAACCGTCCGCTACTTAGGCGAACCAACCATGTATTTATCCACCCGTTATAGCTAATCTTCAGGATGTCATTTGTCCGTAATTTTAGCACTTCCGGGTCACGTTTAACAGCAAATCTCAAGGCTCAACGTATTCCAGTAGTCGCCTGGGAATGGGCGGTACCACCAATGTATAAAGTTATCTAGCATTGGAGTATTAGGAGCACCCCAGCCAATCCTAGTGCGTCGTACAGAATTCCTACGTGCTGATTGGCTTCTGAGTCCGAACGTGTTGGATGCGTCCACCTTTCCTGGAGTGACTGGGACTAACTAAGGTTTAGCTGGAATCTCAGCTGATCCTAGTTAATTAGTTAATTTACCGGGTTGGGATTGTGTGTTTCGGGGTAAACAGTTCAAGTTTCACTAATGCCGCGCTGCAGGTGATAGAAGTGAACTATAGCTGGACCGTCACTTGCCTACTTAACAACTCTCAACCGGGCATGTCCCTTAGGCGCGAGAGGTTGCTAAGCGATATAGAGTGAGAAAAGTTGTCCATCTGAAACTGTTTGGTCACGCTTAATATGGTTATACGTTATAACAGACTTGTTTTAATGGACATGGCAATGTTTTTAGTCTACGGTCCGAGATCTTTTAAAAGGGCAAAGAGTAAGTTGTTTTATTTCTAACAAAGCAGCTACTACAGATTTCAATACAGATGCACTTAACCAGTTTTTACCAAGTTGTTACAAGATGATGCCCCTTTATGTCAATCTCTGAAATTACTTCCGTGCAATAACAATCAGCTCATAAAATATTTGTAATTATTTCTTTGGTAAGACACATGACTGGTGACCAAAGTTACGGTCAGAAGTGATGTTGTAACATATGCTTGTTTGAGGCTTCACTCGTGCAGGTCTCAGAAAATTAACAGTAATGGATGAACTTGCCTATTTCAGCACGTGTGACTAGTAAGTCTTCGGTTTAATTTCTAATGCATCTTCCCTAACTCGTGGTCTAAAATTAGTGCGTGTCAAACAAATGACAGTATTACTACATGTTAACGAATGCCAGGAGTTCATGCCATTCTAAATAAAATAGCTGTTGTTAGAACCCTGCATTTAGCAGTTCTCTTATGAGCTGACAGAACTACATCCATGAGCTTAAAGAACGTGCAAAATAGGTAGTTGCCTTGAAATAATTTTGCAATGAATATCATTCTAGCATGCAAAGGATGCAAGTATTCCTTCAAGTTCCAGAAAACATACAATGTGTGGCTGAGGAGCAGGGTCCTGAAAATTGGCCACTCCAACAGAAATAGGGCATCTTAGTAGCATGTGCTGTAATAATATTGTCCTTTTAATACAGTTATGAATCTTGCAGCACATACATTGTTTATCTCTAAAGCAGTGTGGTTCTTACTGGATCGTGACCCACAGGTGAGTTGCCAGCTGATTTTTGGTGGGTTGCGAAATTCCAAACAATAAATAGCGATGCCTTTAAATTCTGTATTTATCTTGTTACATTTGCTGAGATTCAAAGCCAGAGGTGAAATAACTGGCTACTTCTTATGACAAATTGTTTCTTAGTTTTTTTAACATGGGGAATGGTGTTTACAAACTCGTCTCACGTTGCAGTCAGAGAAAGAAAAGTCAAGTGAATTATGTAGCAGTCTTGCTGGAGTGCATGAATTTTGAAAGGAAAGGCATGTCATTTTTTATGACGCACTACAAAATGTAAATATCTTCAAATGAACTGTACACATTGAGCAGTTAGGAAAACAAAAATGTAGCACTTTTTTTGTAATTCTGAAGTGTTGTGGAAACAAAGATTTTAATAGGATCAAAACAAATCAAGACATTTTACCTGGTGATGCTCAATTGATAAATATGCTAAGAAACAGGATTTCAACTGTTGGAAAGTGGATTATTAGTAGGGGCAAATGTATATCTGGCACTGGCAATAAGGCCCGAACGCAGTGTAGGGCTCAGAATAGGTCTTAGAAAATGATTCCCATGCTCAACCCTTGGTAGCTTGGCTACGAGCTGGCAGGCTTAACTTCAAAGACAGGTATGTAAAGCATTTAAAAACACCAACTCCGTAAATAATTGACACAACGCACAATAAAAATCCAACACCAATTTATAAAAACAGGAAATATTTTTATCTTTAAAATGACACCAAAACGACAAAAAACCAATGTAGGGAACCGTAGATATGAATTTTTAAAGAATTAGCATTATATAGCTAATAGAAACCTATAGCACCTTATCGGGACATCTGGTCGCGATAGAGCAGGTCAAAGTTTCCAGCCGACCACAATGGAGCCCTGCGCGGCTACTTATCACGGTAGGTCTCAGTCAAAGTTTTTACCTTCTGACTTAGAAACTTTTCTGGAGCGTTTCTTTCCGGGGTCTCTCGAAGCTCTCAGCCAGTCCGAATTCGGTGTGGGTTTGCCGGATTGCCTTGTGGCGAGCTCCCAGTCAAACTCATGGAAGTCTGACTTCCGGAGCGTTCCAGCGGAACAAACCAAGGATCCAGGCCGACTCACGGTTAAAGGCAGGCGGCTTGACTCTTGTGGTTGCTCCTGGTCACCTTTTCTTCGTGCGGACTTAGGAACCTTTACAGAGCTTTTTCTTACGGGGTCCCTCGATGCTCTTCACCAGGCCAGATTCGGTGATGGTTCACCAGCCTCAGATTTCGCCTACTCCTGGTCAAACGCTAGGAGTCGGACCTACGGAGCTTTTCAGCTGGACAAACCTGGATGGTAGGCCGACTCATGGTTGAAGGCAGGTGGCTTTTCTGGCCAGGTTGAGTCAGTCCACTTATGAAGCTTTTTCCCAAAGTTGCACCAAACTTCAGGAACTTTTTGAAGGGTTCCAAAGTGTCTCAAACTTACTCCAAGGGTCTGGGAGCTCAAAGATGGTCCTTGAAAGTTGCGGACTTCAGTTCCCACAATCCACGTGAACAAAACCCTTACAATTCCACTGGTAATGCTCCAGGTTGAGGATTCTTGGTGGTGGTGTTCCAGGTGAGCTCTGTTAAACTGTAGCTTGCAGGGAGTCCACTCTTTAGTACTTTTACAGTAAGGTAGTCCACAGGACAGTAGTTCCAGATGGTGCAGAAGGCACAATCTTCAGAGTGCAGGCCTTAGTGATTGCACATGAAGCTTCTCAGCATGGCCCTCTTGCTTTCTTTGGTTTCAAGCAGCAGATCTGAGCGGCTCTGCCCCTCTCAGATACTTATTCCAAGTTCTCTGGGTCAAGCAGGATGGCACTCCTGTCCAATGGGGGACAGGGTAATGCCCCAAGATATAACAATATCCTTAAGAGTGTTGGAATGATTTTGTCCCAGCGTGCACCAATTCTTCCAAATGCACCATGGTGGATTTTCCAGCAGGGAGAGAGGAGCTGGCTAAACACATCTCTCGGATGGCTAATCTTCATAGTCTCACCCCATGCATCTGCTCATCCCTTCCTTAAGCCTAGCATCTGACTGGGTTGAAAAGAGTAGAGTTGTAAATGACACTGGTGTCTTCCCCTTCCATTGAAGTCCATTATTTACCACTCTTCCCCCTGCTCTCGCATTTCTGTGTAGCAGAACACTGCCCTCCCAGCAGAGCTTGTTAACCCCAGGGACTCTTTATCACCTCTTTAAATGAGCCTGGCTAATCCACTTAACTCTGACCAATCAGGACAGACCACTGGAAGTCTGAATCTGGACTGACAGACAAGAAGTCTTATAACTTCTTGTCTGTACATTTTAGGAGAAATTCAACAATATAATGTGGTTGGATTTATCAATACCATTCTGGGTAGTCTTTGAATGCTATTTTTATTATTCTCCTAGCAGGATCTATTAGTTAATAACTTCTTGCCATGTTAACCTATGTGGCACGGGATTTGCAAGGTGAAAAATGACTTGGGCGATTCTTCCAGCACCAGGGCGTATAAAAACATTTTATAAGTACCCTGCCTATATCCACAGGACCCCCACCCCTGGAGCACCAAGGAGAGACTTTAGGGGTTCTGATTATCTAGAAATATTGCAGATCCTCCCTCCACAGTGCTCCTAGCACAAATGTCGAGTTTGTGCAGCACTTTATCACAATGTGGGGAGTGAAATGTGCAATTTCTCTTAACCCATAGCATATAACACTCATTTGATAAGGGTCCTCCTTATAAATACCTGACACCCCCACCCCTGGTACACCTAGGGGAGAGCCTGGGGGTACCTAATATGCCCAAACATTGTAGGTTATCCATTTTTCAGTGCCCCAAATACCAAAGTCAAGTTTAGGCACAATTTACTTTTTAACAGCAATCCTGCAACACAGAGCTACTTTTAAACGGACCTCAGGCTCCAGCAGTGCACACATGCAAGTGCAGAAAGGGCTGCTGGCCTCTTAACTGCCATGCCCTATTATATACTAGGCACTTGGAGGTCGTTTCAATCCCCCTGCCCTATTATGTACCAGGGCCTTATAGGGTAGGCCTTGCCAATCACAGGGTTACCCCAACCCATAGTGTACCCTAGTGTATGTAGGTGTTTTCACTGTATTCTAAGTGTCTCTTTCAGCATAGTCCTGGGCCTGGCTAGGAAGAGCCCAGGGTCAGTTACCACCAGTACCAGTCAGCAAAAAGTTGGAAGTGCCCAGGGCACAGGATGACTTTGCAACATCAACAAATTCTCATTTGTGTACATTATATTTATATTTGTGCAGATTCAGTGGAAATTTCAATGGCAAATGTGCTGTCTGTAACTGGCAGTTCTCCACCACACAATGCTTTAGTTACATTTAAAAAATGCCTGTTTTATGCACATTAATGGTAGGTGGGTCGCAAAAGGTTGTCATTGTAAAAATTGGTTTGAGGTTCTAAAACGTTTGGGAAGCACTGCACCAAAGTATCAATGTTTAAAAAATATATCTTTTAAGGGCAGTGTGCATTATCCGATGTCACGCGTTTTTCCAAAATTCCTTTGAGAAGAAAGACCATAGTCTCCTAAATGTCTATTCTAAGTATAACAATTAGGCAACCTGGTTATCAGCTTTTCATTGTAATACTGGAACAAGTAGTTCACAAAGTAGTGTTTTTATTATGCAGTGCTTTTGCTTTGGTGATGTATTATAGATAATATCAGGGTTATGCTGCTTTTGAAACACCCAGGATTAGTTTGACAGCAGAATATAGCATCACATGCATTTTGCTGCCAGACTGTACTTCTTTGACAAGGCAGCACACAGTGATGCAGTGCCTACACAAAGGGAGTGTTGCTGTACAGCCTTTACATAGACTTCATCACAGAGAATATTTATACAAGGCATGCGTTAAAGAAAATTCTACATCTGTCTCTCAGTGCACTCTTGGAAACTGATTATGGAGGTGTTTGATTAGACAGTAAATGTATGCTTCTGGTTAGACATAAATTATATGTTCAGGCCTCGTATAGCTGAGCTATCTCTCAGTCTATCCATATACCAGGCATCAGACACCAGTGCTGTCCCTCAGGTTACAGTGCTCCATCATCATAATTTCTTCTAAAATTATCACTGGCCCTGCGTTTAATGTTTGAGGACACCCACTAAATATATTGAAAATCTATTCAAGCAAGATGTGAGTTGAGTTGTTACTTATAGTGTACAATGAACAACCTAAGGCTGAACTTATGTCTAGAAAAAAATATGAAGATAATGAATAAAATATATTAAGTGTAAGAGCCTACTTAAATATAGAATGGTTCTCTGTTTTGTACAGGCCAAACCAGAGTGCATGTCAAACGGAGGAGGCATCAAAAGAGAACCCCCCCCCCCATCTACACCCTGCCCACCAAGGCTTTCTAAATTTGGGGATTGATAGCAGTAGGAAAGTGCCAACATGAAGGGATGTGTGGCATGGGGTTATGCTTAGGATGGAACCATATGTAATGGAATTGTATGCGATGACTACTCCAGGATTAGAATGGGATTGTTCAAAGAGACAGCGGTTGAGCTGGAGTGGTCAAGCCTGTGATGGATAGGGTCTCTGGATTGTAATTTACAATAAAGAGTTAATCTATCTACTGCAACTTGTGTGACCTTTCATCTTCACATTGGAGACTGTTCCTATGCATTCTTAGGAGACCCCAACATCTAGTTTTTAAATATCTAAACAAGTCGAGAGACAAAAGAGAAAGTGAAAAAAAAAAAAAAATAAAGGAGCTTCTAGTAGACTCGTTCTTAAACAGCATCGCTCATTCTTTTTAAAGTACTGGTGGGCGTATCCTACTTCGGGCGAGTCAATTTTGTTTCTGGCCCGGCTGTGTGGCAGTTTGCCATATGCATATTCACAGTGGTAGCAGTGTGAGCAAGCATCTACTTTGGTGAGTGTGCGTATTTATTTAATTCATTTTTTTTAATGCAGTTTTATATAGCGCAAACTGTACCCAAAGGTGTCAAAGCACTTTACAAAAGAACCAAAATTAGGGTTGGCTGCGCACAAGCTTATTTGTATTTGGTTTGAAATGTGTCGCTTGCCACGGAAGTTTCACTCTCTTGACCATGGAGTGTTGATAAGATCATACATGCGTCCTCTAAGCTTAGGGGACGACCCTCTGGGCGCTGCAATATTGATCGCGTCTGCGAATTCTACTGTTCATCAAGTTATATTCTCAATGATTTATAAAAAATAATTGTTCGTTGATAGTAGGTTTTTTATTCTTTTCATTTCATGAATATATCCTTTTGTAAAGCCAATGTTTTAATCATCCTCTGATATTATCAGACATTCTTTGGCGATATTCCCAATGCATTTTGTGCCTACATCGGCACTTCATCAGGGGGAGTCTATATGAAAATTAAATTAATTTAACTAAATGAGGGTCCACGTCCTAAAATATAGCAGTCTTGTTCATTCATTATACAAATTGTGGTTGCTGCATGACTTTAAACAGAGAAGAGCAAAACTAACGTTGAATACCGTGCTTTTGGATTATTATCTTGCTGAATGCTGAGGTTAAAAATAGTGCAAACATGCTGGATACTCTCGATAAAATATAATGTGATTTTTCAAAAGTGAACAAAAAATCAGCGTGGTGCCGAACATGCTGATATGTATACACTGATTCTAAACGATCTAATGAGAACTAAAAAATGGGTGAATTGCTGCGCATCTTGAAAGCAACATTGGTGATAAATTCATGCAAGTTTAATGTGAACGCGGTCTGTGTGTTGTTTAGTCAATAAAGTATCCCGATGTGCATCGCAAGTGATTTAAAGGTTATGCCGTGTCTGTGTTTCTGAATCTAAGGGATAGCAGAAAAATGTTCCGCTAATCATACTTTATGCTGGGGGTCTTACCTGCCGGTGGATGAAAAACGCGCTATAGCAGTGTGTTCTCAGTTTTATGTGAAACTCCATTCAAATCTGGCTTCTATCTCAGATATTGAAGAAGGGCTTGCGGTCACGTGACCCGTTTACGGGAGAGCGAGCGCCATCTTCTAATGGGTTATACTGGAGTCTAACATCAGACTAAATGTGTACCTAAACACGCCTACGTCAATTACTGTACCTCACGAAGAGGGAGATTAACCAACGGCTGCACACCAGCACTTTGATAAAATATCACCGGGCACAACGAATCCCTAGAGGATTAAGAGTCCCTTTGAAACCATTACTATGCAAGAACAACTCTAAATTTGTCAAACGATGGTAAGCCATACTTAATAAATGTTCGTTAGACCTAATCCTACTTATAATAGAAGAACTTTCCAAAGTATTAGAGGATCTCAATAAAGAAATAGCACAATCAAAAACAGAGCTACAAGAAATGATGGATAAAGAAGACTGGCAGAAAATGCTTGAAGATAAAAAAACACACATTTGGAAAAAAACACAGAAGAAATTAACAAACGAAAAATTCACAAATAGGACGTAAAGGGACACCATCGATTACAAGATGGGAGAAGTTTATTTATGGACGGAAGTATATGCCAGGAGAAGACGGAACAAACCTTTCAACGCGAACACAGAAACTGAAACCTCCTCTTCAGAAGATGATTCTAGAACCATGAGACAAAAGGGAACAATGGAACAACCAACAACCATCAACTGTCAACAACTGCACAACCAACTACAAGTGTCCCTTTTTTAGGGGAAGTCCAAAAGGACAGCCAAGACCCAGGAGGGGCAAAAGGCACAGATCAAACAACCGCAAATTCAAAAGCACCCATACAAATGGGCAAACACAACTGGGGGAAGACAACCTGAATAACAACCAATTAGTCATCAACATCTCTACTTATAAATTAAATCAAATAGAGGTTCAAACATTACAAAAAGGTACCTCCTTTGTACCAACACATCACACTAACAGGCTAGAATTAGATGTTAGTCTATTTAAACTCATGCGGAACTTGAGATTACGCCACTTCTTCGAAAATATTGTACAATCTCAAGAAAAGAAGAAGACAAACAACTTAAAAGCCTAAAAAGCAAAAGCGCCTATCAAGCACCTGTAAGTCACAAGACGTTGAACTCTTTTGAAAATTTGGTAAAAAATGACATCATGAAGCTAAATTTCAAAAAACGCTCTATATTGCAAAATCTGTCCAGGAAAGAACTTAATACACTGAAAAAACTTTCGAACAATCCTGACATCACCCGCCAGATAAACGAGGAACCTTAGTCCTAATGGATACAAGTTTCTATAAATCGCAAGTCAACGTACATGTTAAAGACAGGGAGACATATATCCCATTAGGTCATAATCCAACTGAACTCTTCCAAGAACAACTAAATATGATTCTAGCCAAGGCCTGCGAAGAAGGAACAATAACAGAGAAAACCAAAAAATGTCTAATACAATCACATCCAAGAACACCAATTTTATATATGCTTCCAAAAATTCATAAGGACCTTAAACATCCACCTTTTTGTCCGATAGTTACAACTAGAGGAAGTACACACAAACCAATTGGTACATTTTTGGACACACATCTGCAAGAGTTCGTAACAAAGATGAATACTTACGTTAAGGATACCGCGGCTTTCCTAAATAAAATTGAAAAAATTGAATTACCAGAAAATGAAGAAGTATGGATGTGCACCATCGATGTGAAATCCCTCTATACCTCCATCCCCCACAACTTGGGGATTGAAGCAGTGGAAGAGATCCTCCTAGGATCCAAACTGAACATAAATGTTCAAATATTCCTGATGGAACTCTTAACCTTCACATTATATCAGAGCTTTTTTAGATGGGAAGATGAGTACTATTTGCAACTAACTGGCACTTCAATGGGCAACTGTGAACAAATACAGTTCACTTATCAGATTGATAACAATTTTATCTCATATCTAGATGTATCTTTGACAAGGAAAGGAAACAGAATTGAAACTACCTTATTCAAAAAACCCACAGATCGCAACAATCTCCTACACTACAGAAGTTTTCACCAGCTCCCATTGAGAAACCACCTACCCCTTTCACAACTCCTGAGAGTAAAAAGAATAGTATCCAATAACACTGAATTACAGACACAGACTGAAAGTATGATATGTTGTTTTCAGGAACATGGATACCCGAAGAAAATACTTCAACAAGCAGCGATGAAATGTGCTCTCAAAACTCATTAAGATTTGTTGCAACCATCAACAAAAGACAATAACAAAGTTCTATTACAGAGAGAGAATGATTGGATCTACAGGTAAGATTCAATGAAACCTAAGGGTCTCAATGACCGCTTGGAATTTGCGTGTTACCTGTGATCTCCTATTTTTGGACTATGAACTTGCCATGTATGCTTGGAAATATGTTTTCATAACTTTTGTACATTGTGCACTTTTTTCACATAACATATAAAAAAATCTGCTTGCATTTGTGATGTAAAATATACTAACATAACCCTCTTTAACATGAAATTCAAATTTATTGATACATCACATAGCATACATCACTATAAACTTTTTTTACATTGTCGCTTTTTCACATAACCATTTTTACAAAATAGCCGTTTTGTTCATCCTTAAAACAGCCGTTTTTTCACCCAGAATCATTGCTTTTATAGCGATTGATTTTAAGGTACACATTTATCACATTTAGTCTGATGTTAGACGCCACTATACCCCATTACAAGATGGCGCTCATTCGCATTCCTGTGAACGGGTCACGTGACCGCAAGCCCATCTTTAATATCTGAGATAGACGCCAGATTTGAATGGCGTTTCATATGAGAACTGCGAACACACTGCTAGAACGAGTTTTTCATCCACCGACAGGTAAGACCCCAGCATAAACTATGAGGAGCGGAACGTTTTTCTGCTATCCCTTAGATTCAGAACCACGGACACAGCATAACCTTTAAATCACTCGCATTGCACATCGGGATACTTTATTGACCAAACAACACATAGACCGCATTCACATTAAACTTGCATGAATTTATCACCAACGTTGCTTTCAAGATGCGCAACAATTCACCCAGTTTTTAGTTCTCATTAGATCGTTTAGAATCAGTGTATACATATCAGCATGTTCGGCACCACGACGATTTTCTTGTTCACTATTGACAAATCACATTATTTTTTATCGAGAGTATCCAGCATGTTTGCACTATTTTTAACCTCAGCATTTGGCAAGATACTAATCCAAAAGCATGGTATTCAACATTAGTTTAAATTCACACAGCAACCACAATTTGTATAATGAATGAACGAGACTGCTATATTTTAGGATGTGGACCCTCATTTAGTTAAATTAATTTCATTTTCATATAGACTCCCCCTGATGAAGTGCCGATGTAGGCACAAAATGCATTGGGAACATCGCCAAAGAATGTCAGATAATATCAGAGGATGATTAAAACATTGGATTTACAAAAGGATATATTCATGAAATAAAATGAATAAAAAACCTACTATCAATGAACAATTGTTTTTTATAAATCATTGAGGATATAACTTGATGAACTGTAGAAATCGCAGACGTGATCAAAATTGCAGCGCCCAGAGTGTCGTCCCCTAAGCTTAGAGGACGCATGTATGACGCTTTACAAAACTACCGGGTAAGTTACAAAAGGTAATCAAGATAGACTAAACATGCTAACAAGTTACATATATAGGGACACAGGTACATAGGATAGGCTGAACACTCAAAAATGTTACATTTGTTTTTTTGCAGAGTTTTATATAGCGCGAACTAGACCCGAACCGAATCAGGTATCAGAGCGCTTTACATAGCACCAGTTACATTACATGAGGACATACTTTCATATTTTTTTTTAGGCACGGGGAGATTAAGTGATTTGCCTAGAATCACAGGAGGTTTTTGGCGTCGTTACCGAGACTCGAACCCAGATCCCCCGGTCCGAGGTCGAGCGCCTTAGCCGTTAGGCCAACCCCTCTCCCCAAGTTACAACGCTAACAAGTTGCATATTCATATTGTAATAAATATAAAAGGTGTCAGCGTTAGATTCGAACAGGAGTAAAATACATATTTACAAAGTTGACCTCAAATGAGTGCCAGGTAAATTACAAAAGGTACACAAGATAGACTAAACACGCTGACAAATTACATATATACAGTTACAGGTACACAAGGTAGGCTGATCACTCTAACATGTTACAAATATGTAGTTACAATGCTAACAGGTTGCATATTCATATTGTAAACCTATGAAATATGACAGTGTTACATTGAAACAGAAGTAAAATACATATTTACACAGTAGACCTCATGTGAGTGCTAGATGGTCAAGTAACAGGTTGAGTGACTACAGGAACTGTCTTTGCTGGAGGAGAGTTTTAAGATATATTTTGAAGGTCTGGAAAGAGGTGGTAGTTCGGAAGGATGGAGGAAGTGAGTTCCTGATTCTGGTCACATTCCCAGAGAAGGATTGAGCCATAAATCTTTCCCTTTTGAAGGCAGGAAGTTCGAGCAGTACGTTTTACGCATTCCATGAAGGTCTAGAGCCTTCTGAGATTCTGAGTTTATAGCTTGGAGTGGAGGTGTGCAGGGCTTTGTGGGTGATACAGGCAGTCTTGTATATTTACCTTGCTTCGATAGGAAGCCAACGAAGAGGCAACAGTATGGGTGGTATGTAATAATTTCTTTTAGCCCCATATACGAAGCGTGCTTCTGAGTGGAGGATGGATTTTAGAGGGGAAAGGTGGGATTTGGGGAGGCCAACAAGGAAAGAGTTGCAGTAGGCCAATCTGGAAAGAACCAATGATTGGACAAAGGTATTTAGATCTTGTGAAAGAAGCGCAGAACCCCCAGAGAAGGCGCAGTTGATAACGTGCATTCTTGGCGATGGAATTGACATGGGACTGTAAGTTGAGCTTTTTATCTAGGATGACACCTAGAGATTTAGCATTGTCAACAATGATAAGCTTCAAGTTGAGAATGTTCAGATTGTTCATCCAAGATTGAGTAGGAGGAGGAGATAGTGAGGTAGAGAGAAGGAATGTTGTTTTGGAAGGATTCAGTATTAGTTGATGAGTAGACAGCCAGTGGTGGATGGATTTGAGTGTGGTGTTGAGGGTTGAAATGTCATGAGTGGAAGAAACCTTTAGGTAGATTTGGATGTCGTCTGCATATAGGTGATAATGGATCCCAGATTTTTTTAGGAGATTATTCAGCGGTTCAATGTAGAGGTTGAACAGAGTGGTCGTGAGGATCGAGCCTTGAGGGACACCTTGTCCAACAGCCATTGAAGTGGAGAGACAATTAGCTACTTTGATCATCTGGGATCTGCCTGAGAGGAATGATCAAACCATTTGAGCACTGTGCCTTCAAAACCCATTCTTGGCTTTAAAGTGTTCAAAAGAGTGTTGTGATTAACAGTGTCAAAGGCTGCGGAAAGGTCAAGAACGATCAGGAGACAAGATTCACCAGAGTCAAGTACTCGCAGGGTATCATCCATCACTTGAAGTAGGGCTGTTTCGGTACTGAAACTTTGGGTAAAACCAGATTGGAGTTCGTCAAGGAGGGAGTTGACCTTGATATGTTTGGAAAGTTGCTTCGCCACACAAGTTTGTGTGATTTTAGCAAGGAAAGGAAGGTTAGTGATAGGGCGAAGGTTGTTGAGATCTTTTGCATCAGCAGAAGGTTTCTTAAGAATTGAGGTAACCTGTCCTGTTTTAAGGGCTGCAGGAAGGGAGCCTTGGTTGAGGAAGAGGTTTATCAGACTGGTCAAGTAGGGTAGTGTGTGGGTGTAAAGGTCAATGACAATATCATTGGGGATGGGGTTGATAGAAGGGTTGGAGGGTTTAGTTTCTAGAATGCTTTCAAGGAGGGCTGTTTCAGTGATGAAGTCAAAGTTCTGCCACATGACTCGGGATTTGCGGTCCTCAGGGGGGGTAAGATGGGTAATGTGATCCACAAGTGATTTTACTGTTTCATCAAATAATATTGCAAATTCTGCCACAATCTTGGGGGAGTCGTCAAATATAGTGGGAGAGGGAGAGCTGATGGTGGTTTTGATAAGGTCAAATAACGTTTTAGGTCTGTTTTTGGCAGAATCTAGGAGGGTTCTGAAGTGCATCGCTTTTTCATGGAAGATGTGTTTATAGTAACGGGATCTTGCGAGGCAGAGATTGAATAGATTGGTGGTGGAAGGAAAATGTCCCCATAATCTTTCAAGGTTCCTCACGTGTTTTCTTTCTTCGTAGAAAAACTTATTGAACCACAGAGCAGGAGGAGTAGGTCTATTCTTTTTACTTTACAGTGGAGCTACATTATCAATTACAGCTCATAGACTGGTGAGACATTGGGTGGTCAGGTCGTTGACATCAGAGTAGGGGTCTAAGATTGGAAGAGAGCTCAAAGCTGTGTTGCATAAAATGTCCAGGTCGATGTTTTTGTTGTTGTGGAAAAAGGTAGTAGTTCTTTTAGGTTGGCCAAGAGTAACAGCATGAGATAGGTGCAGAGAAAAGGGAACGAGAAAGTGGCCAGACCAGTATATTGGTATAGGATAAACATCAGTTAGCATATCTACTTTGGAGATAACAAGGTCAAGAATGGGGCCCTTAGAGTGTGTCAGTCTATAGGTCGAGCCTGAGCCAGCGCCCATGCGACGCTCTGCGAGGCTTCTTGTAAGCACTTAAAACTTCTATGTGTGGGTCTGACTCCCCCCACGCAGTGGGTTGGCTGTTGCCTGTGTCCTTTTCTTATTGTAGCCTGCAAATGGCTAAAGCCAGGCGCATGTCCCACCTTTTTGCCAAATGTTCACTCCCACAGCCTATTGCTTGCGGGAGCGAGCAGGGGCATGCAGGCTAGCAGTTGCATCCCTCTCCTCATGGGTCAGGTTACACGCACAGCGCCGTGAGGAATTCCCGCACCTTGTGGGGATCTTGTTTTCATTGTGCTGGGTGATTTATGAACAGAAAAGCTGCAAAAACACAAAGATGCACAAGGTCACACGTCTAAGAAAGTGAGCTTCGGTAAAAAAGATGTGGGCAAAGGACGCGCAGGCAGAAACGCTGCCATAATCTGAACACAAGAGTGAGAAAAACATTAATTTCGAATAATATGTTTGAAAATACAAGCTTTCTAATATGAATAAATACTTTTGAAATAACTACAATTCGCAAAGGACTGTTTAACTTCGTTTTACACTTATGTTTTTAAAAAACAGATGTTTGATGGCAGCATCCCTTGAAATTATTATTCCCTTTTAAACCCAGTTCCATGCTGCTTGCACTGACCTCTAACCTTTAACACATTTAATCTGGAAAAGATTGACCCTCTTCCTTTTAGAAGATGCAAAATAGATACTTAATATTAATGGAGGGCCACCTGCGCTCTCTGTGCCCTCCACCTCCTCTCCCTGTGCCCTCCACCACCTCCTCTATCTGTGTCCCCCACCACCTCCTCTCTCTCTGTGCCCTCCACCACCTGCACTCTCTGTGCCCTTCACCACCTGCTCTCTGTGCCCTCCACTACCTTCTCTCTCCTGTGCCCTCTTCCACCTCCTCTCTCTGTGCCCTCCACCACCTCCTCTCTCTGTACCCTCCACCACCTCCTCTCTCATTGCCCTCCACCACCTCCTCTCTCTGTGCCCTCCACCCCCTGCACCCTCTCTGCCCTCCACCTCCTCTCTGTGCCCTCCACCTCATCTCTCTGTGCCCTCCACCTCATCTCTCTGTGCCCTCCACCTCGTCTCCCTGTGCCCGCCATCACCTCCTCTCTCTGTGCCCTCCACCACCTGCGCTCTCTATGCCCTCCAACTCCTCTCTCTGTGCCCTCCACCTCCTCTCTCTGTGCCCTTCACCTCGTCTCTCTCTGCCCTCCACCTCCTCTCTCTGCCCTCCACCACCTCCTCTCTGTGTGCCCTCCACCTCCTCTCTCTGTGCCCTCCACCACCTCCTCTCTGTGTCCTCCACCACCTCCTCTCTCTATGCCCTCCATCACCTCCTCTCTCTATGCCCTCCACCACCTGCCCTCTTTGTGCCCTCCACCACCTGCGCTCTCTGTGCCCTCCACCACCTGCGCTCTCTGTGCCCTCCACCACCTGCGCTCTCTGTGCCCTTCACCACCTGCTCTCTGTGCCCTCCACTACCTTCTCTCTCCGTGCCCTCCACCTTATCTCTCTGTGCCCTCCACCTCCTCTCCCTGTGCCCTCTTCCACCTCCTCTCTCTGTGCCCTCCACCACCTCCTCTCTCTGTACCCTCCACCACCTCCTCTCTCATTGCCCTCCACCACCTCCTCTCTCTGTGCCCTCCACCCCCTGCACCCTCTCTGCCCTCCACCTCCTCTCTGTGCCCTCCACCTCATCTCTCTGTGCCCTCCACCTCATCTCTCTGTGCCCTCCACTTAGTCTCTCTGTGCCCGCCATCACCTCCTCTCTCTGTGCCCTCCACCACCTGCGCTCTCTATGCCCTCCAACTCCTCTCTCTGTGCCCTCCACCTCCTCTCTCTCTGCCCTTCACCTCGTCTCTCTCTGCCCTCCACCTCCTCTCTCTGCCCTCCACCACCTCCTCTCTGTGTGCCCTCCACCTCCTCTCTCTGTGCCCTCCACCACCTCCTCTCTGTGTCCTCCACCACCTCCTCTCTCTATGCCCTCCACCACCTCCTCTCTGTGTCCTCCACCACCTCCTCTCTCTATGCCCTCCATCACCTCCTCTCTTTGTGCCCTCCACCACCTGCGCTCTCTGTGCCATCCACCACCTGCGCTCTCTGTGCCCTCCACCACCTGCGCTCTCTGTGCCCTCTACCACCTGCGCTCTCTGTGCCCTCCACCACCTGCGCTCTTTGCCTCACCATCTGCCAAATTCCTCTAAAGCAGTCTGGCAAATACTGGCCTAAACCAACTTTGGGATACTCCTACAAACCACTCAATGCATAACAAACTGGTCAGGAAGACAGTTAAACACCTCTCGTGGGTCGAGGACAAGGCATCCCTCTCAAAAAGGTCACATGGCTGAATGACCCTGAAGACGTACTCCATACCAGCACCACAGAACTACCTCAACTTGGGCTATGCTAAAACTACTTAAATGAAGTTCCTGAAGTACAGACAGGGCCTATTACCCTATATTCAGGACTTTCCGCATTGGCTAAAGGATAAGGCGGGCTCCGCCTGCCGTCTATGCGGGTCATCGCCAGAGGATCTGCTGCATCTGTTATGTTCCTGTAATGAACTCTTGGAAGAACGAAAGTGTTTGTTAAAATACCATTTTAATCAGCGTGGGTTACGCTCACGAAGACAAGCGGTTCTTGCCTGCTTTGCACCCAATGGCCCACAGTTGAACTGCAGTCTGGTGAAATTCATGAGGGTGGTGGAAAAGAAAATGCCAACACCAGTTTTATAATTTATTATAAGATGGTATCCTAACTCAACAGCATTTCTATTTATGGATGTTTAAATTATTAATTTTTAGAAATTATTAAAAAAAAAATAAAAGGCACACTTAAATAATTGTTTTCCATTGTATGCTGAATTGCTTTGAACCTTGCTGTTTTTGTATTACAATGATTTTTATTAACTATGCAAATAAATGTACTTACCTGCGCTCTCTGTGCCCTCCACCACCTCCTCTCTCTGTGCCCTCCACCACCTGCGCTCACTGACTGATTGACTGACTGACTCTCTAAATTACTCACTCTCTCTGACAGACTCACTCTCTCACTGACTGACTCACTGACTGACTGGCTGATTGACTCTCACTCTCACTGACTGACTAAATGACTGACTGACTCTCTCACTGATTGACTGACTCTCTCAATCTCTCGCTCACTGACTGACTGACTCGCTCAATCTCCCTCTCACTGATTGACTGACTCTTACTGACTGACTGACTCTCTCAATCTCTCTCTCTCTCACTGACTGACTGACTCTCACTCTCTCTCACTGACTGACTCACTCTCAATCTCTCTCTCACTGACTAACAGACTCTCTGGCTGTCTCACTGACTGACTGGCTGATTCCCTCTCTCTCACTGACTGACTGACTAAATGACTGACTCTCTCACTCACTCTCACTGACTGACCAACTCACTGACTGCCTGACTCTCACTGACTGACTGGCTCTCACTGACTCTCTCACTCACTCACTGACTCTCTCAGTCTCTGACTGACTCACTTACTGACTGACTGACTCTCACTGACTCTCTGACTGACTGACTCACAGACTGACTCTTACTGAGTGACTCACTAGCTGACTGACTCTCTCACTGACTGATTCTCTCTCTCACTGACTGACTGAATCTCTCTCACTGACTGACTGACTGACTCTCTCTAACTGACTCACTGACTGCCTGACTCTCACTGACTGACTGGCTCTCACTGACTCTCTCACTCACTGACTGACTCTCTCAGTCTCTGACTGACTCACTTACTGACTGACTGACTCTCACTGACTCTCTGACTGACTGACTCACAGACTGACTCTTACTGAGTGACTCACTAGCTGACTGACTCTCTCACTGACTGATTCTCTCTCTCACTGACTGACTCAATCTCTCTCACTGACTGACTGACTGACTCTCTCTAACTGACTGACTCTGACTCTCTCTCACTAACTAACTCTCTCACTCTCTCTCAATGACTGACTCTCTCACTGACTGACTGACTAAATGACCGACTCACTGACTGACTGACTCTCTCTCTCACTGACTGACAGACTCACGGACTGCCTGACTCTCACTCTCTCACTGACTGTCACTGACTCGCTGACTGACTGACTCGCTCACTGACTGACTCTCACTTACTGACTCTCTGACTCGCTCACTGACTGACTCTCTCACTCTCTCTCACTGACAGACTGACTCTCAATCTCTGTCACTGACTGATTCACTCTCTCACTGACTGACTGACTCTCTCTCTCACTGACTTTAAGAAATCTTTTATAATGTCCTGTGGGCCAAAGAAAAGTCAATTAAATTGTATCTCGTGGGTGATCAAAAATTAACTTGCACTGTCACTTTCCCTTATCTGGGGAGGGTCTTCGCTGCGAACGGTACTTGGTGTGAACACATGGCTGACTGACTGACTCTCTCTCTCACTGACTGACCGACTCACGGACTGCCTGACTCTCACTCTCTCACTGACTGTCACTGACTCTCTGACTGACTGACTCGCTCACCGACTGACTGACTGACTCTCTCACTTACTGACTCTCGGACTCGCTTACTGACTGACTGACTCTCTCACTCTCTCTCACTGACAGACTGACTCTCAATCTCTGTCACTGACTGACTCACTCTCTCACTGACTGACTCTCTCTCTCACTGACTTTAAGAAACCTTTTATAATGTCCTGTGGGCCAAAGAAAAGTCAATTAAATTGTATCTCCGTGGGCGATCAAAAATTAACTTGCACTTTCACTTTCCCTTTTCTGGGGAGGGTCTTCACTGCGAACGGTACTTGGTATGAACACATGGCATATTGCAAAAGTAAGTTCTCGAGGGCCTTTAATTCAATCCACAGTCTCCCCCCCCACTAAAAGATCAGGGACGATTCCAGCTATTCTAAAGATTTTTAAGACTCAGTGCGTACCAATAGCTACCTATGGGGCAGGGGTATGGGGGATTGCTAAATGTTCCTGCGTCCAATTAGAGGAAAATAGATGTTGTAGAAAACTCTTGGGCGCTCCAATCTCTACCCCTCTGTACATATGCCACAGCGAACTGACATTAGGATATATTGATGACATCATAAGGGCTCGCCCTGCACTATTTTGGTTAGCCGTTATGAAGAATCCCAAGGCTTCTCTCACAAGGGATATAATAGACAATTGTCTTTGTTGTGAGAAAGGAATGGACATTCCATGGCTTGCTGGGGTAGCCAAGAATTTATAGAGTATTAATTTTGGTAGACTGGTTACTAATCTGACATAGCTGTAACAATGGACAAAAAAGTTTTAAAGACAGCACTGTACGCACTTTATAGCGCGGAAAGATTAGAAAGGGAATTGAAGAAACAAACTGTTGTGAAATTCATATCCATTGAATACCCTGAGCATTGTCCACCAAGTTATATTGTACTACCGATGTCCCAATTGCAGAGAGGTCTCTTCTTCCATGTAAGAGCTGGGACAGTAAGATATTTGCTTTGCTTTCCTTATTGGTACAATACAAAACGTGACTCCCTGCCATGCCCATGTGATGGTCATAGTGGCCAAACACTTTTAAATGTTTTATTCTTTTGTAATTATTATATGAAATATACAAAATGGCTGTTGATCCCGTATTTTAGAAAATTGTTACCTGTTAATCTAACAGATGCTCTTGACTGTATACTTAAATTGGGCAATGTTGAGTTGATCTTGCGCGTTGGCACCTTCTTGAGAGTAGCCACGGGTGCATGGAAATCTGTGTGCGACCTATGAAGTAATTCGTATTTTACTATTCACAATATGCACTTTACCTATGCTTGCTGTTTTTGTTTCTTCATGGATTGGACATTCTTATCTATTTATTTTCCTAGTGTGTTTTTATCTTCTATATGTTTTACTTTTATGGATACATCTTTATGTGGATAAAGTCTTTGGATTCAACTTATCTTATCTTAATAGGAATTTATAAAGCGCACGGTCACCCAGAGGTTTCATGGCGCTAGTCAGGCAGGAGTCACATCAAAGGGAAGTTACCCAAGAGCTTGCTCATACAGCCAGGTTTTAAGCATTCTTCTGAACGCCAGAAGATTGTTGCTCATCCGGATTGCTAGTGGTAGGGAATTCCAAAATTTAGGGGCGAGATAAGAGAACCTACACCCTCCCTGGCGTCTGAGCTTGAAGGTAGGGATAGACAAGAGCTGGAGATGGGCGGATTGTAGGTTGCGCAGAGGTGCATGCCTAACTATTCGGCAGCTGATAAATTTGGGGCTACTGCCATGCAGGGCTTTGAAGATTATACACCCTGACTTAAAGGCGATGCGTTGGGCAATAGGAAGCCAATGAAGTTTGTCCAACAGAGGTCTAACAGATAGCCATCTGGGTTGCTTGTAAATTAACCTCACGGCCTGATTTTGTACCAGTTGGAGACACTTAAGTAGGCCCAAAGGAAGGCCGAGATAGATGGAATTGGAAAAGTGTAGGCAAGACAAAACCAGGGTAATCACAACCTGTATCAGAGCAGAGTGGGTGAGCAAGTGGACAATTTTCCTAATCCTGCGTAGCTGAAATAAGCAGGACGAAACCACTGCCCCCACTTGGCCTCTAAGAGAGAGGTCGGCGTTGATGATGACCCCAAGACTTTTTACCGATGAGGAGGGGGCAGGAGAGGGACCCAGTTGCACCGGCCAATAGTGAGGGCCCCAGGAAAGTTCGCTCTTCCCAGGCAAGATTAGTTCAGTCTTGCCCGGGTTGAGTTTTAGATGGTGTAGGTCCATCCAGCTCTAAATGTAGAGCATAGTAGTTTGGAATTGAAGGATGGAGTCAGTGGAACTATCCAGGGTAAAGACCAGCTGGAGATCATCCGCGTAGTTGAAAGTGGTAACCTTCATATTTTTAAAAGAATGAATCAGAGGCCGGAGGTACAGATTGAAGAGGAGTGGGGAGATGGACGAGCCCTGTGGGACTCCGCATGAAGTTGCAAGTTTAGGAGCAGTGATGGGGGTGAGACGAACAACTTGGGTTCTACCCTCGAGGAAGGATTTGATCCAGTTGTAGGCAGCGCCCAGGATGCCGGCCTGTTTGACACCGTCCAGCAAGATTTTGTGGTCGACCGTGTCGAAAGCGGCCGACAAATCTAATAGCACTAACGCCTGGACGTCACCTTTGTCGGCATTGGCTCTCATAGTATCTAGCATAGCCAGAATTACAGCCTCAGTAGGGTGGGCAGGCCTAAAGTCTGCCTGATGCGGCTCTAAGTAGTCTATCCGTTCTATGAAATTGGATAGGCTCTTAGTCACATGAGCCTCTAAGATCTTAGCCAAGAAAGGGAGAAGAGAGATGGGCCGAATATTAGAGAGGTTCACAGGGTCAGCCCCCTGTTTTTTGAAAAGGGGGACGACTATAGCATTCTTAAAAGCGGAAGGGACCCTGCCCTGCGTGAGTGACTCATTAAGGAAGGGTAACACACTGTGAGGTAAGTAGGAAAGGACGTCTCTCATGAACTAACTCTCTCACTGACTGACTGACTCTCTCATTCTCTCACTGACTGACTCTCACTAACTGACTCTCACTAACTGACTGACTGACTCAATACATGGGTCAGAGTGCGGATAGGGGATGGCCACACACTAACAAAGGAAATAATAACAACAGCATGTCTTAAGCAGGGATGCGTACTGGCCCCCTTACTTTTTAACTTGTTTCTAGTGTTGTATAGCGTTTTAGGACCCTAGTGTAATTTTCCCGATTCGTGCCCTTATATAGGTATAAAATATCGTATCCTTATATAGGCATAGAAATCATAACCATATTAAGACATAGCTCAAGTAGTCCTAATACGGCTTGGCTATTTCCAGTAGTTCCGAAAATCTACAACGATTTCTTGGAAAAACCCACCTTCAGCAGTCAGGGACTTCCCCCTGCATGAATAATAATTTATCCAAGAACTCAGGAGTTTTCAGAGAATTAAGTCTCTAATGACGTTATTATGTCTAATCTTACGTCAAACTCTGCACCTTCAAGGTATAAATATGCCCACACTTGTCCAAACAAACACACGGTGGTTTGGAGCAGTTCGACTATTTACTTACCCGACGCGCCCTGCTGCAGCAAGTGCCAAAGGAAGCCGACCCTCCAGCTGACGCACTGAGAGACGGTGTACTTTCTCCAGCCGAGAAATCCAGCTCCGGTGTTTCCAGGCTACCCTTGCGGGTTGCTGGGAAATCGAGTCCTGAGAGAGAGATACCAGACCTCCCACATTCTACAACCAAGGTACGGAGCTGATTAGACCCTAAGAGAATTCTTGGATTAGATTCTTGGCAAAGAATACTAAAACTAGGCTACACCTTACTTACTTCTTCCCTTGTACTAGACCTAGGTTAGGTACACCGGGGTAGGCATATTTTAGAAGCACCAGTTGAGTACTTTCAGTCATTATTTATCACTGTATGTATTTTATGCATTTTAGGTATTTTATGGCTTAGAAACCATATCATGCGTTTACAATATTATTTTATAATACTCTTCGTACTGTACGCTTTGTACTTTACCGCAAGTATTACGATTGCAGCAGTTCATTTCTTATGCCTGAGAAAGAAGACTGTTCAATAAATATATTTTATTGAAAACGCCCGTCTGTCTATTTCTCTGCACTTCTGGTGAAACGAAGCATGCACGATTGACTGAGTGAAATAGCTATCTATTGTTTCCGCGACTCTAGATATATATTTCTTATTCTTGGGAAACAAAGTTGTCATGTTTTAAGCGGTTGTCAGAAACTAATCCCTTCTTGTTCATTCGAGAAAGTTTCTAGTGAACTCTGAGCTAGCTGGCAAACACACAGTTAAGTCTAGCATATTCAGTAGAGACCTAGTCGACTTCAGTCCTACGTCTAATCTACAGGATATACTATTCCAATGCGCAGAGCCTATTGGGAATATAGGAACTACCCTACATGGCGCCCAACGTTTGGTAAGGCGATAATTTAACGCTACATACTAGAAGTAACTCAGTCGTGCTTTTCACACAGACCCCTTTTTCCCGTAAAAATACTCCAATAGACGTCTGGAGTGGGTTAAAGGATAAAATATCCGCTTTAAGCTAAGTAGGACGGGAAAATCCTATATATTAGTTTTTAGTTTGTTCAACGTTGAAGGATACAGTGTTCCAAAAATATTGTGCACCTAATCTTTGTTTCCTTGAAACTTGCTCTGCAAACTTTCGATCAACACAATGAGTGACGACGAAAGGGATAGAGCTGCAGCAGCAGCTCAGGCAGTTTTAGACGACACAAATCTCCAACAAAATGACGCGGATGCCATACTCATCCCGGCAAATATAAGGAAAACAATCACTATACAACTTATAGAAAATGGAGTATCATCGAGAGGTGGTAAAGTAATATTTGTTATAGAGGCACATGAATATCGGCAGACAGAGGTATTCTATTCATGGATTCTATTTCCTGCAGCAAATGCAGTAACACACGAGTTCCACTACTATAAATTAGAGAAACACCAGCGGAATACGTTCCTTTCGAGGACGGCGAAATTCCACTAACTTACCAAGAGCATCAGCTCTGGTTTAATGGCGCCCTACAACATCAAAATCACATTACCAGGCTCGGTCCACTAGGTAGACCAGGAGCCACATAGTCGGTACTAGCCAGCTATACACCACACCGTGACATTGAAAGAATAACAGCTCCTGAATTGTTAGCTCAGCTAAAACAGCTGATTAAAATACACAGGCAGTTGGTTCAATATGTCATGCAGACTTTAACAGTCCAACCAGCTTTAAGAATTCCACAGCAGATCCCACACCAACGGAAAACACGAGAGGAAGGTCTCCTCAACAGGAGCCCTCTGAAAAAAGATACAACTTTAGAAATAGGGATAATTTGAGAAAACCTGATAGATATCAAGATAATGATACACGTTCCTCTCGTACCTTTCAGACTTCCTCGCAGAAATCCGAAAGAAGAGGACGATCAGAACAGAAAGAAGAACGAGTGAAGTCCAAAGACGAACAGCACGTTCCAAAAGATAAGAAAACTCAATTCACCAAAAAGAAGGTAGCAAGTCTAAAGATCAGACATGCCGAGGATCTTGAGGACACAACTCAAGAACGGGGAGTGGGCCCAGACAATGTTAGACAGCCCAGCAAGGATAACCATAGCTCGCAAGATCCTGAAGGATCATCTGGAGACAGTGGACTTGAATGAAAGCATCCAAGTTGAAACTGCAGATACCAAGGTTAGTGTACCACATAAGTTATATGAAGTAACACTCCGGATGGAGGGGGACAAACCAAGAAAAATTAGAGCACTCCTTTGGGAAGAGCTCTCTAAGGGTTATGACATCCTACTAGCTGAACAAGACTGGCCACCTGAATTTGTCAGGGAGTGCCCACATGGCGAAGATATAATTATGCCAGCCTTCTCAAATCACATTCCAATTCATAAAAAATACACATATGCCAGGAAATGGGCTGTAGCCCAGGCCCCAGCATTGTACAAAAATCATGTAGGATATGATGATGATTCCCCTCACCATAAAATCCAATTGAAAACTCAACCAACAATGCAAAGGCAATATCCTGTAAAACAGGAAGCTAAAAAATAGGCCAGGGAGATCTTAAATCAACTTGAATACCAAGGGGTGATTGAAACATGCACCACATCAATGAACAATCCTTTGTTTACTGTCTCCAAACCGGACACTTCATATCGTCTAGTTTTGGATTACAGACATCTAAACTCTTGTTGAAAAACCTTTGCAGTACAAAATGCACATAGTGCGGCACTGATGAATAACATAGTGCCCCAAAAATATAAAACTACATTAGATATCTCAAATGTTTTTTTTTGTCAAAACATTGCACCGGAAAGCAGGTATTTGACCGCTTTCTCAATTATGGGGACACAGTGACAATTTTGACGTCTCCCCAAGGGATTCAAGAATAGTCCAGGGTTATTTTCAGCCAGAGCAACATAGTTACTACAAACGTATGATGATGAGGCATTATCCTATGTCGATGACATCTATCTTACAGATGATGATTTGGACGTACACTTGAAGAGAGTAAACACCATCATACTGGGATTCGCTTCTGAAGGGTATAAATTCAATTTTAAGAAATCACGAATTGCCCACCTCAACGTCCTATTTTTGGGATATGAGTTATCAAGTGAAGGCAAAAGCCTGGCAGCAAACTTGTTGGAGAAATGTGCGCTGCTCCAACCTCCAAAAACGCTGAAAAACTTACAGTCAATTCTAGGTTTCCTGAATTTTGGAAGAACTTATGTTCTAAATTACGCAGAAAGGGTTAAACCTCTCCACGAACTGATAAAACCTGATTTCAAACCTACTAATTGGACACAAAAACACACAGACATTTTGCGTTCAGTACAAACAGACATGTTAGCAAAAACACAGTTACAAACACACGACAAAGTGCGCTATCTAGTGATCCGAATAATCACAGGAAGATGCGGATTCACTTACCTAACCTTTAACGAAGGTGAGACAGTACCAATAGCATACAAGTCACACTTTTACACACAAGCTGAAATGAAATTCACTTCAACAGAAAAGATACTGACAGTGGTTCAGACTGCTGTAGTGAAAGAAAGAGCCCTCGCACAGGGTAAACGCATTAAAATCGTTACACCTGTACCTGCCTTAGAGGCAGTGACAAAGGCAAGCATTCCAAATGCTAAAGCTTTACATCCAAGATGGATACAATGGGTTAATTCTCTTGCTGCAACGTTTTTGACCCGTATTTAAAAACACAAGAATTCCTACAATATGAATTAGAATGTCCTCTGCCGACTGAAATTCTGCCACTCGAACATTACGGCCGGATCAGCACAGTCCGCAATTGGGGGTAAACAAGCTTACAGTGCTGCGAGCGAGATTGTTAAAGGTCGCTGGCGCGAAGGTAAATTTAGACCCATGGTCACTAAAACTCAATCACTCGGAGACTGTACAGCTCAGCGAGCTGAACTACAGGCTTTCAAGATGGCGCTTGAAAATACCGATCGCGAATTCCCCACACTCATAGTGTGTGATTCGTATTACTGCGTCCAATCTTACAATGAATACTTGCAGAACTGGGCTCAGACGGCTTCAAAGATGCTAAAGGTGGCACAATTAAGCATAAACTGCTATGGGAACAAGTAGTTATTTTGCAAAAAGAACTACAAAAGACTCACGTGATTCATACACTTAGTCATCAGCGTGATGGCGTTCACGTTGAAGGGAATTCATTGGATGATGAGACCACGAAAGCAGCTGTGCAAACGCCTTCCGTAGCTGCAATCACTCGTTCAAAAACGAAACTAGAAGGTGAAACAATGCTAGCAGTCAACTCCTCAATGAAAGGAAACTATGCAGCATTACCACTGAATTATTCACTCGGTAATACATACATAATTGATGCAAACTGAGTTCCATTTGCTCGAATCCCTGGAGTGGGGGATAGAGTAATTCCAAACAGGAACGAGAGAGATGCGTTGGTTTACAAGGCACATATGGGAGAGGGTCTGATACATCAAGGGATCTTAATGTCTCTAAAAAGAGGTACTGGTGGCCAGGAATGAGCGTCCAAGTCTATGAATTTGGAATTGACTGCGATACCTGTCACAAGGATCATAGCTTTGAAAACAAACAAATTCCTGACTACAGTGTAGCCATCCCAGTACAGACACCATTGTTAGACAGCATTAGACTATCTACACGCAGACGTCAGTATAGACGAATGCGGTCCCTCAAATAGTAAGACAAGATTAATTTGGATGCGGCCCCAGCGCTCGGCTGACGCCAGAACTGTTATAAAAGATTTGCGAGTCTTTATCGGCACATACGCAACCGGCACGCTACATTCTGACCAGGGTCCTGCTAACTCCAAAGCTTACAAGGAGGCCATGGCCAGCTTGGGCGTTGCATTATGGTTTTCAAGTCCCTTCCATCCAGAGGGAAATGCGGTAGTGGAAAGAAAAAACTGTGACATAAAGCAATCTATAACAGCTAGGGTATTAGGTTCGGGTGATGGGTGGGTCAAACATCTAACTAGTGTCCAAAGTAGTCTTAACAATCTGCCAAGAAATTCTCTGGGGGGAATCACTCCACATTAATTATTATTTGGTACTAGAATGCTAATTCAGGATCTTGATTGTCAAACTTCAGTGGTGGAACAGAAACCCTTTGATATCAAAGACCGTTTGTCTGTTTTACAGGACTTAAATTAAACGAGAAGAAGTCTGAGTAACACAACACAAAGCCCAACGAACACTGAAGAAAAAACACCTTTCCCAGCAAGACCTGTCTGGATTCCAAAGATTGGGGATCTAGTCAGGGAAAAGATTGCGGTAAAGAAGGAATTTGGGCCTTCTTATAGAAAAGCAGTACCTGTCTTAGCAATTCTTGGAACAAGATCAGTGTTATTACCGCCGCTTGCCGGAAAAAGGGAGAACAGAACAGTATCAATTGACCTGGTAAAACCACATCATGTGGCCGATAATAAGTAGTAGGCCCAGTGGACTCCCAAGAAGTAGCAGACAACCAAATCTGGCTACTATTCAAGAGGTTCAAACTGAAAGACATATCACCTTTGATAAACCTGCAGTGAGAAAAGAAGGACTTTGCAACACAGCCATGGAACTCGTCCCTCTTGATACCTAAATATCAGTTCGTCAAGAAACTCCTGTCTACAATGATGTAGCATCTGACTATACAAACATGTCAAAGGAGTAAGCAACTCCAGTGATCTCAAAAAATCCGGATGCAATACCAACTATTGACAGAACTGCCTCTGGCTATTTTATCAACTTTGATAACTATTCTGAGGGTCCCAGTGAACCAGAAATAACGCCAGCAAATAAACATTTTAAAGAAAAAATAACCGAACTCTTTCATCAACTTGAGAAAACATATCTGGTTTCGCCATGGGTTGAATTTTGGATAGGATTAGGTGTACTTTTTCTGCTGCTATGGCTCATTCTTATTTTAAGTCCGGGACAGATGATAGATGGAAAATACAGTACAATGGACACAGCAAGTAAGAACATCAACTTGCTCCTGCACCCTTACAAATCATCGCATCGTGAGCGAAGAGACGTGTCATAAGTGAACATCACAGCCGTTCCTATACCTGGTGGAATAGCATGGGACACAACTGATTATGACATTTATGGCCCGGTGGAATTGTTGAAAATTCTACACCAATTTAAGGTTTCTTTAAGTGATTTTGTTTCATCAAGCATTTTTTATGATGATTGGGACTTTGAAACTGTTAATAATATGATGTCAGACTTAAAAATGTCAGCTAAATTCACTAAACATGAATACTTAGAAGGTTTATCAGATTATGAACAAATGTATTGTTTTAATCATTATGGTCACCATTACTTGAACAAATCTGCAAACCCTAGAAATGTTTTTACTTATAATCAATGGGAACATTGTCCAATGCCGCCAAAGGGCAGCTCAAAAACATTTTATGAAAAATTTCTATACTTCTCAGGTTTTAATGTCACAAACCCAGAAACGTTTTATTTCAAAAATGTGAATAAGACAGGAACAAAAAACATGCTGACCAATACTAAACAAATTTATTCTGCAAACTTTTATGCTCAGCTGTCTACATTAGGTTTTACCTTTTGGAAAGACAACATTGAGACAAAAACTGTCTGGGGCACAAAAGACTGGCAGGTGCAAGGTTTAGAAGCCTTATTCAGAGCCTGCATTATCCCAGAACAAATAATGTTTCTAAATTACACTTTACAACAAACATCCTAATAATAATAATCTTTATTGCGTGATTAATTAAAATCTTTGCAATTACAACAAACATCTTGACTTAGCTAAGATAAAAGATTTAAACAGACCGTCCATACCTAAGCTCACATCTGACAGTAATAGCACTGCAGATGAGGAGGTAAACGTAAAACAGATTTTAAAACACAACAGAACCAATACTGATAGGAAACAATGGTTAATCTGGCCCATTAACACGAACAACTGTCAAGATAGATTCATGAACAGAACACAAGGGTTCAAAATGAATAGGCCAGATCCAAGATACTCCCAGAGACAACATCCAGGGATAGTCACCACATACAGTGTAGGAAAACTATGCCTTGATTGGCTACAGAAATCCACACTTCCAGAAATTAAACAACACTTGACCTTACTTAAAGGAGGCTTTGACTTACGAGACTTCTTATTTGGGCCACGTAAACAACGTCAAAAACTTTTCATATACGCCAGTATATACGGAGCGTACAACAAAGCTTGGAAAATAACGCAAATGAAAACTTCAGAAAAAATACAAGAAATAGATTGTATTAATTTAGAGAAAGCTCTCTCTGTAGTGGACAATGGGTTAACGACTCTGTCCTCCAGAATGTATTCTTTGGACAGCATTGTATCATCTGCCATTGACATAATAGAGCAGGACTTGCTAATGTTACAACATGGCTAGTCTAAACTTCGTTCTATAATGCTGCTAGGCTGGACGTTACAAAATCTCCGTTCAGGCTACGTGCCATGGCGTCTAATCAATACCACGTCATTGTTTACTGTCTTTAACAAATCTCTTTGGCACAAAGAGGAGCAGACTATACGGTGCTGAACATTTAAAAACTGGAAAGATTACCATTAACTGTTTCTGAGAAACCTGTAGTTGAATGGATAATACATGGCACCATCACGATACCAGTGACAATTTTCCAATTTCAGTATTGTCTACAGCATGTACCAGCAGGCCTGTATAAAAGGTTGGGTAAAGGATACATTAAGTCAACCTGGAATTTACCATACACACACAAATGTTGGAGTGGGGGAAGGAGGTATTTCTTAACCTTTCTTGCCACATGCACGGTACTCCAGCGGCCGTGATAGACCCGATTTTCAGGCAGCTATCCAATCGGAGCTACGGTATGCTCAATGATCACAGCTGCTGTGGCATGTTGCCAGGAAAAGCCTATCTAGTTAGTGTGTCTGCCAGGGTCACTTGTTGTATGCAAGTATTGTATCCAAAAAGTAATACAGACAGGGAGACGGCGTTATGGCCTTCACTGAATATCTCTACGAATTGATACTTTAAGCAGAATGAAAGTCATTCTTTTACAAAAAA
Source organism: Lissotriton helveticus (assembly GCF_964261635.1). Classification (NCBI taxonomy): domain Eukaryota; kingdom Metazoa; phylum Chordata; class Amphibia; order Caudata; family Salamandridae; genus Lissotriton; species Lissotriton helveticus. Next base: position 128,343,620 of record NC_136070.1, on the reverse strand, counting down.
CTGTGCCACTGACCTCGTCTAGAGAGACGTATGATCTGCAAGGACTTCTGCAGAGATACATGCATTATTATCAACAAACTGCCCAGTACATTTCGCAGAAATGTTAGGTCAAATCTTAAACATGTCTGATACCAGTGGCATCGCACATGTATTTAAGACAATCTTTTCGGGACTGTTAACACCATTCGAAGCAGTCCTCAGCATTTTTCCAAATTTCATGCACTGTGTTCGGCGGCCTGCCTCTCATTTTGGGACTCGTAGCAGGAATTCTATTTTTGTTTCTCCTGCTCCGATATGGCAAGTCCAGCCACCAATGATGCCCAGACAATGGAACGGGCTCTCCTGGCCATGCGGTATCGTGACAGAATTACACAGATTCTTGGCTTGGCTCGTTTAAGAGATCTGAATACCACTTGGTTCCTTTCATTCAGACCAATCTGGCAAGATTGCATCTTACCTGTTCTATGATGCCTGCTTTGGGGAGAAGAGTGCGTGTTAGACATCTGTCTTACACTTCCATCAGCACTGCCAACAGACACTTTGCTGGGTCCTGTAACGACTCATACATCGTGTTGCCCCAACGGCTGCCAATCCTGATGACGGCATTCATTGAGATCTCACCAGTGAATCCAGCTATTGGTGAGGTACGTCGAACAACAGGCACATAGGTACCATGTACATCGAGCATTGCTAATGCGAATGACGCTGACGGCGATGCTTCACATCCATGCACATTTGATCTACTTGATGAAGTAGTTCCACTTTCACTAACTGTGGTAGACTTTTTTTTGCCAGCTTAGATGATTTGATGTTTTCTCCCAACACCGAGAATAACTTTTGAAAGTGCACACAGTTTTCCATGAACTCTGAAATTCAGCCTTCGGTTTTTCAAAACAAACCCTCTAACTTGGGAACTCTATGTTTCTACAATCTACATTTGAATTTTTTTTTTCTCTCCATCCCAGAATAAGAATTTATTTTCACTTGGCACAAAGTAATCTGCTTGAAGTAGAACTATTCTCAGAGAACAAGAAATTCATTTGATACTTCCTATAGAAAATATTTGGCATTTTATATATTATGCTATGGAATGGTCTCGACTTTTTTCTTCTGTAAATTAAGAGCCATTTCATAAATGTCATTTCATAAATCGTTTAGATAACACTCTTTATGACAGCTATTTGCTTATAAAATACGTGCAAGACGAATACTCATGTATGTGTATGAACCATGTTTGATGCATTTCTTTTATTTTGGGTGGGATTATGAACACATGCTCTAGTTCTGTTTTATAGATTTAGTAATATTAGACATAATACGTGGAGTGGGTGTTGTATAGCGTTTTAGGACCCTAGTGTAATTTTCCCGATTCATGCCCTTATATAGGTATAAAATATCGTATCCTTATGTAGGCATAGAAATCATAACCATATTAAGACATTGCTCAAGTAGTCCTAATACGGCTTGGCTACTTCCACTAGTTCCGAAAATCTACAACGATTTCTTGGAAAAACCCACCTTCAGCAGTCAGGGACTTCCCCCTGCATGAATATTAATTTATCCAAGAACTCATGGAGTTTTCAGAGAATTAAGTCTCTTATGACGTTATTATGTCCAATCTTACGCCAAACTCGGCACATTCAAGGTATAAATATGCCCACACTTGTCCAAACAAACACATGGTTCTACTATCTACTTGCCCGACGCGCCCTGCTGCAGCAAGTGCCGAAGGAAGCCGTCCCTCCAGCTGACGTACTGAGAGATGCTGTACTTTCTCCAGCCGAGAAATCCAGCTCCGGTGTTTCCAGGCTACCCTTGCGGGTTGGTGGGAAATCGAGTCCTGAGAGAGAGATACCAGACCTCCCACTTTCTAAAACCAAGGTACAGAGCTGATTAGACCCTAAGAGAATTCTTGGATTAGATTCTTGGCAAAAAATACTAAAACTAGGCTACACCTTACTTACTTCTTCCCTTGTACTAGACCTAGGTTAGGTACACCGGGGTAGGCGTATTTTAGAAACACCAGTTGAGTACTTTCAGTCATTATTTATCACTGTATGTGTTTTGGGTATTTTATGGCTTAGAAACCATATCATGCTTTTTCAATATTATTTAATAATACTCTTCGTACTGTACCCTTTGTACTGTACCGCAAGTATTACGATTGCAGTAGTTCATTTCTTATGCCTGAGAAAGAAGACTGTTCAATAAATATATTTTATTGAAAACGCCCGTCTGTCTATTTCTCTGCACTTCTGGTGAAACGAAGCATGCACGATTGACTGAGTGAAATAGCTATCTATTGTTTCCGCGACTCTAGAGATATATTTCTTATTCTTGGGAAACAAAGTTGTCATGTTTTAAGCGGTTGTCAGAAACTAATCCCTTCTTGTTCATTCAAGAAAGTTTCTAGTGACCTCTGAGCTAGCTGGCACACACACAATTAAGTCTAGTATATTCAGTAGAGACCTAGTCGACTTCAGTCCTACGTCTAAACTACAGGATATACTATTCCAATGCGCAGAGCCTATTGGGAATATAGGAACTACACTACACTAGCAGATTTAACGGCGACCTTGGATGAAAAATAAAAGCACATCCACCAAAACTAGCCTTCAAACAAATTTCCAATCTGCTATATGCAGATGATGTCATCCTTTTAAGCCAAACAAAAGTGGGACTACAACGCCTAATAAATCGAATATCCTCATACTCAAAAGAAAATGGAATGGTGATAAATTAAACCAAGAATAAAGTTATGGTTATCACTAAAAATGTAAGATTAAAACATACATCTAAATGGTTTATGGAGGATATCCAACTAAAACAAGTTGAAACATACAGGTACTTAGGAGTACTATTCGATGAAAAAGGAAACTTTCGCCCACAAAAATTTGACATACATAGGAAGGGAAATGTTTTGACTGCAGCATTCAGGATACTGCAGAAATCACTAGGAAATCTTACTTATCATCCCCTTTTAAAGGTTATATCGGCACAACTCCTCCCCACTCTTACATATGGTAGTGAGGCATTAACTGGGAAAGATACTGTGACTATAAATATTTCAGTCTCAAAAACATTTAAATCCCTTTTTCATCTACCAAATAATGCATCACCTGCACAAATAAGACTGGAGTTTGGCCTAAATAACCAGTTGTACGCACTAAAGGGTCAATTTATCAAAGCATGGAACAGGATAAAAAATGATCAAGACAATCAATTGCCTCAGTTACTATGGCAAGACATAAATAACAACAGAAAATCACAAGCCTGGAATTATCTAAAAAGAGCGTTGGAAGAATTTGCTGTCATGCCAATCTGGAACAATACAATGAACAATGAATTGTTCAAAAAGGCAATCAACAGATCAACTATCAATCATAAGAAATAAAGATATATTTGCCAAAAGAAAACATGCATGGCCAATAATTAATGGGTTTACAAAAAAGCAGATTCAAGCCAATTTAGAAAAACCATGGACAATAAAAAATAAACAAATCTTTATAAAAGCAAGATTTAATGTACTCCCGGACTAAGTCATCTTCCCCCATGGATGAAGTCAGAGGGGGATACAGTATGCAGATTGTGTAAAACCGGAGAGGAGAATACTGTCCATTTGTTATGTATCTGCCCTGAACTCCAAATTGAAAGAAAAACTTTACTTAAAACATGTTTTAATGCGCAAGGAATAAGGACATGTAGGCAGGCTTTGATAAGGTGTCCGCATTCTAATGATATATGTATGAATTCTGCTTTTGTAAAGTTTTTATTAAGAGTAAAAGCAAAACTGGGAGATTATAATTAAGAAAACTTTTGCACAGTAGGAAACCGTGTTTACACTTTTGGTATATTTTTATTGTATCTGGTTTAGAATTTGATGTTGCATTTTTTATCTTGTTTTTAGTGGTTTTACATTACAGCAGATGTTATATGTCAAATTGTAAGATTCTAAGTAATGCAACAATAAAGAATTATTATTACTGACTAACCCTCTCTCTCACTCTCACTGACTGACTCTGACTCTCTCACTGACTCTCTCTCACTGACTGACTCTCCCTCTCTCTCATTGACTGAATCTCTCTCACTGACTAACACTCTCATCTCTCTCCCACTGACTGACTGACTCTCTCACTTACTGACTCTCACTGACTGAGTGACTCACTGGCTGACTGACTCTCTCAATCTCTCTCACTGACTGACTGACTCTCTCACTGACTGACTCACTCTATCTCTCATTGACTGACTGAGTCTCTCACTCCCTCTCTCACTGACTGACAGACTAACCCTCTCTCTCTCACTGACTGACTGATTATCTCACTCTCTGACTGACTCTCTGACTCTCTCTCTCACTGACTAACTCTCTCTCTCTCTCTCTCACTGACTGACTCTCTCGCTCTCTCCTTGACTGACTCTCTCACTGACTGACTCACACTGTCTCACTGACTGACTAACTGACTGACTGACTGACTCACCGACTAACACTCTCTCAATCTCTCTCTCACTGACTGACTGACTCTCTCACTCTCTCACTGACTGACTCTCACTGACTCACTCTCTCTCTCTGACTGATTCTCTCACTGATTAGCTCACTGCCCGACTCTCTCACTAACTGACTGACTGACTCTCTCACACAGTCTCTCACTGACTGACTGACTGTCACTCACTGACTCTCTCACTCACTGACTGACTCTAACTTTCTCTCTCACTGACTGACTCTCACTGACAGACTAACTCTCTCACTGACTGACTCTCTCACTCTCTCTCACTGACTGACTGACTCAGTCTCTCACTAACTGACTGCCTCTCTGACTCTCTCTCTCACTGACTAACTCTCTCACTCTCTCTCACTGACTGACTCTTGTTCCCTGACTGACTCTCACTGACTGACTAACTCACTCTCTCAATCTTTTTCTCACTGACTGACTCTCACTGACTGACTGACTCGCTCAATCGCTCACTGACTGATTGACTGACTCTCTCACTGACTGACTGACTGACTCTCACTTACTGACTGACTCACTCTCCCACTGACTGACTCTCACTGACTGACTAACTCTCTCTCTCACTGACTGACTCTCTGACTCTCTCTCACTGACTGACTCGCTCACTCTGTCTCACTGACTGACTGACTCTCAATGACTGACTAACTGACTCTCTCAATCTCTCTCTCAGTAACTGACTGACTCTCACTGACGGACTCTCTCACTCTCTCTGACTGACTCTTTCACTGACTGACTGACTCTCACTGACTGACTGATGGACTCTCTCACTCTCTATTTCACTGACTGACTGACTGAGTGACTCACTCTCTCTCTCACTGACTGACTCTCACTCTCTCTCACTGACTGCCTGACTCTCTCAATCTCTCTCTCACTAACTAACTGACTGACTCTCTCTCACTGTTTGACTGACTGACTCTCACTCTCTCTCACTGTCTGACTGACTCTCACTCTCTATCACTGCCTGACTGACACTCTCACTCTCTCTCACTGACTGACTCTCTCACTCTCTCTCTCTCTCTCACTGACTGACTGACTGACTCTCACTCACTTTCTCACTGACTGACTGACTTTCCCACTGACTAACTGACTCTCTCACTGACTGACTGACTCTCTGACTGACTCACTCACTCTCTCGCTCACTGACCGACTAAATGACTCACTCTCTGACTGACTGACTCTATCACTAACTGACTGACTCTCTGACTCTCTCTCACTGACTAACTCTCTCTCACTAACTGACTCTCACTCTGTCTCACTGACTGACTAATTAACTCACTCTCTCTCGCTGACTGACTGACTGTCTCTCACTGACTGACTCTCTCACTGACTGACTGACTCTCACTTTCTCACTGACTGACTCTCTCATTATCTCACTGTCTGACTCTCTCTTTCTTACTGACTGATTCTCTGACTCTCCCTCTCTCACCGACTAACTCTCTCTCTCACTGACTGACTCTCTCACTAACTCTCACTCTCTCTCACGGACTAACTGACTCTCTCACTGACTGACTAACTGACAGACTCTCTCACTGATTGTTATACAGGTACTATTTCCCAACCTTCACCCTCCTGTTATTTATTTATGCCCCCCCATATCTAAAAAACCATAACAAGCAACCATTGGGAGAGGCAGATAGGAGTTGCCATCATTGAAAGTACAAAAAAACCTCTATACATTATTTATTGTTAATACTTTTTAATATGGTTGTTCAGTTGTACATAATGCTTTCTTGGTCAAATATACGGTAACAAAAATGCTTCTGACACTTCTTTATTATAATTTTTCAGAATGATGCAGACTTCTGTACAGCACAGCTTAAAGACATAGGCAAAGTCAATATCTCTGGCTAAACACTTATAAGCAACAAAAGAGTGTTCTCTGATGTTTGAGAAACCACAAACAGGAGCAAGAGAACGGGAAACAGACCTCACTTGGATCAGTTAGGAAAGCCCTCACTCACCACCTAGTGGTGACATGCTTCATCATTGGGCCCCACTAAAGAGGCAGAGTGCCTCTTTAGTGTGCTTCGACGCCAGAATTACTGCGGAGCAGGTTTTGTGAGTTCGGGCGTGCAGTGAAAGTAAATTATATTATATAGTGAGGGAATTAAAAAGATATCTTTAGTGTATCAAAATTATTTATTATCAGATCACTAGGACATATATTTAAAATTAAGTGTAGGAAAGTAGTCCACAAATAATTGTGTGGTTGTTTCCAAAGTTAGTTATTTGTCAGTCAACATGTTTCTGCCTTTGAAACGGTGTAAAGCTACCAGGCATTCATCAGGACTTAAAAAGGTGTACTAAACCCTGGCGGTATGGGCGCGCTAAGGCCCACCCTTACCTAGGGACGTGAAGAGTGAAAATTAGTAAAATAAAGTGCAAAAAAAAGGGGAGAGAGTTCTCTTCCCAATTACTCCTGGTTTAGGAGGCTTCAGCACTTATATGGTGTGTTCATGGTACACCATGGGTCACGGGAGGGGGGTGGAAGCGTAATTGGCACACCGCCCTTGATGCTAGGCACCATCTGTGTACCTGCAGAACCCTCAAACCGGACCCCGACGATCATCAGTCATGTACCATGAACACACCATATAAGGACTGTGTTGGCAATCAGAGGGCACCTTACATCATCGCTAGTGGTATAAAGTGCTACATTAATTCTGCAATACAGAACAAATCAAGTCAAGTGACCAATAACTGTCCGAGGTTGAGGGATAGGGGCAGAGAAAGAATAAGAACACGAGAGAAGGCAGAGAGACAGCCAGAAAAGCAAAGACAGAGAAACTGAAAAGTGGAGTAGAGCAAGAGAGATAAGCGATTGGGAGAGGCAGAGAGAAACAAAGTGAGGGGGTGAGTGCGAAGCAGTGAGAGAAAGAAGAAGAGTGAGGGAATAAAGAGATAGCGGCAGAAAGAGAGAAAGAGGAAACGATGGGTAGAAAAAGAGTGAGCGAGGACGATAGTGCCTTACATCCCCGCCAGGGGTATACAGTGCTATATTAATTATGCACTGTAGGAGAGTAGGGTCTGCTTCCTATGGCCACCCCCTTTTTGCTTTTGCTTTACTGGTTTTCGACTTAGATATGGCTGTGGGCCTGCTAATCAGACCCCCAGCACAGATGCACTCTCTCTAAATTCAACATATACCCTAGGTACAACCACAATTGGGAATTGGTTCACCTTGTCAGCCCCTGTAATAAGTGTACCCTAGGTACTCAGGGCATAGGTGTAACTAAGGCCTACCAGGGGCTGCAGCATGTATTATGCCACCCCTGGCTGGTCACTCAAATAGACACAACTGGCTGATCACTCAGCTGGGGCAAGGTCGTGTAATCACCCCTTGCTTAGGTGTAGTATCCCTATACCTACTTATATATAGACTCATAGTAACGTATAAGTCACTCCTATGGCAGGCCTTAACGATCCTGGAGGCAGAGTGCTTGGTTATATGTGAGATGGTGCTCTAGCATGAGCTGAGCCTGTCTGCAGCTTTCAGAACCATGTCCTTATAGCTGTTCTATGATATCGCCTTACCATATACTCTTAAGTGCATTATAATCCTCGCGGTTAATGCTAACTTTGGTTTGGCTTTATCGAAACATGTCGTGTAAGGTGTCATACACTTTGGAATACTACCCCCTCGCCAATTTCTGGTGACGGGGGTAGCATTCCACCCTTCTAGAGGGAGAAGACATGTTGAACGTACTTACCCGGTTAAAGTTAACCAGAGCCTCAGCATCACAAAATGGATGCTGCCACAGACACAAGTCTGGTCTCCTGCTGCTGGGTGTCCTTCCAGCAACGGAGGCCTGGACAATAGGTTTCCTGCCTGGAGAGGTGGGAGCACCACCCCAGACAGGACTTTCTGTATTGGGACAGGGAGGGTTGACAAGAAACAGACACTGCCTGGAGCACACTAGGTGCTCCATGCATAGCCCCAGCTCTGGCGCCAAACTGGACAAAGGAAAGGGGGTGTAACCACCGCCCTTCCTGGTCCCACCCATAGGAGGGACCTAGTTAGCGAACCAGCCCCCTTTAGTTGTATAGAGGTAGGAGCTGACCCAGGAGACTTTTGATTAATCCTGGAATCGACTCGAGACGAAACTCTGGACCCTTCGAAATTCACCTGAGCTGAAGACTGAAGAATCTCCCTTGTGACCAAGGAGTGACCACCCTGGGCAACCAGGCACCATCCAGCGTTTAGTTGCTTCGACAGTGAAATGGGACAAGACAAACTTAAGACAAAATCCTAACTTCTGTGAATACCAAAAGTAGTAAGTTTAGGATTTTGTCTTAAGTTAGTTCTGTGAATCGGGCCCTACGTAGAAAACACACGCTGAGTGCGTTAGTAGTGCTGCTCGTGTCGTTGTGTAGGAGTGTCCCAGAGTCTGCTTGTGCAAGTATCACTGTGCATGCATCTGTGCCAATGTGAGTGCATTAATTAATTGTGTGGCTGTCGGCAGATAAGTGTCACGGTGCACGTGCACGTGGTGCCTGTTTGCACATCAGTGTCGTATGTGTGTGTGGCTGCACGTGGTGCCTGTTTGCAGGCGCGGTGCGTCCATTGGGGCGTAGGGGCGTAGCCCCACTAAGCCCCATGGACCCACCGCGTCGTCACGGGAGACACCCGACTTTTCCGTGCCGGGGGGGGGGGGGGGGGGGGGGGCGGATGGGCCTGCTGCATCTGCGCAAGTTGATGTATGGGCAGAATCATGTTCGCGCATGCGCAGATTGATTCCCTGTGCATTTCCCCTTAGAGAGAGGACCTGGGGGCGGGCCGCAGCCCCCGGGGTTACACAGGGGGACTGGGCGAGGAGTCATGGTGCCCCCCCCAGCCAATCCTGACGGTTAGCGCGGCCGACTTTGGTGCTGGGAAACCAGGTTCGAGCCTCTTATTGTAAATAATCGTGAAATGGGAGGGGAATGTATAGATTTGTGTCAGAAGAATTGGCACATATTTAAACTCGAAGAGTCATTGTATCATCGTGAAAAGTAGCATTCAATGGGATTAAAAATGTGGTCGGCAGTGAACTGCTTCAGAGAGCAGACGCTTCAGAGAGCAAAGCAAGAAAAGAAGTTCAGGTGGAAATCAGACGTATGAATTGAGGCCGGTTATCACTGTCACGCTGTAGTCGGAAGGATGTTCACACTCTTGTCAAAGCCATTTTATTCATTCACCTTGTTACTCTTATTGGACTTTATAAGCAGGAGTCTGCCCGATTTACCAAGACAAATAGGGCTCAGTTTGAGCAAAGATTTACGCTTCAATAAATCACGGAACTTAAAATAAAACAGAAAAAGAATGTGGGTTTCTGAGGAAATAGTAGCATTTACGTCACCCATCTGTATGCGTGTAACTACACGCATACAGATGGGTGGATGCATGAATGAATGATGGATGCAGGATGGATGGGTGAATGGATGCAGGAAAGGATGCAGGATGGATGGATGGATGGGTGGATGGATGGATGATGGATGCAGGATGGGTGGATGGGTGAATGGATGAATGGATGCAGGATGGATGATGGATGGGTGGATGGATGGGTGGATGAATGAATGATGGATGCAGGATGGATGGGTGGATGGATGGGTGGATGCATGAATGAATGAATGATGGATGCAGGATGGATGGATGGATGGATGAATGGATGCAGGAATGGATGCAGGATGGATGCAGGAATGAATGATGGATGGGTGAATGGATGCAGGAAAGGATGCAGGATGGATGGGTGGATGGATGATGGATGCAGGATGGGTGGATGGGTGGATGCATGAATGGTGGATGATGGATGGGTGGATGGATGGGTGGATGCATGAATGATGGATGCAGGATGGATGGATGGATGAATGAATGGATGGGTGAATGGATGGGTGAATGGATGCAGGAAAGGATGCAGGATGGATGGGTGGATGGATGGATGATGGATGCAGGATGGGTGGAGGAGTGGATGCATGAATGGTGGATGATGGATGGGTGGATGGATGGGTGGATGCATGAATGAATGATGGATGCAGGATGGATGGATGGGTGAATGGATGAATGGATGCAGGATGGATGATGGATGGGTGGATGGATGGATGGGTGCATGAATGAATGATGGATGCAGGATGGATGGGTGGATGGATGGGTGGATGCATGAATGAATGATGGATGCAGGATGGATGGATGAATGGATGCAGGGTGGATGGGTGGATGCATGAATGAATGATGGATGCAGGATGGATGGATGGATGCATGAATGATGGATGCAGGATGGATGGATGGATGAATGAATGGATGGGTGAATGGATGGGTGAATGGATGCAGGAAAGGATGCAGGATGGATGGGTGGATGGATGGATGATGGATGCAGGATGGGTGGATGAGTGGATGCATGAATGGTGGATGATGGATGGGTGGATGCATGAATGAATGATGGATGCAGGATGGATGGATGGGTGAATGGATGAATGGATGCAGGATGGATGATGGATGGGTGGATGGATGGATGGGTGCATGAATGAATGATGGATGCAGGATGGATGGGTGGATGGATGGGTGGATGCATGAATGAATGATGGATGCAGGATGGATGGATGAATGGATGCAGGGTGGATGGGTGGATGCATGAATGAATGATGGATGCAGGATGGATGGATGGATGCATGAATAAATGATGGATGCAGGATGGATGGATGAATGGATGGGTGAATGGATGAATGGATGCAGGATGGATGCAGGATGGATGGATGGATGGGTGGATGCATGAATGATGGATGCAGAATTGATGGATGGATGGATAGGTGGATGAATGAATGAATGAATGATGTATGGATGCAGGATGGGTGGGTGGATGGATGGATGGGTGGATGCATGAATGATGTATGGATGGATGCAAGGTGGTTCGGGCTCGCTCGCTGTGCTCGCTGCGGTGCAATATGCAAATTAGTTTACGCCCCACCACTTTCGAATGTCACCAGCCGCCCCTGCCTGTTTGCACATGAGTGTCACATGTGTGTGTGGCCGCATCTGTGTCTGCGTGTGTGTGGCCGCCCCCTGTGTCTGCGTGCGTGTTGCTGCACGTGTTACGTGGCCCTTGCAGTTTTTCAACAGGGGGTGTCTCATTGTTGCTTCGTTTGTTCCACCGCTGTCATTCACAGCATCCACAAGTACCTCCGTCATATCTAGATCGCCTTCTCCGGCTCTTGCAGCAGCTGCAAAATTCCACTCTCTCAGCACTTTCAATTCCAAAAAAAAGACAATTATTATCGGGTTCATCACTGATATCTTTCCTGTTCCCGGCATGCTGTGCACCACAGATTCGTATGGTAAGGCTCTGGTCAGGCGATTGGAGGAGGCACAGTTTTTAAAGGCAAGCTCGTCTATCAGCTAGAAAGACAGTACGGATCGATGGTAAAAGCCGGAGCCGGCATAGGGATTCTCTGCAGCAGAGCAAACTACTGAGAGGAGCAATGAGTGAGACATTTAAATACTTGCAGTATGAATGAAGTGGATGCAGGCTTTAGGAGAGAACACAATACTTTGTTTCTATACATAGTTATGCACCAAATATATGTGACTTCTAAGCGCTTTGACAGCGAGAGAGAGAGGCAAGCATGTTCTTGTGAAGGAGCACGAGATACAACGCATGTGTGACTCGCACACCCCACGACCAACCAATGAAAGATGTGAGTGAATCAAACACTGAATACTTGTGCCAAATCGGTAATAAGTAACAGCCTGAAAAAAATCCAAGCAAAAGGCCTCCTACACGAGAACCCTTCTCAACCATGAACTTTGAACTTTCCAAACCTGCAAACTACAGACCAGTTTCCAGACGCCTGGATAAGCTAATTTAGAAAAGGTCTTAGCACATCTCCTTAACCTCACCCTGGGAAACGACCTGCGGACAGAGGAATCATTAGGATTCCCACCAGCCAGAGGCACAAAATCAGAATGACCTAAAAGCTTGGAGAACTTAAAACTTACAGAGGACAAAACAACTCCACTGCTGCCTTATGGACTTAGTATAAGCTTTCTGATACAACCCATCGCCAAACACTCATTCTCAGGCTGGAAAGCCTTGAAATTTACAGAAATCGCCTGTTACCTCAAAGACAGACGCCAGAAAACAGGCCCCCACTCACCTTCACTCCCTCTCCACAGCCCACTCTGCAGTGACCCTCAGGGATCAGTTATCTCACTTCTTCTATTCTACCTCTATCGGACCTCCTTACTGGTTTTCTTTCTTTTGAGCACCTTTGTGCTAAAAGTAAAAACAAATCACGTTTCGTGCTGTTTTTACCAATCTAACATATCTACCACTCAAAATACTTTCACATTTCACTATATTAATTCACCACTAATCCTTTATGGGTTCCGGAATAGCACTGGCCAAAAAAGCGCTTCAACACCCCAACAGGGGTAGCAAGCGCTATATAAATGAAAACCTTTTTTCCCTCTTCTATCCCTCCACTATCCATTTTAATCCAAATAATTAACTATCATATCCACCACTCAAATTACTTTCATATTTCACTATACTAATTCATCACTAATCCTTTATGGGTTTCGGAGTAGAGTGCTACTCGCCGAAAAAGCGATTCAACGCCTCTCCCTCATCCGGGGTAGTAAGCGCTATATAAAGCAATTACCACACAATAAGATATTGGTAAATAAAAAAAGTACTTTCTGCATTTTGTAGGCATGCATATAGGCATGCTCCTACAAAATGACACAGTTGGCTTCATAATGGTGTTTATATATGTATATTTTTTTAAACAAAAATATAAGCCATGATGCTCAGCAGCCGCAATGCTGTACAGCTATGATACTCAAAGTAGGGGCCGGGGGCCGCTTGTGCCCCTCTACAAAAAAATTTTTGAGGGCTTTCTGCAGCCCACTCGGGGTCTTGGACAAGATCAACGTGTCGTCAGCAAACATCAGTATTGGTGTTTTTACTCTTGCTAATGTGGGGGCATCAGTTGGCGTTACCCCCATATAATCTACTATCCCGTTATTATATAATGAGAATAGCGTATGCGTCATAACGCAACCCTGTCTCACACTGCGTTCTATGGGGAATAGTTCTGTAACTTCCCCCTGCCCACCCATCTAATTTGGGCGCTATTATCATCATGAAGCCTTACAATCAGTGTCAGGAGATCCGGCAGAAGCCCAAGCTGTTGAAGGACAAGCCATAACTTCCTGCGGGGAACAAGGTCAAATGCCGCCTTGAGATCCACAAAGGCGGCATAAAGACTGCCCTTTCCTAACGTCACAATCTTCCAGTGTATCAGAATAAATCTGAACACCTGGTCGATGGTGCTTATGAATGCTCGAAAACCAGCCTGCAACGGGGATAAAACCCCTGAGTCCTCGATCCATCCCTGTAGTCTATTTAGCACCATCCTACCAATTATTTTTTGGAGACAATCGATTAGGCTGATGGGCCTGTAGTTCCCCGGGCTTGATTTGTCCCCCTTCTTGTAGACAGGGATGATTTCCGCACTTTTCCAAGAGGCGGGTATTGGGGCTCCTTGTGCAATGGCATTCGATAATAAAAAAATATATTTGCACCATCTGGCTTTATCATGAAGAAAGACATCACCTGGGATGCCATCAGGCCCTGGAGCCTTTCCGGCCAATAATGATTTCAATGTGGTCTCTACTTCGGCCTTGGTGAAAGTTTCCTTCATGTACAACATACTTGTAAATTCAGCTTCACCATTGTATGGGGTAGAAGCATATTGTGGCTTGAAGTAGTTTACCCAGTCAGTTTGGGAGACATGATTTTGGGGGCGCTCAGCCTGTCCCCCGGTGGACCATTTATTCACGTACCAGAATTGTTTTGGGTTATTCGTGGCGCAGGCATCCATTAGTTCCTGGCATCTTTTATCTCCCAAGATTTATTGGCTTTTGACTGAGTACGCTTATAGAGTGACCTTGCTTCACGGACCTTTATTGGGTCCCCCCCTTTTATGTCTTTCCCTAAGGTCTGGCGCGCCTGCCGGCAATCCACATTATACCAACGCACCTCTTTCGGGACAGATACTTTAGAATTCTTTCCCCATTTAAAAAAGTAGGAGTGTAAGAGTTTAAAAAATTTGGTATGTGTGCTTGTTACAGTGGCTAGATCTCTTTTTTGCTGTACACAGGCCTCTAGTTCTTTAGTGGCGTAATCCAAACTCTGAGCAATGTTATTTAGTAAGGCTGGCGACTCTATAATCTTTACCCACTTAAGCCTTCTTAGATCGTTGGTTGGAACAACCTCACCTAAGTGAAGCCTATTCCTGGAGTGTGAATCCGCCACTTGACAAATCAAGTGCAGGGTTCCACATAGTGGGTTGTGGTCGCTTTCTAGCCTATCAATGACCTTCATGTCCACCACCAGGTGCCATAAGTCCTGTCTTACCAATATATCACCTATTCTACTAGCATGATAGCCATTATTAAAGGTATTTGCTCCCTATTTATCTGATTTGGTGTGCCCATTTAGAGCCCGTAGGCCCTTCTCCATAGAAATATTATTTAATTGGATGACCACATCAGTCCATTTCCCGATACGCTTCAACTCTAGCAGTGGAATACCCCATTTGCTATCGTCTACCTCTGTCCAATAACCATATTCCAGGGTGAGGGGTTCAAACGTTGTATTAAAATCCCCTGCTATTATCACTTTAGAAGAATCAGGTTGCATATCAAGGAGGGCTTCGAGGGCCGCTAAAACTCTCGATCTATTCCCCCTTGTGCCCCTAACATAGATGTTAAATGTCACTATTGATAAATGAACATGCGTGGTCAGTTTGATTGCCTGTATGTCCTGACTTTGAGTGGGGATGACCTTAATGTTGGCTTCAAGCTCTTGGCGAACCCAGATAGATAAGCCACCAGAGGGCCTTCCCTTTGCTGCCTTATCTGCAGCTACAATAAAATTCAGATACCCAACACAAAACTGGGGTGTTTCGGCCCAGGTTTCTTGAAAAAGGCAGATATCATATGTCTTCACAAATGTGTGCCATTCAAGTGAGCTCCTCTTAGAATTAAGACCTGCGATGTTCCAGCTCAAGATGCTACTTTCTGATGAAGGAATTTCTAATCTCTGGGGCAATATAATAAGCGGAACTGGAGGGCTAGCCACACTTGCTACAGATGTGCCCAAATGAATATTAAGCCCTACTTAAGTTCCCACTCATATCTCTACTATCAAGAGATGAAAGACCCCCAAACTGAGTCGTAGTTTGATTCAGTGCTGGTGAGATGATCGATCCTAGCACACCCTCAGCTTCTAAAGATGGAACCACAACCGTATTAAGAGGGAATATACTCTTTGGGGGAGCCTCCCTAGAAGATGGTATAATGGGGTATCTATGTACCCTTGCAAATTCTTTAGGTATTAGTCAATCATTATTCTCGTGAGTAGAGCAGCCCTGTGATCTAGGCAATCTCTGGGAGGCCATGATGTCATGGCCAGGAAGGAAGCGTCTGAATTTTATTTTTGAGTTCCCAGGGGGGCTAGTGCGGAACTCCAGTGTAAAAAGATTCTCAACTAGGTCAGTGCTGTTCATAGTAAGTTCAATGCTGTCATAAGGATGGCTAGGGGAAGAGATCCTACGCACGGCTGAAATGTCTTCTCTAACCACAGAGTAACAACCTCTCACATGCCTTATCCATTGAATGGCTTTGTTGGTTAAGGAGTCCCTATTCTCAATACCACCATTAGGGTCACGTTTTGGGACATTTACCATATAGATTTTTGGAGTGTTTGATAAGTAGAGCTTGTGCTCTCTATCTGGCCCCAGACTAAGTCCTGGGAGCATTAAGCCCCCGTTTGCGTGGGCTTTGTGTCTGGGGGGGCTGAAAGTTCGACCTGTCTAGTTGTGTGCTCTGCAATGTAGTGGTGTTAGTGGTGCCTACGGCGGGGACTATGTGCCTCTCTGGTTGAGCATTGAAGCCATTAAAGCCGTTACTAGCTGGGCGAGATTCCAAATTTACACTCGCCCCTCTCAAGGCTTTGTTAACATGTAAACATGGGTTGATCAGAGGGCCCGAAGGATCTTTAGTTGGAGGACCGAGGCGGGTTTCCATGTTGTTTGCACCCTGTAAGCTATGCTCTCCCTAAGGCCCCACCTCCGCTACTAGGGTTTTAACCAATACTAGTATCTCCTCCAATGAGCCCTTCATTACCTGCACCTCAGCTCTCAATATCGCTACTTCTTGTGACATATCTTGTAGTGACTGCACTTGTACTCTTGCAACATTAATTTGTTCATGTGGAACACTATTTGTTTGGGTTTGAGTATGTACTTGCATTAAATTATCGTCCCGCTCCCTATTATGCATTTGTATGTCTACAAGTGGTTGGAATCTATATGCGCAGATAACAATTGGATCTATATGGGCTACATGATCAGCATCTAGTGAGAGCTCACCCAACTCATGTTCTATTACAGTTGATCAAAATAGCACTTTGGTCCTGCGCCCCGATGCAAGTAGTAGACGGCTGTTTCTTTCTAGCCTTGCAAAACATATCGGGGATAGCAGGCTTTACATGCTTTGCAGGTAACTTCTCTTTGTGGTTGGATTTGGTGCTGCTATTTACACACTTTAAAGGGGTTGATTCAAGAATATCCTCACACTCACTAATAAGCGTATCTATTCTATCCATGACACAGTTATTTGCTGCAGCCTTCCGTGACTTTTTTGCCTTTTTCCTAGTGTCACGTCTACCCCCCCCCTCGCTCCCCTCCTCACTTTCTTCCAGTGACTTCCGCTTCCCCATTGGCCTAGATGTAATAGCTCGAACACTAGCTACACTAGGGTGGCTAGTCGCCCGGTCTAGCCTGCTTCTTCTACTGGGCCCCAATAGGCCCAGGAGAAATACAGAATTTAAAAATGCGTTATGAAAACTATACAAATAACAATAAGAAAACTAGTTTTGTCAGATGTACTGCCCACTAGTCCGGGAGTCCCAAGGCAAGCACAGAAAAGTCGAGAAACAAGGGAGTACAGTACCTTAGATTTTCTCAACGTGCTTTGCCTTATGTTTACACGGGAACTGAAATGACAGGGGGTGGCCCAGCCGTGCCTCTTCCTGGCTGTGAAGGGCTAGGACGGGCCCGCCCTTGGCCCGCGCACTTCCCGCATTGCAGGTGGCATTGCGCGCTTTTGAGCGTGGGCGTATGGGTAGCTCCTCCCCTCAGGCAGCAGTGTCTTGTGGGGCTTGAAGTCCTTGGAGCAGTGGCAGAAGTGGCAAAATCGGCAAAATCCCACGTCGCGGATGGCGTTGCGCGCTTTTGAGCGTGGGCGTCTGGGCAGCTCCTCTCCTCAGGCAGCAGTGTCTTGTGAGGCCTGAAGTCCCTGGAGCAGTGGCAGAAGTGGCAAAATCCCACGTCGCGGGTTGAGTTGCGCGCTTTTGGGCGCGGTCAGACAGAAAATCACTCTGACCGCCGTAGTTTCGGAAAGAAAAAACCTGCATGTTCCGAAGAAAAACCGGAGGTCACATTACGATGCAATGATTGAAAAATCCAACCACAGCTGTCGGATTCCACAAAACTCTGCCTGCAACATCCGGAAAACCAGAAAATCCGACAGCGGCAGACAGAAATGCTGCCAAAAGCACCAAAAAAGCAGCTCAACAAGCGTAATGACCGCAAGTGAAATTATGATAAGATGGTGGAGCAAGCGGAACGATCAGGCGTTGCCGACCACCGCGGTCGCATGAAAAGATGAATGGCAGAGCTAGTGGAAGTATCATTGCGTTCAGACAGCTGTGGTTGTGTGGATAGAAGAATGGCAGTCAAATGCAACAACACAACAAGGCTACCAAGTGTGGCTGATTGTTTTCTGCTGCCTCCAAAAACATTTGACACACCCCAATAACACACTCCCATGGCATGAAAAAAATACAAATCCCAGGTCAACACAGAAAACACACCTGACATGAATACCCCATTTGGACACACCCACATAGCTGAGTATAAACCCAGCCCCTTCCCTGGCCAGCATCCTTTTCACAACTCCAAAAGTGAAGGGCCAAAAACCACAGAAGAAAGGAGAGGCAAATAATCACACCATCACAACCACCCACACCAACAACACCAACACACACCTCACACATCTCCACAACCACCTTCCCACCTGCACTTGTCACCCATTTGCACATCACACACCATGGCACAGAAAAAAATGCCCAAATTCACAGACAATGAGTTGTCAGTGATGGTAGATGAGATAATCAGAGTAGAACCACATTTGTTTGGAAGCATGGTCCAACAGGCACCAGTAGTCAGAAAAAATAAAATCTGGGAAAGGATAGTCAACAAAGTCAATGCAGTAGGGACCACCCTGCGCACAATGCGTGGCATCAGGAGGAGGTGGCATGACCTCAAGACCAGGGTGAAATACCGTGCCAACAGGAACCATGAGGCAGCTCAGAGGACTGGTGGTGGCCCTCGCATTCAACCACTAACATTCACTGAATGGGAGGAGAAGGTGCTTGCCATACTGCATTCAGAGAGTCTCACAGGAATATCCGGGGAAGTGGAGGCTGGTAAGTACCAACAAATGTCTCCCATCACACTGCCATGTACTGTCTTGCACAACTAGAAAGCTGCACTTCCTAAACCTAAATGCACGTACGTACAATACACTGTTCCCAACACATGTCTCACATATCTACCATTTCCTTCCTATGCTACCTCTACGCTTTTGGGATTTGCCGTGCTTCAGCTGCCCTTGTCCAGAAGATGGTGCTGCCCTCCTGTTTGCTCCTGCTTGCTGCATGTGTCCATTTACCTGCTGAGCGGCTCTGAGGCTTACTTCTCCTTCCCTGCTATACTACTGCCTTTGTAAGCATTCAGCTGCTGACTGGGGTGTGCGAGGGGTATCGGTCAGTGCCCCATTATTGTTCATATTGTGAGCAGGGTGAGGCGCTACGTCAGTGAGCTATTTCTGCTCTGTTGCAGGGTCCGATTGGTTGTCTGTCCATGTTCTGGAGCAGTGGGGCTGTGTCTCCTACAGTATACAGGATTGGTGGGCGCTGATTTATACCGGAACTGCATTGATCTCCCGACTGTGGAGAGTTGAGGCATTCAACTGCTGTGGGTGCTTGCAGGCTGGACATCTTTTGAGCCCCTTGGGTGACACTTGATGTGCTGAGCTGTGCACTGGTCTGACTGGTATATTGCCTTGGTCCTGAGGCAGACATGGGCAAAACAGATAAGCAGCAGGCAAAGCTTAATTTTGAAACTCGACGCCTCTCGAAATCGCAGGTTCCTGCGATGTCGGACACTGAACTGGAGTTGGGTGCGGGTACTAGCAGTTGGTTGGAGAGGATGATGCTCACTATGCAACAAAGTCTGCAGGCGATCGACAGTAAAATTGCTTGTGCATGGACAGCTTGTAATCTAAGCTTGATAAACATGGGCCCCTTATCTCTGAGGCAGAACAGCGTATCACAACTACTGAGGACTGGGTGGAGGTGGTCAGTGCAACATGCACCAGTATGGAGAAACTTTTAGCAGTAATCCGGGCTAAGAATGAAAATCTTGAGGCCAGATCGCACCGTAACAACTTACGGATTACTGGTGTAGCAGAGTCAACGAATATGGGCCCCATGGAACTGTAAGTTGAGAGTTTACTGAAGGATACGCTTGGTGCAGAGCACTTCTTGGCCATGATGGTGGTGGAGCGTGTGCACAGATCCTTGGGGCCCAAACCAGTGCCTGGAGTGCCACCGCGTCCCATGATTGCCAGGTTACTCAATTATTGTGACCGGGATGTGGCGCTGCGACTGACCCGGGAAAAAGGCACCATCTCGTATCAAGGCATGCAACTCGCCCTATTTCCTGATTTTACCACATCGGTGCAACAGGTGTGACGGGAATTCCATCCGGTGAAAAAGAAGCTGCAGTCTCTAAAGATCCAATACGCCATGTTGTATTCTGCGCGCCTGCGTATTCACTGCAAGGGAAAGGCCAAGATCTTTGCGACACCCAAGGATGCTCTGCAATGTGCACGCCACATTGAGAAGCCGGAGACAAAGTGAGCGACCGATGATGATGCAGACACTGAGGACTGACCGTGTGAGCTCTTTGTTACGAGTGTGGTGCATTTGTAATTCATTCTAATAGGATGCACGTATGGAGCTTAATTTATCAAAATGGCTGATTGCTAGGTCAAAGTTTGAAATGTTGATCGCCTTTGTTCTTATCTTTTTTAAACGCCAAATGTTCTTTCTCTGCTGTTCTGAACTTTGATGTCCAGGAATGATTAATGCTTTGCTAATGCATAGTGTCAGGTTGCAAAATTTAATGCTTTTTCTATGCGATGCCTCTGGTGGTTGTCCCTGGATGGGGGTAGGATTTATATGCATACCTTGTCCCCCCTGGTTTGATCTCGGGGTTGGTGGCTACTGGTGATGCCCGGTAGGGAGCACGCCTTATTGATCTCTGTTTTTTTTAATTTGTTTTTGTGGGTTTAATTTGATACGCTGTCTCTTTTCTTCTCTTTTTTTTGTTTTGACGTTCTATGTCATGTTGCGACATGATTGTGTGTTTATTGTCTGCTGGGGTTTCCTTAGCATAATTGGGATGCTGAAGTGGGAGGGGGGAACTGTTGGGGAACTATATACGAATGCTAATGAGTTTGGCACCTTGTTTGAATTGTCAATGGCATGTACAAGATTGGGCTATATACAATGGCGGACAGATGCCTTAGGTAGTATGTGAAATGGTAGAAATTAAAAATGCTACTGTATCATGGTTGACATGAAATGTTAGAGTCCTGATTAATCCCAAAAAGACGAGGGAGGTCTTGGGATACTTAGACCATCACAAAGTGCACATAGCACTGTCGCAGGAAACCCATCTCATGACGCATGCAGCAGAGGCAGTGGCCTCTAGATGGGCGGGTGTGCGAATAGCATCTACTTACTCCTCCAATGCGAGGGGTGTTATGATCCTGATCAAGAAGGGCATCCCCTTTGAAATTTTGCATGTGGATAAAGATGATATGGGGAGATATATACTGGTGCAGGGCATTTTATTTGGCACACGTGTGACAATTGTAAACCATTATGGGCCTAATACAGACGACCCAGGGTTTTTTGAGACATTGTGGGGAAAAATACATAAATTGGCTCCATCTGCTATTGTTTGTGGGGGAGATTTTAATGTAGTGCTGGTGCTAGGGGAGGACCGCATGACCTCAGCTGAATTGGCGCCCAAAAAGGCATCGCTTTCTGTCACTAATGGCATGAAGGACTTGGGGCTATTGGATGTGTGGTGGCTGCGCAATCCAAAGGAAGGCACATGCCACTCCTATGTGCACCATTCCTGGTCACGTCTTGATTTTTGGTTAGCGACAGCGGATGTGCATTTGTGGGTCATCGATGTTCGCCACCTGCCCAAGACACTTTCAGATCATTCCCCTGTCCTCCTCAAAATGAACATACCCACGCACACGCCTACGCAATTTCATTGGCGACTACAATCCTCCTCCCTCCTAGACCTGGTTTTCTGTGAAGGTGTGAGAGAAGCTATAATTGATTATTTGTAACATAATAAGGGATCTGTAGATAGTTTGGGAACTCTATGGGAGGCCTTCAAGGTGACCATACGAGGCGCCTGCATAGGTTTACAAGCTGGGGTTCTTTGATCTTTGCGTGGCACTATGAGAACACTGGAGCAGGAACTGGGTCGGTTAGAACGTGAATATGAGATTGGGGCGGATCCCCCTACTCTGGCTACTATTAGGAGTAAGGTCACGGAGTACAATGATACAGCTGATCAGGTGGTGCGCCATTTGTCCCGCCTCTGGACGGCAAGATATTATGATGAAGGGGGCAGACCAGGAAGAGCGTTAGCCAGCAAAATTGCAGAGCCCTGGGGTAGAACACATATAGCTAAGATTGTAGAGGATGAAGGTACCATACACTATGACACAGCAGGGATTCTTGACACATTTGTATGCTACTATAAGGCCATGTATGCAACCCGTAAGACAGCGGAGGAAGCTTACATTGCGCGCTATTTGGAAGATATTGCGATGCTCTGGCTTTCACGAGGGCAGCAAGATTTTTGAATGCATCAGATCACGCTTGATGAAATACGAGATGCTATTAAAGCGCTCCCGAATGGGAAGTCTACGGGCACAGATGGTTTGCCCGCTGAGTTTTATAAAGAGTATATTGACCTCTTGGCACCATGCTTGCATGAACTATACCTTGAAGCATATGAGCAAAAATGTCTGCCAGTCACCATGACGGAAGCACTAATTATAGCGCTCCTGAAACCTGGTAAGGTGCCAGACAGTTGTGACTCATACCGGCCTTTATCGCTTATGAACACTGATGTTAAAATTCTAGCAAAAGTGTTGGCTACCCGTCTGCGATTGTTATTACCTATTATGGTTCTGCCAGATCAATCTGGGTTCATGCCTGAGCGCTCGATTTACACATACTGTTTGCCACGTTGCATGTGCTAGAACCCACATTGCCTGTGGTGGCAGTTCTATTAGATGCCACCAAGGCTTTTGATTCGATTTCCATGACCTACTTATACACTGCCACAGCGTGGCATTCGGTCTTTGAGAACGGCAAAATAGATACGGTGCAATGCATTGTCGGTGCATTGCAGGAACTCAGGAAGCGAGCACAGAAACTACCGCTCCATGCGCCGGACATGCCGCTTTTGCATCATCGTCCATTTCTCTATCTGGTGAAAAAGGTGTGCTACAAGTTCTTCAGGAGAGAGGGGTGCACACGACGGGGGATGTGTTTCCACTTTATACGAGCTGAAGCATTTTTAGGGGAGGGAGGCAATGCTGCCATGAGTTTCGTTATCTAGGTGAGACTAAGGGCTGCGATAAGTACATTGTACCCACAATTTCCGAGGGCAACGCTGATACGGGATGCATTGCAACTCATATACACTACTCAAACTAAGGCACGCCTCATCACCTGACTATACCACATCTCGCAGAGAGAGGGGTTAGTTACATGAGTAACATCATTGACAAAATGGAATGTAATTCTCCCTGACCCACTGTCCGAAGAAGGTTGGCGTGAAATCTGTAAACTAACTGAGCGGCTCACTGCCAATGGTAATCTTAAATTTATACATTTTAAATACCTGCACCAGGTGTATTATACGCCTGCTCTACTAAATAAATATGGCTTGAAGGACTCTGCCAGCTGTGTCAGGTGTCATGCCCATCAGGCAGGTTTTTGCAACATTTAGCTTGGGCCTGTCTGAAAGTTGCAGAATTTTGGATACAGGTCACACGAAGCCTGACCACCATGGTGGGAAACGCCCGTGGCGTGCACCCCACAAATATGTTTGTTGGGACTTGTATCCACTATCCGAGCTCTGGTTAGGAGGCTAGTGTTGTTGCGCTCCTGTTCGCCAAGCGCAGAGTTTCTGTGTGCTGGGGTGGCAGACCGGCACCGATACATAAACAGTGGCTACAGGATTTAGCGTACTGCCGTGAGCAGCTTGCTTGCTACGCGGAGGAACTCCCTAGTGCTTCTAAACCACATGATATCTGGGGTCCATTGACATCCTATTTGCTTGCCATGACTGATGATTAATGTATTACACTATGCCTTGTCATTCTATTAATTATGATGTGATTCTACTGTTGTATCAATTATGCACCTGCCCATTGTCGAATAGTATATATTATTGTGCTGCCAATTTGAACTTTGTGAGCCCACTGATGAACTTCTGACTTGTACTTGATTGTTTATGAATTGGAAAATGTAAAAATAAAATAAATAAATAAATAAAAAAAGATGGAACACTCTCCCCACCCTGAGCCACGTGGCAGCCATTTCATTGCTCTCTTCAAACTTACAGATAGGTAGCCTTCTCAACAGGGAGGGGGGATTTGTGGATAGGCAGCCAGTACTACAACTCCCACCTGGCACCCTTGTCCCACAGCTGAGCAAGAGGGAACACTTCCCCCACCCAGAACCATGTGGCAGCCATTTCATTGCACTCCTCAAACGTACAGGTAGGTAGCCTTCTCAACAGGTAGGCAGGTTTGTGGATAGGCAGCCAGCACTCCAACTCCCACCAGGCACCCTTGTACAGCTGAGCAGGATTGAACACTCCCCCACCCAAGAGCCATGTGGCAGCAATATCCCTCCACTGTATTACCTAACAGGTAGATAGTCAGTGCATGCACCCTCAAAATGCATGGAGCCATATGACCACAACATCCCTCACATGTCAGCCAACTCTGTATAGATCCAAATGCTACATCCAGTGTGCAGACAGCTAAGCGCATGTAACTGTCACAGAAATTACACTTTGACTCACCAAGTCACATGTGAAGTAAATTCAGGACACAATAATGCACAGCACAGAATGCAATGTGTAAGTGCCACGGTTTCAGAGCATAAAGGCCCATCTGAACCAAAAACATGCGTGGTCAATCTGTCAAACAAACAAATGTACATGATATGAAAGAACATTTAAAATATTAAATTTTCTAGTTTTTGCATAGCAAAAACAGATTCTATGAAGAGTAAAGAAAAAACATGCATAAACAAAATTTGATGTGCACCAAATTGGTAGATGATAGCATGTCCTTGTAAACACACTGTACGTTTCACATGGTCGCAATTTACATGTCACACTAATGACAAGTAATGTATGTACCTCAACATCATGTCATGATGTCAAGTAAAGTCAAGTGCACTTATAAAGCGCGCGGCTACCTCCAACGGAGGTGTCTCAGCGCTGACAGTGGAACCTACAGAGGAGGGAGAGAGAAGAACTGCATGTTAGGGGCAGGCAAATAGCCAGGTCTTCACTGCTTTCCGAAATGCTTGTTCAGTCTCTATCTTCCGAAGGTGGACCGGCATAATGATGCTCATTATCTTTGAACAGATGGTCACACTCCTTTTGTTAGGTGATGATAATAACATTTTTGGGAACGATAGGTGGTGCAATGAGGTGGATCCTCCTAAGTATGAGGGTGAAATTAACTTACTTTCAGCTATACCAAGCGATTGCAATGTAAAATGTTTGGCGTATCAAATGTAACATCCAGAAGTCAGACACCAAGCTTGTTGAGTGCACTTAACTGACAATCTAACCTTTGTTCAACAGGAGATCCCCAAGCAACAGCTGCTGAAAACACCACCAATCAGCAGAGCCAGTCTCCCCCACCCGAACGTGAACACTTTGATGCTGATTCTCTACGTTTCTCGTATGAGGAGCAACAACCTGGCCCCTCCGGACTGCCAGGGCACAGTCCATCTTGGGCCTCATTGTCCCCACCACCACAACTACAATCAACACACCAGCGACAACCACAACGCTGACCCCTGCTACAACGACCTGTGCTGCAGCCACTTCCGCCATCACCACTGCTGCCTGCAACACTGTCCCTGCTTCATAGGTTAGCAACACCACCACACAAGCCGAGGATGCTATAGAGAGTGTGCGGGTGCGTCGACTTCCAACGCCACAGGTCCATGTCAGCAGGGCAGGTGGGAGGGCAACTGGGGGACAGTCACATGAGGACACTAAGACAGAAGCCCTGGCCACCGTTGCAAGAGTCCTTGGTGCATACCAACAGAACCAGGGACAGATGGGCCAGGTTGTTGAAGAACTGCTTGAGCTCCGCCTGCTGCAGAGGTTCATTGACACACGAATGGGCCAACTTATGGATCTCATGGGCCAGCTCGTGGGTGTTCTGAGGGACATACATGCTGCTTAAATGACGGCTCTCCCCCCACTCCCACTGCCCCCCCAAACCCCCCCCCCCCCAGTGGCTAGCCTGCTGAAACACACACCACCTCAGCTGCGGCCACATAGATGGGTGAGTTGCAAGACAATGACTCCTCTGAGCCTGCAACAGAGGCCCCCCTGCCAAACGCAAGAGGGGACGTCCAAGAACCACCATGGGAAGATCACGTGGCAAACATCAACCAAAGCCAAATTGCTGAGCCAGCCATAATGGCACTTGTGTTGCCCTGGACATTGACTTTGTTGATTATCCAATACCACTTGCCATGTTGATGGCAGAAGTTTGTTGGACTGTGTACTTCCATTAATGTGGGGACTACTCTATTGGTCTCCTTTACCATCACTGACAACTCATACACTCACTATGCACACATTTACTTACATCCACTTTAATTTTAACCCAATCAAATTGAAAATAAACACTATTTACACACCTATGCCTTTGTGTCAGTTCCATGTTTATCACAGTATATACAATGTCAACTCTGATTCCAATGTCCCACAAACTCTGATTGTGACGAGGCATTGATGGGGTGAAGGAACCTAGGAAGTATACAAGAGGATGACATTTAGTTGTCAAATGATGCCATTACAGCAAAAACAACACCACAAGTGAACACCATACATGACCCATCACATATAACAATGACCAACACCATCAACATAGACATGAGGTAAGTGGAAAAAAATACACTGCCACACACATCAGCAATTAGTAGTTAGCCAACAACAGCCAGCAGCCAAACACCTCATCTATGCGTTGCAAAGCCAACAGACAATGGCACTGCTGTGCAATGTTACTTACACTCAAGGGAAGTAGTTGTTGATAAGCTGTTGCCGCAGGTCAATACCTTCCTCTTCTCCAATATGATCGTCACTGGGCATGTGTGGATGTACAGCGGGGGCATCTGCTGCTCATCATCGTCCAGGATCAGGGGATCTCTTTGCGCAAGGGCAGGTTGTGGAGCATGCAGCATGCAACTATGATCTGACACACCTTTTGGGAAGAGTAGAGTAGTGCACCACCACTCTTGTCCAGACACCAAAATCTTGCCTTCAGAAGCCCAAAAGCACGCTCCACTACACGACGTGTCCTCCCATGTGCATCATTGTAGCGGACTTCCCCCGAGGTCCTTGGATACCTCAGTGGGCTCAGCAACCAAGGCTGGTTGGGATAGGCAGAGTCACCTAGGTGTGAGATACACACACCAATTTTGTAATACAAACAGTTGACGAGAATAGCATGTCACACATACAGCACACTACTTGACTCAGAGTACTCACCGACAAGCCATGCACGCTCCGGATGCAGATTTGCCATCAATTGTGGGATGATGCTGTTACGCAGTATGTGGGAGTCATGTCCAGAAACCAGAAATTACATACATGGGGGATAATCATATCCGCTTGGCATACCACTTGTACATTAATGGAGTGGTAATGCTTCCTGTTACGCGGTAGATGTGCTCACGTGCCTGTGGTGGAACTAGGCCAATGTGTATGCAGTCAATAGCTCCAACAACAAGGTCATAAAATAACCCATCACATTTCCCAATTCATGTCTCCTTGGAAAGTGGATATAGCGGTCCTTCTAGGTCAACAATGCGGACAGGACATCACGCAGCACCATGCTGAATGTAGCTTGAGACATCCCATTGGCGATGGCCACCGTGTACTGAAACGAACCAGTGGCAAAGAAATGCAGTGTGGTCATCACCTTGACTGTTGGCGTCAGAGCTGTTGGATAGGTTATGGGAGGCCTCAAATGGGGCTCCAACTGAGCACATAACTCTTGAATGGTAAGGCGATTCATACGGAATTTCCTCATGATGTCCTCATCCTCAATGTTCCACAGCACTGGGAATGGCTGAGGCACATTTGGTTGTCTCCTACTTATTCGGAAAGAGGACACATATACATTTAATTCACAGATGAGATGTGGCAAACATCTTACATAATGACTACCATAGCACCAACATTGACAGGACTGTAACAACAGCTTAATGCACAAGTCACATGCACAGACACCTTGATCTCATGTAGTCATTCATGTGGTCAGTATGTACATACTAACTACTTCCAAATCAGAAACAGACAATGTGAATGGTAAATGGTACACCCCTACATCTTGTTTCATCAGCCCTGGGCGTAGCTCACACAGCACATGTGGCAAACAGCGACACTGCTGAGTTGTACGTAGCTGATGTCCCTGCACAACCTTCTTGCTTTAGTCTCACTAAGCACAACATTATTGCACAATGAGCGCAGTGAGTGTAAGCTGGACAACTATCAAGATAAATACAGCACTCTACACAGTGATATAGGCACATTATGTGGTCAGTTCATCATGGCTGTGGGATGAGTTGCCATTTCACACAGTGCCAGGTTCACAAATATGAGACTCCATTACACCTCAAATCTGTATACATGCACACAAATATCAAATGTGACATGTGAGTAAGTACATACCAATGCATGTATTCATGTTTACTGACATGACATTTGTGGGCATCATTGAGTTAAATGTCACACTCTCATTTCACTTTACAACCAGGTGCAACAATATAGTGTAATTGTATAGTGATCAGTGATGAACATTTCCAAGTGGCAATGCAAGAGCACAATGTGTCCATAGGTGCGGTAGGCGTGCTCCGTCACTGCGGTCATGGTCATTGGCCACAATTGAAAGATGCCAGATTGCGGTAGAGACCACCTAGCCCGCGGTGTGACACCACCTATGCCAGTGCCATTACAGCCAATGGGAACCGCCATTGCGGTAGTGTAATACAGTTTTGAAATTCATGGTAGGCGTGTCCCGCCACTGCGGTCACGGTCACTGGCCACAATTGAAAGATGCCAGAGTGCAGAAGAGACCACCTGGCCCCTGTGGTGTGACACCACCTATGCCAATGCCATTGCAGCCAATGGGAACCACCATCGCGGTAGTGCAATACAGTTTTGAAACTCGCAGTAGGCGTGCCCCGCCACTGCGGTCATGGGCCACAAGTGAAAGATGCCAGATTGCCGTAGAGACCACCTGGTCCCCGCGGTGTGACACCGCTTATGCAAATGCTATTGCAGCCAATGGGAACTGCCATCACGGTAGTGCAATATAATTTTGAAACTCGCGGTAGGCGTGCTCCGCCACTGCGGTCACAGGCATTGGATACAATTGAAAGATGCAAACCATGCAGACCAATTGCATCAGCAGGGTACCATTGAAACAACCTTAGGGGCCTATAAATGTCTGTGAGAGAGCCACACATGTCACTTGCATTCAGACACTGCTGCCTACCATTCATCACCACCAACTGCTGCTGTACCTCTACTCTGGACCCAGTCATGGCTCGAACAGAGAACATCAGGGCCTGTCCCTTCACCACAGAGGAGCTGGAGGTCCTGGTGGATGAGGTCCTTGCCCAGTATGGGAGGCTCTGGGGTGCTCCAGAGGTACTGGTAAGTGTATGAGTTAAAGTTTGTGAGTGCTCCGAATGCTCAGATGATGTTACTATACAGTAGCATGTGCCTGTGAGTGCAAGCCAATGTTCATGCATCAATATTTTGCCAACAGCATGGTCCATTCGTGATGTATTACTTATTGCACTTGAGTATGTGGGGAGGATGGCAACATAGACACTGGTGCAGCTCATTTGAGGCCAAAAAACACACAGGCTGGGGGCGTGGCCAAGATGGCGGAGTGAGTGGAAGCGTTTTCCTTGAGCTCCGCTCCCGCGGGGCCCAACAGCATTATCTACTGCACATCTGAGGCCCTAATCCCCCATCAGACACTTCTGGGCAGTTGGCCGTCGGAAGCGGAGATTCCCGGTCTGCCTTGTTTGTCCTTGGCCGCCTGCTAGGGCGATCTCGATAGACCTGTGGCTCTGGTGCCAGGGACGGGAGGAGACCGGGTCCGTGGGGAGGCTTGCTGAGGAGCTGTGGAGGGCGACAGTGCTGCATTGCCTCCGCTGACTGGCCCCCGGGGGGTGCCCCGCTGCCGGCCTTTTTTTTCCATGGGCCTTGGAGTGAGCTCTGGCACCGGTACCCCACCCTTGTTGCCGGCTGGGCCTTGCCTTGGACCTGAGGCATGGTTGACCCGGCACGCGAATCTCTGTGAGCCCGGGGATCCGCTGGGCCTTCAGATCCGTCCCACAGAGGTGAGGAGAGCGCTCATGGGGGAGTGTGCGGTTAGATGCCTGGATCGTTGATGGTGGCGGAGAGGGGGACTGCTGATCGCCCCGAGACCTCGGCGGGGAGCATCGGTGTGCCATACCTGCTGCGCGGCCAGACTTCATCCAGCACAGATACAGTACTGTGGGAGCTTCCTACTGCCGCTGCGTCTTCCCCGAAAGCCCGTTGGCGGGCGATCGCCCAGCTACACTATCAAGCGTGTGGTGTGGCCTGTGTCAGCCGGAACATCCACGCACATCTGGGGGCCCTGATGCCCAGTGGCGCATGGTGAGTGCCTCCGGGCCCGGCTGTTTTTTCCCGCCCCTGATCGGGCCTAGTCCCTGCTGAGTCTGACCTTTGGCGGAGACCTACTCGGGGTAGTTGTCACCCTTCTGTGGCCTTGGTGGGAGCCCCTGCCCGGCCCCCTGAGGTTTTCGGGGCCTTCACTGCTGCAACACATTGCGAGGGAGAGCTCGAGGAGCGGTGAGTTCTCCCAGAATTGGTCTCCAGGCCTATTGGGGCCTCTGACGTGCCCACATTTGGATGGCGGCCTGCCTGGGGCCATCAGAGCGTGACTACTCCTAGGAGCTCTGACAGCAGCTTAGCGCAACTGGAGGCGAGCTTGCCTGGCCCCTTGATACTGGTTGTACACTAGTTGGAATAGGGGCCACCTGGATAACACTACTCTCATGCAGCCTGTTGGTCGACAGGGAGACAGGTTGAAAGCTGCGCCAGTGGCCCACGACGTCGACTCTTCGCTATCATTGGTACACAGACTGCCCCTGGGGGGTGTGGGGGCTGTCCGGTTTCAGTTGACCCTTGCAGTGACAATCGCTGAGTGGGCCCCTTCCAGTAGCGAGAACGAAGCACATCCCACACGGAGCTGAGACCCGGCGGTCCTACTCCTGAGAGTTGGGGTGTCCCCCCATTCTACTGGCGGCTGCCCGACGATGGCGTCTCCCCTCTTTGGTGGCCCTACACATCGCTTGCACAGCTGGACCTGCTTACTCCACGATGGCTACAGCCAAAAGCAAAAAGGACAGATCGGTGAGGGACCTCCTAATGAAAGCACAAGGGGAAGGTCTGGGCACTGGCATGGTGCCTGCTGGGGAAGGGCCAGACGGCGCAGTCACCAGGGAGGTTTTGGAGTCTCTGTTTTCCTAGCAAAAGGAGGATATTTTGGCTATTAAAACAGATCTGCAGGGGGCGTGGCCAAGGGCAGATAGAGATGGCTGCGTAGCGAGTGAGCTCCGCAGTCAATTTTTATTTATTTTTTATTTTATTTTTATTTTATTTTCAAAGTTTTATATAGCGCGAACAAGATCTTCACAGATATCAGAGCGCTTTACATAGAGGGGTACATGAGGGAACATATTCAACAAATAAATCAGTAGATCACACAATACAGATATGTGGCTACAGAGCCCATCACGTGAGTAATAAGACAACTCATACAAATAAGTAAATGGGTCAAACAAGTAGTACAGATCGGTGCAGGGGGTTAACAGAGTTCGAGATAATAGTTCAAGTGTATTTAGCCATGAGGATAGCTTTTACTTCTTTTTTAAAGAGTGTAGTGGAAGAGATAAGCCTGGTTTCGGGAGGGAGTGAGTTCCAAATCCTAGGCGCCATTCCTGAGAAGGAGCGCTTGTATGTTTTTTCCTTCCGGAATCTTCGAGGTTTCAGCAGAAGATTGTCTGTGCCTCTCGTGTTTCTAATTCCCCCAGAGATTATCAGTTTCTGAGCGAGGTAGCCGGGTGAGTTTAGGTGTACCGCCTTGTGTGTCATGCAGGCGATTTTCAGATGTATTCTGGCTTCAAAAGGTAGCCAATTCAGGGATTTCAGGTCAGGGGTAATATGGGAGTGCTTTTTTGACCCCGTGATGAGTCTCGCTGCAGCATTCAATGAAGCTTTTAGTGGTGCGGTTGTAGTTAGGGGGAGTCCGCAGAGGGCGGTGCTGCCGTATTCAATTCGTGGGATGACTAGCGCTTGTACTGCGGTTTGGAAGTCATTGGCTGGGAGGTAGGGTTTAAGTTTCCTCAGAGTATTGATCTGGAAGCTCGCTCCCTTTGTTGCCTTGCTGATATGTTGCTGCATGTTGAGATTGGTGTCGAGTGTTATGTCTAAAGATTTTGCTGAGTCCACGATGGTGGGTTGGACATTGAGTGCGGTTTGGAGTTTAAGCCAAATTTGAGTGGTGGATATCTTCGCTGGAGGTGAGATCAGAAGGAACTCTGTTTTCAGGGCATTGAGTTTGAGGTGATTATCGGCAAGCCAGGATTGGGTGCATCTGATCGTTGAGTTCAGGAGCAAGATGTCATTGGGGGATTGTAATTTGAGGTAAAGTTGGGTGTCATCGGCGTACATGTGAAAGTGTACATTGGATGCTTGTAGCAAGGTGGTGAGAGGTTCCATGAATAGGTTGAACAAAGTTGGGGATAGAGAGGATCCTTGGGGGACGCCTAGCGTTACCGGTATTGGCGAGGACATCAGGTTGTTACTCTTGAATTTCTGCGACCTGTTGTGAAGAAAGGAAGTGAACCACTTGAGAACAGTTCCAGATAAACCCATTCTTGTGTTTAGTAGTTCTAGAAGATTCTCATGTTTAACGGTGTCGAATGCTGAAGAGAGATCAAGAAGGATGAGGAGGCAGGTGTCGTTTTGGTCTAGCATTTGAAGTGCGTCGTCAATTATGTGAGTCATAGCAGTTTCTGTGCTGTGTCCTGCTCGGAAGCCTGACTGGTGAGGGTTGAGGAGATCAAATTGCTCAATGTGTTTAGTCAATTGTAGTTGTGCGCATTTTTCCAGCAGTTTGGCGAGAGTGGGAATATTGGTGATGGGCCGGTAATTGTTGAGATCAGAGGGGTCGGCTGTAGGTTTCTTTAGTAGAGGTGTGACCTGACCAACTTTGAGGGAGTCAGGTATGCTTCCTTGTTGGAGAGAGCTGTTGATAATTTTAGTCCAGAGAGGCAGAAGCAAAGGGGTGAAGTCTTTTACTGCGGAGGCAGGGAGGGGGTCCGTGAGGTGATTGGATGGTTTCAGGGTGCTGAGCAGTTTGCCAATTTCTTCTTCCGAGTATGTGCGAAGGTTGACCATGTAGCATTGTTTTTTGGTTCAGTGGGTGCTAGGCATTGGGGTTTGGAGTAGAGGCTTGCGTCAATGAGGAGATCGCTTTTTATTTTGTCAGTTTTTTGGATAAAGAAAGCAGCGAAGTCTTCACAGGAGGGTGCCTCACGGCTAGTGCTGAGGCACACTGGACAGATCCTGCTGTCCAGTGTGCCTCCCCGGGTGACGGAGGAACAGTGGTGCCGAGTCCACCTGCCCCAGAGTCTCTGGCGGCCTCCATCGCGACGCGGGGTCCAGTCCCGTGGATGGGCCTAGACTGGGCCTTCAGCCGGGGCCCACGGTGAACAGTGGTGCCCGGGTGTGGGCACTTCCGGACGGCCAGCTCTCGGAGGCTGCTGCCGTTTTGAACGTCTGAGGGGCTCCGCTCGTTGCTGTGGGGACCTGCGCTCCGCTATTGCATGGGAGCGCAGGCTACGGTAGGCAACAGTAATCGGTGAACTTTGCTGGCTCCGGTGGTGGGGAATTGCGGCTGGGCGTGGGACTGCGGGACCCGGGGAAGCGGTCAGCGGCGCCTCGCGCTCGACGGGTCAGCCCCCCTCCCCATCGACCCTGGAAATGTCGGCTCGCCAATGAAGGAGGGTCCCGGGGCCTTTTACTGCACACGAAGGAGGCAGAGGTGAAAAGCTGGCATTGGCTGGGAGAGAGTGAGGCCTCCTGGGGTGATTAACTTCATGCCTGCACTTAAGACCTGCAGCTCTCCATGACTCTGAGGCTGAGGCTCAGGGTCCTCATATCTTGCCCGTGAAGAGGTGTGTGATAGACCCCCCCGCCTCCCCTTTGTATTTCTCGCCACTGTACCAGGGGCTAGTGCTGAATGGCATTGGTCTGCCCTTAATGACTGCACCGGAGTTCCCTGGCTGAAGACGGTGGGGCGCCCTGGGGCCGACTGGCGAACGCTGCTGCCTGTGTAGGGGGTAGCCCCCCCACCTGGAGTAGCTATCTGTTGTTGTGAGCGGCGCCTTTGGCAATTCAGTATGCTCTTTGGTGCCTCTAACTTTGTAGTGTGGCACTGGGCACTCTAGTGGTCCGGCTCCGGTGACTGGCCCCCGTTTTGGTGCTGCTGCTTGAAGGATGGAGCGGGTGAAAGGGGCTGGGGCCAAGGGTCCAAAATTGGTCCAGGCAAATAAGTTGGACCGATACACGTTCTCTAAAGATGGGCAAAAGGGGAGGCTTTCCGAAGACTCGGCGAAGGGGACCCTGTCTGGGGAAGAACCTGAACTGTCTCTAAAAGATGTCATGGACGCGATAACGGGGGTCAAAGCCTAGCTCTAACACAAGATGGACTCCATGGCTATCAATATCACGTTGATCCGTGCGGACATGGGGAAGCTAAATGAGAAGGTGAAGCAGGTTGAGCTCACTACTTCCAGCCTGGTGGATGATGTCTCCCAGCTGCAAATGGAGGTAAAAGGATTGCGAGACTCCCGGGCGGATATCTGGCTCAAACTGGATGACTATGAAGGCCGCCTCCGTCGCAACAACGTACGCATCTTAGGTGTGCCAGAAAAGTCGGAAGGGCAGGCCCCTGACCTATTTGTGGAGGATCTTATCCTTAACAACCTGAAACCGAAGGGACTTAGTAAGTTCTTTGTTGTTGAACGGGCACACAGGGTCCCGGGCGGCCGTCCCAGACCGGGCGCTTGCCCCCAGCCTATGTTGGCCCGGGTCCTTAACTACCGAGGCAGAGATGCTGTCCTCCAGAGCTAGAGGGCCAGCGCCCCTCTCAACTATGAGAACGCCATTATCTCTTTCTTACCGGACTTCACACAACGAGTTCAGAAGCAATGGAAAACCTTTTTGTCCGTGAAGCGAGACCTACGGGAGAGGGGCATGAAGTACTCGATGCTGTTCCCTGCCCGTCTCAGGGTTGAGGCGGAGGGCCGAGCATGGTTTTTCGAGCAGCCGGAGGCGGTGCTGGAGCGGCTTGAGTACCGGAGCTCTCGGGCCCAAACAGATGGAGGAGATGGCGGTGGAGCAGACTCTCAGCCTTCCTGAACAAGCGGCTTGTGGG
Source organism: Lissotriton helveticus (assembly GCF_964261635.1). Lineage (NCBI taxonomy): Eukaryota > Metazoa > Chordata > Amphibia > Caudata > Salamandridae > Lissotriton > Lissotriton helveticus. The sequence continues at coordinate 128,308,070 of NC_136070.1, read as the reverse complement.
GTGTTTGGGGGTTTCTGAGGGGTGGTGGGTGGGGTGTGTGTGTGGGGGGGGGGACATGTCACTGATATGATCGATGGAGGCCATGGATTATATTTCTATGCGAGTGGACATAAGTCCAGTCATGTTTTGGTATTGGTTAGGGCGCTGACCGGGGCTCAGGGACTTCAACCCCCTAAGTAATTTTTATTGTTCTTTCTTTTGAATGTTCAGGGCGACAGGCACTCTGCAGGTTTCAATGGGCAGTTCTAGGCCTAATGGGCAAGGCAGCAGGGTGGGGGTGTTTTGGGAGGGACGTTTTGTCTCATTTGTTGGGTTGTTTGTTAACTTAGTCAGCACATTGTATCTGATTGTTACTCAGTTTACAGAGGATTGTCGAAGGTTTAACCAGGATGATGGGGGGTAGAGAAATCAAGCTTTTGAGTTGGAACGTGAATTGGTTGGGGGACAAGATTAAGCGAGGTGTTGTCCTTCAATATCTTAAGAGGCACTTGCCAGGCGTGACGTTACTCCAGGAGACACATTAAGTTGGTAATTCATGCAAAGCCCTACATAGGATGGGGTATGAGCTAATGGCGCATTCATGTTTCACGTCGGGCTCCAGAGGGGTAGGCATCCTGATTCACAGAAGGTTCCCCTTGGCTATTAATTCCGTAAGGGAGGATGACAGGGGTAGATATGTAGGGGTCACGGGCAAGTGGGAAGGACATGACATTACCCTCCTGTCAATCTATGTCCCGCCAGGGCTCCAGGGCGCGACATTTGCAGATCTGGGGAGGCTCTTGCTTACACTCCCTGAGGGATTACTGATATTGGGGGGCGACTATAATGCGGTCGTCTCTGGAGTGCTTGATAGGCATCCTCCTCGGGACTTGGGGGGAACCATGCTGTGGTTGCCTGATTTTATGAAAGCATTGGGCCTGGTCGGTGGTTGGAGACTACTTCATCCCAATCAACAGCAATACACTTTTCATTCAGGGGCACACAATAGCCTTTCCAGACTTGATTACTGTTTGGTTCCTGCTTTACAAGCTTTCTATCAAACTGCTGTCACACACTTGGCTAGGGGGATTCCGGATCACTCGCCACTGTGGGTCCACAAGACAATCACCTGGGGTACGGCTGGTAAGGTCGCCCCCATTAATCCTTGGTATTTGCGCAACCCCATAATACGTAAGGACATGGATTACTTTCTCCTTAATGTAGGGTCGGTATCCTCCTCGTTGTCCCTTTGTGAGGCCTTCAAAACAGTTATTAGGGATCAGGCCCTTTCGCTTATAGCAGGCTCAAAGGAAGAAAGGAACAAGGAGTTGATGGCTCTTGAGACTGAGATTCGTGTGCTTGAGGGGGAGTTGGCAGTAGAAGTCACACAGGCCACACTACATCTTTGAGCCTTAAACAGCATGATTATAAGGCACTGGCAACCAATAGGGCTAAGACGCTAGGCAGGGAACAGCAGGGGAGGCTTTATGACCTGGGTGATAAAGCGGGGAAGCTAATCGCCTGGTTGGACAAAAAGAACTGGGCTAGTCACCTGGTCCCTGAGCTCATCACGTAGGAGGGAATTTCGCTTACAGACCCACAGGATATAGTGGACAGGTTCGCGGCCCATTTTCAGACTGTTTATACCGCTGTCTCAGCCCGTTCGGAGGATGATTCGCATCTGTTGCTTCGGGATATTCAGCTCCCGTGTCTCTCCTGGGAGGATCGGGACTTCATGGATAGTGCCCTGTCCTCTGATGAGATTGCGCAAGCTATTCGTTCCCTAAATTCCGGGAGGGCGCAGGGCCCAAACGGACTTCCAATCGAACTCTACAAGCTTAAGCCAGATAAACTAGCTCCCTATCTGAAAGATATGTATGTTGAGTCACGGGATAGGGGGATTTTGCCTAGGGACCAAAGGGTGGCATCGGTGGTGGTCATCAAAACAAGTTGTGCCTCATATAGGCCTATCTCCTTACTTAATGCCGAACCAAAGATTTTGGCTAAGCTTTTGTCTAACAGGCTGGTAAAAGTGATGACCGGCCTGATTCACCCGGATCAGTCGGGCTTCATGACCCACAGAAACACAGCTCTTAATTTGAGCAGGCTACATGGGTACTGGCTAGAGCCCATACTCTGGGTGAGTCAGCCGTGATTGCATCACTCGATCCAACCATGGCCTTCGATACTATCGAATGACTTTACCTATGGGCGGTTTTGACTAAATTTGGGTTCGGCCCGAGTTTATCAGTTGGGTGCAGCTGCTATACACTAAACCGATGACACAAATAGTTGTAAACAACAGGGTCTCGGCACCATTTCTGCTTGGTCGGGGCACCCGGCAGGGCTGCCCCCTGTCCCCCCTCCTCTTTGCTCTTGCCCTGGAGCCGTTTGCGGCCTGGCTGCGTTGGGAACAATCTATCCGGGGGGTGCAATGGTCCTCGGAGTGGGAGGATCGCATATCCTTATATGCGGATGATATTCTGCTTTACCTGACCTCGCCTCGGAAGGCCCTGATTGTCGTCTTTGATGTCTTGGCCTCTTTTGGCAAAAACTCGGGGCTCTCCATTAACTGGGAGAAGTCCTTATTGTTTGTATTGAAAGGTGATCCTCCGGTTCCTCCCCGTAACTGTCCTATAATTATTAATGTAGAGGAATTTAAATATTTGGTTATCTATATTTCCTTGGACACCGCGGTGCGGTATGCACGAAACCTTCTTCCCCCTTTGCAGAGGCTGCGGCGGGATATTGCTAACTGGAGGAAACTTCCACTCTCTCTGCTGGGTCGGGCGGCCCTCTTCAAAATTATGGCCCTGCCTCGCTTCCTATATGCCCTTCAGAATACCTTAGATGTTGTGCCGGCTAGTTATTTTCGCGACATTGAGGGGCTGCAGTGTAGCTTATTATGGGAGGGTAGACCGTGGATTGCGTTGACTAGACTGAATCTTCCCTGGTACGATGGCGGCATAACCCTCCCCGACTTCAAAAGGTATTATTGGACATCCCAACTGGCAGCGATCAACCACTGTATGTAAGGCCCGGTGGACGATCCAGCCTACGCTATGGATAAATGGCTTCTTCCTGGTGGGGGGTATAGCAGGGCTTTGTATTCTAGAAAGGCGAAACCTGGTCTGACGGGGCCAACCAAGCATGCTGTTCGGATCTGGTCTGATGCTAACAGTTCCTTGGGCTGGAAAGGTAGACTGACTTTGGCCACCCCTCTCTTTGATTCGGAGAAGCTGGGCAACCTCTGGGGGACAAAGGGGTTCGATAAATGGGATTTAATTGGGATTTCCACCAATGGAGATGTCTGGGGTAAGAGTAAGATCAAATCGTTCGTAGATATGCAGAAGGAATATAGACTGACAAACTCCGAGTATTTTCGTTATGCACAAGTCCGGCACTCGCTCCAGGCTGCACTCCTCGGGGACATGGAGCCCCCCCAGGCCTCACCGCTTGAGGACAGAATCCTTGATGGCCACCTTCCCGAAAAAATTATATCCTTAATTTATAAAAAATTAATTAATCACAGAGCGGACCCCCTCGAAGTGCCGAGATCTAAGTGGGTCCAAGATGGTATAGAATTAGATGATGAGGATTGGCAGATGGCAGTGTCCTCCCCAAACGTGGTTGCTATTCCGGCTCAGCTGAGACTTGTTCAATTAAAGGTATTGCATATGGTCTATATCACGGGACCCCAGCTGGTACATATGGGTTTGTCGGATTCTGATCAGTGCAGACGTCAATGTGGCCTAAGTGGCTCCTTTCTTCATATTATTTGGGAATGTATACATATCTCCGAATACTGGCACAAAATTCATGATATTATGTATAAGGTGTTGGGGATCTCTTTGACTCCGGTGGCAAGGAGGTGTCTCCTGAATATATGGGAGCCGACTGACCTAAACTCAGCGCAAACACAGTGGGCCACTTTGGGGTTCATGATTGCAAAAAGAAATATTGCCCAGTTATGGGGAGCTACGCAACCCCCCACCGTAGAAGTCTGGGAGAACAATTTGGACTGGTGTATTTTTGGGGAGAAAACTGTTTATCTAGCAAGGGGATGCCCTGGGAAATGGTGATTGGTATTGGGACCATGGAATCATTACAGAGGAGAGATTTGTGTGCCACCTAGAACTGTTGATCTTGATGTGCCCTCCTCCCCATAATGTCCCTAAACATGTGTTCACGTAATCTTCTTTCACCCCCTTGATGCTCTATTGGTATTATTATATCACCTCTGTACCGTGATTTTTGCTGACTGTTTTGTTTAATAAAAATAATTTTTAAAAAAACAAAAAAACAGATCTGCAGGCGGACCTCCGGGAAGTTCAGAGAGATGTAGACATGGTGGGAGAATGGGTTGTCGCCCTGGAGGATTCCGCCACTGCGGTCACAGTCATTGGATACAATTGAAAGATGCAAACCAGGCAGACCAATTGCATCAGCAGAGTACCAGTGAAACAACCTTAGGGGCCTATAAATGTCTGTGAGATAGCCACACATGTCACTTGCATTCAGACACTGCTGCCTGCCATTCATCACCACCAACTTCTGCTGTACCTCTACTCTGGACGTAGTCATGGCTCGAACAGAGAACATCAGGGCCTGTCCCTTCACCACAGAGGTCCTGGTGGATGAGGTCCTTGCCCAGTATGGCAGGCTCTGGGGTGCTCCAGAGGTACTGGTAAGTGTACGAGTAAAAGTTTGGGAGTGCTCCGAATGCTCAGATGATATTACTGTACAGAAGTATGTGCCTGTGAGTGCAAGCCAATGTTCATGCATCAATATTTTGCCAACAGCATGATCCATACGTGATCTATTATTTATTGCACTTGAGTATGTGGGGAGGATGGCAACATAGACACTGGTGCAGCTCATTTGAGGCCAAAAAACACACAGGCTGGGGGCGTGAGTGGATGCGTTTTCCTTGAGCTCCGCTCCTGCGGGGCCCAACAGCATTATTTACGGCACATCTGAGGCCCTAATCCCCCATCAGAGGCTTCTGGGCAGTTGGCCGTCGAAAGCGGAGATTCCCGGTCTGCCTTGTTTGCCCCTGCCGCCTGCTAGGGCGATCTCGACTGACCTGTGGCCCTGGTGCCAGGGACCTGAGGAGACCGGGCCCATGGCGAGCAATGCTGAGGAGCTGTGGAGGGCGACTGTGCTGCATTGCTTCAGCTAACTGGCTCCCAGGGGGTGCCCTGCTGCCGTCGTTTCCCATGGGCCTTGGAGTGAGCTCCGGCAACGGTACCCTGCCCTTGTTGCCGGCTGGGCCTTGCCTTGGACCTGAGGCTTGGTTGACCTGGCCCGGGAATCTCTGTGAGCCCGGGGATCCGCTGGGCCTTCAGATCCATCCCACAGAGGTGAGGAGAGCGCTCCTGGGGGAGCATGCGGGGAGGTGCCTGGATAGTTGACAGCGGCGGAGAGGGGGACCGCTGATCTCTTCGAGACCTCGGCGGGGAGCATGGGGGCGTCATACCTGCTGCGCGGCCAGCCTTCATCCAGCACAGATACGGTACTGTGGGAGCTTCCTACTGCCGCTGCGTCTTCCCCGGACGCCGGTTGGCTGGCGATCGCCCAGCTACATGATCAAGCGTGTGGTGTGGCCTGTGTCAGCCGGAACATCCACGCACATCTGGGGGCCCTGATGCCCAGTGGCGCATGGTGAGTGCCCCCGGGCCTGGCTGTTTTTTCCCACCCCTGACCCGGGCCGGACGTGGTCCCTGCTGGACCTGACCTTTGGCGTAGATCTACTCGGGGTAGTTGCCGCCCTTCCTTGGCCTTGGTGGGAGCCCCTGCCCGGACCCCTGAGGTGATCAGGGCCTTCACTGCAGCAACACATCGCGAGGGAGAGCTCGAGGAGCGGTGATTTCTCCCAGAATTGGTCTCCAGGCCTATCGGGGCCTCTGACGTGCCCACATTTGGATGGCGGCCTGCCTGGGGCCAGCGGAGCGTGACTACTCCTAGGAGCTCCAACAGCAGCTTAGCGCAACTGGAGGCGAGCTTGCATGGCCCCTTGATACTAGTTGTACACTAGTTGGAATAGGGGCCACCTGGATAGCACTACTCTCATGCAGGGTGATGGTCGACTGGGAGACAGGTTGAAAGCTGCACCAATGGCCCGCGACATCTACTCTTCGCTATCATTGGTACACAGACTTCCCCTGGGGGGTGTGGGGGCTGTCCGGTTTCCATTGTCCTTTGCAGTGACAATCGCTGAGTGGGCCGCCTCCAGTAGCGAGAACGAAGCACAGCCCACACAGAGGTGAGACCCGGCAGTCCTTCTCCTGAGAGTCGGGGTGTCCCCCCATTCCACCGGCGGCTGCCCGACGATGGCATCTCCCCTCTTTGGTGGCCCTACACATCGCTTGGACAGCAGGACCTGCGAGGGATGAGGAGATCTCCGTCCTCCAACAAGAAGTCCTGCGGCTATGGGATCAGCAGCTAGACCTCCAAACGCACTTCGGAGACCTAGAGAACAGTGGTTTCAACGGGGGCAGAAGGAGAAGATCTGGTAAGCTTTGTGCAGGACCTTTTCCGCACAATTCTGGGCACCTCGATGGAGTCTGTAGTAAAAACAGACCGCTGCCACTGGGTGGGTCCTCTTTGGCACTCAAATCGCCTCCCTGCAGACATCTTGATCTGCGTCCTTAATTACACGGTGAAGGAAGAAATCCTTAAAGCTGCTCGCTTCAGCCAGCCCCTCCACTTCAGGGATCACATCCCTCAGCTCTTCCAGGACCCAGCAGCCAATACCCTCCAGAAGAGACAAGACTTTTGCCCCATTACAAATCACCTTTGTTCACAAAATAATTCTTATGCCTGGGGTCACCCCTTTCGTCTCATCTTCCGTCTCGATGGGAAGTTACACCAGGTCCCTTCCCTGTCTGATGCCTGTAAAGTGCTGAAGCTGTCCCTCGAAGATCTGTCTTCTCATCAAGATGCCTTGAAGCAGACTCCACAGAAGCTCTCAGCCTCGGGCCATGAGCCTGAGGCGGCCAAAACATAGTTCGCCTTCCCATGATCATAAAAGAACGGTCTGCTGTACTCCGGATTTTGACAGGTGCAGAAGGGGAAGCCTTGGACACAAGTGATTGAGAGTAAAGCACCTTTGAGGTCTCAGCATCTTATGTGGGTCTGGCGGGAGCGGAGAGATTGCTTTTCTTCTCTTTGGAGATGTCGTTCATTCCTTTGGCAGGCCCCTACGACTACTACCCAGCTTTTGAGATGGACTTTGTGTTGTTCCATTGTTATGGGGTTGGTTTGTTTTGTTTTAGGGTGCTGTGGGTCCTCTCTCCGGTGAGCCTTTCAGCCTGGGTTCCTTTGAATGGGCCTGATCATCTACACGCACACACTCTGTCCTCTATGAGACTCGCTCCCCTGTGTAGGATCCTTCACCTTAGTCATAGAGTATAGTGGCTCTCCTCCCACTGATGGCAGTCCGGGTAGTCAGTTTTAATGTCAAAGGCCTTAACAATTCCACCAAAAGGAAAGCTTTGCTCTCCCTGCTTGACGACACCGAGAAGGCCTTTGATCGGGTGCATTTGCCATATCTATTTGTCACCCTAGAAAGATTTGGTATAGGACCTAAGTTTCTCAACTGATTGGCGAGTATTTATAGAGCCCCCACTTCATTTGGGTCTCGACCTCGCCCAGACTGCAGAAAACATTATTACAGAGCCCCAAGAAAGAAGGCGGCTTGGCCTTGCCCAACTTCACTCGCTATTACCAGGCCTGGTTGCTGCAGTTTCTTATAGAATGGAATCGGCCTATGACAGAGAAGCATTGGGTTTTATGGATCAGACAATGGCAGATTGTCATATCTGGAGGGAGGTCTGGTTTCCTAAATCGGCGCGCGCCTGGGGACTCTATTCCTCACCGGTCACTCGCCCCACCATGCAAGCTTGGGAGAGGGTGGTTACACGGGTGCATCTTACCACCTTTTCCTCGCCCATGTCCCCAATTTTCTTTAACCCTGGCTTCCCCCTCTGGATGAATAAGGGTGTGGGTGAGGGTGGAACTACGGGAGGACTAGGACCCTGTGGCATCGGATCACTTTTTACATACACAAATGCTGCACTGGACTTCTAGCCCACTAGTGCATCCCCTGGTTGGTAGACAGCTGCTACCATTTGAAAAATGGCTTATTCCGAAGAAGGATGACCGCAGGCTCATCTCGGAACTATACACCTTCCTTGCGCAAAGATTTAAGAGAGCTCGTTCCGCAGGACAGAGAAGGTGGGAGACAGAGATAGGTCGCACCCCTCAAAACCACACCAGGTGTGTCCCCACTCGGCATTTGAGATCTCTGGGCCAAGCTCTTACTATTACTCCCAGATACAAGTTGTGTCATGTTGGTGGTCGTTCTTTCTGGGTTAAAGCAGCCGAACTGTGGAACTCCCTTCCGGTGGGGATTCGGTTGTTGGAGGATCTCTTTTCCTTTCATAAGGCCATAAAAACTTTCCTTTTTTAATTTGGTTCCTTCTTTTAGCTGTTGTGTTTCTTGTGGCTGTTGCGTGTTACCTTGCCATGCGCCAGGACGCCCCTTAGCTGGGGCAGCTGTGCGCAGTACAAATCCACATAACATAACATAAAGAAAGCAAACACACAATCAAACATTCGCTAGAGAGAGTCAAGAACCAGTTGCCCTGGCCCTGTTTACTCGTGCCTGGATGTGTAACTGCAAAAACAACAAGTGATGGACTGAATGTGGATCAATGTCACACACTCCCCCAGTCAAAAGATCTGGGCCCAAATCCATCGTTTTTTTGCACTCCACACCACCCTGGGTTAGACAATGGCGATATGCAAATCAGCTCTGACCCTGTTGCCCCATGGGAACAGTCCAGTCCGAACTACAAAAGCCATGTCCTTCCCAGAACGGAATCAAGCATCCGAGGACCGGACCGGTTTCGAGGTAACACCTCTCTTCAGCCCGGCTAGCTTGACTCCAAGTGGTGTGGAGTGCCTGGGACCCACGTCTGGGCATCCCCAGCGCACTTAGGGCGGCAATTGCAAAAACAACAAGTGATGGACTGAATGTGGATCAATGTCACACACTCCCCCAGTCAAAAGATCTGGGCCCAAATCCATCGTTTTTTTGCACTCCACACCACCCTGGGTTAGACAATGGCGATATGCAAATCAGCTCTGACCCTGTTGCCCCATGGGAACAGTCCAGTCCGAACTACAAAAGCCATGTCCTTCCCAGAACGGAATCAAGCATCCGAGGACCGGACCGGTTTCGAGGTAACACCTCTCTTCAGCCCGGCTAGCTTGACTCCAAGTGGTGTGGAGTGCCTGGGACCCACGTCTGGGCATCCCCAGCGCACTTAGGGCGGCAATTGCAAAAACAACAAGTGATGGACTGAATGTGGATCAATGTCACACACTCCCCCAGTCAAAAGATCTGGGCCCAAATCCATCGTGTAACAGCAGCATCCATTAGCGTGGACGGAAAGGGCACTGATTTCATCCTCCGCCGGAAAGATAAGGCTGCCCCCCCCCCCACCATTAGAATTTACTATGTCCTGCCGCTGGGGCAGACATCTCCGCAGCAGGCACATTAACCAGCTGTGCGAGCCGGCCCTGTGGACAGAGTTGGCAGCGGGCACTGTCCAGGAGACAGCTTCAGCGCGAGGAGCACTGCTGCATCTGTTCCGGTGAAACAACTTGTGCACGATCACACAATGCAGCAGAAACAGACCCACATTCACCACAAAAAAGCAAAACCAGTGTTTTAAATAAAAAATGCTGCTCAGATTTAAAAAGTTGTTAGGAAAAACAGCAGCTGAATCAAGTAGCGGGAGTTCGCAGAAAGAAATAGGGCAGCGGTTTAATGCCTGGTGCCCACAAACACGGCACAGAGACGAGCATGGACCACTTTCAGGGACACGTCACTACCGATGCAGACCACGCCCCCTGCCGCCTCGTGGAGGAGACCTTGTACACAGAACCATAGCAACAAGGACAGTCTTTGGAAGAACAGAAGGGGCCCAGAGCTCATTCACTTTGAAGTTGTGTAAGCGGACAGAGGCACTCCCTACCTGAGTCCCTGCCTGGGCTCCGGGCGCGTGGCTCCCCCGTGCAGGCTGGTCCGCGGGCAGAGCGTGGTCCCATTATTTTGCATTTTGGTGTCACCCGGTGCAGTCCGCACCCCCCGCACCCCCCTAGTGATGCCACTGGCCAGCAGTTCACGGTCCATCAGGGTAAGGCAATATGGAGGGCCATTGCCCGCAAGGTGCAGTCTCTGGATGTCTCAAACCAATGACATACACCCTGCCACAAGAGAAGGGATGACATCTGCCGCCTCAGCAAAAACGTCGCTGAGATAACACTGGGGCTGGTCCCTCGAAGTGGGAAGTTGGCACGCAGGAGCATGACACCACTAATGGCCCGCATCCTGGCAGTGACACAGCCAGAGCTGGATGGACGCGTGAGTGCCCATCAGCAGTAAGTTGGGGGTGAGTATTGTGCAAAGTATGACTTTGCTTATGAGTGACTGCATGAATCCCAGCCCTGAGCAAGTGCAGACCTCTGTGATGTCTCTAGTGTGATGCAATGGCTTCTAAGTGGCCTCAGTGTTGAGCGCAGAGGTTCTGCATTTGTACAACATTTAGTTTCTCATGTAGGAAATCCAAGAACGTTGTCATAGCAAATCATCTTGCCATGTTTTCATCTCCCATATTGTGAATGTTGTCTGAACTGGGACCTTCCTACGCAGGAAATTTAATTGTATGAAATGTGTAGCTCAGGACACTTGCCAGGCTTGTGTGTGCTGTGTAGCTACCACAATAGTGTGCTCATGTGATGATGTGTAAGTGGCTAGAGACATGCACAGATGTGGACTCAGGGAGCAGTGAGTTGGTAGAGGTCACAGCTGTCCCATGGGTCCTTTTTTCCAAAATGATAGAGATGACAGAACCATTGCAAAACCGATTAGCCTAATATCAGCAGCATGGCATAACATGATGTAATTTCCTAACACAGTGACAGCAAGTGCACACAGGTGCAGATGGAGTAGATGGTGATGATTGCAGTGATGCATTGGCTGATTTGCATTGGCCATTTGTGCACATGGCAACATGATTGGGATGATAAGACTCTGTTATTTAAATGCAATGTAGCTGAACCTGGCTATTGTGAACATTTTTGGCAATAGGGCTTAACATGGTTGGATGTGAGCAAGTGGGTATGGCAAATTGTGATGTGACTGAGGTGTACAGTAATTTGAAAGATAATAAGGAAGAAAGGTTATTCAGAGTGTCAGTCCTCAGTATGTGTGCATTGTGGAGGGGTGTCCATGTGCATCAGTCCATGGTGAAGTTGTGGCTAATGCTTTTAATTAGTGAGTAAATTATTGGCACATTGATGTGTCCTCAATGTCATCAGTCAGCACAACATACGGGTGTCATGTGCCAGACCCTAGGTTTTCTCACACATTGCTGTTCTAATGGAGGCCTCTGACTTCCTCATCTACAGAAGACACTATCATGCCTTGAATCAATGAGGGCCTGTCAGGCACTTGTGGAGATGCTGGTATGTGACATGTCACAACCTATGAAGGCTTTGCATTAAATTCCCATTCTCATGCTATTGTGTATTGTCTATGACTACGTTGTTATATGAGGCTTATTTGCACTTTATTAACAAATAAGATGTGTCATTGTGACATATGCTGCAGTGTGAGTGTCAGAGACATCAACTGGCTGTGAACAGCAGTGAGCATCAGGTTAGTGTGCATTTAGAGATGTGTGCTGTGCACATCAAATACATTGTAACATCTACACAGCTGAAACCAATGGACAAATGTAGTTGTGCTTCAAATGCCCAACATGATGAATTTCAGGAGGTGATCTCTCTTGTAAAAGGATATAGTTGACTTTGTGTCTGTGGTGTTCCATGAAATATACTTCATATGTGACTGAGACAACATGTTTGGATGTATAGCTATCCTATCTACAGGCATGTAGGTGTGCCTACAGACAACTGTATGTATGGTTACAGGTAGGCACAGGCCCAGCTATTTGGCTGTGTCAACGAAACATGGAGCATGACTATCAACTAAGAATGTTTCCATACATCAGCTGATGATTGCATAAATGTGGCATATGCTAAAAGTACATGAAGTAGTTCAACATGGGAGTTTCATTCGTAGGATTGGAGTTTGTATTGCATATAATGTTTGCGAGTATGGCACTAAACTGAACCTATGTCTCTATCTCATACAGCATTTATTGAGGGCAGGGAAGGACAGGTGCCCAACAGCTACACAGGAGTTCAGTGACACTGAGGGGACCAGCGCCTCGGAGGGGGACAGGAGTGCCCTGGAGGATTCCCGCCCGGAAACACCAACCTTCACATCTTCACATTTCAGTGGAGACTCCTCGATGTTGGCGGACACCGGAAGTATACAATCTACAGCTTCTTCTGCCATGCCTCGTCCAGTGCCCACCCTCCCGGATGCTCACCTAAGGGCTTTCCATGCCCGCAGCCCTATGAAGTGTAGAGTCTCCTTCTCCCCAGGCACCGCTACCCCTGCCTCTATCTCCCCTACTGCCCTTAGTGTGGAGGCCATAGACATTTGCAGCAGCTGTGTGTGGGTCATACTGCTCTCCTGAATGCCCTCCAGGATCATGACAACAAGTTGTCACAGGTTGTTGCGTTCATGGAGGGCATTCATTTGGACGTGGATGGCCTACACTGAACTGTCCAGTCTTTGTCCTCCACAGTGACAGCAGCAATTCAGCAGTCCCAAGCTTTCAGTCCTGCTCCTGTCCCTTCGGCAACCACCTTGCCAGTGCCCTCACCGGACCAGAGTACACACACAACAGAGCCCCTCAGCCACCCAGTCATCCACACGCAGCACACAACATCAGTACTCTAAGCGTACCAGATACCATACACCATCACCACAGCACAAAAAGAGCACACATGACCGCAAGACAAAAAGCCCCTCACAGGACACTCAGGGACATAAGGCTAAAAAGCATGCATCCACATTACATTCCTCCAAATCATCACCATCCAGGGGAACTCTCATCCCCACACCTGATCCCAAAGACACACAAACATTTGCCCTGTCTGCAGTGAACCTGGTGCTTGCCACAACTAAGCCCAAATACATTCTGAAGGCAGTTTCACCCAAACCTTCAACTCCCACCCACACCCCTGTGAAGCATGGACAAGAGAGCAAAGTTGGGAGTGTACCTCAACAACAGGGGATGCAGGGGAAAAGGCAAGCCCACCCCTAGCATACCACCACGTCCAGCAAATCCCCACGGGGAGAGCCAACAGCACCTGCTACACCTTTGGGGAAGAGTGAGACAGTTGTGCCCACCTCACTTCTCACTCTTGCCAAGATACTTGCGGGATATCGGATCTCCAAACAATTGAGACCCAGCCCTAAACATTCACCATCAGCCACTGAGCCTCCACACAGCATGTCTCCACCTCCTCGTGCCACCACTCCACCTGGTCCAAGCAGCCCTCAGTCTTTCACATCCATGGATCCCTCTACCTCAGCCAGTTCTCTCCCTCGCAGGGCAAGTGGCCCAGTCCTCCAATTGGCCCTGACAATCAGACACCTCGCAGTTCAACTTCAACCCAAAGCTGAAGTCAAGTCCCCCTTCCCACACATTTCTCCCTGAGCGGTGTGTGGACTGCCCATTCAAAGCCCCTGACCTGGGGTGATTTCCATGGCGGTGGACTGTGTTACCTATTTGATGTGCAGGTTTTCATGCACACATGTGCAGACTTTAAATTTGGACTGGCCAGTGGCCTTGATGTTTTGCACTTTTGATGCCTATCCAGAGCATATGTAATAAAGACTGTTACTCATGTTGTGAGCTTTGTCGCTGCCCTTGCTAATGATGCAGTGCAATGTATGCGTATATGTTCATGTGACACATACTCTAAATGCCACATTCACATTGGCTAATACTTGATTTTCTTTTGCATAGGTTGCCAGAGGTTACTGCCACTTTTGTACTTCTTAACTCAGAGGCTTGAGGGTGCAATGATGCTTGTCTGTGATTATCTACTCTTATCCTAATCATTCTATTGTCAGGTCTCCAATTTTGTATACATGCCATATTTGGATGCTGTACAACAGAAGAGAATTCTATTCACAGTATAACTTGTGGGGTGGACAGGGTCCGTCTTATCTGTGTAATATGTAAACAGCAGTGAAGATGTGTAGGCCGGGCTTCATAGCACATGGGTACATTTTAATGTGTGCACTTGAGTAGTCATGCAGTGTGATTGGCCAGTCATTGGCTGAAGTGTTGATGTGTATGTGCCCCCGAACATGACATCTACACACATGGATGATCCAGGGAATGAGTGCCTGCTTGTTTACATTATCAGACACCTGCTTTAGATTGTGGGCACATGTAGGAGTTGTTGGTTGAGCACTGTGCAGTGTGTCGGTATGACCTTGCAGGCCTGGGGTACACCTACTTGTTGTCGCTGTCATTTGTGAGTATGCCACTGCAATGTCTGTGTTGTGGTTTGATGATCATCCATCGCTCTTGCTCACGTTTATGCTCACTGTGCTGCGCTGCTTAGGAAACTGACATTGTAAATGACTTTTCTCATACATTGATGTTATTTTACACTCCTTTTTGACAACTATATGGTATTAAGAGTCATACCAGCCCCAATAGGGGCTTTTGATGCCTACACATTGTGAGTTACTTCTCTTTGTGTTTTTGCTCTGTACACTCGTCAACTGTCCAATATTAATGCACACTTCACTTCAGTCTAAAATCTTCCACCCCATGCCTTGCCAGTGTGTGACCCTTCCCACCACTTCATAGTGTGACACTATACTGTGGGAGGATAATCTGTGTCCAGGACCAGTGTTCCACTCAGGACGGTTTGACAATTTGTTATGTGCTATTTTCTTCTACTTGATTGCAGTCCTTGTTGCTCATGTACAGTGCAGGTGTTTTTCCAGCACAGTCCTCTAGTCATGTTCCAGGCATCTGTGTTTTCAAGAGTTGTGCATCAGTAAGTCATAGCTAAAGTGTATGTCTGTTTGCTTCAGTAATGCTACCCATCCTGAGTGTGATGTGTGCTGTGTGCTGTGATGATTTGTGATGTTGAAGTTCATGGTTGAGCACTCAGATATGAATGAGACTGGTTTTGTTGGTGTTCACACACTGCTTACTGTGCATGCACTGCTGTCAGTGTATGTTGCCTTGTCCTTACCTGGTGTGGGTCTCCCTGATGTCCAGCTGAGTTTGCTATGTAATGATTTTGTATGTATTAGTTGTTGAGGGATGCAGTTTTTAGCCTGTGTTGGCTCTTTCTACTGACAGGGCCATGTGAGTTTAATGTTATTTTTGCATGGCCTGTGTGAGGAGTTTGTGTATTGGAATACATTCAGATGTGTGTTGAGTTTGTAGTGTGCATTTCTTGTGTGAATGTCACATGAAGCAATGTGGAGTCTAGTTCATTAGCTTGCTTTGAGTGCACAATTGTGCTATGGCCTCCTATATTTGTACAGTCACTTGTCAGGATTGTGCATGTGCATGCTTGTGCCACACATTGACACCATGCTCACTTTGTAGATGATGGAGTGTTGTATTTCTATCTAGGACCCTAATTCGATATTCCCGATTTATGCCCTTATATGGCTATAACAAACAATATCCTTATAAAGGCATAAGAATCATATCCATATTTAGTAATAGCCCATGCAGTTCAAATACGGCAAGGCTACTCCCCATGACTCCTAGAAAGTACAATGCGTTCTTTAAACAAACCAAGCCTCCAGCAGCCCGGGAAATCCCCCTGCTTTTGTTTTGATTTGAACAAGTACTCCTGGAGTCCAGAAAGAACTGTTAGTTCTTAGTGACGTCTTATGTCCAACCTTACGTCAAACCCAGCACCTTTCAGGTATAAATATACCAATGCTGCCTTAAGCAGACACACGGTGGTTTGGAGCAGAGTGGCTACCTACTTGCCCGAGAGCCCAGCTGATGCGAGAGCCCACGGACGCCGCCCCTCCCTTTTGACGCACTGAGGAAGACGCTGTCTTTTTCTCCAGCCGAGAAAATCCAGCTCCGGTGTTTCCAGCCGCCCTTGCGGGTTGCTGGGATATCGAGTCCTGAGAGAGAGATACCAGACCTCTTGCTTTCTATTACCCAGGTACGGAGCTGACTAAACCCTTGAGAGAATTCTTGATTCAGATTCCTTGGCAAAAAACAACTTAACTTAAACTGCTACTTACTTACTCCTTCCCACGTATTAGGCTTAGGTCAGGTACACCGGGGTAGGCGTAGATTAGAAGCACCAGTTGAGTACGTTAGTCAATGTATTTATGTATGTATATATTTTATCCATTTTAAAGTATCATATGGCTAAGAAACCATATCAATGCTTTTACAGTATTATTTCATAATACTCCTTTTACTGTAAGCACTTTAATTTATAATAAGTATTGCAATTGTGGCAATTCATTTCTCTTGCATGAGAAAGAAGACTGCTCAATAAATAACATCTTTTATTGAAAACGCCAGTCTCTCTATTTCTCTGCACTCTGGTGAAACTAAGTATGCACGATTGACTGAGTAAAATAGTTGTCTATTGTTTTCACACGACTCTAGAGATACACTCTTTATTCTGAGGGAGCAAAGTTGTCATGTTTATGGTTGTCAGAATCTAATCCCTTCTTGTCTATCTAGGGAAATTAAACTCCTCCTTGTTTATTCGAGAAAGTTTCTAGTGACCTCTGAGCTAGCTGGCAAAACTAATTAAGTCTAATATAGTCAGTAGAGACCTAGTCGACCTCAGTCCTACGTCTACACTGCTGTTTATATTATTCCAATGTGCAGAGCCTATTGGGAATATAGGAACTACACTACAGGAGTGTCTGTGTCTGTGTTTGCAGATTTACCTTATTGCACAGTGTTCATGATTGGCATTTGATCATGTATTTTTTGATTGGTTTGGATGATGTGTCTGTGCAGTTGGCCAGACTAGAAATGTTATCTATTCCAGTGCTGTCTAGGATCACATTGCCTATCCACTGATTGCCTGCACATGGCTGAGCTTGTTGCACTTCTTTTGATGTTGTTTGTGATATGTGTGTTTGGCAATAGGTTTGTGATCAGCATTGGTTCAGACATCACTGAGTGAAATTCTGGCATTTGTAGATTCACACCAGGGTATGGCATTGGTTATTAGGAAAGTTACTTGACCTTATTTTCACCTTTATCTGTGCTTCTCACGGGTGTTGAGTAGTAAAGGTGTGAGATGGGTAGATGAGGCGTATGTGTGAAGGTCATACTTGGGAGTGTCACAATGAGCCATGAGTGATGTGCTGGTAGCATACACATGTCAAGAAAATTGACATAGATGAAGGGCTGGTCACTGTATGGCTTATGTCAGTTCCTATCATCCTGGGCCAATGCTTTGCTTGCATTGCTGTATGACAGGGATATTGCACAGATGTTACTTTAGTTCAATTTCAATCACTGTGTCACCCATGTATGATTTGATGGCCTAGCTGTAGTGTGATATGTGGTACCTCTTGCATGTCATGTACAAATGGTATCTGAAATATCTTCATGTTTTCCTGCACTGTGCACTCCACTTTAGGCTAGTTTAGTTATTGTAATAAATTGCTGCTGACTTGTAGTATGTGTATGAGGCTATGTTTCAGTGTATGAACTGTCTCAAGGACTTGACATTCAGTGTGAACAGTTCCAAGGTTGTTAATGTGCACAGTAACTCTTCATTTCTTCAATTACTCACTTTGATTCACATGAGTGGAAGGCAGGGGTGAGAAGGAGGAGCGTTGTCATGAGTCTCAGGTCAGAGTTTCCTGCTGTCAAGATGGACTCTTACAGACACTTTGGCATTCATTCACTACTTTGTAGTTGGTGCTCCCTTTGTTGAGATGGAGTAATGGTGTGTAGGTGTTCTGTGAGTTGTCAGTGTAGTCAGTTTTGTTGGTGTACTGTACATAATCACATGGTGTCATTTATTGCAGCTGTACACTTGTGAGTCAAATGCACAGTGGTGCTTACTTTGAGTTTGCCGTTTAAGTCAGGAATTTCTTACTGTGTTGCATGGTATGGGCTGTCAATGTATGATATGGTCTGCCATTGCATGTGGTGGGCCTATCAATGTCTGCTTGGGGGCTGTGGTGATCTGTGATTGTGTGGCAGTGGTGTCTAATAAGATGTGTCATCTACCTGGTCTCACTGACCCCTTCCAAGACCTTGTTGGACTACTGTAAAATACACATACAGCACTGCTTTCTCTGCCCTCCTCTCTTCCACATTCTATTTGGACTGACCCTTATTTGTGTGCAATTATGACTACTGTCATTTTGGAAGGGACTCTTGCCTCACCCCACACTCATGTTACTATACAATTGGTGATGATCCTAATGAGATGTCACTATAGACAGTGTCCCTGCGCATGACTTCTTGCTGCAGATATGTTGTGCTGAGTTGTGCTTCTTTTATGATGCATCTGGTGTGGATGTTGTGATGTTGGTCTTACATGTCTGGGACAATGTCCTGGACTCCTACTACATTGTGGGCAGGCTTTCCCTCTGCTTCACCACTGTGGTGACATGACCGGTACGGCTGGGCTAGTTGCAATAATTTCTATGGGGATAGGTGACCCTGACGCAGAGGTGTCAATTTGTGATGTGTAAGACATGTGTACTTAGACTGGGGTATATGTTTCTGTCTCCACCAGGGTGTCTGATGTAGACATGACATGTATTTCAGCTCGATAGTTGTGTGTTGTTGTTGTACAGGGGTTGTATGTGGGGATGTGTTATTGACCTACCTGTGGTGTTGCCGCAACAGCGTCTTATCTGCTGGTAGTGGATGAGGTACAGCAGCGGAAGGGCTTCTAGAGCAGGATCCATGGCGGCAAGGAACATGTGGAGGCATCTCGGACTCGAGTTTCTATCTCCGCAGTTGTGCTTCCGCTGTCTCCAAATGGCTGGTTTCTCCGCGGCGTTCTGATGGGCTGGTTGATGCATCGTGATTTGTCCGGCAGTCGGAACGTCATTCCGCACAGCGTTTTTTTCCATTGGCTCCCTCCGGCACCGTTGCGGAACGAAAAATCTGGCGGATCTGGATACTCAGCGACGGACGGGAAATGGGCTATCTTTGCCCATTGTAATATGGAGGTCACAAGGACCGCCGCAGGAGTAACTAAATGGACGTTTTCCGCCAGCACCGCGGAGGGCCTACAACCGCCATCGTAATCAGCCCTTATGTTTGGATGACTTTCTTGTATGTTGTTTGCAGTTTGTTGAGTATAGTTTGGATATTCTGTAGACTGATATTAGTTCTTCTTCCCCATCGCCCAGGGATGAAGAAGTGGTAGGGACAGTTAACAATAATTATGAGTCTCTTAGCTGTAGCTTAGACATATTAAGCCCCATAGGATTACAGAAGGTCAGTAATTTCACTACTGGCACTCCTGGCCAAGTTATCTATATCAGTCAGTTTTTAATATTTCTGAATGAACTTCCAATGACGTTTGTAAAATCAGTCTCCTTTTTTGGATTATAGCTGGTATTGAGAACAAGATCCAAAATCTTGACTAGTTTTCTCCTTTTTGACATGTAGAGCAAAGGGGGGCCTTGTTACTTATTTTTCCACTTTGATCTCATGAAACATTTTAAATAAAAATAATGGATTCGCCTTATTATCAGGTCACTGGTTTTAAAATTTCGACATGCATGCGTCTATACACCTTTAACTATTACAATAATATCTTCACTTCTGAGAAAGCAGTTGTGATTAATGGTATTGTAAAAGATTCAGAAGCTGTTTATATTGTGAAAGGCGGAGTTAATTTTGTGATTGGGGAAGAGAATTTCAATACCCGCATCTGTCCCCAACCTGCTAGGGAAGTATGTTGATATGTAGACCACACTGACAAGGAGCCCATGAGCAAACACAGAAATCCAACAGGAAGACTCAGGCCAGTTACCTATTTGCAAATACACAGAACTGCAGGTTTTGTATTTCTTTTATAGTGCAAGGTTGAACAGGTGGCAGTGGGGCATTTCCATGATTCAGTGGGAATTTATAGTGTTGTTGTTTCAGGTGTGTTATGATTGTCTTATTGCCTTTGGCATAAAGCACATTGAAGACATTGTCCTGTTGGTAATTGTTTAGGACAGGTAAGGAGCAATATCTTTAGGTCAAAAGGTTATATGTCAGGAAGCCAAAATCCATCCGGCATGTTACTACAAAAGTGTCGCACTCCAGCAATAACAATTGGAGCTTCAAAGTCCAAATATCTAGTCCTTCGGACCAAGTTGTGATTAAAAAGACCCAACTTAATGAACGAAGCCAAATCCTAGGGCAGAGATTTTTAGCCTGTGTAATCAATTAGAGTCTTAGTTGATGGGGAATGAGAACCCACCTCCAATAATAATCATAATCCTTGTCAGAGTGACCCACTAAGGTCACTTAATTACCCTGAGCTTAATCCCCTGGTAGCCATGGCACAGAACAGATAGGCTTAACTTAGAGGCAATGTGTTTATTTATGCAATAATCAATGAGTAAAATAGAGAATATTTTAATAAATAAAACGACACAAATATGACAAAAATCTAAAAATTAGAACTGGAATTATGAATTTTTAAAGTCTGAATTAAAAAGATAGTGTCGAAAAGCATGACACTCTAACTGTGGTCATCTGGTTGCACTTAACTGGCACTAAGGTGAAAGTTAAGGCCAACTGTGATAGAGTGTGGGTTGGATGCAGGGACAAGGCTTGTACCATCCAAAGAGTTCCCTTCATCGTCTGCAGGAATTTGAAGGATGAGGTCTCAGTGAAGCTGTTGATGATGGCAGGAAAAACTCAGAGCGGGAAAAGTTAAAATGTCGCACCCAGACAGTCGTCAACATCAATCGGATGCAGGGTGTGGCTTAGTCCAGTGAAGTTTTCTATGTTTGGACGTAAAAAGTTTTCTGGAAGTCGGATTTCTTCAGTGGAGCAAGGTTGTACGCTGTAGCTGAAGATGGCTCGACATTGTCGGATTTGGACGAATACACCCTACTGAAATGGATTTACTCTGGAGAGGAATGAAGCGAGATCTACAGTGAACTCAATCCCAACTGCGATGCACCCTCAGACGGTTGGCTTGGCATGTTGGGCCCGGTCTCTCAGCGGTTCTTTAGGTGAAAAGCTGACAACAAGTTTCTATGTCCCAGGTTTTAGGGTTAGGCAGCTAAGGAGGGCTGGCTGAAAGTCCATATAAGTGAGTATATTATCTATAATTTTATTAAAATCAAAAGATGTTGGCTAAAGGCAGACCTCAAAGTACCCTGCAGTAATGAAAATCACCATCTCTCCCTCCAATCATGCCTACTCAGGACCATTACTCATTAAAAAAAACTCATAATGGGCAACCAAGTGCAGTAACAAGCTAAGTGGACCAACAAAAAGGGACCTGCAGAGCTACTCAAAGGTGTCAGCCATCCTAATATGATAAACTGCACACCTCTCTCTCGCACCTCTAGATTCACCACACTGCTAAGTGCCATAAAGCGATAACCACACATCAGAGGTCATCACAGACAACATGAAAGCAGTTACCACACAGGATCAAAAACAAAGACAACAACCTTCCAACCACACACTCTACACAGTGCAGCATGCTGCCCTTGTAGACAAGCACTTCAGCTACCCATATGGGGCATTAAGTGCTAAATGTTGCAATATAAAATTCAGGCACACGAAGTGTAGTGTGGTGGAAGAAAGAGTAACGTGGTGGAATCAAGAGTAAAAATCTGTTTGTATTCAGCAACCCACATTCAGCAGCAAGTTCCTAAAAGTTTAGGTCCCTTTAATTTTTTTTTTTAAATGTATTTATTAAAATCAATCAGTCCGTTCAATGCCTGTTCAAGACTAGGGCAAAAGTGCGCTGGATGAATAAAAACGTGTGATCTGATATGAGGGCTTCCTTCTTAATGATCCCTGAATCAGATTCCGAATGAGAGAGTATTAAATGCACAGGAGCATTAAGTACTATGGGGCAGATTTATGAGCCCCTTGTGACACCTTTGCGCCTCTGTTGCATCACTTTTTGTTACGCAGTGGTGGCATAAACAATGCACCACATTGCAGCCCATTTACAACGTGACTCATCCAAGGAGATGCGCCACGTTGTAAAGCCCTGCGTCACATTTTACCTGCGTCAAGTATAATGGGGCAGATTTAAAAGAAAGTGACGCATCTGTAGAGATGTGCCACTTTCCCTTCGCCACCATGCAAAACCCTTGCTTCACCTTGGACGCGCCATATTTACAATAAGGTGCACCATGGCGCAAGGATTGACAGACACATCTGTTGACGGAAAAGTCATGCATCGCTGGAGTCATGTCGTAAGCACGACGCAACTCCAGCAATGCGTGTTGCAGCATATTCCCAATACAATGCGTCACTCCTTACGCCTGCTTGAAGCAGGTGTAAGGTTTTGAAGCTGTGGCGTCCTAAATTTACGCAGTGAAATCTTGTAGATTTCACTGCATTACTTTTACGAGGCTTTCCTGCGTGAGAACACCTACCCTGCATACATTATACCTGATTTGATTTGATACCTGGCGTAGGTATAATGTCACGTAGGGCATTACAAAGTGACGCATCTCCCTAGATAACTTTTACGCTGCCGCTGCGTCACAACAGTGACACAAGGGGCTTGTAAATCCGCCCCAATGTATGCGTGGTGGACGTTCCCACGTAAAAAGCCATGTAGAGCTGACACAGTGAAATTTACAACATTTCACTACGTCACTCTGCGCCTTCACTCTGTCAAAATCCCTACACCTGCTCAGACCAGGCATAAGGAATGACGTAGGGCTTTTTAAATGGAACTCACCCATCTCTTGTGTCACATTACTGGAGTTGAGTCACTTTAATGAGCAACTCCAGCAATGTGTCACTTTGGGGTCATCAGATGCGTCAGAATTTCTGACGCATCTGTCAGTGCTTGCGCCATGGTGCGCCGTATTGTAAATACGGCGCATCCATGGTGGCGCAAGGGTTACGTATGGAGGCGCAGGGAAACTGACGCATCTTTACAGATGCCTCAGTTTCTTGTAAATCTGCCCCTATGAGTCTAAATCAGCTACTCAATTTTCCGTTTAATGTCAGCACACAGCTATATTTGCATACCAGCAATGACTAGTGTGCCAAGGATATTTGCTTTTCCTTCTCTTTATCTTGTATTTTGCATAGGAGTGTTCTTTGTGCAATGTTCCCTGATTAGTAAGCCGGGGCTGAGCACTCTGTAGCCCCAACAATGCACTTGAAACGTCACCTTTTGCTCTAGGAACCTCTGCACGGAGGAATCCAAGCCCTGTGCTTTGTTCGCGTGCCTCCAGCTCGCAATAACCAGCAACCCCCCTCCCCTCCCAAAGAATTCAAAATGTACCCGGAATATGGGTCAACTCCATGACTACCAGAGCCGCCCCGTTTATTTTTAGCCTTCCGCAAGTGCAGCACGAAGGCATTGTCCGCGAGTTAAGATTGTTTTCAAAAGGCAATTGTGCGTGTCAAAAGCACAGGCACCCACCTGTGTGTGCCTGCTGCGAGCCCTCACTAATCCCCAGCAGAACATGCCCACGTTGTGCCACCTCCAGGGACCTGCCGACGTTGTCACTGTGTCTAATGCGGCAGCCCCGCTCCAAACCGCCTACTTATCCCAAGCAACATAGTCCAAAGTCCTGCTTTGTGTGCTTTTTATATGATAAATTACTTGCTTGTATCTAGTGCTTTATACTTCCGGCGACACTCCAAAGCGCTTAGGAGGACAGATAGCAAGCTACGCCGTGGCTTGTACTCGAAAGAAAGAGCGTGGGATTGCCATGTGTTCTATGTGCAAAGTGCTTCGATGACCACAGCAGCGCTGCTTTCGTGTTATCTGGAGCAGTGCATGAATGTGATTTGGAGTCAAGGGGAGGGACACAGCACTTGGAGCTTATGCAGCATTTTTGTGTCTGGTTGGAAATGTGGCTTATTTGTATTAAACTCATACATGATTCCCGACTGCCTGCTGTTAACGTG
The DNA here is from genome assembly GCF_964261635.1 of Lissotriton helveticus. Classification (NCBI taxonomy): domain Eukaryota; kingdom Metazoa; phylum Chordata; class Amphibia; order Caudata; family Salamandridae; genus Lissotriton; species Lissotriton helveticus. The sequence goes on along the minus strand of NC_136070.1, from coordinate 128,284,029 downwards.
TTCCTGTGGTTATGTAGCTGGACATATGTGTGGAGTGAAGAAAAGGCGAGTGAGAGGTAGCTGCCATGTAATATTTTTTTACTGTATATTTTGTTATTAGCATTTCAGGGATAATGAAACATACATTAACTTTGTGGAGCCAGTATCTGATTCACAATTTAGGGGCCGATTCCAATTCGGGTCGTAAGGTCTCCGTACCATGGGGCCGATTAGGATGGCGGACGGATCGCCACCGCGATCCGTCCCCCATCCATGCCCGTCCGCTCTCAATTTCCCGTCCGCCATATTACGATGGCGGGGGGACCGCGGCGGTCAGAAACACCGTCCGCCGCTTTTCCGCCGTGGTCAACTTGCGACCGTGGCGGAAAAGCTCTAACATGGTGGCGGTGTCCATCAGACACCGCCATCTATATTAGGATGGGCTGTGGGGTATGCCTTTCCGTGGCGGAAGGCATACGGTCTTTGCTTTGGGGGCCCGTTGCGCTCATTAGCCAACTGCTTGGAGGCACTGGTCTAACCCTGAAGCACCTAAGTCTGTCATGGCTTACGTTTTAGGACGATCTTTAACCTGTCAGCTTAGTTGCAGCAGGTTAGTTTGCTGAACTACATGAGGTCCAGCAGCTGGTCAGGGTAGGTGTTAAAGAGGAGCAGGTGGGGCGAGGCATAAAGGAGCAGATGTGAAAGGGAGGAGTGTGATGATAGTTGTCGAAGGTGGGAGGTGATCCTGCCTAGGATGGTTCCTTAGATGCCAAGCTCTTGTAGCCTCACTAGGAGAGAACAGTGGTCGACTGTACCACAGGTGGCACCACGGTCCAGCATTAAGGGAGAAGTAAATGTAAATTGATACTTGTATAGCGCACTACTCACCCGCAAGGGTCTCAAGGCGCTTGTACAAATACCGCTGTGGAACCCATCCTGGCTTTCCCTGTGAGGTGTTCACTCCTGGGGCTGGGCACCCCCAAGGTGGAGGCCAGGTATCCTTAGCGTTGTGGGTGCCGTTGTGGAGATTAAGCAAGCTATTGCCCAGAGTTGCAGAGTGGGACTCCATGATTGGAATAGGCACCGAGGCGAGAATTATCAGGTCCGTGGAATTTTTTTGAGCCCAAGACCCGCCGAGGCTGGGAATTGAACCCTGGTCCCGGGCTAGACCTCTGCATCAGGGTCTGCCGCTCTAACCATTGAGCCACACTTCTCCAGCAACTCTTTCTATTCACATTTCTGTCAGGATAGCTCAGATAGTGACCAGAGGGGCTTCAGTACCTGTGCCCTGGCAGAAGCCTGTGTGATGGTTCAAGAGTAGGTTTCTTTCTTCCATTAAGTTGGAGATCCGAATGAAGTCAGGTCTTTCAATGTTTTTACTTTGGGGATGGATTGTCAACTGTCTGGGTATACTGGATCGATGTCCTTTTTCTTGATGGTTGGTCAACTGTGAGAGGTTTTTAGGTGGATGCTCTAGGTGCCCGAAGTGAGAGAATTATTGTTAGTTGTTTTTACTGAAGTGGCGGCTGTTGGGGGCAATATGATATCCTTAAACTTTGAGCAGGAAAGGGGTCGGCTGGAAGTTGTTTTATTGATTCCTGTATTCCAGGATCTTTGCTTTTGAGTCAAGGTAATATGTGATGTCACAAAATGCTGATGCATTCGGTATCTTGGTGGCAGTACACTCTGAAGATCCTATGTAATTCTTTGGAAGGACAATTGTCTTTGGATGTCTGCTAGGAATAATGTTTTTTAGCCTGCAGTGCAGCCAGGAACTTGAATATTGTGATTGACAGTCCAATCTCCATGTCCAACTGGGTCAACGTGGTTGCTTATACCTGCTTACATCCCCTCAAATGCCTCAGAAAAATCATCAAATGTACTACCGCTGGACATCCACATATCCATCACACAAGTCCTTTTCACCAGCAGGTTCGGCAATAGCAACACCCTCTAAGTAGGCATCACAGTCCAACTCACAAAGAGACTCCAAGTAATACAGACAGCAACAGCCAGACTCAAACTCAACCTACCTCACTACACTCAAAATACCTCAAAGACCTCCACTGGTTCCCAATTCACAAGCGCTCTCTTTTCAAACTCCTCAGACATATCTACAAAGCTTTACACAACCAAGGTCTGGCCTACCTTAACAACCGCATCCTTTTTCACACCCTATCCAGACACCTCCACTCACCTCCTCGCCGATGTCCCTTGCATATAGTGAGCCAAAGCAAGGGGTCACACTTTCTCCTACATCACCCTCAAAGCCTTGAACAAGCTCCCCTACCACATCAGAGCTGTCCTTGAATTCCACAACAAATTGAAAACCTGGCCTTTCCAATAACCCACCTCAGACAGAATAGATCATCTCCTCCTCAGGTGTCAGGATACCCTCCCGGGTGATAATGTGCACCCTTTAGATCTTTAAAACATAAAATTACCATGCTGATTTGTAGACTTCATTGTGGATTTAGGCAGGCCACATGTTCCTGACCTTCCCTGGAAGTTGCCCAACAAAGGTGAGCAACTGCACTTTTATGAAAGCAGCTGCCAAAAGACGGAAGGCTCTACAGCCACTGTAGTGTGGTGGCGGATAGGCCCGGGTTGGCAATAAAGACCACATACACAAGAGTTATAGTGGTGGTCTCAACTCAGAACATGCCTGTGTCCCTGGGCTATTTATTCTCTCATCTGGCGCGTACACCAGACACTACCACCATACTTACGCATGCAGGGATCACCTAGACTTCCCCCAAGCGCAGTACACAACATGGTGTTGCCCAACTTCCGGGAACACTACATTCTCCTTTACCAGGAGATACAACATACCAAAACACCAAAATCGTAGTGGCATAATATTCTACTCAAAAATATAACACAACCCCCCCGTGCTTTCAGCAGTAGGATTTGGATGGTTCCTCACGAGCAAAGCAACACCGTCAGTTCCAGGTCAATCACATACAAAGTTATTATAACTCTGGGATGGCTCAGGGTGGGGCCGCAACAGATACCGCCCTTGTCCACCCTTGATGGATCCATCGGGTGAGGACCTCTCCTCATCTGGTGCATCAGCAGTCATTTGGCTCCTGCTGCAGGCCGTCGGGGGTGGGCCAGGTGTGGCTGATGATGGGTGACAGTGTCAAGAATAGTTCCTCTGAAAGGGGCGTCCCCTTCCAGGTCTTGACCACCATCATCCTCACTGTCAGATCGACCACCCACTGCAGCGTCTTTGGGTGAGTCGGCATCCGGGAATACTGCCTTGGGTCTCTGAGGAATCCACTTGATTTGGGATACGTTCAATGTGACACACTCGGTGCACTTTCGGACGTTACTTTCATACCTTTGACTTCAGTGACAGTCCATAGAGCGAGTTAAAACAGGAGCCTGAACTTCCTGGCCGGGTGGTGTTCCATCACTAAAACGTGGTCACTCACTTTGATGGGACTCTCTTTGGCTCGCCGCTTCCGGGAAGCGTACTTGTTGTTGCTGGCCCTTCAGGAGTCAGACCGGTTCTGAAAATTTGGCATGTCCTCCCACATGGGATGGTGGGCGAATGGTGTTCACTTTCCAAACATAACTTGCTAGGGGAAACGCCTGTCGTGGCCTAGGTTGTGAGTCTGCACTCCCGAAGGAACTGGTACAGAGCACACTCAATGCTAGTAGATTTGGCCACAGCAATCTGGACCACTTTGATGAGAGTTCCCAGCAGGTTCTCCATCTCCCCTTTGGCTTGGGACCACAGAGGGGTTATGCGGCGGTGTTTGGTGTTCTAGGAGTGCAAATAGTCGGCCAGTTTTGAGCTGTTGAAGAGGGGCCCATTGTCCGTGTGGATCTCTCTAGCTTTGGGATGGCCTCCAAGATTAATGTAGTTGCCACAATTTCGACCTCCGGATAACGCGAGTAGTCGTCCATTATGACCAGTATGTGTGCCCCACTGGGAAGGCTGCCAAAGTCCACACTGACTCTTTGCCACGGGGCACTAGGGCTCGCTTCCGTGATGACCGGTGCAGGGCGGTTGGGCTGGTGGGTTGCAAGGCAGACCGGGCAATTTCGCACCACAGCTTCCACCGTCTGGTCTACCCCAGGGAACCAGACTTTGCTCCTGGGCCAATTCTTGGATTTCATGATGCCCTGATGTGCTCCATGTGCAAGTAGGGCCTCAATTTGTGTCAGGCTTTAGGGCAGTACCAGCCCCGGACCTTGCAAGTTAGCCTTCACCAGAAACAGACAGTTCCTGCCAGACATTGTGTAGCACCCTGAGGATTGACTGAGCTGCTTTTGTACGGAAGAAAGCTGGGGTTTGGAGCGGTTGCCAGTCACCAGTGGTGGCCATCTTGATGGCCATTTGTAAGTAGTCATCTAGCTGAGTGGTTTCCACTACTTCTGTGAGAGGTGTGGAGTGGTCAATTATAAGCTGGACATACTCTTTGGTCTCTAAGGCTTCGGCCATCTCAAGGGAAGTGGCTGGTCGAACGTACCTGGACAAGAAAACAGCTGGATTCCTGGTGCGTGTCCGGTATTCTTTTGATAACCGGAACTCCTGTTGCTGTGAAATTACTTTTTCTATTCTTGAGGCAGGTCTTGATGAGGACCCTTGTAACAGCAAGATCAGCGGCTTGTGATCTCCTGATGATCATAAAGGGATGCCCATACAGGTAAATGTAGAAATGCTGGCATTCCCATTAGACTGCGATTGCTTCATGCTGTATTTGGGAACAGCATTATTCTGTGAGCCTTATCGTGCGGCTGGCATAAGCCACTAGGGCCCATTGTCTTCACTCCTGTCATTGAGCCAACATGGCTCCCAGTCCTATGAGGCTGTCATCCACCACTGGCTGTGAATCTCTCTACGGGTTGAAGTAAACCGGAGTGGTATCGGCTGACAGGGCAGTCTTGGTCTGTCAAAATGCTTCTTCCTGTTTTGGCCTCACACACACAAGGACTGGACGACTTGGTGGGCTCTCTAAGTGGGCCGGTGATGTGCAATAGGTTCTTCATGAAGGCTGCAGCGCCCACAGTACGTCTCCCCAGCAAACTGCGGACTCCTGCCACTGAAGAGGGGCAGGGGCATCCTGTATATCCTTTACTTTGTCGGGTCGGAGCCACTCCATTTATCCAAGAAGCGAAATCCGAAGAAACTGATGTCGCATTTTTCTCAGTGAAGCGACAGACCTAGTTCCTTTAGCCTTGTGAAGACTGCATGGAGTTGGGTCAGATGTTCTCCCAGCATGGGAACGTGGATGAGGGCATTGTCACGCGCATTCAGCACGCCGGGCAGGCCATGTAGAACGGTCTTCACAGTGTTTTGGGAGACTTCGGCTGTGCTGGAAATACCAAAACTTAGCCTGGTGTATATTCAAAGGGCGGCATGTGTCGAGAAGGTGAAAACCGGATGGAAGACCGGGTGCAGCAGGATTTGGTGGTAACCTGATCAAAGGTCCATTTTGGAGAACCACTTGGCCCCCGATAGCTCCCCAATAATGTAATCTATGGTTGTGTCGGAAGACGTACATGCTTGATCACTAGGTTAAGGAGTCTCATGTCTACATAAATGTGGACTGCATCTGGCTATTTGGGTTTCTCTGCCACCTTGATGGGGAGGGACCCATGTTTTGGGGCCCCTCATTTGTTCGATGATGCCCGCTCTCTTAGGTAGTATCAGCTCAGCCTCTACTTTGGGTTGGAGGTGGAATGCTATTCTGTGATGCCTAAGGGCCACAGCGGCGATGGACTCGTCAATATGTAGTTGAATTCCTGGCCCTACCAGGCAGCTGATCCCATCAAACAGAGATGCGAATTCTTGTAGTAGGTGGTCTAGATCATGTGCATGTATACTGAAGGTGAACTCTATGAGGTTGAGATCTTCGGCTGTGCGGCTTCTCAGAAGGAATGCTAACCCTTCCTGTGACACAAATACTTTTACTCTTCAGTGGGTGAAGTTATGGGACAGGTCAACGTGGAATACGCGACTAAGCCGCAGTGGTGAACGGTTGCCAAAAGTGTATACCTACACTTTGGTGTGACAGAGCGCTGGTGGGTTGGGCAGACTGTGGTAGACATCTTCAGCCATTAGATTGATGGAGGTGCCGGTGTCTATGAGAGCTGAAACGGTGTGGTTTTGTACTTCCACTCAGCACATGGGGGCTGTCTGGTGCTTGGCCTTATGCATGTCATTTGTTCTCACTACACTGACAATTTTTGCATTGTACTCAGCCATGTCACTGTTGGACAGGTTGTCTGGCTGTGGTTTTACTGTGCGGACTGTTTTCTGTGAAGTTTTGGGCTGTTGTGCCTGAGATGAGCGGCATACTTTGGAGAAGTGGTTTGGTTTTCCACACGTGCTGCAGGTTGTGCTGCTGGCAGGGAAGGCTCCAGTGTGAGCATATGGGCCACCACACCAGCCACATGTGCGGGCTAGCGTTCCCTGTTTGGTGGGGCCTAATGAAGGGTTGACGGTGCGGGCAAGGGCGATCCTGATGTCCACTGTCGGCAGCGCCGGTAGCTGTGTGTCTTGCGAGTGGCAACTGTGGAAACAGCGAGGTGAGCCACGGTTAGCTGGATGAAAGGGCGAGCACACATGTGAACACGGATCCAAACCTCATCACTAGTGTAGTGTGGTGGCGGCTGGGCCTGGGTTAGCAATAAAGACCAGGCACACAGAAGTTACAGTGGTGGTTTATTCTCTCATCTGGCATGTACACAAGACACTGCCACCACACTTACGCATGCAGGGGTCCGCTAGACTTCCACCTTGCGCAGTGCACAACATGGTGTTGCCCAACCTCTGGCAACACTACAGCCACCCCAGCTGCGGCATCACGTCGCGGGTATTGCTAATAGGCGAAAGCTGTGTTAGCGACTGCTTTCAGTCGCTACCAGTTTGGGTACGCCCACTTTGCATGTCATTAGTGATAAATATCGCTGACATGCAAAGCGGGCCCCAAACCGGTCGCTATCGCCTAGGAGCTGTCGCTAAGTGCTGTTAGCGACAGCTTGGTAATAGGGCAATAAAAAAATCACTGCTTTTTTGGCAAAAAGTGCAGCTAAAGCGGCGATAACGCCCTTGCTAATATGCCCCCTTGTTCTACCCACTTTAGTAACTTGCTCCTGTTGTATTGCAAGGGCCCTATCTAACTCCAATCTAGATCTATCCACTTTAATAATCTGCTCCTCTTGTATGGCAATGGCAATCTCTAACTGTAACCTATTTCTACCCACTTCTCTAACTGTGGCCTAGTTCTTCCCACTTCGCTAACAGTAGCCTAGTTCTATCCATTGTAGTAATCTGCTCCTCTTGTATTGCAAAGGCCCTCTCTAAATAAACTGGTTCTACCCACTTTATGAACCTGCTCCTCTTGTATTGCAAGGACCCTCTCTTACTGTAACCTATTTCTACCCACTTCTCTAACTGAGCAAGGGCCCTCTCCAACTATAGTCTAGTTCTACCCACTCTAGTAACCTGCTCCTCTTGTATTGTTTTTGTTTTTTTTAAATTATTTTTGTTGATAGCAAAGGAGACATTTCATAAAACAGAAATGAATTACATATATGTGGCCTTTCCAATACATGGCTAGGAATGCATGTAAAAAACAGAAAGTTACAAATATAAAAAAATGAGTAATAAAGAATTATAGAAAAATCATATTGTATTATCACAATCATGTGTCAATGTATACCAGATAGAATTAAATTTCATCAGTGAGCGTTCACCTCTAGTTTTAGCCAGTGCCTTCCTCTTTAAAAAATTCCATTACAATAGCCCACCATTCTGCAACACTACTAGGTCTTGGAAAGACCCAAGCCCTTGATATGGCATCGTGCTACAAATAAAATGATAGCCGACAGGGATCGCCGTGCAGAGTCAGGTTCTATCTGGTGACCCAACATAATCTCCTGTGGAGTAAAAGGGAAATCCAACCCAAGGCAAACATTGGAGATATGTCTAATTTCCTGCCAAAATGTCACCAACAGTGGCCAGGTAACAAACATATGTACAATATTTGCGGCATATAAACTGCATTTGGACAATTAACCCTGTTACTCCCCTGTCTTCCCTCTTGCTGTCCCCAGCTGGCAATTTTTTCCAGGGTGTAATATAACATACATATCGTGCCAAACTGCTGCAGTTTTAAGTTACTTGAGCAGACAGCTCCCTCCAAAGTTGAAAATGCATTATTAATTGTTGTGGGTGGTAATATCTACCCCCAACACATTGCTTCATTTTGAGGCCAACTGGAGACATGGATCGTCTCTGCCCTGATAAACATGTTGATATGCATACGAATTGCATGTTTCTGAGGTATATCGTGTAGACATGTCATTATGTCAAATGTCTCTACTGTCTTTACCCCCCTGTGTTCTCAAGAGGAAGTCTCTAAATTGCAAGTATTTATAATATGACTGGCGTGAAAGTGAGAAAGAAGTTTGTAAACTTTGAAAAGTTCGAAAGCCGTTTGCAGCCATAAAGATGTCCCAGTCGGTCAATTCCATGCTTAGCCCAGCTCCTTCAAACTCTATCATGACAATTCTCAGGGAGTAATGGGTTATCCTAAACGGGAAATCTAAATCTGTCGTGGAATTGGTAGAGAATATTTAGCCAAAATGTCACGCCAAATAGTCTTGAAGCAAACTCTCTTGTAGTAGTTCGGATCATTAATCCTATAAAGAAACCGTCGCCTATTGTGACCTAGAACAAAGTGATGACTAAAATCTTGGCCCTCAATTGAGAGGAGACTATGCAAACAGCCCATAAACGTAGCTCAGTAATATACTTTAAAATCAGGAAGGTGGAGGCCGCCTTGATTGTATGGGAACTTTATAAATTTGTTTGCGTGCCGTGCTCATTTGTACGCCCATATAAAACTACTTATTGTGCCCGCCAGTTTGAAAAAAAATATTTGTGATTCGTAAAAGTATAGAACGAAATAGGTAGAGGAACTCTGGTAGTATTGTCATCTTTATAATGTTGCATCTGCCGATTATACTGATTGGTAATTTATGCCTGCTTCTCAGGTTTTTGATAACATTTTGGAACAACAAATCATAGTTTAGACTGAATATTCATTCGATTTGTGAAGAGATACGGATCCCTAAATAGATGACAGACGAGCATTCCCCCAAAATAGGCCCATCCGGTTTAAAGTATAGAAGCACTTGTGTCTTCTTACTAGTGTTTAGTTTGTATCAGGAAAAAGATACGAATGTACCTGCTTCATGTAAGATTAATTCGAGAGAAGCAGCAGGGTCAGATGTAAAAGTAGCAACGTCATCTGCATAAGCAGTGACCTTTAAATCAGTAGATCCTGATCACAGGGGTAGTATATTTGTATTAATAAGTAGTGCGCATAAAAAATAATAGTGGCGAAAGAGGTCTGCCCTGGCGAGTACCTCTATATATCCGAAATCGTTTTGACTGGGAGCATGCATAAGCAGCTTAGCTTGTAGCATTCAATATTAGGCACGCATCCACATGCAAAATCGTCCGCCCATACCAAATGATAAAAGAGTTGGCCATAAGCACCCCCAGACCATTCGGTCGAAGGCCTTTTCGGGGTCTAAGAGTCTCATACCCAGATTACTAGCATATTGCTTTACAAAATCAAAAGCCATTATGGCAGTGTTAGTGTGCGCCGAAGTGTCCCTACCTAAAATAAAACCATGTTGTTGCCTAGAAACTAGTCCTGACATCAGAGGAGCCAATCGGTTAGCCAGGACTATCGCATAGATTTTAGCATCTCCATTAAGAAGGGATATTGGGCGATATGAGCTACAGTCCGCAGGTGGTTTGCCCTTATTAAAAAATATATAATATTTGTTAAGTCCCAAGATGGTGGTGCTATTCCGATGTCTCCTATTTCCTCAATGACCTTGACCAAGAGGTCATAGGCCAAGCTTATAGAACTCAATTGATATTGAGTCATCACCCTCTGCCTTGCAAAGGGTAAAGAAGTCAAAGCGACTAAGATTTAGTCTGGTAGAATATCTAGGCAATGGCATACAAGAGCAGACTCTGTAGACATGCTAGCTCAGCCTTCTTCAAAGTATATAGAGAGATGTTCTGCGCCTATTAGATCTGACTGAGCATAGAGATTTTTATACAACTGAGTAAATTGGTCGCCTAGTTCTACCCACTTTAGTAATATGCACCTTTTATATTGCAAGGGTTCTCCCTAACTGTAACCTAATTTTACCCACTTTAGTAATCTGCTCTTCTTGTATTGTAAGGGTCCTCTCCAATTGTAGCCTAGTTCTACACACTTCTCTAACTGTATGTTATGTTTTTATATATTTGTAGAGCGCGCGTACACCCTTGGGTTTCATGGCGCTAATATCTGTGGCCCCCAGAAGATCCCTAATCGTAGGTCTACTTGAATAACCACGTTTTCAGGGACTTTCTAAAGATCAAGAGACTGTCGCATTTCCTGAGTGAAATAGGAAAGGAGTTCCAGAGGGCAGCTGCTAAATACGAAAAGCAACTTCCTCCTTGCTTCTTCCTTTTGAAGGAGGGGATGGTCAACAGGTTTAGATGGGCCGAACGTAAATTGCGTTGTGGTTTATGTACAGTTAGCAGCTGTCTGACAAATTTTGGGCCCTTTCCGTGTAGAGCTTTAAAAACAATGCAACCGGTTTTAAAAGTGATCCTTTGGGCCATTGGTAACCAGTGGAGTTTTTTTAGGCTTGGTCGGGCTGACTGCAATTTGGGTTGTTTCCATATCAGCCTTGCCGCCTGATTTTGAACCATCTGGAGTTGTTTCAGAGAGCCGACTGGGAGCCCGAGATAGATGGCATTAGAAAAATCAAGACGAGAGAGTACTAAGGCAATTGTTGCCTGTACCAATGCTGAATGGGTGAGCAGGTGGGCGATTTTTCTAATTTTCCGTAATTGGAAAAAACTAGATGAAACAATGGCTTCCACCTGTCCTTTAAGTGAAAGGTCAGCATTTAGTATAACCCCCAGGCATTTAACTTTCTGTGAGGCTATGGGCGGAGAGCCCATGTGTGAAGTCCAAAAGTGGGGACCCCAACTGAGCTCGCTCTTCCCCGGCAGAACTAATTCTGTTTTGCCTGGGTTAAGCTTGTGGTGGTTTGAGTCCATCCACTTTTGAATGAGTGACATCGTTGCCTGAAACTCAGTGACAGCATCAGGTGTATTCAGGGGGAATATTAGCTGCAAATCGTCAGCATAATTAAAAATAGTGACTTTCCGGGTTTTTAATAAATATAGTAAAGGTCTCAAATATAGGTTGAATAAAAGTGGTGAGAGTGACGAGCCCTGTGGCACTCCGCAAGATGGGGATAATTTTTGGGCTATGAAAGTGCCCAGTCTCACTGACTGCGTCCGATCAGGGATGAAGGGAGCTATCCAACCAAGCGCTGATCCCCTGAGGCCGACCTGCTCGACACGGTTTAACAGGATGTTATAGTCAACCGTGTCGAACGCGGCCAACAGATCCAGAAGGACCAGGGCTTGGTGGATGTCTTTGTCTGTGTTGGCTCTAATGGTGTCCTGCACTGCAAGGATCGCCGTTTCAGTAGAATGTGCTGGACGGAACCCAGCCTGGTTTGGTTCTAGAAAGTCCGATTGCTCTATGAAATTCGAGAGACATCTGGACACGTGGGCCTCGAGAAGTTTGGAAAGAAACGGGAGGAGAGTCCAGTGGATCAGCCCCTAGTTTCTTTAGGAGTGGAATGAGCATGGCATCTCTAGCCCCTTCGGGGCTGATGACGAGCTGGGCTCGTCATGGCGTAGCCTCCTCGCACGCTCATGACGAGCCCAGCTCGTCATGAGCCCCACCCTCGGGGGAAGCGCCAGCGCTCCCCCCGAATCTGCCCGATTTTGTTCGTTTCTTCGGGGATGGCAGGGGAAGACCTTCCCCTGCCTCCCCCCGCCCTCCCCGCCCACGTCATCAATGACGTCAGCGCGCGAGGCGCGCTGACGTCACCGGAGGCTCCTTTTGTTTACAGACGCGCAGGGAAGCCATTTGCTTCCTGCGCGTCTTCGGCAAAAGAGGTTTGTTTCGTGGCTGGGGCGGGGGGGATTGTTTTCAAACTTGCATCGAGGGAAAGGAAAGGCTTTTCCTTTCCCTCGATGGCACTTTAGAGGTTTCCTGCTGCACGATCGTGCGATCGTGCAGCAGGAATGTTAGGGATTTTTTTTTTTTTTTTGTGTTTCGTGATCAATTTCGTAGTTCGGGGAGCGGCCCCTTGGGGAAGGGTCGCTCCGCTTGTTGGGGGAACATTATCTAAGTCTTCTCTTGGCTGCAATGTTGTTGAAAGGCCGTTTTTTCTACAAAAATGCTGATGGGGGTCATTTATAAAGTAAAATGATAGTGCTCATTGTAATGAAGGATGCAAGTGCCTCTGTCCTTCATTACTTATACTGATGTGTGTTTCTGAAGTGGCTAAAAAACACACCTGTGCTGCCTAGGCAAAGCTCACTAGTGTTTTTGGCCTGATGAATGTTTTTTTTTGTGTGCTGCTTTTCAAACACAAGCTTTGTCTCCAGTGACCATGTGTGTGTTACTATGCCATGTGCGAAGGGGTCCCTTGAGTGAGCTGTCCATCATAGTGGGAAGCTCACAAATGTTTTTGGGCTGTTGATTGTTACCTGAATTTGTGCTGCAACTCTAGCACCATCTTTGTCTCCATTGACCATGTGTGCGTTACTATGCAACTGCACAAATGTGCGCAGGGGTCCCTTGAGTGAGCTGTCCATCATAGTGGGAAGCTCACAAATGTTTTTGTGTTGATGATTGTTTTCCTGAGTTTGTGCCGCAACTCGAGCGCCATCTTTGTCTCCAGTGTCCATGTGTGCGTTACTATGCAATTGCACAGATGTGCGCAGGGGTCCCTTGTGTGAGCTGTCCATCATAGTGCTTGGGGTATGCACGAAACATGTCGACGATAGGAGTTGATAGGTACATCTGGACACATTACGTTTAGGGCAGCCTATCTTTCCACCCCGTTTATTACCACCTAGAGGCAAGAATAAAGTTTATTGTAAACCTACTGGGCAGGTATTTCACACATCACATAGTCCACTCCTCAAATACACATGCACCACACATAGTCTAATAAAGTGCTCCTACGTAACTTTCGCAAGTCGCAGCACGCCCCAGCCCGTAGAGGACTGGGATGGCCCCAATGATGAAGCATGTCACCGTGGGGCAACCCTGGTGAGTGAGGGGACACCTAAAAGAGGAGCATTTCTCCCCTTTTTTGTACACAATACCATATTTTCACAATCGACCCCAGTGTGTGTTGGTTGTTATCTGAATAAACTAGCAAGGCTCTTAGGTATCTGGAAACAGAGACCATTTGTTCATCATAGTGGGAAGTTCACAAATGTTTTTGGGCTGATGATTGCTTTCCTGAGTTTGTGCTGCAACTCGAGCCCCATCTTTGTCTCCAGTGTCCATGTGTGCGTTTCTATGCAATTGCACAGATGTGCGCAGGGGTCCCTTGTGTGAGCTGTGAATCATAGTGGGAAGGTCACAAATGTTTTTGGGCTGATGAATGTTTTCCTGAATTTGTGCTGCAACTCGAGCGCTTGCTTTGTCTCCAGTGTCCGTGTGTGTTACTATGCCATCGCACCAATGTGTGCACAGGTCCCTTGAGTGAGCTGTCCATCATAGTGGGTAAATTTAGGAGAGATGGTGCACTCCGCTAGTTGGTGGGCGTTGCCAAACGGGGATCTTCTGTGTGAGTTCACATGCCTCTTATGTGTATAAATGGTCAGAGACTGTTGAGAGCAGCAGATGGGGAGAAAGAAGCTCCTGGTCATAGGAACTGTTTTAGGATTGCGCTTGTGAAAATCAAGGATGCAAGTGCCTCTGTCCAGCATCGCAGTTAACCACAGTAATTCTGTTGTCCCCCTCCCCATGAGAATCCCTGATGACGTCAGCGCGCACAGCACGCGCCAACATCTTCAGGGATTCCCAGGCGGTCGGGAAGCCATTTGCTTCCTGCGCCTGGAGGTGTTAGGTTGGTTTTGAGATATTTGGGGGGGTTTGCAAAGAGGCATCAGGGGAGAGGAAAGTGATTTCCCTCTCTTCTGATGTCTCTTTGCAGGGCATTTCTGGCTCACGGTCGCGCACAGCATTGCGATTGTGCGGTGGAAATGCCCCCACTAGCACCAGGGATTTTATTTTAGATTGTAGGAAGTGACCCATTGGGCAAGGGTCGCTTTCAGGTGGGTCGGATTTTAAATTTAGATTTTCTGGCCTCCCCCCCGGTGGGCAAATCAACCCGTACTTTTGTCCGTTTTGCCCTTTTTGATGGCCCATCTGTGTGGATGTGATTTTGGGGGTAAATTTGTGTATTGTTTATTCATTTGTTATGTTGTTTGTGAAATGTAGTATTAAATTATTTTTTTTCTTCTTTGTTTTTGATCCAGGCTTTTGCTGTTTGTATTGGTGTAGGTTGTGGTTCGGTTAATGCTGGTTTTGCAGCTTGTGTAGTTGCATGTGCTTGGTAAGTAAATGTTTTTTGTACTATGTTTCCTAGATAAATGTGTTGTTATGAAAAGTGAAGTTATTGCTGTTTGTGTGGCTTTGTGTTTCTTGATTGTTAACTTTTTTTTTGTATTGCTGCTTGATGTGTACTTTGTCTAATCTATACTTTTTTTTTTCTTTCCAGTGGGATTTCCTTTCTTTCTGCTGTGTTTCAGCAGAGTAGGTGCTGGTGAGTCTTCTTATATTTGGTTAGATTTGAATTGTTTTTGAGTGTATTGATTTTTGTGTGAAGACTCTACCTTGTTTACTTCTTCCTTTGCACAGTGTAGGTTGTTGTTCACTTGTGTGTGTAGTCTTCTTGATTTGTAAGGATAATGGCTGCTCGCAGGATTACTGCTAAGCAGGTTGTTAGTTTGCTTTTTGAGTCTTCCTCTGACCATGGTCCAGACACTGACTCCGATTCGGAGCATGAGGTAGGTGCAGAAGATTCAGGCAGTGAGTTTTCTCTTCGCATGGTATCATCGGATGATGATTCTTCTTCTAGTGCTGATGAAGTGCCTGTGGTAGAGAGGGAAATTGATGTGCCGGTAGAGAGGCAAGAGCCATGTGAGCGGCAGCCTAGGTCCTCAAGGTTTCCCTTTTTTTCTCGTCAGGAACAGGCAAGTGTGGTAAAGGCTGCGCCCAAAAGGTTTCACATTGCTGTGGTGCGCCAAAGGTTATCTGGTGCTGCTAGTCTTCCTGTTGTAGAGCAGCATGAGGCATCTGGTGCTGCTAGTCTTTCTGTTGTTGTTGAGCAGCAAGTGGCATCTGGGGATGCGAGTTCTTCTGTTGATGTTGAGATGCAAGAGGCAGCTGGGGATGTGAGTTCTCCTGTTGGTGAAGAGATGCAAAATGTATCTGGGGATGCTAGTATTCCTGTTGGTGTAGTGAGGCAAGAGGCATCTGGGGATGCTAGTGTTCCCGTTGATGTAGTGCAGCAAGAGGCATCTGGCCTGCAGGCTAGGGTGGCTTCTTCTCCTCATGTTAGTGATGACGTCTGGGTTGCCCCTGGCATGGTGCAGCCGGAATTGCCAGACTTCACTGGTTTTCCAGGGTGTAGAGTGAATACTGACATTTTTTTGCCAATTCAATTTTTTCAGTTGTTTTTTGACGATGAGTTTTTGCATGAGATTGTGGAGCAAACTAATTTGTATGCAGAGCAGTATTTGAGGGACCACAGTGCCAGCCTTAAGCCCCATTCCAGAGCTACCCATTGGTCTCCCACATATGTTGAAGAGATGAAGAAGTTTTTGGGATTAACTTTTTTGATGGGCTTGCTAAGGAAGCCATCAATGTCTTCTTATTGGTCCACTAGTCCCTTGATGGCAACATCTATATTTCCAGCAGTTATGACTCGTGATCGATATATGCTTCTTCTTCGCATGATGCATTTTGTTGATAATGATTTAGCGTTGCCACGCGATCACCCTGATTGTGACCGTCTTTTTAAGATTCGGCCTGTCCTTGATCACTTTGTTGATCGTTTTCCTGAGATGTTTGCACCTGGAAGAGAAATAGCTGTGGACGAGTCTTTGGTATTGTTCAAGGGCCGCTTGGTTTTTAGGCAATACATTCCTAGTAAGAGGGCACGCTATGGCATCAAACTGGATATGCTGTGTGACAGTGAGACTGGATATGTTTATAATTTCAGGGTGTACACCGGTAAGGATTCCAGCATTAACACTTCTGCTTGTCCGTCCACTTTTGGAGTGACTGAGAAAATTGTGTGGGAACTAGGTAGACGATTATTTAACAAAGGCCACCATTTATATGTAGATAACTTCTACACTAGTGTGCGTTTGTTCAAGGAGTTGGCCAAAGTGGGCACTGTTGCATGTGGCACGATGCGCAGTAACCGGAAAGGTTTCCCAATAGAACTTGTTTGCAAAAGGCTTGTGCGGGGACAGTCTACTGCATTGCGATGTGGGAAGCTTCTAGCTGTGAAGTTTTCAGACAGGAGAGATGTTTACATGCTGACTACTATCCATGACGAAAGCACTGAAGCTCTGCCAGTTCGGGGTGAGACTGCTGAAGTGCGTAAACCTGTGTGCATTTTAGACTATAATAGGCACATGGGTGGTGTTGACAGAGTAGATCAGAGGTTGGAACCTTATGCTGCTCTTCGAAAGGCTTACGTTTGGTACAAGAAGTTGGCTATCCATCTTTTCCACTTGGCATCCTTTAATGCTTTTGTTGTTTTCCAGAAATCTTGTCCTGAGTCAAAGATGCCTTTTGTTAAGTTTCAGGAGACTATAATAGGCAGCCTTGTACTAGTGGAACAGGCAAGTGTGCCAAGATTTGGAGTGGTGGTGGAAGTGGCTAGACTGAAAGATCGCCACTTTCCAGAATACATTCCTCCCACAACTGCAAAAGACAATCCCACTAAAAGATGTAGAGTCTGTTGGCGAAGAGAAGTGCGGAGGGAGTCTCGTATGCACTGTCCTGACTGTCCTTCAAATCCTGGATTGTGTGTGCCAGCTTGTTTTAAATCGTACCACACACAAAAGAAGTTTTGGGAGTTTCATTGAGCTTGTAAGTGTACTGTCTGGTCTGTTTTCTGTAATATTTTTTTGTTTGCTTTTAGGTTTGCATTAGTGCAAAGCATTTAGGTTTTGAATTTGTGTTAGCAGATTTGTAGGTTTCTACATTTGATTTGTGGTATTTCTTTAAAAAATTCTAATTTCGATGGTGGTGTGTGCAGGATTGTGCTTGGATTGTTGGTGTGCGTGGACTGGCGCTTGGCTGGTGGTGTGCGTGGTCTGGTGCTTGGCTGGCATAGTGCATGGATTGGAGTTGTGCTGGGGGGGTGAGTGCATTTTTGCTTGGCTGGCGGAGTGCATGGTTAGGTGCTTGGCTGGTGGTGTGAGTGGATGGCGCTTGGCTGGTGGTGTGCGTGGTCTGGTGCTTGGCTGGCATAGTGCATGGATTGGAGTTGTGCTGGGGGGGTGAGTGGATTTTTGCTTGGCTGGCGGAGTGCATGGTTAGGTGCTTGGCTGGTGGTGTGAGTGGATGGCGCTTGGCTGGTGGTGTGCGTGGTCTGGTGCTTGGCTGGCATAGTGCATGGATTGGAGTTGTGCTGGGGGGGTGCGTGGATTTTTGCTTGGCTGGCGGAGTGTATGGTTAGGTGCTTGGCTGGCGGTGTGAGTGGAGTGGTGCTTGGCTGGCGGTGTGTGTGGAGTGGTGCTTGGCTGGCGGCGTGTGTGGAGTGGTGCTTGGATGGTGTTGTGTTTGTGGAGTGGCGCTTGGCTGGTGGTGTGCGTGGAGTGATGCTTGGCTGGTGGTGTGTGTGGAGTGGTAGTTGGCTGTCGGTGTGCGCTGAGTGGTGTTTGGCTGGCAGTGTGCATGGTCTGGTGCTTGGATGGTGGTGTGGGTGGACTGGCGCTCGGCAGGCGGTGTGTGAGTAGTTACTTTCTGTTGGTCAATACACACACTGCTAGTTGAGTGACACTCCACACAGTCCATCATTTTGTGTAGTTGCAGTGTCAGAAATGTGGGCGTGTGAAAGTGATGGGCCCTTGAATGGCGCTGTTTGCTGGTGTGAGTGTTGAAATGTGATGGGTCCGCGGCTGGCGGTGTGAATGTTTTGTATGTGTCACGCGTACGAAAGGTGTATGAATGGCCTGTAAAGAGGTTGGTGCCTTGACGTGGCTTTACAGCTCACGAGCTGCGAGTCAGTGGTTCAGTTTATCATACTTTCAATTATACGCAGTGTATTTCATTTTTGATGAAATTACTTGCGTATCCAATTGTATGTACTGAATCATCACTCACCCTCGTGCCAAATCCAACCAGTATGTGTGTGTGCTTGCGGATTAGATGGGTGTGCAGTAATAATTGTTTTTTTTCTCTTTCTGCAGTAGGGTGTACCTTGCCCCTTATTGTGATTGTTGTTATGTGTTGCTTTTCCATTCGGATGGTGTCAATGGTCTGGTTTGTATCAGGTATGAAAGGTGCGTGAATGGCCTGTAAAACGGTTGGTGCCTTGTCGTGGCTTTACAGCTCACGAGTTGCGAGTCACTGGTTCAGTTTTTATGCATTTATTTATTGACAGAGCATTTCATTTTTTTGAAATATCTTGTTAATAAAATTTTATGTACTGAACCATCACTCGCCCTCGTGCCAAATCCAACCTGTATGTGTGTGTCTTTGAGGAATAGATAGACGTGCTTGAATGTTTGACTTTTGAGTAACTCTGTTAAGGTGTGGTATCCTTTTACTCGGGAGAACAAGGGGAGCGCAGGGTGGTAGGACTTTTTTGCCGGCACGGCGATCCCACGCCAAAATGTTTGGAAAAGTGCTATTTTTACCTATTTTTAAGGTTTGCAAGGAGTTCTGGGTAGGAAAACATTGGTGGACCCACACATGCCATACCTCCCTGGACTCTCCCGGGTGTCTAGTTTTCAGAACTGTTTGGGTTTGCTACTTTCCAAAGAATACCACCCACCCCAGGCCAAAAACTCAGGTGCCTCCCCCCAAAAAATCAAAGTTATATTGCTTCAGGGTATTTTATATTCACCACTGTTAGATTTGGACCTTTTCCTGTTGCAGCCACTATGGCTACCCACGCAAGTGAGGTACCGTTTTTATCGGGAGACCTGGGGGAATGCTGGGTGAGAGGTAATTTGTGTGAGCCCAGTGATGCCACGCTGTCCCAGACTACAACGTGTGAAAAAATTGATTTTTTTCTGCTAAAATTGAGGTTTGCAAGGGATTCTGGGTAAAGGAACGTTGGCGGATCCACGCAAGCCATACGTCCTTGGAAGCGCCCGGGTGTCTACTTTTCAGAAATGTGTGGGTTTGGTAGGTTTCCATAGATGGCTGTCTCGCACGGGGCCAGAAACCCAGGTAACCCCTCTTGCAAAAGCTGGTGAATGTAACAATGGTGAAAATCTTAAGTCCACCAGCTTTTGCAAGAGGGGTTACCTGGGTTTTTGGCCCCGTGCGAGACAGCCATCTAGGGAAACCTACCAATCCCACACATTTCTGAAAAGTAGACACCCGGGGGCTTCCAAGGAGGTATGGCTTGCGTGGATCCTCCAACGTTCCTTTACCCAGAATCCCTTGCAAACCTCATTTTTTGCATGGAAAAAATCAGTTTTTTCACACGTTTTAGTGTGGGAAAGCGTGGCATCACTGGGCACACACAAATTACCTCCCACCCAGCGTTCCCCAAGGTCTCCCGATAAAAATGGTACCTCACTTGCGTGGGTAGGCATAGCGGCTGCTTTAGGAAAAGGCCCAATTCATACTGTGGAGAGGAAAACATTACCTTTAGCCAAATAATCTTATTTTTTGAGGGGGTCACCTGAGCTTTTGGCCCGGGGCTTGGCAGGCATCTTTGGAAATTACCAAACCCAAACAGTTCTAAAAACTAGACACCCGGGGGAGTCCAGGGTGGTATGGCATGCGTGGGTCCCCCAATGTTTTCCTACCCAGAAACCCCTGCAAACCTGAAATTTTGGTCAAAAAACCCACTTTTCCATACTTTTATGGGTGGGATCTCGCTGCCGGAACAAATGTCCTACCACCCAGTGTTTCCCTTGTTCTCCCGAGTAAAATGATACCTCACTTGTGTGGGTGGGCCAAAGGCATGTGACTTAGGCTGGGGTGCTTAATTTGTAAAACGTAAATATGAGTAAAAACTACTTTTTTCAAAATTCATTTTTGGCATGTTCTGCTTTGGGGCACCCACACAAGTGAGGTATCCTTTTACTCGGGAGAACAAGGGGAACGCAGGGTGGTATTACGTTTTTGCCGGCCCGGTGATCCCACGACAAACAGTTTGGAAAAGTGCAATTTTTACCTAATTTTAAGGTTTGCAGAGAGTTCTGGGTAGGAAAACATTGGGGGACCCATGCATGCCATACCTCCCTGGACTCCCCTGGGTGTCTAGTTTTCAGAACTGTTTGGGTTTGCTACTTTGCAAAGAATACCACCGAGCCCCGGGCCACAAACTCAGATGCCCCCCCCCAAAATCAAGGTTGTTTTGCAATAAGGTATTGTAAATTCACCACCGTACGATTTGAACCGTTTCCTGTTGCAGCCACTATGTCTACCCACGCAAGTGAGGTACCGTTTTTATCGGGAGACCTGGGGAAACGCTGGGTGGGAGGTAATTTGTGTGAGCCCAGTGATGCCACGCTTTCCCAGACTACAATGTGTGAAGAAATAGATTTTTTTCTGCTAAAATTGAGGTTTGCAAGGGATTCTGGGTAAAGGAACGTTGGCGGATCCACGCAAGCCATACCTCCTTGGAAGCGCTTGGGTGTCTACTTTTCAGAAATGTGTGGGTTTGGTAGGTTTTCATAGATGGCTGTCTCGCACGGGGCCAGAAACCCAGGTAACCCCTCTTGCAAAAGCTGGTGAATGTAACAATGGTGAAAATCTTAAGTCCACCAGCTTTTGCAAGAGGGGTTACCTGGGTTTTTGGCCCCGTGCGAGACAGCCATCTAGGGAAACCTACCAATCCCACACATTTCTGAAAAGTAGACACCCGGGGGCTTCCAAGGAGGTATGGCTTGCGTGGATCCTCCAACGTTCCTTTACCCAGAATCCCTTGCAAACCTCATTTTTTGCATGGAAAAAATCAGTTTTTTCACACGTTTTAGTGTGGGAAAGCGTGGCATCACTGGGCACACACAAATTACCTCCCACCCAGCGTTCCCCAAGGTCTCCCGATAAAAATGGTACCTCACTTGCGTGGGTAGGCATAGCGGCTGCTTTAGGAAAAGGCCCAATTCATACTGTGGAGAGGAAAACTTTACCTTTAGCCAAATAATCTTATTTTTTGAGGGGGTCACCAGAGCTTTTGGCCCGGGGCTTGGCAGGCATCTTTGGAAATTACCAAACCCAAACAGTTCTGAGAACTAGACACCCGGGGGAGTCCAGGGTGGTATGGCATGCGTGGGTCCCCCAATGTTTTCCTACCCAGAAACCCCTGCAAACCTGAAATTTTGGTCAAAAAACCCACTTTTCCATACTTTTTTGGGTGGGATCTCGCTGCCGGAACAAATGTCCTACCACCCAGTGTTTCCCTTGTTCTCCCGAGTAAAATGATACCTCACTTGTGTGGGTGGGCCAAAGGCATGTGACTTAGGCTGGGGTGCTTAATTTGTAAAACGTAAATATGAGTAAAAACTACTTTTTTCAAAATTCATTTTTGGCGTGTTCTGCTTTGGGGCACCCACACAAGTGAGGTATCCTTTTACTCGGGAGAACAAGGGGAACGCAGGGTGGTATGACTTTTTTGCCGGCCAGGCGATCCCACGCCAAAAAGTTTGGAAAAGTGCAATTTTTACCTAATTTTAAGGTTTGCAGAGAGTTCTGGGTAGGAAAACATTGGGGGACCCACGCATGCCATACCTCCCTGGACTCCCCCGGGTGTCTAGTTTTCAGAACTGTTTGGGTTTGCTACTTTGCAAAGAATACCACCGAGCCCTGGGCCACAAACTCAGATGCCCCCCCCCCCAAAATCAAGGTAGTTTTGCAATAAGGTAATGTAAATTCACCACCGTACGATTTGAACCGTTTCCTGTTGCAGCCACTATGCCTACCCACGCAAGTGAGGTACCATTTTTTTCGGGAGACCTGGGGGCACGCTGGGTGGGTGGAAATTTGTTGATCCACGCAGATTCCAGAACTTTCCACCACAGAAATGTGAGGAAAATGTGTTTTTTTGGTCAAATTTTTATGTTTGCAAGGGATTCTGGGTAACAAAACCTGGGGGTAGGCAGACGAGTCACCCCATCCTGAACTCCCCTGGGTGTCTAGTTTTTAAAAATGTATAGGTCTGCTAGGTTTCCCTAGGTGCTGGCAGAGCTACGGCGCAAAAACAAAAGGTAGTCTTTTTGTCCGAATCGTGCTAAATTTCACTGGGAAATTGAGGTGCGACCATGCTGCGTTTTGCGCTGTTTCATGTCGCAGCCACTATGCCTACCCACGCAAGTGAGGTACCATTTTTTTCGGGAGACCTGGGGGCACGCTGGGTGGGTGGAAATTTGTTGATCCACGCAGATTCCAGAACTTTCCACCACAGAAATGTGAGGAAAATGTGTTTTTTTGGTCAAATGTTTATGTTTGCAAGGGATTCTGGGTAACAAAACCTGGGGGTGGGCAGACGAGTCACCCCATCCTGAATTGCCCTGGGTGTCTAGTTTTCAAAAATGTATAGGTTTGCTAGGTTTCCCTAGGTGCTGGCAGAGCTACGGCGCAAAAACAAAAGGTAGTCTTTTTGTCCGAATCGTGCTAAATTTCACTGGGAAATTGAGGTGCGACCATGCTGCGTTTTGCGCTGTTTCATGTCGCAGCCACTATGCCTACCCACGCAAGTGAGGTACCATTTTTTTCGGGAGACCTGGGGGCACGCTGGGTGGGTGGAAATTTGTTGATCCACGTAGATTCCAGAACTTTCCACCACAGAAATGTGAGGAAAATGTGTTTTTTTGGTCAAATCTTTATGTTTGCAAGGGATTCTGGGTAACAAAACCTGGGGGTGGGCAGACGAGTCACCCCATCCTGACTTGCCCTGGGTGTCTAGTTTTCAAAAATGTATAGGTTTGCTAGGTTTCCCTAGGTGCTGGCAGAGCTACGGCGCAAAAACAAAAGGTAGTCTTTTTGTCCGAATCGTGCTAAATTTCACTGGGAAATTGAGGTGCGACCATGCTGCGTTTTGCGCTGTTTCATGTCGCAGCCACTATGCCTACCCACGCAAGTGAGGTACCATTTTTTTCGGGAGACCTGGGGGCACGCTGGGTGGGTGGAAATTTGTTGATCCACGCAGATTCCAGAACTTTCCACCACAGAAATGTGAGGAAAATGTGTTTTTTTGGTCAAATGTTTATGTTTGCAAGGGATTCTGGGTAACAAAACCTGGGGGTGGGCAGACGAGTCACCCCATCCTGAATTGCCCTGGGTGTCTAGTTTTCAAAAATGTATAGGTTTGCTAGGTTTCCCTAGGTGCTGGCAGAGCTACGGCGCAAAAACAAAAGGTAGTCTTTTTGTCCGAATCGTGCTAAATTTCACTGGGAAATTGAGGTGCGACCATGCTGCGTTTTGCGCTGTTTCATGTCGCAGCCACTATGCCTACCCACGCAAGTGAGGTACCATTTTTTTCGGGAGACCTGGGGGCACGCTGGGTGGGTGGAAATTTGTTGATCCACGTAGATTCCAGAACTTTCCACCACAGAAATGTGAGGAAAATTTGTTTTTTTGGTCAAATTTTTATGTTTGCAAGGGATTCTGGGTAACAAAACCTGGGGGTGGGCAGACGAGTCACCCCATCCTGAATTGCCCTGGGTGTCTAGTTTTCAAAAATGTATAGGTTTGCTAGGTTTCCCTAGGTGCTGGCAGAGCTACGGCGCAAAAACAAAAGGTAGTCTTTTTGTCCGAATCGTGCTAAATTTCACTGGGAAATTGAGGTGCGACCATGCTGCGTTTTGCGCTGTTTCATGTCGCAGCCACTATGCCTACCCACGCAAGTGAGGTACCATTTTTTTCGGGAGACCTGGGGGCACGCTGGGTGGGTGGAAATTTGTTGATCCACGCAGATTCCAGAACTTTCCACCACAGAAATGTGAGGAAAATGTGTTTTTTTGGTCAAATTTTTATGTTTGCAAGGGATTCTGGGTAACAAAACCTGGGGGTGGGCAGACGAGTCACCCCATCCTGAATTGCCCTGGGTGTCTAGTTTTCAAAAATGTATAGGTTTGCTAGGTTTCCCTAGGTGCTGGCAGAGCTACGGCGCAAAAACAAAAGGTAGTCTTTTTGTCCGAATCGTGCTAAATTTCACTGGGAAATTGAGGTGCGACCATGCTGCGTTTTGCGCTGTTTCATGTCGCAGCCACTATGCCTACCCACACAAGTGAGGTACCATTTTTTTCGGGAGACCTGGGGGCACGCTGGGTGGGTGGAAATTTGTTGATCCACGCAGATTCCAGAACTTTCCACCACAGAAATGTGAGGAAAATGTGTTTTTTTGGTCAAATGTTTATGTTTGCAAGGGATTCTGGGTAACAAAACCTGGGGGTGGGCAGACGAGTCACCCCATCCTGAATTGCCCTGGGTGTCTAGTTTTCAAAAATGTATAGGTTTGCTAGGTTTCCCTAGGTGCTGGCAGAGCTATGGCGCAAAAACAAAAGGTAGTCTTTTTGTCCGAATCGTTCTAAATTTCACTGGGAAATTGAGGTGCGACCATGCTGCGTTTTGCGCTGTTTCATGTCGCAGCCACTATGCCTACCCACGCAAGTGAGGTACCATTTTTTTCGGGAGACCTGGGGGCACGCTGGGTGGGTGGAAATTTGTTGATCCACGCAGATTCCAGAACTTTCCACCACAGAAATGTGAGGAAAATGTGTTTTTTTGGTCAAATGTTTATGTTTGCAAGGGATTCTGGGTAACAAAACCTGGGGGTGGGCAGACGAGTCACCCCATCCTGAATTGCCCTGGGTGTCTAGTTTTCAAAAATGTATAGGTTTGCTAGGTTTCTCTAGGTGCTGGCAGAGCTACGGCGCAAAAACAAAAGGTAGTCTTTTTGTCCGAATCGTGCTAAATTTCACTGGGAAATTGAGGTGCGACCATGCTGCGTTTTGCGCTGTTTCATGTCGCAGCCACTATGCCTACCCACGCAAGTGAGGTACCATTTTTTTCGGGAGACCTGGGGGCACGCTGGGTGGGTGGAAATGTGTTGATCCACGCAGATTCCAGAACTTTCCACCACAGAAATGTGAGGAAAATGTGTTTTTTTGGTCAAATTTTTATGTTTGCAAGGGATTCTGGGTAACAAAACCTGGGGGTGGGCAGACGAGTCACCCCATCCTGAATTGCCCTGGGTGTCTAGTTTTCAAAAATGTATAGGTTTACTAGGTTTCCCTAGGTGCTGGCAGAGCTACGGCGCAAAAACAAAAGGTAGTCTTTTTGTCCGAATCGTGCTAAATTTCACTGGGAAATTGAGGTGCGACCATGCTGCGTTTTGCGCTGTTTCATGTCGCAGCCACTATGCCTACCCACGCAAGTGAGGTACCATTTTTTTCGGGAGACCTGGGGGCACGCTGGGTGGGTGGAAATTTGTTGATCCACGCAGATTCCAGAACTTTCCACCACAGAAATGTGAGGAAAATGTGTTTTTTTGGTCAAATTTTTATGTTTGCAAGGGATTCTGGGTAACAAAACCTGGGGGTGGGCAGACGAGTCACCCCATCCTGAATTGCCCTGGGTGTCTAGTTTTCAAAAATGTATAGGTTTGCTAGGTTTCCCTAGGTGCTGGCAGAGCTACGGCGCAAAAACAAAAGGTAGTCTTTTTGTCCGAATCGTGCTAAATTTCACTGGGAAATTGAGGTGCGACCATGCTGCGTTTTGCGCTGTTTCATGTCGCAGCCACTATGCCTACCCACGCAAGTGAGGTACCATTTTTTTCGGGAGACCTGGGGGCACGCTGGGTGGGTGGAAATTTGTTGATCCACGCAGATTCCAGAACTTTCCACCACAGAAATGTGAGGAAAATGTGTTTTTTTGGTCAAATTTTTATGTTTGCAAGGGATTCTGGGTAACAAAACCTGGGGGTGGGCAGACGAGTCACCCCATCCTGAATTGCCCTGGGTGTCTAGTTTTCAAAAATGTATAGGTTTGCTAGGTTTCCCTAGGTGCTGGCAGAGCTACGGCGCAAAAACAAAAGGTAGTCTTTTTGTCCGAATCGTGCTAAATTTCACTGGGAAATTGAGGTGCGACCATGCTGCGTTTTGCGCTGTTTCATGTCGCAGCCACTATGCCTACCCACACAAGTGAGGTACCATTTTTTTCGGGAGACCTGGGGGCACGCTGGGTGGGTGGAAATTTGTTGATCCACGCAGATTCCAGAACTTTCCACCACAGAAATGTGAGGAAAATGTGTTTTTTTGGTCAAATGTTTATGTTTGCAAGGGATTCTGGGTAACAAAACCTGGGGGTGGGCAGACGAGTCACCCCATCCTGAATTGCCCTGGGTGTCTAGTTTTCAAAAATGTATAGGTTTGCTAGGTTTCCCTAGGTGCTGGCAGAGCTATGGCGCAAAAACAAAAGGTAGTCTTTTTGTCCGAATCGTGCTAAATTTCACTGGGAAATTGAGGTGCGACCATGCTGCGTTTTGCGCTGTTTCATGTCGCAGCCACTACGCCTACCCACGCAAGTGAGGTACCATTTTTTTCGGGAGACCTGGGGGCACGCTGGGTGGGTGGAAATTTGTTGATCCACGCAGATTCCAGAACTTTCCACCACAGAAATGTGAGGAAAATGTGTTTTTTTGGTCAAATCTTTATGTTTGCAAGGGATTCTGGGTAACAAAACCTGGGGGTGGGCAGACGAGTCACCCCATCCTGAATTGCCCTGGGTGTCTAGTTTTCAAAAATGTATAGGTTTGCTAGGTTTCTCTAGGTGCTGGCAGAGCTACGGCGCAAAAACAAAAGGTAGTCTTTTTGTCCGAATCGTGCTAAATTTCACTGGGAAATTGAGGTGCGACCATGCTGCGTTTTGCGCTGTTTCATGTCGCAGCCACTATGCCTACCCACGCAAGTGAGGTACCATTTTTTTCGGGAGACCTGGGGGCACGCTGGGTGGGTGGAAATGTGTTGATCCACGCAGATTCCAGAACTTTCCACCACAGAAATGTGAGGAAAATGTGTTTTTTTGGTCAAATTTTTATGTTTGCAAGGGATTCTGGGTAACAAAACCTGGGGGTGGGCAGACGAGTCACCCCATCCTGAATTGCCCTGGGTGTCTAGTTTTCAAAAATGTATAGGTTTGCTAGGTTTCTCTAGGTGCTGGCAGAGCTACGGCGCAAAAACAAAAGGTAGTCTTTTTGTCCGAATCGTGCTAAATTTCACTGGGAAATTGAGGTGCGACCATGCTGCGTTTTGCGCTGTTTCATGTCGCAGCCACTATGCCTACCCACGCAAGTGAGGTACCATTTTTTTCGGGAGACCTGGGGGCACGCTGGGTGGGTGGAAATGTGTTGATCCACGCAGATTCCAGAACTTTCCACCACAGAAATGTGAGGAAAATGTGTTTTTTTGGTCAAATTTTTATGTTTGCAAGGGATTCTGGGTAACAAAACCTGGGGGTGGGCAGACGAGTCACCCCATCCTGAATTGCCCTGGGTGTCTAGTTTTCAAAAATGTATAGGTTTACTAGGTTTCCCTAGGTGCTGGCAGAGCTACGGCGCAAAAACAAAAGGTAGTCTTTTTGTCCGAATCGTGCTAAATTTCACTGGGAAATTGAGGTGCGACCATGCTGCGTTTTGCGCTGTTTCATGTCGCAGCCACTATGCCTACCCACGCAAGTGAGGTACCATTTTTTTCGGGAGACCTGGGGGCACGCTGGGTGGGTGGAAATTTGTTGATCCACGCAGATTCCAGAACTTTCCACCACAGAAATGTGAGGAAAATGTGTTTTTTTGGTCAAATTTTTATGTTTGCAAGGGATTCTGGGTAACAAAACCTGGGGGTGGGCAGACGAGTCACCCCATCCTGAATTGCCCTGGGTGTCTAGTTTTCAAAAATGTATAGGTTTGCTAGGTTTCCCTAGGTGCTGGCAGAGCTACGGCGCAAAAACAAAAGGTAGTCTTTTTGTCCGAATCGTGCTAAATTTCACTGGGAAATTGAGGTGCGACCATGCTGCGTTTTGCGCTGTTTCATGTCGCAGCCACTATGCCTACCCACGCAAGTGAGGTACCATTTTTTTCGGGAGACCTGGGGGCACGCTGGGTGGGTGGAAATTTGTTGATCCACGCAGATTCCAGAACTTTCCACCACAGAAATGTGAGGAAAATGTGTTTTTTTGGTCAAATTTTTATGTTTGCAAGGGATTCTGGGTAACAAAACCTGGGGGTGGGCAGACGAGTCACCCCATCCTGAATTGCCCTGGGTGTCTAGTTTTCAAAAATGTATAGGTTTGCTAGGTTTCCCTAGGTGCTGGCAGAGCTACGGCGCAAAAACAAAAGGTAGTCTTTTTGTCCGAATCGTGCTAAATTTCACTGGGAAATTGAGGTGCGACCATGCTGCGTTTTGCGCTGTTTCATGTCGCAGCCACTATGCCTACCCACACAAGTGAGGTACCATTTTTTTCGGGAGACCTGGGGGCACGCTGGGTGGGTGGAAATTTGTTGATCCACGCAGATTCCAGAACTTTCCACCACAGAAATGTGAGGAAAATGTGTTTTTTTGGTCAAATGTTTATGTTTGCAAGGGATTCTGGGTAACAAAACCTGGGGGTGGGCAGACGAGTCACCCCATCCTGAATTGCCCTGGGTGTCTAGTTTTCAAAAATGTATAGGTTTGCTAGGTTTCCCTAGGTGCTGGCAGAGCTATGGCGCAAAAACAAAAGGTAGTCTTTTTGTCCGAATCGTGCTAAATTTCACTGGGAAATTGAGGTGCGACCATGCTGCGTTTTGCGCTGTTTCATGTCGCAGCCACTACGCCTACCCACGCAAGTGAGGTACCATTTTTTTCGGGAGACCTGGGGGCACGCTGGGTGGGTGGAAATTTGTTGATCCACGCAGATTCCAGAACTTTCCACCACAGAAATGTGAGGAAAATGTGTTTTTTTGGTCAAATCTTTATGTTTGCAAGGGATTCTGGGTAACAAAACCTGGGGGTGGGCAGACGAGTCACCCCATCCTGAATTGCCCTGGGTGTCTAGTTTTCAAAAATGTATAGGTTTGCTAGGTTTCTCTAGGTGCTGGCAGAGCTACGGCGCAAAAACAAAAGGTAGTCTTTTTGTCCGAATCGTGCTAAATTTCACTGGGAAATTGAGGTGCGACCATGCTGCGTTTTGCGCTGTTTCATGTCGCAGCCACTATGCCTACCCACGCAAGTGAGGTACCATTTTTTTCGGGAGACCTGGGGGCACGCTGGGTGGGTGGAAATGTGTTGATCCACGCAGATTCCAGAACTTTCCACCACAGAAATGTGAGGAAAATGTGTTTTTTTGGTCAAATTTTTATGTTTGCAAGGGATTCTGGGTAACAAAACCTGGGGGTGGGCAGACGAGTCACCCCATCCTGAATTGCCCTGGGTGTCTAGTTTTCCAAAATGTATAGGTTTACTAGGTTTCCCTAGGTGCTGGCAGAGCTACGGCGCAAAAACAAAAGGTAGTCTTTTTGTCCGAATCGTGCTAAATTTCACTGGGAAATTGAGGTGCGACCATGCTGCGTTTTGCGCTGTTTCATGTCGCAGCCACTATGCCTACCCACGCAAGTGAGGTACCATTTTTTTCGGGAGACCTGGGGGCACGCTGGGTGGGTGGAAATTTGTTCATCCACGCAGATTTCAGAACTTTCCACCACAGAAATGTGAGGAAAATGTGTTTTTTTGGTCAAATTTCTATGTTTGCAAGGGATTCTGGGTAACAAAACCTGGGGGTGGGCAGACGAGTCACCCCATCCTGAATTGCCCTGGGTGTCTAGTTGTAAAAAATGTATAGGTTTGCTAGGTTTCCCTAGGTGCTGGCAGAGCTACGGCGCAAAAACAAAAGGTAGTCTTTTTGTCCGAATCATGCTAAATTTCACTGGGAAATTGAGGTGCGACCATGCTGCGTTTTGCCCTGTTTCATGTCGCAGCCACTATGCCTACCCACGCAAGTGAGGTACCATTTTTTTCGGGAGACCTGGGGGCACGCTGGGTGGGTGGAAATGTGTTGATCCACGCAGATTCCAGAACTTTCCACCACAGAAATGTGAGGAAAATGTGTTTTTTTGGTCAAATTTTTATGTTTGCTAGGGATTATGGGTAACAAAACCTGGGGGTGGGCAGACGAGTCACCCCATCCTGAATTGCCCTGGGTGTCTAGTTTTCAAAAATGTATAGGTTTGCTAGGTTTCCCTAGGTGCTGGCAGAGCTATGGCGCAAAAACAAAAGGTAGTCTTTTTGTCCGAATCGTGCTAAATTTCACTGGGAAATTGAGGTGCGACCATGCTGCGTTTTGCGCTGTTTCATGTCGCAGCCACTATGCCTACCCACGCAAGTGAGGTACCATTTTTTTCGGGAGACCTGGGGGAACGCTGGGTGGGTGGAAATTTGTTGATCCATGCAGATTCCAGAACTTTCCACCACAGAAATGTGAGGAAAATGTGTTTTTTTGGTCAAATTTTTATGTTTGCAAGGGATTCTGGGTAACAAAACCTGGGGGTGGGCAGACGAGTCACCCCATCCTGAATTGCCCTGGGTGTCTAGTTTTCAAAAATGTATAGGTTTGCTAGGTTTCCCTAGGTGCTGGCAGAGCTACGGCGCAAAAACAAAAGGTAGTCTTTTTGTCCGAATCGTGCTAAATTTCACTGGGAAATTGAGGTGCGACCATGCTGCGTTTTGCGCTGTTTCATGTCGCAGCCACTATGCCTACCCACGCAAGTGAGGTACCATTGTTTTCGGGAGACCTGGGGGCACGCTGGGTGGGTGGAAATTTGTTGATCCACGCAGATTCCAGAACTTTCCACCACAGAAATGTGAGGAAAATGTGTTTTTTTGGTCAAATGTTTATGTTTGCAAGGGATTCTGGGTAACAAAACCTGGGGGTGGGCAGACGAGTCACCCCATCCTGAATTGCCCTGGGTGTCTAGTTTTCAAAAATGTATAGGTTTGCTAGTTTTCCCTAGGTGCTGGCAGAGCTATGGCGCAAAAACAAAAGGTAGTCTTTTTGTCCGAATCGTGCTAAATTTCACTGGGAAATTGAGGTGCGACCATGCTGCGTTTTGCGCTGTTTCATGTCGCAGCCACTATGCCTACCCACGCAAGTGAGGTACCATTTTTTTCGGGAGACCTGGGGGCACGCTGGGTGGGTGGAAATTTGTTGATCCACGCAGATTCCAGAACTTTCCACCACAGAAATGTGAGGAAAATGTGTTTTTTTGGTCAAATCTTTATGTTTGCAAGGGATTCTGGGTAACAAAACCTGGGGGTGGGCAGACGAGTCACCCCATCCTGAATTGCCCTGGGTGTCTAGTTTTCAAAAATGTATAGGTTTGCTAGGTTTCTCTAGGTGCTGGCAGAGCTACGGCGCAAAAACAAAAGGTAGTCTTTTTGTCCGAATCGTGCTAAATTTCACTGGGAAATTGAGGTGCGACCATGCTGCGTTTTGCGCTGTTTCATGTCGCAGCCACTATGCCTACCCACGCAAGTGAGGTACCATTTTTTTCGGGAGACCTGGGGGCACGCTGGGTGGGTGGAAATGTGTTGATCCACGCAGATTCCAGAACTTTCCACCACAGAAATGTGAGGAAAATGTGTTTTTTTGGTCAAATTTTTATGTTTGCAAGGGATTCTGGGTAACAAAACCTGGGGGTGGGCAGACGAGTCACCCCATCCTGAATTGCCCTGGGTGTCTAGTTTTCAAAAATGTATAGGTTTACTAGGTTTCCCTAGGTGCTGGCAGAGCTACGGCGCAAAAACAAAAGGTAGTCTTTTTGTCCGAATCGTGCTAAATTTCACTGGGAAATTGAGGTGCGACCATGCTGCGTTTTGCGCTGTTTCATGTCGCAGCCACTATGCCTACCCACGCAAGTGAGGTACCATTTTTTTCGGGAGACCTGGGGGCACGCTGGGTGGGTGGAAATTTGTTGATCCACGCAGATTCCAGAACTTTCCACCACAGAAATGTGAGGAAAATGTGTTTTTTTGGTCAAATTTTTATGTTTGCAAGGGATTCTGGGTAACAAAACCTGGGGGTGGGCAGACGAGTCACCCCATCCTGAATTGCCCTGGGTGTCTAGTTTTCAAAAATGTATAGGTTTGCTAGGTTTCCCTAGGTGCTGGCAGAGCTACGGCGCAAAAACAAAAGGTAGTCTTTTTGTCCGAATCGTGCTAAATTTCACTGGGAAATTGAGGTGCGACCATGCTGCGTTTTGCGCTGTTTCATGTCGCAGCCACTATGCCTACCCACGCAAGTGAGGTACCATTTTTTTCGGGAGACCTGGGGGCACGCTGGGTGGGTGGAAATTTGTTCATCCACGCAGATTTCAGAACTTTCCACCACAGAAATGTGAGGAAAATGTGTTTTTTTGGTCAAATTTCTATGTTTGCAAGGGATTCTGGGTAACAAAACCTGGGGGTGGGCAGACGAGTCACCCCATCCTGAATTGCCCTGGGTGTCTAGTTGTAAAAAATGTATAGGTTTGCTAGGTTTCCCTAGGTGCTGGCAGAGCTACGGCGCAAAAACAAAAGGTAGTCTTTTTGTCCGAATCATGCTAAATTTCACTGGGAAATTGAGGTGCGACCATGCTGCGTTTTGCCCTGTTTCATGTCGCAGCCACTATGCCTACCCACGCAAGTGAGGTACCATTTTTTTCGGGAGACCTGGGGGCACGCTGGGTGGGTGGAAATGTGTTGATCCACGCAGATTCCAGAACTTTCCACCACAGAAATGTGAGGAAAATGTGTTTTTTTGGTCAAATTTTTATGTTTGCTAGGGATTATGGGTAACAAAACCTGGGGGTGGGCAGACGAGTCACCCCATCCTGAATTGCCCTGGGTGTCTAGTTTTCAAAAATGTATAGGTTTGCTAGGTTTCCCTAGGTGCTGGCAGAGCTATGGCGCAAAAACAAAAGGTAGTCTTTTTGTCCGAATCGTGCTAAATTTCACTGGGAAATTGAGGTGCGACCATGCTGCGTTTTGCGCTGTTTCATGTCGCAGCCACTATGCCTACCCACGCAAGTGAGGTACCATTTTTTTCGGGAGACCTGGGGGAACGCTGGGTGGGTGGAAATTTGTTGATCCATGCAGATTCCAGAACTTTCCACCACAGAAATGTGAGGAAAATGTGTTTTTTTGGTCAAATTTTTATGTTTGCAAGGGATTCTGGGTAACAAAACCTGGGGGTGGGCAGACGAGTCACCCCATCCTGAATTGCCCTGGGTGTCTAGTTTTCAAAAATGTATAGGTTTGCTAGGTTTCCCTAGGTGCTGGCAGAGCTACGGCGCAAAAACAAAAGGTAGTCTTTTTGTCCGAATCGTGCTAAATTTCACTGGGAAATTGAGGTGCGACCATGCTGCGTTTTGCGCTGTTTCATGTCGCAGCCACTATGCCTACCCACGCAAGTGAGGTACCATTGTTTTCGGGAGACCTGGGGGCACGCTGGGTGGGTGGAAATTTGTTGATCCACGCAGATTCCAGAACTTTCCACCACAGAAATGTGAGGAAAATGTGTTTTTTTGGTCAAATGTTTATGTTTGCAAGGGATTCTGGGTAACAAAACCTGGGGGTGGGCAGACGAGTCACCCCATCCTGAATTGCCCTGGGTGTCTAGTTTTCAAAAATGTATAGGTTTGCTAGGTTTCCCTAGGTGCTGGCAGAGCTATGGCGCAAAAACAAAAGGTAGTCTTTTTGTCCGAATCGTGCTAAATTTCACTGGGAAATTGAGGTGCGACCATGCTGCGTTTTGCGCTGTTTCATGTCGCAGCCACTATGCCTACCCACGCAAGTGAGGTACCATTTTTTTCGGGAGACCTGGGGGCACGCTGGGTGGGTGGAAATTTGTTGATCCACGCAGATTCCAGAACTTTCCACCACAGAAATGTGAGGAAAATGTGTTTTTTTGGTCAAATCTTTATGTTTGCAAGGGATTCTGGGTAACAAAACCTGGGGGTGGGCAGACGAGTCACCCCATCCTGAATTGCCCTGGGTGTCTAGTTTTCAAAAATGTATAGGTTTGCTAGGTTTCTCTAGGTGCTGGCAGAGCTACGGCGCAAAAACAAAAGGTAGTCTTTTTGTCCGAATCGTGCTAAATTTCACTGGGAAATTGAGGTGCGACCATGCTGCGTTTTGCGCTGTTTCATGTCGCAGCCACTATGCCTACCCACGCAAGTGAGGTACCATTTTTTTCGGGAGACCTGGGGGCACGCTGGGTGGGTGGAAATGTGTTGATCCACGCAGATTCCAGAACTTTCCACCACAGAAATGTGAGGAAAATGTGTTTTTTTGGTCAAATTGTTATGTTTGCAAGGGATTCTGGGTAACAAAACCTGGGGGTGGGCAGACGAGTCACCCCATCCTGAATTGCCCTGGGTGTCTAGTTTTCAAAAATGTATAGGTTTACTAGGTTTCCCTAGGTGCTGGCAGAGCTACGGCGCAAAAACAAAAGGTAGTCTTTTTGTCCGAATCGTGCTAAATTTCACTGGGAAATTGAGGTGCGACCATGCTGCGTTTTGCGCTGTTTCATGTCGCAGCCACTATGCCTACCCACGCAAGTGAGGTACCATTTTTTTCGGGAGACCTGGGGGCACACTGGGTGGGTGGAAATTTGTTGATCCACGCAGATTCCAGAACTTTCCACCACAGAAATGTGAGGAAAATGTGTTTTTTTGGTCAAATGTTTATGTTTGCAAGGGATTCTGGGTAACAAAACCTGGGGGTGGGCAGACGAGTCACCCCATCCTGAATTGCCCTGGGTGTCTAGTTTTCAAAAATGTATAGGTTTGCTAGGTTTCCCTAGGTGCTGGCAGAGCTACGGCGCAAAAACAAAAGGTAGTCTTTTTGTCCGAATCGTGCTAAATTTCACTGGGAAATTGAGGTGCGACCATGCTGCGTTTTGCGCTGTTTCATGTCGCAGCCACTATGCCTACCCACGCAAGTGAGGTACCATTTTTTTCGGGAGACCTGGGGGCACGCTGGGTGGGTGGAAATTTGTTGATCCACGCAGATTCCAGAACTTTCCACCACAGAAATGTGAGGAAAATGTGTTTTTTTGGTCAAATTTTTATGTTTGCAAGGGATTCTGGGTAACAAAACCTGGGGGTGGGCAGACGAGTCACCCCATCCTGAATTGCCCTGGGTGTCTAGTTTTCAAAAATGTATAGGTTTGCTAGGTTTCCCTAGGTGCTGGCAGAGCTACGGCGCAAAAACAAAAGGTAGTCTTTTTGTCCGAATCGTGCTAAATTTCACTGGGAAATTGAGGTGCGACCATGCTGCGTTTTGCGCTGTTTCATGTCGCAGCCACTATGCCTACCCACACAAGTGAGGTACCATTTTTTTCGGGAGACCTGGGGGCACGCTGGGTGGGTGGAAATTTGTTGATCCACGCAGATTCCAGAACTTTCCACCACAGAAATGTGAGGAAAATGTGTTTTTTTGGTCAAATGTTTATGTTTGCAAGGGATTCTGGGTAACAAAACCTGGGGGTGGGCAGACGAGTCACCCCATCCTGAATTGCCCTGGGTGTCTAGTTTTCAAAAATGTATAGGTTTGCTAGGTTTCCCTAGGTGCTGGCAGAGCTATGGCGCAAAAACAAAAGGTAGTCTTTTTGTCCGAATCGTGCTAAATTTCACTGGGAAATTGAGGTGCGACCATGCTGCGTTTTGCGCTGTTTCATGTCGCAGCCACTATGCCTACCCACGCAAGTGAGGTACCATTTTTTTCGGGAGACCTGGGGGCACGCTGGGTGGGTGGAAATTTGTTGATCCACGCAGATTCCAGAACTTTCCACCACAGAAATGTGAGGAAAATGTGTTTTTTTGGTCAAATCTTTATGTTTGCAAGGGATTCTGGGTAACAAAACCTGGGGGTGGGCAGACGAGTCACCCCATCCTGAATTGCCCTGGGTGTCTAGTTTTCAAAAATGTATAGGTTTGCTAGGTTTCTCTAGGTGCTGGCAGAGCTACGGCGCAAAAACAAAAGGTAGTCTTTTTGTCCGAATCGTGCTAAATTTCACTGGGAAATTGAGGTGCGACCATGCTGCGTTTTGCGCTGTTTCATGTCGCAGCCACTATGCCTACCCACGCAAGTGAGGTACCATTTTTTTCGGGAGACCTGGGGGCACGCTGGGTGGGTGGAAATGTGTTGATCCACGCAGATTCCAGAACTTTCCACCACAGAAATGTGAGGAAAATGTGTTTTTTTGGTCAAATTTTTATGTTTGCAAGGGATTCTGGGTAACAAAACCTGGGGGTGGGCAGACGAGTCACCCCATCCTGAATTGCCCTGGGTGTCTAGTTTTCAAAAAGGTATAGGTTTGCTAGGTTTCCCTAGGTGCTGGCAGAGCTACGGCGCAAAAACAAAAGGTAGTCTTTTTGTCCGAATCGTGCTAAATTTCACTGGGAAATTGAGGTGCGACCATGCTGCGTTTTGCGCTGTTTCATGTCGCAGCCACTATGCCTACCCACGCAAGTGAGGTACCATTTTTTTCGGGAGACCTGGGGGCACGCTGGGTGGGTGGAAATTTGTTGATCCACGCAGATTCCAGAACTTTCCACCACAGAAATGTGAGGAAAATGTGTTTTTTTGGTCAAATGTTTATGTTTGCAAGGGATTCTGGGTAACAAAACCTGGGGGTGGGCAGACGAGTCACCCCATCCTGAATTGCCCTGGGTGTCTAGTTTTCAAAAATGTATAGGTTTGCTAGGTTTCCCTAGGTGCTGGCAGAGCTACGGCGCAAAAACAAAAGGTAGTCTTTTTGTCCGAATCGTGCTAAATTTCACTGGGAAATTGAGGTGCGACCATGCTGCGTTTTGCGCTGTTTCATGTCGCAGCCACTATGCCTACCCACACAAGTGAGGTACCATTTTTTTCGGGAGACCTGGGGGCACGCTGGGTGGGTGGAAATTTGTTGATCCACGCAGATTCCAGAACTTTCCACCACAGAAATGTGAGGAAAATGTGTTTTTTTGGTCAAATGTTTATGTTTGCAAGGGATTCTGGGTAACAAAACCTGGGGGTGGGCAGACGAGTCACCCCATCCTGAATTGCCCTGGGTGTCTAGTTTTCAAAAATGTATAGGTTTGCTAGGTTTCTCTAGGTGCTGGCAGAGCTACGGCGCAAAAACAAAAGGTAGTCTTTTTGTCCGAATCGTGCTAAATTTCACTGGGAAATTGAGGTGCGACCATGCTGCGTTTTGCGCTGTTTCATGTCGCAGCCACTATGCCTACCCACGCAAGTGAGGTACCATTTTTTTCGGGAGACCTGGGGGCACGCTGGGTGGGTGGAAATGTGTTGATCCACGCAGATTCCAGAACTTTCCACCACAGAAATGTGAGGAAAATGTGTTTTTTTGGTCAAATTTTTATGTTTGCAAGGGATTCCGGGTAACAAAACCTGGGGGTGGGCAGACGAGTCACCCCATCCTGAATTGCCCTGGGTGTCTAGTTTTCAAAAATGTATAGGTTTACTAGGTTTCCCTAGGTGCTGGCAGAGCTACGGCGCAAAAACAAAAGGTAGTCTTTTTGTCCGAATCGTGCTAAATTTCACTGGGAAATTGAGGTGCGACCATGCTGCGTTTTGCGCTGTTTCATGTCGCAGCCACTATGCCTACCCACGCAAGTGAGGTACCATTTTTTTCGGGAGACCTGGGGGCACGCTGGGTGGGTAGAAATTTGTTCATCCACGCAGATTTCAGAACTTTCCACCACAGAAATGTGAGGAAAATGTGTTTTTTTGGTCAAATTTCTATGTTTGCAAGGGATTCTGGGTAACAAAACCTGGGGGTGGGCAGACGAGTCACCCCATCCTGAATTGCCCTGGGTGTCTAGTTGTAAAAA
Organism: Lissotriton helveticus; assembly: GCF_964261635.1. NCBI lineage: Eukaryota > Metazoa > Chordata > Amphibia > Caudata > Salamandridae > Lissotriton > Lissotriton helveticus. The sequence continues at coordinate 128,246,073 of NC_136070.1, read as the reverse complement.
ATGTATAGGTTTGCTAGGTTTCCCTAGGTGCTGGCAGAGCTACGGCGCAAAAACAAAAGGTAGTCTTTTTGTCCGAATCATGCTAAATTTCACTGGGAAATTGAGGTGCGACCATGCTGCGTTTTTCCCTGTTTCATGTCGCAGCCACTATGCCTACCCACGCAAGTGAGGTACCATTTTTTTCGGGAGACCTGGGTGGGTGGAAATGTGTTGATCCACGCAGATTCCAGAACTTTCCACCACAGAAATGTGAGGAAAATGTGTTTTTTTGGTCAAATTTTTATGTTTGCTAGGGATTATGGGTAACAAAACCTGGGGGTGGGCAGACGAGTCACCCCATCCTGAATTGCCCTGGGTGTCTAGTTTTCAAAAATGTATAGGTTTGCTAGGTTTCCCTAGGTGCTGGCAGAGCTATGGCGCAAAAACAAAAGGTAGTCTTTTTGTCCGAATCGTGCTAAATTTCACTGGGAAATTGAGGTGCGACCATGCTGCGTTTTGCGCTGTTTCATGTCGCAGCCACTATGCCTACCCACGCAAGTGAGGTACCATTTTTTTCGGGAGACCTGGGGGAACGCTGGGTGGGTGGAAATTTGTTGATCCACGCAGATTCCAGAACTTTCCACCACAGAAATGTGAGGAAAATGTGTTTTTTTGGTCAAATTTTTATGTTTGCAAGGGATTCTGGGTAACAAAACCTGGGGGTGGGCAGACGAGTCACCCCATCCTGAATTGCCCTGGGTGTCTAGTTTTCAAAAATGTATAGGTTTGCTAGGTTTCCCTAGGTGCTGGCAGAGCTACGGCGCAAAAACAAAAGGTAGTCTTTTTGTCCGAATCGTGCTAAATTTCACTGGGAAATTGAGGTGCGACCATGCTGCGTTTTGCGCTGTTTCATGTCGCAGCCACTATGCCTACCCACGCAAGTGAGGTACCATTGTTTTCGGGAGACCTGGGGGCACGCTGGGTGGGTGGAAATTTGTTGATCCACGCAGATTCCAGAACTTTCCACCACAGAAATGTGAGGAAAATGTGTTTTTTTGGTCAAATTTTTATGTTTGCTAGGGATTATGGGTAACAAAACCTGGGGGTGGGCAGACGAGTCACCCCATCCTGAATTGCCCTGGGTGTCTAGTTTTCAAAAATGTATAGGTTTGCTAGGTTTCCCTAGGTGCTGGCAGAGCTATGGCGCAAAAACAAAAGGTAGTCTTTTTGTCCGAATCGTGCTAAATTTCACTGGGAAATTGAGGTGCGACCATGCTGCGTTTTGCGCTGTTTCATGTCACAGCCACTATGCCTACCCACGCAAGTGAGGTACCATTGTTTTCGGGAGACCTGGTGGCACGCTGGGTGGGTGGAAATTTGTTGATCCACGCAGATTCCAGAACTTTCCACCACAGAAATGTGAGGAAAATGTGTTTATTTTGTGAAAATCTTACCTTTGCAAGGGATTCTGGGTAACAAAACCTGGTGGTAGGCAGTCGAGTCACCCCATCCTGAATTCCCCTGGGTGTCTACTTTTCAAAAATGTATAGGTTTGCTAGGTTTCCCTAGGTGCCGGCAGAGCTAGGGTGCAAAAACTACAGGTAGGCACTTTGCCAAAAAAGGGTCAATTTGTAACTGCTAAATTTAGGTGTGACCACGTTGCATTTTGCGCCGTTTCCTGTCGCAGGCACAAGGCCGACCCACACAAGTGAGGTACCGTTTTTATCGGGACACTTGGGGTAATTCAGATTTGTAAATCAACTGTTATTACCAATTGAGCTTTCATGCATTTCTCCCTTTGAATGAAAGACATTGTGTAAAAAAAAATCTTTATGAAAAATGACCAATAATTCTCATGCTAGTATGAGTATTCCCAACTTTGAAAATGTGCAATTATATACTGTTTCTGAACTCTATAATTTGTACCCAATTCAGAAATACATAGGTGTCTTTCATACAGATTATTCCATGTATACATTTTCCAAGACAAAGTGCACTATACCCAGTAAATGAAAAAATACCATTGCAAGTTGCTGCTCAGTGTTTGGATCTGGGTTCGTCGGGTTCTTGGTGAAACTACAAGTCCTATATATCCCCACAACCAGGAAGGTCTAACGGATGTAACGGTATATTGCTTTCCAAGAGCTGTCAAAATTAGAAAAAGTTATAGGTGAAAACGTTGAGACAAAAGGCTGTTTTTTTCAACAAAATTTCAAATATTCCAATATCTAACTGTTAGTTTCTATAACGAAACCTTCATGGATTTAGACAAATGACCCCTTTCTGAATTCAGAATTATGTCTACTTTTCGAAAACGTAAAGCTTTCCAGGATCCATTATTGCTTTCAAACTCATTTCTACCATTAACTGGAAGGAGGTGGAAAGCTCTAAAAATAGCAAAAATAGGCTATGTCCCAGAAAAATGCCAAAACTGAGTGAAAAAATTCGGTTCTCTGACAAAAGTCTGTCATTCCCTGAAAGCTGAGAAAATGGAGATTTCAGCCCCACAAACCCTTTTGTGATACCATTTTCAGGGAAACACCCAGAGGCTTTCATTTGCAGCCCGTTTTTCCCATTTTTCTGAAAAAAACAAAAAAAATCACTATATTTTGGTTAATTTCTGGGCCCCCTCCAAGGGAATCCACAAACCCTGGGCGCCTTTAGAATCCACATGATGTTGGAAGAAAAGGACGCAAATTTGGCGTGGATACCTTATGTGGTCAAAAAGCTACAAGGGCCTAAGCGCGCACTACTCCAAAACGCCAAAAAAAGCCTCAGCACAGGAGGGGAAAAGGCCTAGCAGCGAAGGGGTTAAACATACCAGGAACATTGCCCTGTGAAAGAGACTCATTCAGGAGTGGGAGGATGCTCGAAGGCATAGCTGAGCATACCTCTTTCAGAATATATGGAGGGGCAACTATCATAGGGGGGCCCGGATTTAACCCGAGATAGGAGTTCCAATAGTGTATTTGAATCAATAAGGGGGAGGGCATCCAGTGTGTACGGGTTAATACAAATATCGTCCAACGCTTCTGAGCTGGGTGAGTCGGGAATGCTCCTTTTTATAGTGGTGATTTTATCCATAAAGAAAGGATTAAGTGAGTTACAGAGCTCCTGGTTGGGTGACTGGGAGGAGCAGTTCTTTCACTATTGCAGAGATCATCCACTATTTTAAAGATGTCCTTGGATTTGTTTTGGGAGTTTAGTATTTTCCTAGATAAATAATCTGTTTTGTTTTTTAGGATAGTTTTTAGATACTCTCTGCCAGCTGTCATGTACTCCCCCTTATATTGCGGGAGGTATTTCGCTCTCCAGGTTCTTTCTTTCTGGCGGAGTCCTAGTTTGAGTTTCCTTAGTTCGGGGGTGAACCATTTGTGAGCCTCTATACAGCGTGTCCGGGAGAACTTGACCACTGGGGCGTGGATATCCGCAGCCTCAGATGGCCATTCTGTGATCTTTTCTTCCATACTATCTAGTTCATTGCCTAGACTAGGTTGTGTGGATTTCAGAGTTGCTAGGAAATCCAGAATATTTACAGCGTTCCACTTTCTGGTGGAGCCCAGTTCTCCCCACATTAGTAAGCTGCTCCTCTTGTATTGCAAGGGCCATCTCTAACTGTGACCTAGTTCTGCTCCTCTTGTGTTGCAAGGGCCCTCTCCAACTGTAGCCTGGTTGTACCCACTTTAGTAACTGGCCCCTCTTGTATTGCAAGCAAAGTCCCTCTCCAACTGTAGTCTGGTTCTATACACGTTATTAACCTGCTCATCTTGTGTTGCAAGGGCCCTCTCTAACTTTAGCCTAGTGCAATGAATTGTATTTATGTGCTCCCCCCTAAGCAGTGCTTTCATGACTTTCATCACAACTCCCATTTGGTTCCTGAGTTGCTTTAAGGTGGCATCCTGTAATGCCATGGAATTTCTTCAATTTATTTGCTTCGCAACATGACCACAATCTATCCAACTTGATCTTTGGACTCTTCATAACATAGCTTTGAGATTGGACCCGACAAAATAATTGACGATAATCTTGTAACAAACACTGCATTTCTTTCCTCCCTAGTGCGTGACTACAGGATTGTGTCTTCCTCTATCCTTATGTCACATATATTATTCCCTCACTAGAGTGAGGTACTTTCCACCTATGACCGTTCATCCACTAAACAGTGTGAAGTGATTCACTCAGATCTGTTTCCCGCAAGTGTTTTTGTTGATTATATATACATATCTCATTACATATGAAATGCATGTATTTCCCTATTGAGCTTTACAGTGCATGTTGGTGTGATGTGCTGTGTAATCGCTCTACCAGTGCAATGTCACATATTGCCAATTGACAACATTACCATATACCCCTGGCTTGTTTTTTTCTCTAATATAATTTAGTTGCTTTGCATTTTTTTTTGTATGTCTTTAGACCGGACTTAATAGGCAAAGGACAATTAGGCTACATATGACACAAATTAGGTCAAATACATTCCAGAACATACTTCTTGCCCTGACGAAAGCCTGGGACCACTAGTGGCAATATAAGAGGCTGAAACATGTCAACACTGATGAGAGTGTATAGACATTATATCTTGCCAACACCTGTCTCATTGGTTTTTATCTCTACCAGGAACACTTGTTATTAAAGGGATACCTGGGTGTCCTCTATACATTGGTAGGACCCCGGTAGAATAATATAAGTCCTCCCTGGAATATGGTTGAGTCCCTACTGGTCTTTAGGAACCAGGTGAAACCTGATGATGAAGCATGCCACTAATAGAGTGAGTGAGGGTCTTCAACAAAAACAAGGAAGGTTGTATAGGGGTACCGGCCATTGATTTCCATAGGTTGCAGGATACCCTTTGTTTTGTGCGAATGATTTTGTTTAGGGAGAAGAATTTCTCTCTTCCCTTCCCAATTAATGATACCCTTTCAGGGACTAGAATTTGAGTATTTGGTGAAAGGCAAGCTATGTGTTATATAGAAATTCATACATACCATGCACACACTGTAAACCCCATGTATGTTTGTCAATGAAGAATATTCTCATCAACGAACCAAATAATGGCCACACATTAGTTCAGAAAATCCTTTCTTTTCTGTGGGAGATATGCAGACCAAAATCAGCAAAAATCCAAATGTTCATCCCAAAGGGGAAACATCTTTTACAACTAAACTTTTTCCACCCAGTACCTTTACAACGCAGGAATTACAACGCAAGTCGTTACAACGACTTGCGCTGGAGGGCGCTGTAGGATAGGGAATAGTTTAATTTACTATCCAACACCTTCCCTACTATCCACGGGGACTGGAGTTGGAATAGTAAATTAAACTATTCACTATCCAGCGCCCCCAACGCAAGTCGTTGTAACGACTTGCGTTGTAAAACCTGCGTTGTAAAGGCATGCGTGGAAAAAGCATGCGCTGTAACGACATACATCCATCCCAAAGTGTTCATTTATCTCCCAAGCTTAAATGCCACAAGGAAAAAACTCCCCTTACAAAAATAGAAGAACAAGTCTTGTATTTTGGGAGTTTAGGAAAAATCAGGAAGTAAAAAATAACGCTGTGATTTAGCAGCACAACAATCTTAAAGTAAAGAATCAAATATTCACTTATCCTTATAATGTCAGAAGCCTAGCACGCTTTGCCAAAACAGGATAAGAATTGCAGCTAATCAGCTGTTCCTAGCAACTGGCTTGTAGAGAGCAAAAGGTCATGAGACTTCTACAAAGAAGAAATAAATTCAAATGAATCATGAGCTCCTTCAGAAAATGAAAACACACCAGCTGGTGTGTATCGAAGAACAACTAGACAAGTCCTTCCCTGGTACTTTAACAAGAAACTTGAGAACGACAGAAAAGGCAAACCTCCTTAAGCCACCAAAATCCACAGTACCTTTTACTGGAAAACATAGAAATGCTGCCAAAACCTGCAGCCATAAATCCTCACTTCTTCAGCTCACTTGAGAACAAAACAGACTTCACAGGTGAATGGAATTACACACGTCAGCCTAAGTGCAAGTGCTATATTTATAGTCGCTCCCTCCCCATGACTGATTGAGCTGTTCACAATGGACCATGGGAGGTAAATTTTTCCAGGTACAATTCTTTTAACTGGCACTCAGCCCACTCTGGAAAGCCCAGGAATCTAGGGCTAATCCCTCTGCAGCATTGTCTCTGTTTCTTACTGCTCGGGTTAGCTTGTGTACCACCATGCCCATTGTCTTCTGGCCAGAACAGCTGTTTTCAGCTGATTAACTGTCAGTTCTATTTCTCGAGCTCTGTCATTTTCCTTCCTAAGGGATGCTTGCAGAAGGTTGACATCAACTGTTATAGTATATTATTTTCCTGCACCACCTGAGAGCTCTCAATAACCTACAGTATCTGCAGCCATGTGGCTCTTTTGTTTGTGATCCTGGCTGACCCATCACAGGCCTATTTGTCCCAAGCGCAGCCACAAACTCATCTACCTTACTATGCTGCATGGGATTGTGTGTTCAGTCCTTCTCCATCTTGCTAGCTAGTATGCACTCGGTCATGGCTTGTCACAGGTGATCACCCCCTACTCCCATCTATCTCTGGTTCTGTGCATTATTAGCCAAACGTTCCACTCCCTGTTCAGGACTTTGCCACTCAGAATGTTGTCTGCACTGGTGTGACAGGAGTCCTGTCATCAAGGATTGTGGCTGTCACATGTGGCCTGCCCGGTTTTGATTACCACACACTTCACTAGCACAGAACATTTTGTACCTATGCATGCCAAAAGCCATGACCACATGCTCCACCTGAGGAGCCGGCTACAGCCAGCTGGATCCTAGAATGTCCTGCAATAGTCAGGGATCCTAGGATTCAAGGATAGAGATAGGATTAGAGGATTTGCAGTCCAATAAAGCCACCCACATGGCATGGCCAGGTGCCTGGCTTTCCTTCCTGTTGATCAGAAGAAGCCTTTAGTGTATATCTGGTCTTTGACTGTGTTCCTCTGTTTGAGCTCAGATATTCACCTTTGTTCCTGGCTCTCCAGTCGAGATTATCTTCAAGACAGATGTTGAGAATATTTTCTCAGACGTTACCTGTTTGCTGCGCTTCTTTCCTTCTGCAGTATCAGCTCGAAGCCTTTCCTGGTGTCCTTGGAATTATTCCGCGTTTCCCATTGCTGCCTTCAGATGCCTCAGCTTAGTGATAACTCGGGAGAGTTAGACAGTACTTTTTGGATTGTGGGACACCTATGTCCTGGGATTCTGTCACACCCTTAAGGAACCCCTGTAAACACTACTTCTTGAGCCTCCACAGTGTAATATGCAGATCCTGGGTGAACCTTTATTTCTGATCGGTGCCTCAAGCTTTGGAGTAATAACGGCTGTTATAGGACATTGGAACCAGGCCAGTCTTGTGATTCTTTGGATTCAATTAAGATAAAGATACTGTGCCATTGATATGTTGAACGTTTACCAGCAAAGGGCATTAGTCATTAGTGTAACTCTTGTATATTTCTCATTTTCTGTAGAATGTTTCCATTAATGTGAAATCCATTTAAATGAAAGAACTGCATGGATTTTAAATTGATGTAAGAGCACAGAGTAACAGTAGTCTTGTGTTCTGTTTAGTATAACAAATGGCATCACTTGTGGAAGACTGCAGAACACCATAGAGAACCTCCATCTGACGAGGTGACAGACCATGAACATCTCATGTCTCTTCTCTCATATCAATATCCCCCTTCACACTCGCTTCACTGTCAGCACGAGCGCAGTCTTTGACCTGTTCTACACTGTCGTTGGGGAGGAGACTGGTGGGTTCAAGTAATTTCCAGAGCAACATTAAGATCTAGAAATTAGTTATGAATTCAGTCTGACACTCTCCACAGACTATGACTTGTACCACAACTACACCGCCTGTAAGATCAAACTGTACTGGAGGGGCCAGCGCTAGCACAAGACCATGGTCCCAGGTCAACACCCCCTTTGGCTCTCTTCTGTTTTTCCAGGGTAAGTCTGCTTATCACATGGCGGCCTTCAATACATCACTCAAAAGGCAAGTCTATACTTTACTTGTTCCGGTAGCTGCAAGAGGGTTCTGCATATGTATTGTCAGCCAGTGTCACTTTGGCTTGCCCTTTACTCCCACCGGTCTATGTCTCCTGTTGCCAGCATCCTTTGTTGAATTGGTGTCTAAAGTATGTTTCACAGCCTCAGAAGATGCCCCCTTTAGTTGATTGTACTTTGCCACCATGATTCAGTGTGAATGTGTCTCCAATCTTATTTCAATGAAATGTTGAAGCACACTGACCCTCCAGATTCTAAACATGACCAGCTAAAAGTATGGAGTCTACCTACAAGTGATGCGGGTGCAACCCACAGGAAGAAGCAGCTTTCAAATACTATCAGTTACAACTCAGAGAATAGAGACTTGCAAGACCATGTTCAGTGGGGTGGGAGATGCTAATTAGTGATGAGGTAGTTTGCCCCTGATGCTCCAGGGCCCGTCCTACTATGCAGACTTGGTAGCAGTGGCCCATCCTTAAGAGCGGACAGATCCCTTCACTTTTTCCCCTGACGTGAGGAGTGTCTGTCAGCAAACACTGACAGACACTTTTCATGTTTAGGTCAGGCAGCCAGGTGCCGTACATGTGCTAAATGCGCAGGCACCTGGCTGCCTGAGCTGAACTTTACCAGGCTGAAAATGTCAGCCCGTGGGCATGATCTCCCCATCCCAGGAAACGTCTCCACCCTCTTCTGATGAGGGGGTTCACCACTGATAGCCTCTAACTTGGGCACATCATCAGTGACTCCTCATCACAGAATATGCTCAGCAGTCTTACTGACCCCATCCCACTCTGTGACGAGTGTGGGACTGCTGCCTCCTTGCAAATGACTGACCCATAACAAGGTCAGCCAATGAGAGGAGGCATGAGTCCCAATCATTGGATCCACTGAGGCTTCCCTCCTGCCACCCAGTGTCACCACCAGAGGGTGAGGGGGTGTGGTGCGGTGCGGTGCGGGTGTCCCAAACCCTTACTCAAATTACCATCCGTCACTGAAACTGTGCCAAGTAGAACCCCTTCCACACTCAAATCTCAGTTGTAGAGTTGGCTCAGAGTTCAACAGTCAATTACAAATTCAGTGGTGAAATATCCTGCCCAGTACCTATTTTTACAAGAAACAAAAGTATTCTTTATTGCATACTACAATGCCATACTGCTCACTCTCACACAAGTCTTCTATCCCTTTTGCTCTCATCCCTCCTAAGCAATATGTTTTGAAATTGGGGCTTTATGGCAAGGATTGGGGAGCAGGAAGGGCATGGCTGAGCTTCAGGGGCATGGCTTATGAGAACAAATCTGGAGTATACATTTTCTGTAGCTCATTATCCACACTAAATATGAGAGTTCTATAGGAGCAAATGCATCAAACAGGAACAAAAATTGACCAAAAAAGCACTGCTCCCAATAATGGTGTGTTCTGAGCTTCCTGAAACTCCTCTCCCCAATGGTGTTGCACCTGCTGCATTAATGATAGCTGTGTCCCTGGATAAGTGAGCTAAGGAATGATGATGGATTAAACCCAGATCAGTTGACTGGGGGTGAGTGCTTGCAATGTTCAACACTCCGTCCATCATCCCCTTTGGTTTTGCTTTGTTCGCCCTAAGTTGGCAGGGTATGCCCAGACGTGGGTCCCTTGCTCACTTTGCCACTGGATTCAAGATAGCCTGGCTTGTTTCTGGTCCAGGGAAGACATGGCTTGGCAGTTCAGGCTTGACTGTTCCCATGAGGCTCAGGGTCAGACTGATTTGCATATGGCCATGTCTGAACTGGAGTGGCGGAGTGAGCTAAAGAATGATGATGTATTAAACCCAGATGAATTGACTGGGGGTGAGAGCTTGCAATGTTCAACACTCTGTTCATCATCCCCTTTGGTTTTATTTATAATATAAAACACCAGTAGTAAACCACTTACATTTTGTGAAACATTGCCCATTGAAGTTAAGATATCCACTTCTATGAAACCTTATGCATAATTTAAAATTAAATTCAAGATATCAGTTTCTATGAACACTTGGGCATTATTCAGAAACAATCACTGGAAAGAAAACTCTTATTGCACAGAAAAATCATGAATATATTCAAGCAGACTGAATTATCTTGTTGCAGTGAATAACAGCATTAATATATTGGCATTTATATTGGATACATAAACTTGAATACATCCACATTTATAATTCAAAAGAAAGATCTCTAAAAGAGAAAATATATGATGATTATAACAAGTTTTCTTTCCAGGCTGTTCTCCAAATAAATCCTTTGTGCGGTGTTTCTTTTCAGAGCAGGGTAGTCTTTAAAGTAGAGCAAGCACAAACTAGGCACAAAGAGGTGTGAGGTTTCTGCATTTGGCACAACCTCAGGACAGCTGAAGGAATTATCAGGCAAAGACAAAAAGGCAGGCCTCCGCTACAGATTTCCTCACCTTGTACAGCAGAGTCTGCTGTCCTACCCCTCACTCCGACCGTCCACCAAATGATATTGTGCCGGAAGACTAATCAGTATCTCCTTTCTAACCAAATGTCTCCACTCCCCACATGTCACAGTCTAGGAGTTTTGGCAAAAAGGAAGCACTGAACTGTGAACCTCACATTCACTCAAACTTAAGTCAATATATTTGAGGTTGATCACCACACTCCAAAGCCTACAAAGCCTAATCTCAACTAGTTTGTTAGGATTAGCTCCCTTTGCTTGATTGTGTGCTTTCTGCAGCACCAGGATGCTAACTGTAAATCTACTAATGTACAAAACTATTTTTACAAAATTATGCAACATTCACCATAATTAAAGGTTGACAGTTTTACACAGCACAACGTATTACGCTGGCCGCTTCATATAGCTAGACAAGACAAACAGGACGTATATGATGGGTTTAGATCTTGCATTCTTCAGTTGATCCCTTTGTAATTTAATTGAACTGTAATCTGAAAGCTCAGATTTCAGGAAATTGAAGTGAAGGCAGAATGCTTCCACTCAGACTCAGGGGCTAAGGATGTTCCATAGTTTCAGGTCATAAACCCACAAGGACCTCCCTCTATGCAGCATTCTAGGATCAGATGACCAGAGGCACCCCAGAAGCTACTGGCTGGTGCACAAGTGTCTGGGAGGTAATCAAGAGATCTTTGCCATAGTATACATTATGCATAATGAATAGCATTTTGAAATGGAGGCTAGATTCTACCAGAAGCCTATAGAGAACTTTCAGCGCTGGCTTACCATGGTCAGGATTTTGCACTTTATGAAGTTTGGCCATACTTTTGTTTTGGGTAGGCTGGTGCACAGTGACTTTGCCATACTCCAGATGTGTCATAAACAGACAGTTTGGCTGTAATTAATGATTTTGTTTGGAGTAGTGGGAGTACTTTTCAGATGTGTGAAAGTTAGTTACCTTGATGATATTTTTATTTTCAGGACAAAATTGACACCTAAATCAAAACGATGTCTGTTTTTTGGACATGTGTGGTGTCACGAGGAAATTCCAGCGTAGCAGGCCAGTCAAGAAACAGTCTGGTCTGCAACCTCCGATGATCAAGACTTCTGTTGCTCTGTTCAGGCAGAAGAAATTTTCCTTCATTCATTAAAATCAAAAAATCAAGTTGATTGAGACTTTCCTAGATGCTCCCCTGCTTCTTTGTTGCCCTTCAGGCTCATATGTACCTAAATATTATCTTTGTAATCTTGAAATGCACCTTGTGTTGATCCGACAATTAAACCAGGGGAAGCATGCAGATATTGTATATCTACATGTGGTACTTCACAGTGCACTACACAGGAAGAAAAACCACTAGATCATATTTGTACGCGATTGCTCCAGTTGTGAAAGAATACTCAAATCCAAACAGAACCAGTCTCAATATGGACACTCCTTCTGTAAGCCGATGCCGTTGGATGGTGTAACCAAACATGATACAGGTTGTAAAGAGATGAAGGAGAAGTTTTGATTCTTTACCTTGTGAAGGTCTCAATCCTGAAGGACAATCATTTGGGATGAGGTATTGCTCCATGAAGGATTTAGATAGAAAACTATAATTGGCAAGTACATGATGGTCTTCCATTGCCTTTCTTTAGGATGTAGAGATGATAGTGTATCTCTGTAAATCACAACCTGTGCCACTTAGAAAGGATACATTCAATAGGTTTGTGATATCAGCTGTGATTACCAAGATACATTACTTCATGCATAAAGCTGGAAGGTAAGAGGCTTTCTTCGTGGTTATTAATTCCTCTTAGTCATGCATTTCAAGGAGGAGAAGGACCGATGAATGGATGAGGGATTAAGAATTAGATAAAGTGATTGCAGTATTGTTAGAGATGAATTATTGTAAACTTGAAATCTTAGCTCCACAAATATCACCAGATCTTCACACTGTTCACCAAGAGATACAGGGTTTATCATCACTCTAAAATGAGTACCCATTTACACTCTAATATATGCATCCCTTCCCAGCATGAGCAATGCACATGCTGTGCTAGTTCTAGTAGTGTCCTACTACTAAACTATTTTATCTCTTGCTCAACATGCCTTACTTTAATTGAAAAAGGGGAAATTGTGCCCAAAAACCAACGGTTCACCCTCCTATTTATTTATTAGAAGTTTGTAAATATCATAAACATGACCCTTTGGTATCATACATTTTACTTACAAAACAACATAGGTTCATAATCAGAATAGCTAGTACCATCATGAAGGAGACCAGTAGTTCTACTGCCGTTGGCGCAGTCAGTCAGTACAGAGTAGGGTGGCAGCTGCCCTGTGTTTGTGCCATATAACATTAGTGATTAGGTCATGACATTGAGTTTGTGCCTTGTCTGGTCCTTCAGGTGAGAAATCTGTTCATTAGGATCCTCTTGACTTCTTTTTTGAAGACTGAAGAAGGGATAGCCAGTCTCAGGTGAGAGAGAGTTCCAGATTTTTGGTGCCACGACAGAGAATGTGCAATCATGCGTTATTTTTTTCTGAACTTCAGGGGTTTTAGCAGCATAGAGCAGGTACTCTGAAGAGTACGGCTGTCTCCTGATATGGAGAGCTTTTGGGTTACGTATAGGGAGTGTTGTGGTGGACGCTTTGGGTGTTATACAAGCTATCTTCGGTTTAATCTCAGCCTCAAAAGGGAGACAGCGTAGGAGTGATGTAGTTGTAACGTCTTGATCCTGTAATTAGCCTAGCCGCAGTGTTAAGAGAAGCCTTGGGTGGAGCAGGCCTTGCTTTGGGCAGTCCTGTATTCCAGTCTTGAGAGGACTATGGATTACACTGCCGTTTTGAAATCTGGGGTTAGTAAGAAAGGTTTTATTTTCTTGAGGAGATTAATTTGGAAAGAGGCTCCTGTTGTGGCTGCACGGATGTGTGCTTGCATGTTGAGGTTTTTGTCTACCTTTATTCCAAGCGATTTAGTTGACACTGTGATTGATTTGCAATTGAGAGCTGTTAAGTTGCTGATCCATACTTCGGCTGGTAGAGAACCATCTGTTGGTGACAATAGTAATAATTCTGTTTTTAGTGTGTTTAAGTTTACGTGGTTTTGTGCCAACAAGTGCTGTTTTCATCAGTGTGTTGAGTCTTCTGATATCTTCCAGAGATGCTGTGTTTAAGTATAGCTGTGTGTCATCTGCATACATGTGTTAGGATATATTAGCTTGTTTGAGGAGTTCTGTCAACTGCTCCATGTAAAGGTAGAACAGGGTGGGGGACAAGGTGGATTCTGGGGGAAACCCAGTTGAGACTGGGGAGGGATTAGATAGTGTTTGATTCAGATTGATTTTCTGCGACTAGTTCTACAGAAAAGAGGTGAATCATTTCAGCACATTTCCTATCAGCACCATTCTTTTTTTTGGAAGTTCAAGGAGGCCGTTATGTCTGACCATGTCGAATGTTCAGGATAGGTCCAGGAGGATCAAGAGACACAGGTCGTCTTGGGCGAGTATTTTAGGGTGTCATCCATAATATGTGCAATGGCTGTTTCCATGCTGTGCCCTAGTCTGAAGACTGTTTGGCATCTGTCTAATAGACTAAACTGTTTAATGTGTTGGCATATTTGAATATTTCCCGGCAGTTTTGCAAGGAACACCATCCCCATGATTTTAGCAATTTCTCGGCGGTTGAAAATTGCGATCTACCTCATTGATAATAATGAGGAAGGCCAATTTGGGACCACCTAGGAATCGGTATATGAAACACGTGGAGTTTTATACATTGGAAAGTGCGATTACCTAATTGCAATTCTCAGAAAATCGGAAATAGGTAATCGCAATTTTCAATTTTGATACATGTGGCCCCAAGATATCGAATAGTGGCATTGAATAGTAGTTTAGCCAGGTCTCTCTTGGGATTACTATATCTAGATCGCGTGACATGATATGGTCAGCTATGTCAGTGCCATAATTATCAGCAGATCCACAGTTATGCTGCAAGCATGTCAGTGCCTTTTCAGGCTCTCTTCCTGTTTTGTTTGCCTGGGATGAGAGTGATCTGGTTTAGATTCGAGTGGTTTACAGTGGAAGCTATGATTCGTTGTTCCGGAGAACTGTTTAAGGCTATAGTCTGGATTTCATATGTTGGGTCTCTGTGGTGAGGGTATGTTATGCAAGATTGAAGTAGGTCATTAACTCCTTGCGTGGGGCGCGAATTTTCGCGCTACACGGGGGTTTTACCGAGTGGGCAGAATTCGGACGGCCGGGGCCCGTCCTGCACAGACGCCCACCGTGATGCGTGACGGCTCCCGGCCGTCATGAGCATGCAAGGGGTTAATGAACGCATCAAACATCGGGTTTGCTGTCCTTTTAGGGCGCATAGTTGTGTTTGGTAAAGGAACAGAGGTCCATCTAGGTCTGTTTGGAACTGAGCATTTTATTCTGGAGGAGGGTGAGCCGTGCAAACTCCTAGTTTCCCGAGCCAAAGTTATAGCGACAACTTAAGGAGAACTATGATGTGCCACAATGCTTGTATTGTTGTGTCTATTTTGATTCTAGGTTTTAACAACTTTGCCAGGGAGGAGTAGGATTGATTGAGGCACTGGGAAGAGGTGAGCTTCTATGCGGTTGTGTGTGATTGTTGTTTGAAATATTGCATGTCTGGTTTGGGGAGTAGAAGGAGGTTTTGTTGAGGTACTTGCTCATGTGTCTGGGTTCAGTCAGAGAGTAATTAATTGCCGTACTGGCAGGTGTTGATTAAAGTTTGGGGTGTATGTCTCTCCTGTAGGAGTGTTTTTGGAACTGGAAGAGGGTGAGCCTCCTCGAGGGTTGGGGTGTGTCATTTCATGTCAGTTTCATATCGTATACTGCCAGGACACTCCGATTCGCTGAGCGCTCTACAAGGTCTATCATCATAAGTTGTGTTAGCAGAAGCAACAGGACAACATGACCAAGGTTCAGCACAACCAAAACACTAGTCCAGATAAAAGTAAGGATGGTGCAGCACACTTCCCGTGCCCGTTGTCCCTGGGCACATGTACAACAAACAGATATGGAAACAGAATGGAAGGCGCACTCAAAGGAATTACGCAGGTATTTGTAGTCTTGATTTTTCTTTTCTTTATTTGGGTAATTATACCAAAAAGAACAAACACAGACAACGCGTTTCGTTACGTATTGTAACTTCGTCAGGGCTGAAAACAAACATGACATAATACAAGTTACTTACATTTATCATAAATATAACATAATGTACAAACCATTTATACATCATAACCTTAAAAACACCAATTCAAGACGGAAGACACGACAAAAACTGTGTATTATAAATAGCGATTAGCATTATCACACAAAATGTGAAAAATCTCAGCGGTTCTTCTAGTGGGCCTTAAAAACTATTACAGGACATATATCAATTCATGTGCGACTATCAAAACCTATTTTTTTGCAACACACATAAAACTAATTAAAATCAGTTGATCCTTGTATATATCTATACTACTATTATAAAGAGAGAACTGTGAACCTTTGAGGTGGGTAAACTCTGGAAGTACAGCACCAATCATAACACCCAATACACCATTGGAAAGGGGAGTGAATGCAGATGGACATAGGCTACACATCTGGGCACCATATACATTAGAAACGTAAAACAACATAGGGGGGTAAGGTAGTCCCTTCTAGGCGTTCTAAACGACAGTGGCCATGTTGGTGGGCGTGGGCGTCATTGGGGGGGCGTGGAGTGTGCTCTCTCATCAACCTCAAACTACACTACAGTGGGCGGAAGCGCCGCACGTTAAACAGAGTGCTGGCAATTACAAACTAAACACACCATCGCATCATGAACCAAATTCGAAGTACAAACGCAAGTTCGCCCACAACTTTCATCTGCAAGTGGGCGTGGTGTGGCCGTCACTGGGGGGCATGGCGTGTGCTGTCATCGACGTCAAACTACACTACTGCAGTGGTTGGAAGCGCCGCACGTTAAACAGAGTGTTGCCAATCGTATCAATCCTTTCACATTCACAGGGGGCCCCATTGGACGCCTAATGAAGGTGGCCGTACGTGTCAATGTGCGCAAAAAAGGATTACAATTCCAAGCGCTGCACGTTAAACACAGTGCTCACAATTACAAACGAAGATGGATTGCATTCCTTAACGGACACAGACGGGCGGCAATAGCGGGAAGTCTGTAGACTAGATGAGGGAAGTCTGAGGTGAGTGTACTCGAGTGATGGTGTGAGGATGAGGTGACTGGGCTCAGGAGGTTTGATAATAAAAATATTTACCAAGTAAGTATGTTAAACAAGTGACCCCCAACCCTTAAAAAAAGGGTTCGTGGAGGATCATGCCCGACACAGTTTGTTTCCAGGTTTTGATCACATCCCAGGCACAATATATAATGAGTAGGAACAGAAATCTGTAGTTGTACAACGCAGAACTAAAAAAATGAGCATTTTTTTTTTTTACTGTTATGAGAATCGGTATCCGGAAGGAGTATATTCCAACCCCAAGATATGGAATAAGAAAACACCACGTGCACTGCACAAAGGCCTTTGGCTAGCGTCCAACCGCCTGAGTCTGTGATGCTTCACTCCGCCCTGTCTCCAGTGTAACGAAGGGTGCACACTCCAAGGACCAAACATTGCTGCATTCGATCAATAAAAGGTCCACACTGGGTCTGCAGCATTTAAAACAATTTAGGATATCCAAGAATAGGGGCAAAAGTACTATGTCTTGAAATGCAGTTTACAGATGGATTTAAAGAAGCACAAAGCAACAAACGAGAACATTAGAGGAAGGCACATTCCAGCTCCCACAAGAGGATCTATCCATTCTACATACAAACAGTTGGAGGCAAATACCTACTTGATACAATGCGGTAAACACACATTTGCGAATAATTAAAGTGTTTTCATGGTGTGTTCACTCTACTCTTCTTCCAGTGAAGTGACCTTCATCTTGACCGAAATCGAAAGAATGAGAGGCTGAGTTGGCTTTATTGTATCCCAGCTCATGCCTACAACCTGCTGAACTTTACTTATAGGAAGGACTGCTGTCGTACATCCGATAAAAAGAAATCTCAGTAGAGGGCGATGAACTGATCAGGCAAATTCTCTGGCAAGGACACATAAATACTTGACCTTGAGACTGCCACCAGTACACGGTTTACTGAGCCTCTAGCTTGAGACCAGAACAATTGGGCTCTGTTACCCCTTAAGTAGAAAAAAATCAGGGGAGAATATGAAATTTTTGCATTTTGTCAGAATTAGGATTTAGCAATGAAATTCGAGGCAGTGATAAATCCCTGATAACAGTGCCATATTAGATGTCTTTCCCCGCTCAGGTCTTGTGGTTACTTACATGTTAACTACAGATAGTGGCTCCTAGAATAATGTATCCAAACGGGGCCCAACAATCCATGTTGTAACTACTGTGAAAACACTGCATTTTGCGTCATAATTTAACAATGTCATGAAGAGTTGTCAAATATGCATTGATTTGTTTATATTTAGGTGCAATTAAAAATCTGTTGCAACCTTCCAGAAGGCGGTACTGACTGATGAAACTACTTTAGCACAACAGTAGTGTCTCATGAAAATTAGTCACCACCGCCTTCCTCATATCTCATCATCAAAAATGAAACTGACTTCATGTACTGCAGACAAGTGCTCACCGACGTCTTTGCCAAAGAAGCTTGAAGAACCAGTTACCAGATGTGTTGTTCTGCAAATTAAGTTCACAAAATACATATTCGTAGTGGGTCGCAGTTTTTGCTAGCCAATTAGTGTGTGAGGTAGGTCGCAAATTGAGACCCATTGCAAATGGTTAGTCACAGGCATGGTGGCCTGCTGGAGTCAGCTTTTAAATAAAGCTATACTTTTTTTGTAAATACAGCCAGTTTTTCTAAAATGTAAACGGGGTGCAGTAAGTAAGTTTATTTTTTAGTTAATTAAAACCATAGTAATCTATACTACTATTATAAAGAGAGAACTGGGAACCTTTGAGGCGGGTAAACTCGGGTACCACAGCGCCAATCCACACACCCAATACATCATTGGAATTGTCAGGGTCTGCAAAGTGACATAGGCTGTATACCACCAAAAAATTAACGTTCTTTAAAAAATATACGTTAAAAAAAAAGTAGTCCCTTGGAAGTAGCACCGGCCGTGTGCGCTAACGACGTGCGTGCTGACATCATCAGGAGCACGGGGAGGAGCGGCGGACAGCAGTGCGAGGAGGAGCGGCGGACAGGAGCGCGGGGAGGAGCGGCGGACAGGAGCGCAGAGGAGCGGTGAAGTTTGCAGAGGCTGAGGAGCGGCGGCGCCCGCGTTGGTCTTGCAGCGTGGAGCGGACAGGAGCGGTGAAGTTTGAGGCTGAGGAGCGGCGGCGCCCGCGGTGGGCTGACGTAGGCGAGTGTGGGGTTGCAGCATGGAGCAGACAGGAGCGCGGGGAGGAGAGGGGAAGTTTGAGAGCCTGATTGCTCCCGGACAACGTTGGGACGGGCTGGGGAAGTTTGAGAGCCTGATTGCTCCCGGACAACGTCGGGACGGGCTGCTAGTATTATTATAAAGTGACATTTGACACTTCCAATAAGCTCCGGTAAGCTTCCCAGAAAACATATAGGGAATGGAGAAGGGGAGAAGGGAAGAGAAAAATACAGAAAAAACTAAAATGAGACAAAATATTCTAACACATGTCATACTGGTATAAAGTTGACATCTTAATATTTTTCAAAGACAGAATGAGACTTTATACATCTGTTATACCTAAAATTGGGCTGGCATTCTAGTGTACATATCCAGAGCTAAGCAGAAACACGTACCCCTAACTGGACAAATGCCCTTAATTAACTCTAAATTTACAAATGCTCACCTAGATCTGTATTGTTGGATTTGGGTCACAAGTAACAAGTGAAATGCAGAGGATAGACGTAGAACAGGGCAGGCACAGTAGTGGGTAACGGAAAGTCCTGCGGGCCAGCAAGAACAAAAAAGAAAAATAACCATATATTAATGTTCTGAAAGATATATAAATGTATAATGGAGAAAAAACATAATAATTAATAATTGTAATTCCAAAAAGTTGATATATATAAAAGGCGAACCGGAGTGGCAGTAACCAGCATAAGACAAAGGAAATACCATCCCCGCCCTAGTCATATTTAAAAGATGACAATGAATATACAAAATAAATTGATTAGCAAAATATTGTGTGGTTTTGTCGAATATGTGCTGTAAGTTACATGAATAAAACAGCAACAAATAGGTCAAACCACACCCATTTCTATCAGAACCAGAAACTGCATACAGATGCCCGACTGAAAATAAAGTGGCAGGACAACAAGGCTTACTCTATATATTATCTCAGAAAAATATCAACAAAGGCCCGGTCACTGATAACAAATAACACGGATGTGTATGAACGGGTACTCAGAAAAATACCGGGCACTCCAAAATGGCATATGTCAAGCTGAACCAGAAGTAACTATAATAATTAGTTATTTACTGAGATACATTAGCGATATTAGAGGGTTATCTGTATTAATGATTGTGCTGTACCCCCGACGAACCAAATGCAAAAGAGGCACTTACCAAATAATATACTTGGTAAGGCTGCTCAATATGCCCGGTTCGGAAAGAAGTAAAACGCGACCTGCCGCCGTTATTGGAACTTGATACTGATGGATACAAAAAAATAGAAGAGCAAAAGTACAATATGAGGAGACAGGACTGGCATATTTTATTAGAAATGCAAATGTTGTCACAGATGCCTCGAGGCCACAAACTAAATGAATGAAGGATACAGGAGGGTCTAATTGTCCCATGCATAATGCGTAATCCTGCCTGTACGGTACTGCATTTTAAAAGAATTTTTAAAACGGATAAATTGAAAAGAAGGGATATATGTCACGAAAAATCCACAGAGTCTTACCTTGTCTCTGCGATACAGAAAGTGGTGGTTTTTATGCAGGATGTCGCTCACAACTTGTGTGGTACTCCTCAGTAATTGTTTAGAGGTGTGCACTTGGACTGTGTCGAAATTCTAGACAACAGACCCCTGGATATGCTAAACTCCTGTATAAAAGATATGTACAGGGAAAGGCGTTTGTATTTAATATCATATAGTGAAGAAAAACCAAATGTCACCCAATAGTAGAACATTTAAAAAATGGGGGGTTAATGTACATAATTAAGCAATAACTTATCATGTACAAATAGCGACCGTCAATGGTGCTCCGTTTAGAGGTGGTCAGCAAAAACGGGTAATTATCCAAAGATACTTTAAAAGGTAAGTTCCCATGAGCAAGTACATGCATGAGTTAACAAAATATCTGTTTTTTCCTTGGATTGGTGATACCGTGAGGTTGGACGTATTGGGTGTGCCATTTCATGCCAGCAGTGTGCTGTCTCCCTGAATTGGTGATACCGCAAGGTTGGAAATATTGATAGACCTTTTGGGGTAGATTCAGATCGTTCAAGAATGTTTCTCCTGGGTGGGGTGTTGACTGTTTGGAATGGCAGTGCCTGGATAGGTTGTGGGATCCAGGGTGTGTGTTGTTGTATAGCAGAAACTGGTGGTTCGTGTTGTTGAGTAGTTATCTGCTGCTCCTGTTGTATGCCTGTCTTAGGTTTGAGGAAGTTTGTCAAAATATCTCCAGGTTATGATCTGATGCTTGTACCAGGATATTCCCATTTCTATAGATTGTTATGATTACCTCTGCTCTGAGATTTTGGTGATGGCGAGATGGGTAGTTATTATCTGGTAAATCATTCAACATGGATTAAACACTGAAAATGAAATAATCCACCCCAACATGTAAGTTGATCTGCTGATTCTTTTGACCATCAGTGGTTCTTAACCTTATACTAGTCCAAAACAACCTGGATCAGCGATTCTCTCGTAGGTGGATTACGGTTCACCCTCTCATGGAATGTCCACCTGTCTGTCCATCACCTTTCATTACTCCAATGGAGCCTGCCTAGAAAAAAACATACATTTAGCTATCCACATGCAAACCTCTTATACCGCTCTTGCATAAGGTGTACCCATAGCCACGTATGTAGAGGCATGTGGGGTTATGTCGATTACTTCCTCTTACACGTAGAAGAAAATAGATTCTGCAGACTACTCTTCTCTCTCCCTCACTCACTCCACGATTACGTTGTTTTGGTCATGAAGAACTTGGTTGGTCATACACTGAAAATCATGCTAAACTTGGCCCTTTATTGTTATGGCTTTCAATTTGGAGTAATCCTCCAACCGGATTAAATAAGCAGTAATCAAGGACTGTGTATTGTGTGATGAAAGGATGCAAGTCCCGGGGTTTGCATGCGTGAAACAGAATTTAGAAGGGTTGGGGACTCCTTCCCTTTTTGAGAACCCACACTATGTATGTAAAGGGCACAAGTGACAAATCAAGCGTAGATCTTTGGAAATTAGAAAAGGAGTCTGTCAAGTTGAGTCAACATCCATTGAAGTCATTGAAGTCATTTCCAACCCAGAAATTGTCTAATTGCTTGAAGCCATATTTGACTATAGTACATGGAAGTTAGGAAAGGGCTTTGCTGTTGCTGTTCAGAGCAGGCACTATTTGTTTTCTCTCCTGCATTCTACTAGGTCAATGCAACAGTTCTACGGTTTGCACATTCCTGTGGAACGGGGTTTCTGACGAAACAATTTTTATTGCCGGTTTTAAGGAAATACAAATTCACACAGTGCACAATAGCTCTTTGGTTTTTACAAATGTTAAGCAATGAGGATGTGTGTCACAGACTGCAATGTTTTATTTTAATCAGCAGTTTATCGTTGCAATTGTATAATCTTTTCATTCTTTTTGAACTTTATCTGTATTTTATCTTGTGGTTTTCTGATTGCCATTCGAATATAGATTATTGATTGAGAGCTCATTTAAAATTAATAGATTTGTGATATATATAAGGGGAAGAGGCAGGACTTACTTACATGGGTGTTTTCAATGACTCCTGATTATTCAAAGGCATCTGAGGAAGGCCGACGGAAGGCCGAAATGCATTATGCCGCTATCTTGAAATAAATGTGTTTCCAAGCTGCTCCCCGTGTGGCCTCCGCTCTTTTTTCTCTCTCTCTCTCTATATATATATATATATATATATATATATATATATATATATTTATATTTATTACCTACTGGCGGTCACCAGTAGGTATATATAGTTAGGACCTAGTTTCCATAGGAAATCCGCAACATTCTATTGGGAATAACTTTGGCGCCGGTTGAGGCATTTGCGTGTAATTTTCCAAAATTTTGCCCAGCTTCGCTCCGCTCCTTCCCTGAAAGTGTCGGGGGGATTCGTCGAGCGGGGGCTGAGAAAAAAGGGGGTCCCAAAACGTGTTTTCCCCATGTTAATTTCCATAGGACGTTCAGACATGGCTACAGCCCGAACCACTGAATCAGCAGTGCATCAGCCATCTAGGAAACCGCCAATGCTTTTTACATGAAACTAATTAGCTGGAAAAGCACTGGTCTCATAACAAATGATGAATACCAATTTCTGAGAAATGATTACCCAGTCATTCCAAACATTTATTTCATTCCGAAAGTGCATAAAAATGCCTTAAAACCACCGCAACGTCCAATTATCTTGGCCAGATTGAGCCTCTTAGAAAATGCTTCAAAATAGATTGACTTCTTTTTGCAAGACTGTGTAACTAGCCTGGCATCATATCTAAGGGATACTAGTGATTTTTTTAAGTAAAATCAAGGACTTCAAGTGGAATTCTAACTTTCACCTTTTGACATTAGATGTATCATCTTTGTACACTTGTATTGACCACAAGGATGGTCTAAGGGCTTTGGATTTTTTTTTTAATAAGAGAAGAGCAATGTGCCCCGAACATGATAACATGCTTTTAGACATGGTCACTTTCTGTCTAAATAACAATATGTTTTCCTTCAACCAAACATTCTATCAGCAAACGAGGTGTGGCTATGGGGGCCAGCTTCTCCCCCAGTTATGCCTGTATTTTTATGGGCTGGTGGGAGGAGCTGGTCCTCAGAGGCACACATGCTGAATGGTATAACAAGCATGTAAAACTATATTACAGGTACATAGATGATTTGTTTTTTATCTGGGATGGTTCAGTGGAGGAGGCCCAGGATTGGGTCAAGGTTCTTAACACAAATAATGTTAATTTGCATTTCACCTCATCCATTGATATTGCTAGTATCTACTTTTTGGACGTGGAAATTTATGTGGCCAACAACAAAGTGGAAACCAAGCTATATAGAAAAAGTACAGCTGGCAATTCGGTCTTGCATTTTTCCAGTTTTCACCCTAGGCACCTAATACATAGCTTTCCCTATGGGAAAATGCTAAAAATAAAAAGAATCTGTAGCAATCCATTAGACCTAGTGGAGGCCCAACTTCAATGCCAGGAAAGATTCCTTGCTAGGGGTTACCCGTTGAAAACTATACAAGCGGCTATCAATAAAACATCAGAATTAGATAGGGATACTCTCCTTGTCCCCAAAAAACTCAGGGAATCAGCTGGTAAAGATGACAGTAACCCTGAATCTGTGAGACTAATCATACCCTATAGTGCCCAAGAAAAAGCGATCACTAAGATTATTAATAAAAACTGGGCCCTTGTAAGAAATGATCCTGTGATTGGTACTGATATGCCATCAAGGCCTAGCATAACTTTCAGGAGGGCAACCTCTATGTATAACAACTTGGTATCCAGTTGCCCTGAATCCACTTTGTCCAACAAGTGGTTAAAGACATCCAATGGTTTTACCAAATGTAACTCAAGAAAGGCGTGTGAATATGGTGTAAATAAGAAAAGTTATCATACAGCCTTTACTTTAGTGGGAAAGAAATTAAAATCTCCAAGCCCCTTCATTGCAAAACAGAATACGCCATCTATGTTTTGGAATGCACTTGCCCATTAAAATATGTGGGCAGTACCAAACTTCCTGCTAATAAGAGGGTTTTGCAACACATTCGGGCCATTGTTAATCATGACCCAACTTACCCTGTCGCCAGACACTTTCAAGAGATCCACAATAACAGCTTGCAGGACCTCTCATACTATGTAATTGACACCATCCCCAAAACCAAAAAGGGAGGCGACAGGGAACATAAAATGCGCAAACTGGAGACACGATACATTCTTAATTTCAATAGCAAGAACCCAGGAGGCTTAAACACCACGGAAGACCTACACACATGCCTATGAAAAATATGAAAAATATGCAAAATAACTAGCATGTTTCCTCCAATTTGCTTAGCTTTACCCCACAAATCCTTTTCCAATTTGGCCATCAAAATGCTCTAATATGACATATATATATTACCTACTGGCGGTCGCCAGTAGGTATATATAGTTAGGATTTTTTCTCTATGGGATTTTTGAAAATTCTATGTCTAATAACTTTGGCGTTTGTGGACGGAATTGGCTGAAATTTTCAGGAAAATGGCACATTTTGTTTCTGAGCAGCCCCTGAAAATTTTGGGGGGGTTCGTCAAGGGGGGGCCGAGAAAAAAGGGGGGTCCCAAAACGCGTTTTTCCCATGTTAATTTCCATAGGGCGGTTGGCCTCACTTTTAGCCCGAACGGCTGAATGGATTTGCACGAAACTTGGCAAAATTGTAGGGACTGGTAGCCCGATGTGCCTTTTGTAGGTCTCAATATATGTGCTCCAGTGGATTTTGAGAAATTAACGTTTAAAAAAAGATATATATCTGTAAGCGCGCTCTGGGCAGCGCTCCAGGACGCGTACTTTTCGCGCAACGGAGCTTTGTGAAGCGAAGCTGATTGGTTCTCTGGCGTCTGTCAACATTCCAAAAAGTCCGTAGCGGCCGCCATCTTGTCTCTCGGTAGGATCGAGAGACAAGAGGAGGCCAAAACAAAGGGGCAAATAACCATAAGGGGGCATAGTAGATCCTCCCTGACCCCCTAGGTTTAATGTGGAGGCTTTAAAACGGCCCCGCGGGGCAAAAAAAAAAAAAATTTTTTTTTTGTTTTTTTGCGTGGGTAGCGCCCGGTCCGGGAACCGGGAAGCTTTCTGGGCAGCGTACTGCAATGAAAAATGAATGATAGACTTTTCAAATACTGTTGTTAATTGATTGTTGGTTTTGTTGATTATTTTTTATTTTTTTTTATTTTTTAAGGATTGTTTATTGTGTTTAATAATTTATTAAACTTTCTAACGCGGCACGTCATATGACGCATTACGCGACAACGCAGGTCCAGAATATAGTCAAAATGTCTCCACCAACCAGCGGACGGCACACAACCCCTTTCAGCAGGCTAAATAGTTCTGTTAAATGACAACAGAAGGGACAGGCAACAAGAACCATCAGTCAAAGAGGGGAGGGCAAGATCTTCTCTACCGGGTCACGTTGGAGCGCTACCGGAACTGATCGAATTGGTAGTCTACAGTGTTTCTGGATGTTTCAGACTGAAGCTGGCGTTAGCATGAGAGCACCACCATTTCGTAGCTCCGTCGTGGCCATTCCACGAGCAATCATGCTAGGCGCTCCCCACCAGAAGCCTGCGGGAGTCGGGGGCCCCCAAGACTTTT
The DNA here is from genome assembly GCF_964261635.1 of Lissotriton helveticus. NCBI lineage: Eukaryota > Metazoa > Chordata > Amphibia > Caudata > Salamandridae > Lissotriton > Lissotriton helveticus. The sequence goes on along the minus strand of NC_136070.1, from coordinate 128,220,094 downwards.
GTAGAATCTTCAAGGATGAGGGGACGCTTTCGAGAATGGAGCCCAAGCTCTAGCAGACAAGCGTCCGAGTTCCAAGGTGTCGCAGGCCCATTTTAGTGGACCACGCCCAAATCTGAAGAGATGGCCGCCATTTTGAGAGTCCTGTGGCAGCCGCCTATCGCTGCACCGCAAGAGCGGGAGCAACTCAAGTACATGGTGAGCGAGACGCTGTAGTCGAAAGAGCGGGCGGTAAACAGCTGAATAGCGGAAGAGGCACAGTGTAGCAAAAGCGGGCTGAATGGCAAATGAAACGGAAAAGGGGTGCCCCACTACAGCGTGTCTTTAGGTGAAACGGATTGTGGGACAAGGTGAAGAATGGAAGAGTCACCAAAAGGAAAAAAGTTCCGCTTGACCCCGGGAGCCGGCCACCTATGTCGGGGGCGATCTCAGGCCACACCAGGGCAACACGACTTGGGGAGGGGGCCGGAGCCAAGCGCCCCCTCCGAGTCCGCGACATGACACCGTCCCTCGGGGGCCTCCGTCAAGCGGTTCAGGGTGGCACCGCATCACAACAGCCCCCACTTACTTTAAGAATAGTGAAGATGAAGCAATTGCAAATAGGCTTCAGACAATGTTACAAGCACTCCTCAAAACTTTGAACTTTCAGAGTGCATGAGTTGGGACAGCGAGGGGTGATTTGGTTTCTCGGACTGTTTTTCTGGTCTCTCACCACTGGCATACTTTAACGTTTTCTTGTTTCTAGGACATTAATAGGTTTTATCATTACGTTATGTTATCGTTTCTTTGTTTGTTGTTTAATAAAAGTTCATGTTCATCAGTGGCCTACTGATTTTCGTTTTCCTATTTTTTTCTTTCCAGGTTGTTTCATGGTAAAGTTTCTGTTAACAGGATACAGTGATCACTTCGTTATTATTGCATATGTCCTTTTCACTAGGGGTGCTCTCTGGTCGGGCCAGATGACGTATCTCTAGTAAATGGTCCGGGTGAAAAAGGTGCATCAATCAGTGGGGAGTAGATAGGCATGACAGATTACAACGGGGGAGAAAGGTCCGCATTACGTACCCTTTCACTACTTGCAAAGATTTTCCTACGTTTATTTGCAAACAGGGAATACCTCCAAAAAGAACTAATTCCCAAACAGTCAATGTTCGGACAATCAATCAATCAATGAGGAATGAAATAGGTACGACGTGTTAAAGGCTTGCGTTACCTACCCTTCACTATCTGCAAAGGGAGAGAGAATATTCCTATTCTTCCTCGTTTGCAGGTAGAGAAGATCCTTAAGAGAATTAACTTCGAACAATTCAATGCTCGATTGAAACAATCAACAAGGGGTACTGTGAACACAAATGAACGCCGCTTATGTACATACGCATTGCTATTTTCAACAGGTTGTTCCTAATGTTTCTATTTTAGCGAGGTCAAAAAGAGATCCCATTAGTGGCCTACTGATTTTGCTCGATTCCTTTTGTTTTTTTACACGATTTTTCGCTATCTGCAAAGACTAAACAGAGTATTGCGACTCTGTGCTTGTTTGTAAATAGAGAATGAACCAAAGAGAACAATCAATCAAATGGAGAGAGAAGCAGGCACGACGTATTACAAAGGGGGCAAAGGGCTGCGTTAACTACCCTTCACTATCTGCAAAGAGAGAGTACTCCTAATAGAAATGAGGGGTGGGGGGCAGTATTCAAAGCAGATCAGTGTGCATAAACACGAAAATGTTTTTACTTACCACGTACTTGACATTCGACAGCTTATGATATTTGCTATTAAAAAACCATTGAAATTCACTGAAAAAACCATAGGTTATAGACCATATATAGTTAGGAATTAGCATTTACAAAACCTTGAAAATTCACTGAAAAAACCATAGGTTATAGACCATATATAGTTAGGAATTAGCATTTAAAAAACCTTATTTTACTCACACAAAACCATTGAAATTCCATATATAGTTAGTTGCACTAACTATATATCGCGCACCCGCAATCCACTGCTGATCATGTCACATATTACATCATTCATGACATGGTCAGTGACATCACTGATGACATCACTGATGACATCTCAAATGACATCAATGACCACATCACTGATGATATCATTCATGTGACAATACAATGCATCTCCTCACGTTTTAATATAACCTGTTTCACCCAGTGTTAAATACAGAGTATAATTTTTGAAACCATTGACACACCAATACTAGTTACTACATACGTACTCACTGATTCCTACGTCTACACACACATTCACTCATTCACCCATACAATCATTCATACATACAATCACTCATCTTTACAACACTATCATATGCACTCATACACCTATACAGACACTTACACTCTGCCACTCATCCATGGAGTTACTCACACACCTAGTCAGTCCTGTAAAGAATCAATCACACTTCCATTTTCTTGTCTATACAGTTAAACATAGAGCACCTTACATTTTCAAACATACACTAACACATACTTACTTTCTTATACAATCATTGATACAAGTACACATTGATCGGCACAGAGTCACACACCTCCCAGCCAGCCACACACACACTCAGTCTCCTATACAAATACTTGGACAATCAATCAATAACCCATATAGTTAATCATATAGCTACTGATCAACACATGCAGCAGTTTACAGAACAACAGACATAATGATGCACAAATTAAGACAGTTTAGTCACTAACCCATGCACTCAGTGAGACACATTTAATCACTCACTCATACATTCAGTCATGCACCTACTAAATCCTTCGTCCAGACACTTATACATCTACTCATTCTTCAATATGTAAAACATATTTAAACTTTACAGAAACACACAGTCACTGGATGATGTCATCAGTGATCTCATCAGTGATGTCATTTGAGATGTCATCAGTGATGTCATCAGTGATGTCATTTGAGATGTCATCAGTGATGTCATCAGTGATGTCACTGACCATGTCATGAATGATGTAATATGTGACATGATCAGCAGTGGATTGCGGGTGCGCGATATATAGTTAGTGCAACTAACTATATATGGAATTTCAATGGTTTTGTGTGAGTAAAATAAGGTTTTTTAAATGCTAATTCCTAACTATATATGGTCTATAACCTATGGTTTTTTCAGTGAATATATATATATATATATATATATGGTAATTGAATACCGCTTTTAAGTCATTATGAATCAACAACTTAAATTGTATATATTTGATTTTTAAATGATCAAAAATGGTTCTTTTTTCCATGAGCCGCCGACCGCTTTCCTTAACCATACAATATGTTGGTTTTTTAACCTTTAGTCACCTTATGCACTTTTCTTTAATCACGTTTCCTTATTTCTATGGCAATGACGAATTATGGAGTATCATACAAGGTTACACTCACGTTTGTAAGCCTTATTTCAAGACACAAGCATTTAAAGCTAAAAATTTCAAATTAAACCAGTATGGCAAACTTATACAGCAGGTCAGATAGATTAAGACACTGCATGCAATTACTGTATCATTGGCAACTTTTCAATGCATTCATGCAAGTATTTTTAAATCAAAAACATTGTGAATATAACATGTTTTTTATTGATCTTAAATACAAGTCCATATATATTTTTGTACTATAATATATTTTTGTACTAAATATATTTTTTGCATCATGATATAGAGAATATATGTATTTTAAACTATATTTATATCAATGTGTTAACCAATGCATTTATACAGTAATCACTTATGCTTGCCTTGTAAATACTGGGATAGAAAGATTACAACTTATTTTAAATGTCGTCTTGTAATATGAGAAAACGAAAATTTATTTTATGTCTTTTATTCACTGCATAGTCACGTGCAATGGTGCGGTTTTTTAACTGGTCTACAATCTGTTTGGCGTGGTCATGTGATCAAGCCACCTCGGTGGTGAAACGCGTAATGACCGATTAAACGCGAAAGCATTTTTTGCACTAAAACTGGGTCTGTGTCTGCTTGCTGCAAAACATTTCCTGGAGGTGGCGTTCGAGCAGTAATCCGGATATATATATATATATATATATATATATATATATATATATATTACCTACTGGCGGTCGCCAGTAGGTATATATAGTTAGGACCTAGTTTCCATAGGAAATCCGCAACATTCTATTGGGAATAACTTTGGCGCCGGTTGAGGAATTTGCGTGTAATTTTCCATAATTTAGGCCAGCTCCGCTCCGCTCCTTCCCTGAAAGTGTCAGGGGGATTCGTTAAGCGGGGGCCGAGAAAAAAGGGGGGTCCCAAAACGTGTTTTCCCCATGTTAATTTCCATAGGACGTTCAGACATGGCTACAGCCCGAACCACTGAATGGAATTACACCAAACTTGGCAAAATGGTAGTGACTGATACACAGAAGTGCCTTTTGTTTAAATGGTGTAAATCACTCCAGTAGTTCCTGAGAAAATCAAAAGGAAAAAAATATATATCTGGGCGGAGCCTAACCACACATCTCATCGTGAGATCTGATTGGCTGTCAGCACTTCATCCAAGAAGTGTTGGCAGCCATCTTGGGACCAATATACATGATAGAAAAAACAGCAATGGACCGCACACCGCTAGCCCCTCCTCCGGGTCGCCCCTAAGCACTCTGGTATGTGTAGTGCCTGAAGTTCGAAGAGTTACTGAAAGTTCGTAAGTGGTTCACCTATGTAGGTGCAAGTAGATTCTTGTTGTTACCCCGATCTCTAGACCCGGGACATGGCCCGGGTTTCGGGATATCTTCCCTCATCAGTAGAGAAAGTCAATAGGGGTGGAAGAGAAGGCCGCCTCGTAACCGTCACGGGCCTCGTTGCCCAGCACGCAGGTGCGTCGTCCAGAAGCTCGTCAGCTTGGGAGGCTCAAGGGAGCCCTTATGTAGAAAAAACAGCAATGGACCGCACACCGCTAGCCCCTCCTCCGGGTCGCCCCTAAGCACTCTGGTATGTGTAGTGCCTGAAGTTCGAAGAGTTACTGAAAGTTCGTAAGTGGTTCACCTATGTAGGTGCAAGTAGATACTTGTTGTTACCCCGATCTCTTGGAGACGCACCTGCGTGCCGGAGAGGCATCAGGGCCTGTGATGGTTACTTGGCGGCCTTCTCATCCACCCCAAACACTGCTCTGCTGACGAGGGAAACTGTCCCGAAACCCGGGCCATGTCTCGGGTCCAGAAATCTTGGGGATAACGAGTAACTACTCGCACCAACTGTGGTGAACTACTTTTTACTCGTCCATCTACATGCACTACATGTACCAGAGTGCTAAGGGGCGACCCGGAGGAGAGGCTAGCGGTGTGCGATCCAACTTGGTTGTACTTAAACGGCTCCCGTGAGCCTTGAGCTGACGAGCTCTTGGAGACGCACCTACGTGCCGGAGAGGCATCAGGGCCTGTGACGGTTACTTGGCGGCCTTCTCATCCACCCCAAACACTGCTCTGCTGACGAGGGAAACTGTCCCGAAACCCGGGCCATGTCTCGGGTCCAGAGATCTTGGGGATAACGAGTAACTACTCACACCAACTGTGGTGAACTACTTTTTACTCGTCCATCTACATGCACTACATGTACCAGAGTGCTAAGGGGCGACCCGGAGGAGAGGCTAGCGGTGTGCGTTCCATCTTGGTTGTACAATATACATGATAGCACCTCATTAAAAAGCATTGCAGTTAATAGAAGGTTTTAGGACTTTAGTTACATTATAAATCATTTGTTGATGGTACCATACTCATTTTAGGAATCGTGGTGTGTTCTAAGGTGATTTTACCATGTGAAAAAGCCTTCTGCTGGGATATCATGAATCATGTTTGAAAGAAAACTATTATCTCATGCTTTTCCCCACAGTGGTTTGGAAGGGGATCTATAAGCTAAGCTGAAAGCATATTTTCTGTAAATTCACATTATCTTTCTCAGTCATGTGAGAATGAAGTCTGACATTCTCTGTAAAACATGTACATCCATCAAGGACAGAGACTGTCAGTTGATTCCTTTGTGTTCTACTGCAGCTTCCCAGAGTGTTCTAAAGAACAACTAGAGCACTAACAGTCTTACTTATGACAAAAGTATGGCACACCAGAAGCCATCTTGATTGGAATGAAGTGGTAAGTCTGAAAACATTTAATTTAAAAAGGAACAAAATGAGAGGGTTCATTTTGCCATAGAAAGTATGATTAGTGCTGCAGAAAGAAAAATTAGGGCACATTTTGAGTGACTTCTCAAATCCTCTTCTATTTCATTAAAAAAGTCTGACATGCAGTCTCCCAAGATGCAGTCTCCCAAGATGGAGACAAAAGAGCCCAAATGTAACCCAAATATCACCCAGATGTAGCCCAAGTATAGCCCAATGACAGAATGTCCCAGAGTGTTCTAAAGAACAACTAAAGCGCTAACAGTCTTACTTATGACAAAAGTATGGCACACCAGAAGCCATCATCATTGGAATGAAGTGGTAAGTCTGAAAACATTTAATTTAAAAAGGAACAAAATGAGAGGGTTCATTTTGCCATAGAAAGTATTAGTGCTTCAGAAAGAAAAATTAGGGCACATTTTGAGTGACTTCTCAAATCCTCTTCTATTTCATTAAAACAATTCTGACATGCAGACTGAAACATGCACTTTGAATACCAGCAGCAGACTTCCCTGGTGAGCAGTAGCTTTACTACAGTGATCTAATGAGCAACTAGAGTGCTAACATGCAGAATTTATGGCAAATGTGCGACACATCTGAATGCCTTCTTGATAGAACCAAAGTAAACATAGAAAAAAATAACAAACATCGTAACATCGTCCAAACTGAAGTGCACGCTGCATGCCTATTTTAATCTGCTAAACATGGTGTGCAACTTGTTTATGATTAACACGTGCATTGTTCTCCCTCTCCTTCTCTCCCTCTCAGAAATGCAGCTACACCACTAAATAGGTGAGTGCACTTCAGCGCTACATGTATTCATTCTGAAGACTCGATTTAGAGACACCAATGACTGTGGCTAGTGTTACGATGTTTGTTATTATTTTTTCTGTCCAGAGTGTTTCGTGATCTGTGCCAACTCAACATCACCTTTACTAAGGGACTGCGTTCCACATTAATACGGTAGGGTAGTTGGGTACTGACAGGTGGTACCAGTGTTAGTAACCAAGTCTGTTGTTTGTAGCAGTTTTTAAATTAGCGTTTTTTGTTTTGTAGAGACTGTTGGTCCTGAGGAGAATCCCGCAATTGGGGGCTCGAAACACGTCGACCTGGTTTGGTGCCTATTGTCAATCGGAATACAGAGAGATTTTAGTTTGGATATCAGGGTTTTGCTTCCAATGACTTTTCTGACCAAATAAAAACTATGCATTAAGAAATGTAAAACCATCTATATGGACAGATAATCTATTGCTGACAATAGGACCAAAGTGTTTGTTTTGTTGTATGAGGGAAGGATGAATGGATTGGCCAGAATGTGAGTTGGATGTGTTGTAAATCTGTAATTGTATTGTATATTGTAATTTTGCTGTATTGAATTGTAATGTTTTAGATTTGTACATGCACAATAAGTTGATGATCTGTTTATGAAGAAATAATGTTCTACTAGTGAAAAAATGAAACAAACTAGTGACGGAAACAAAAAACGGACTGGTATGTTTTGCTCATAAAGGTCAGCAGAAATAGTATAAAGTGACGCCCAGTATTGGCAGTTGTGTTGTTTTCTTGTTACATTGGGCTTAGCCTTACTGGGTCGTAGCCACGACCGTGTTGTTCTTCATGGTTGGTGAAAGGACATTTCTATGCATCATTGCAAGCCATTTCTCGTGCATTGTTTAATAACATTTCCTGAATTGCTCCTCAACATTTCTTTGCTTATCAAGTGGCAAGCTTTCGAACATGGAACATGTTGCAGTGCCAAAGTCACTAAAAGTGTCATCCAGCCTACTCTCAAGGAGATGTTTCACATCTACACCAATTACACTGAACACTTGGTAGACAAGGGTGCTATCAGACTCTAGTGTTTTTATTATCTCCACTACAGCAGTCATGTTTTCCTGTAAAAATGTAAGAATGCAACAGAGTGTACTATGTTTCACATCCCTATCAATATGCGACTGAGAATCCTCACATTTCTTGCCTTTGGCATCATCACTAAGCAAAGATTCTGTAACCAGTTGCCACATAGATAAAATAGCATTCAAAGCATCTAGGACTGAGAACCACTAGTTAAATGACACAGTTGGGATGAATCTTTCTTTGATGCGACACAAGGCACAACATGAGAAATATTTGCATTTAAGTTCCCATGCATAATGAAACAGTGCACCAGAATTAACTACAAAGTCCATAACATTCTTCATTAACTCTGAAGATTGTAAATATTCTTTCAGCATACCATATAGCAAGAATCTCTTACAGGGAAGCACTTCACCTCAGGTATAGATGTTGACAGGTCATCAACATTTTCATATACATAGCTGAATCACTGCAAAAACAAACAATATCACTCCAATCTTTGTTGAATGTAGTAAGAACTTTTTTCAGCAGAGTGACAATATGGCCCATGTTTTTCAAAAGTCTGGTGCCATGTTTTCACCGCTATCCCAGATGATTGTGACAGCACTCATCACATATACCTGTCACTGTACCTTGCATTGAATGTTTAAAGCCTGGGGTGTTTGGCAATTCACCACTATCAATGCTGACTCGCTAGAAAAGGGGGCTGATGTATCAAAGGGTTTCACCCGTTCTCTGGCCATGGTACATATTGGAAATATTCTTATGAAACCAGCCGTTCTACCTATCAGTGAAAGAATAAAATGTAGCCAAAATATCGAATATGATTTTGATATTGCCTGATGTATATGTATATATAGTCTTTCGAGCAGTAAAGTGAATGATTCTAAAACTGTGTTGTCCAGCAGTACAGTCTCCCAGTGCAGGCACACTCTGTGACCAAGGTGAAAGCTCTAATTCTCTGTCAGAACTCCGATCTTCACAGCCACCTGTTAAGAGAAGGTGTAGTGATACCCAAGTTGATGATGTATTGAGGCTTGTCTCAAGTCCTAGCTAGGAATCTCCTGCATAGATATCGACCAGCTAGGAGCCAATCAAAATGCAGCATTTTGGCAGTAAGTCTGATTTACAATTTATGTTAATGATGCGTTGAAAGCAAACTACTCTGTAGACCGTATAGGCAGCAGAACAGAAAATATTATAAACATAAAGAGCAAGGAGTTAATTGCTTATGAAAGCAATTGGAATGTAAACCAGGAATGAAACACTATAAGAGCAAATGGAACCAATAGTCCATGGCTGAGCTCCAGTCAAAATGTTTGTTGGGGCTACTGGTTCCATTCCCCATCTCACCCTCCTTTCCACAGGGGCCTTTTATACTGTGATGCTGAAAACGAGGTACCTTCAAATTAATTTGCAGAGCAATTTACACTGCACCTATGTACGTATATATTTGTTAAAGAGGTCATGTGAAGGCAGGATTATGAATCCCAGGCTCATTTCTCTACCCCAAACTCCACAGTTCAGTAAGGCTCTTGTATAGGTGTGTCTAGAACGGATTACATTCTTCTATGTTGTCATCCTTTGACCTCTACTCAAGGAGTGACAACTAGATGGCAGTGAAAGCTTTGTTCCAATGATCCGTCTTATGACAAAGTTTTCACTGCCTACTAGTTGCAGAAATCAACATCGCTGGTACTCCATACCCTTACAGCAGCCAACCATCTCATGCAAATATTTACTCAATGGTATACCATGAGAAATACGTAAGATTTTAATGCTATGTGAGTGACGACTTAAAGACTATATGTCCATGCAATAGGGTTACTTTTTCAAATCAAACAAATGTAGTTAAGCTCAATAGGTGGATTAATTAGTATTTTAAATGAGCACTTAGAAATACTTACTACTTAGTCAACACTTCGACTCCAGAATTAATACACTTTCAGGTATGTACTGTGTTTAAATAGAATTTATTTCAGATAGGTACCGTATTTATATAGAATACGTTCAAGAACTGAAGCATTTTGGCATCCAATCTCGGATAAGGAATAAGGCACAGCTTTTAATACAAACAATTCTTGTGCAACAGATCACAACATTTTCTATGTATTTTTATTGTTTGCACACTTTGAAAAAGCAAATAATGCATATTAGCAAATAAACATGGGTATTGGCCTGCGCGTCCTATTTCCTATTTAGCAAAGTGGTCATAAAAATATTTTTTTCCCTAAACAGTAACAATTATTTCCTATTGTGTCTTCCTAATTGTTACTGCATTGTCCCTTTCTGCCACTTAAATCATTAATAAACTCGAATTTTTTTTAGGCAGATCATTTTGTATGTCTGAATAGATCATGCAAACAAGTTCATTGGTAGAAAGCATACATTTAAGAAGCAGCCGTCTCATTTAATGCAATTGATCTGCAATGGTCCTAGATCCTTAAATAGTCGTCACACTTAAAATTACATTTAGCACGTTATTTAGATCTCAAACAGAGGGCACAACACATTTTTGCCTTACTCAAACCAGTTGGCAAACAACAATTAACACACTTATAAAGTAATCTAGTGTTTTGGAAGGGACATTCCCCAGAGTCAATGGCCACAGACTAAACAGAACCTATAGTGTCTGCCATCTGAGAAGCAAAATCAGATCCATGTCAACATTAGGTCATTATTTTGCGACAACTCTGAATAAGACCCGAGGGAATCATTTGAGTCCAGAAAGACCTCATCTGAGGAAAACAATGCAGACATCTTTTGACACTTAGCTGACAATCAGGATAGTAATTGTGCCAGATTAAAGTCTTGGGAAACTCCCTCTCCACTTCAAGTTAACTAGTGAAGTAATTTCAAGACAATCTGTCACTCACTGTGTTCAACCTCTGGTCTACCACTTACTTTAATAAGTTCTTACCCTCACAGAAACAGATGTTTGCTCATTAATTATTGTTTCGTTTATAAATAAAAAGGTGTGATGAATGAAGCGAGAGAAGCCCTTAAAACAATTTTCAGCTAGAAATTTCGGTCTACAAGCCCTAATGAAAATGGTAGTAGTGACAAATTCTCCTACCAGAGGAAGTGGAGACATTGAGGGTTTATGTGGGCTGTAGATGCAGTGTCCACTTTCAGTGATCGTATCCACAGTTAACTACTCAAATGCATTCATAAATAAATATTCCCGGAGTCATTAGGCAATAGTGCATGTTAAGTAGCTCATTTGTGGACCCTCAACTGTAGAAGGAAATTTCCAATGAAGCAATGACCGACTGTTCCAAATGTACAACCGCTTCTCCATTAGTTGCATATTGCCAAGTCAGTCATCCTCACAACAGAACCTTTGTGCAGGGAAACAGGGGTGAGGTGTTTGTCCTAAAAGTGATGCAATCACTGCAAACTACCTCGTGAAACAGAACACTGAAAACTAATCAAAAACAATTATACCCAATGTATCTTTTTTATGAAGCCACAGAAGGATACTTTGATATACTCATCCAATATTGAAACTATCCAATATTGCAACGTTAAAACCATTTTTTTTACATTCAACGGAAATATTTGATAGGCCCAAAACCTGTGACATTTTGTTTTCTTCAGCAAATAAAGCATACATTCTGGACCAAGGAAAATAGTTTTAAGGTGCATTTGTGGTACTTCAGAAATCTGGCATTCATGCAGGAGCGCAGGGCCTCCCGATAGGGCTGTTCCACGGTTTCTTCAATCTCTTTTTATCATATGTGCAGCATCCCAACAAAGAATGGTTCTGTGAAGAAGGTTTAAGTGGAGTTCTACAGACTTCATTCAGAGCACATTTTCTAGCAGCAAGCCTCTGGCTACCTCCTTGCCCTCCATGGTCACCGGTGGAAATGTTCAAATGTAATGGGGTTGAAGTTAAAGGTTTCATGCTCTTGCAACTCAGACAACGGAGGGGAAAGGCGGCAAAATGAGGCTCCATTTCCCATTGATGACACCAACTTGGGTTTCGCTCGATCAATGAAGGAATCTAATACTCATTTTCTGTTCAACATCTACCTTCTCCAAAACCTAAACAAAAAGAAAGGAAAGATTCTTGATGAGTGTGGGAGGTCAGAGCCTTAAACACCAGTTACTTTCATCTTTATTTACATGGCGCATATTTTCCCTTCAGCAGTTCTGTATCAAGGTAACGAGGTGGGAGTGTGGTCCTGAAGGCAACAAAATGAAAAAGGTTACTTACTTTTAAATGCAACTGGACTATACCATAGCGGCAAAAAATATTAACATACCCACTAGCAAATTGTGTTTACTTAGCAGCACTTTCACCTCACTGGAAAATGTCCAAACTTTAGCCAATAAATTGAAAGAAATCTCAAATAGAGGCAGATCTTCATATTTCATTCAAGTCATCTAAAATTACTTCCGATGCTTAGTATCAAAGTAAAAGAAAACATAAGAGAACCATTTCCAGCTTGAAAAGATCAGGCAACATAAATTTAAGAGACACCAGCAATTGGGAGTAAACATATAATTTCGAGAAACTTTAGGATCTTGTACTCCAACTGTGTGTCACAAGCAATACATGCATCATCCATCTTCACATACAAACCACAATTTCCAAACTACTAATTCTGGATGAATGGTGTTTCTTAGACCTGGCATCATTGGCGTGGGGTTCCCCTGTATTTTTGTCTTTGCCACCTGTGTTTTTGCTGTGTGTTGGACTTCGTTTTGATGGTCTAGATACTTTAGGCACTTTGCCACTGCTGTTTAGTGCCAAAGTGCAAGTGCCTCCTTTGTAAATTGTTGTAATGAATTGGTGATTCAATGATTGCCATATTTGATTTACTAGTCAGTTCCTAGTACAGTGCACTGGGGGCGCCCAGGGCCTATAAATCAAATGCTGCTAAGCGGACTGATTTGCATATGGCTGAACTGGGGTAGCGGAGTGGGCTAAAGAATGATGATGGATTAAACCCATATCTGTTGACTGGGGGTGAGTGCTTGCAATGTACAACACTCCGTCCATCATCCTCTTTGGTTTTGCGAAGTGAGTTGCAGCACTGATTGTGCAACCCACATAAGCAGCCTGTAATTGTAACTCAGTACAAAGGGGGTGTAATTGTAACTCAGGCCTGCCATTGCAGAGCCTGTGTGCAGTCTGGTACTGCCATGTCGACTTGGCAAGTGTACCCACTTGTCAGGCCCTAACCTTCCCTTTTGTACATATTAGTCACCCCTAAGGTAGGCCCGAGATACCCCTGTGGGCAGGGTGCAATGTATGTGAAAGGTAGGACATGCCCTGATGTGTGTGGCATGAACCGATAGTGAATTACTGTCAATTTCGTTTTTCACTATTGCAAGGTTACCTGTTCATTTAGGATTGGGAGTTTGCTTATAACATCTTATGAACATAACTACCCGTGGAACAAGGTAGGAAAATAAAGTTTAGTATGCCTCAGAATGTTAAAATGCATCTTTTAGTGAGGGTTCATTTTACATTCTGGGTTTGAAAATGCCACTTTTAGAAAGTAGGTATTTTCTTGTTTAGCCATCCAGTGTGCTTCTGCCAGGATGTGTATTGACTGTTTGGCTTTAGTGTGACAGGGACTGGGGAGGTACAGTGGCTCAGGAGAGTCTGGATGAGTCAAGGCTGGGCTGAATAGACCTGGGCTGCATTTAGAGTAGGGGAAGAGATTTCCCTTAACCTGAATGGGCCTGGTCTGCCTTCCACAATGCGGTCTCCACCTCCTGCCAGGACAGAACTGGTTTTGGCTGGACTCAGACACTCTCTGCCTTCAGAGAACAAAGGATGTTGCTGTATAAAAATAGGGGCCCAGACCCCAGACGTTTACATCACTTCTGGCAAATCAAGAGGAACCTTTGCTAAGGAGAAGAGTTGGAGAAACTGAGGCGTACTGTGCTGTTTGCTGTCTGGTGTTGGACTGCAGTGGCTGCTTTCTTCCAAGGAAAGGGAAAAGGACTTTGCTGTTTGCTGTATCCCCTGCTTCAGGAAGATCTCCAAGGGCTTGAACAAGCGCTTGCCTCCTGTTCTGAAGTCTCAGGGACACAAAGACTTCAACACCAGCTCCCCTGAAGCTCCGGTTATTTCAAGAGCCAGGTCTTGAGGCTCTTCCTGAATGTTTGCAGTGTGGGGCTTCGTCTGATGCGGAGGGTAAAGGTAAGTTCGTTCCAGGTCTTGGCAGAGATGTAGAAGGATCTGCCTCCCGTTCTGGCTCGTGGATACAGGGGATTTCGGCCAAGGCTAGGTCAGCGGAGTGGAGGTTTCTCTTCGGGGTGTAGAAGGAGATTCTTTTGTTGAGGTATTGGGGTCCGGTGTTGTGTAGGACTTTGTACGCGTGTGAGCAGCTTGAAGGTTACTTTTTTTCGACAGGGAGCCAGTGGAGGTCTCGTAGGTGCTGGGTGATGTGGTCTTGTCGTGGGATGAGGAGGGCGAGTCTGGCTGCAGCGTTCTGGACGGTCTGGAGTTTGTGGAGTACAGATTTGCTGACACCGGCGTAGAGGGCATTCCCGTAGTCCAGCCTGCTGGTGATGATTACATGGATGACAGTCTTTCTGGATTCAGGGCGGATCCATTTGAAGGTCTTGAGAAGTACGCAGAGGGTGTGGAAGCATGTGGAGGATACAGCGTTGATCTGTCGGTTCATGGTGAGGGAGGAGTCTAGTATGATACTAAGGTTGTGGGCATGGTCCATGAGGGTAGGAGGGTTGCAGAGGGTGGGGGGGCCACCAGGTGTTGTCCCATGCAGAGGGGGTGGCTCCGTCGATGAGGACTTCAGTTTTCTCGGAGTTGAGCTTCAGGCAGCTGCTGCTCAACCAGGTTGCGACGTCTTTCATTCCTTCCTGGAAGTTGTATCTGGTGATGTTGGGTTCCTTGGTGAGGGAGAGGATGAGCTGGGTGTCATCGGCGTAGGATACAATGTTGAGTCTTTGTTTTCTGACGATGGTTGCGAAAGGGGCCATGTAGATGTTAAAGAACGTGGGTCTGAGAGAGGATCCTTGGGGAACTCCACATCTGCTCTCTGTGGGTTCGGAGAGGAAGGGCAGCTGGCGAGGAAGGAGCTGATCCAGTCTAGGGCAATTATCTGCATGCCGGTGTCGTGGAGTCTGGCGGCTAGTGTGCAGTGGGAGACGGGTTCGAAGTCTGCTGAGAGGTCTAGTAGAACTAGGGATGCAGTGTGGCTTTGGTCAAGGAGTGTGTGGATGTCGTCCGTGGCGCCTGGGGGGCAGGCTTGGTGCTGTGGTTGCTACAGAAGCCTAATTGAGAAGTGTCAAGTATGTGGTCGTTCGATTCTATGAAGTCCGTTAGCTGGATGTTGACGATCTTCTCGGTGACTGACGGCAAGGTTGAGGAGGGAGATGGGACCATAGTTCTTGAGGTCCGTCAGGTCTGCGGAGGGCTTCTTGGGGAGGGGTTTGACTTTCGCGCGTTTGCAGTCGTATGGGAATGTGCCTATTTCGAGGGTGCAGGTGATTGTCCATCGTACTTCTGGTGCGGAGGCCCTGTGGAAGAAGTGCGGCGGGTAGAGTTCCGTGGGTGCTCCGGAGTGTATGCTCTTCATGGTCTTTGCAATGTCTTCTGGGGTGACAGGGGAGGAAGAAGGATCGGAGTTTGTTGCAGAGGTCCTGGGAAGGAGGGGTGTCAAAGGTTTTGCTGGAGGTCTGGTGAATTCTTGTATGATGTTGAAGAGTTCCTTGGAGTTTCTGGAGTTGTAGAGAATTCCCCTCCTGAATGAAGTTCCTCTTCGTAGATCTGATGAGTTGGTGGTGAACTGTAGTGGCAGTCCTGTAGGTGGTTCGTGCATCGGGGGTTTTGCTGTTCCTTCAAACTTTTTCGAGTCGTCGGCACGAGCGCCTTCATTCGCGGAAGTCCGTGGTGAACCAGGTGGCTTTCGTGTTGTGTCGTCTGTTGGGGTTCTGGATGGGAGCGTGCGCTGGGGAAAGAAATTCCCCAAAAGCCTACAACTCATAGTCCTTACCTACTAACAGAGATGAGGACAGCGAGCCATCTACCACCCTAACTACTCAACATGAACTTGTTCCAGAGCTGATTGGTAAAGCCAAGTTTTAAGCCTCTTACGAAAGTTTCCATCCTCAGCTGAAGAGGCAGAGAATTCCAAAACTTTGCTGGTTGAAAACCAAAAGATCAACCGCCCATCCTGGTTTTTCTCATCCAAGGAACCACCGCCATGTTGGTACCCAAAGACCTGAGAATGTGGCATGAATGGTGGCCTTTCACCAGTGATGCCAGATTTCTTGGGCCCATGTCATTGAATTTTCTATGGCAGAAGCCCATAGCTTTTAACAGAATTTGCTCGTTGAGTGGCAGCCAATGCAAGGTGGCCAGGGCAGGGGAAGACAGAAGGACCTCCTCCCCAGCAAAGAAGACCTGATGAAAAACAACTTATATACACTCTGTAAACTTCTTCATGAAGAAGGGGAGACTAAGAGTGTGTTTCCAAGACAAATGTGATGAAGATATAGGGCTGACATACACAGATAAGTGGAGGGAATGATAAACAAATCTGGGAAGGGGATTAGTCTTGTCCAGGTCATTGACACAGATAGCAAGATCATGCCTAGAAGGCAATTCAGTCAGACACACCTTCACATCACAGACAAATGTTGGTGGGGGTGTGGAAACGTATATCCGTAAGTGTTTCTAATTTAGGGATGTGCTAAACTAAGGGTCCGCTGAAAGGGAGTCCTAAAAGCAACTGAGGAAATAATATACATAAGGTTCCAAAAAGGCCTCTCTGCAGTCTCAACAGAGTCGTGAGTCCGACAAATGGAGTCACCTTAACACAAAAAAGTCTGCTGGTTCAAACTGTACGCTGCGATTTATGTTGAGGTAAAACATGGAACTCTCATACAATAAAATGATTGAGTCTTTTTTTTATATATATATATATATTACTGTGTACAGTAAATGGAGCAAATGAAGAAAAGAGTCTCGGATGAGCATTATACATGGTTGGAAACAAAAATGTTCAAACTTTATCCCACCATTGGCATCAAAAGTCACATAATGGAAACAACCAGGCCTGAGTGTAGTTCGGGGAGTTTCGGTATGCAGAACTCCGTGAAGTGACAAAAGAAACTGCAGAGTTCCGCAAGTGGGGGCGTGCAGTACCGTTCATGAGCAGGGTAAAAACTCTGCTGCACTACGCTGAGTTTTCTGCACTCCTCATGCTCTAGGGAGCACAGAGTGCCGAAAACTCAGCGAGCAGAGTTCACCGCCCAGGCCTAGAAATAACCCACAAAATGTAGGCAGGCAGGAAAGCCTAGGAAACTAGAATAACGTAATTCCCATAGAACCTGGAAGACAAAGACGAGGGCTTGTAATAGCTTTGGAGGGTGGTATTAATTTAGGATGACCAGACGTCCCAGATTTTCCAGACACTCTTGTTTTTCAGAGTTCTGTCCTGGTATTTGAATTATTGCATATTTTCACACACACACACTTTTACACACACACACACACACACACACACACTTTTTCACACACACACACACACACACACACACACACACACACACACACACACACACTTTTACACACACACACACACACACACACACTTTTTCACACACACACACACACACACACACACACACTTTTTCACACACACACACACACTTTTTCACACACACACACACACACACTTTTTCACACACACTTTTTCACACACACACACACACACACACACACACACACACACACTACGGCAGTTCCTCCCTCTTTAGGCTCCGCCTCAGGTCGATAGCACAGTCGGTGCAAAAACTACAGGACCCAGAGTGCACCAATTTCACTCGGGATCCTAAGGCGGGGATGGCAAAGGGACCAGCCAGAATACAGGACAGCATGCGACCTTGACCCTCAATTCCACGGTTGCAGATTCAGTCATTTCCTTCCGTCCCCTACCGCATCAACCAACCAAAAAAAAATCTCGCTCTCTCTCTCTCTCCCTCCCTCCCTCTCTCCCTCTCCCTCTCCCTCTCCCCCTCTCCCTCTCCCTCTCCCTTGGTTTTTGCCTTTCAAAATGAGGTCAACCTTTATTAGTTGCAACTACGTTAGAGACCAATTCAAGTCACCACTGGGAAAGAAGGGGTGCACATTCTTCTCTAAAACACGTTCGGGAGGCAACAAAACAGTATGGATGCAACGTTGTATACAAAAGGGAAGTATTCCACAAGATCTTTTAGCAGTAATCCACTTGCTGAATGCACATTGCGGTTTGAAGATCCATTACCGAACAAGGTTTTGGATGGATGTCTTCTGTTACTATAAATGACATAAGACCTGATCCGTTTACATACCAGCATCCTGAATGATTTTCTAAAAAGTGGATTACTACAAAAGACCTCATGGAATACTTCCCTTTTCTTTACAACATTGTGTCCATAGTATACAGTTACCTGACCTGATACAGAATCTTGCCCTGAGGAAGCCTGTAACCAGGTGAAACGCATTGGCTGCGCTTTCTGTATTTGATGAAGAAGACATTGAATAAAGATATACAGAATCAACTGAAAGAAAATACTTTTTTCGAATAATTTCCTGTTGATGTGTTCCATACAGACTGCCACACATGTGCTCTATTTTGCTGCATCTATATTGTGTTTTAATGCACTAAATTAATGACCGTTTGGCAGCTGGTCATCCGAGGTGTGCAACTTTAATATAAAAAATATTGGCACTTTTGGTAGTGCGGTAAAATGGTCCCCTAGTTGCCACTACTTGTTCATTTGTGCAAATTCATCGCATTCACATTTTGCTCCGTGCTGATTTTTAAACCTTTGCAATTCCTGCTCAGACAAGCAATTTCCTGACCTTGACAAACTCTGTGAAGGAGATTGCACTGTCGCCGTCTTGGTCAGCCTCCTGGATGGTGCGGTCAGCGATGCTACCCAACTGTTCATCGGAAATGTTCACACCAACCATCATGCGCAGCACCTGACAGGAAGAAACCGACCTCGGTATAGGTAAAAATGCACTCCAACAGCAAGGCTACATCATGCAAACATTAGTGGAAATAAAGGATGCAACAAGGAAGAAAGGCAAAAAACAAACCTAAAATGTTGAACGTTTTAGGTAGAAAATGTGTTTTAAAATTGCATTGACAATGAAGAAATAATTACGAAAATGACGGAGATGCCTGAACACCCCTAACAGACTATTAACAACCCTTACACACATTATTAATAAACAAAACATATGTTTACAATGGCGTGTCATCAATTTTCTATATTTTTCCCCTCATAGTAGTTTTCCTTCTAATTTTGTTCACATTCAAGATATGCAACGCTAGACAATTTGGAACGGACAGAGGGTATTTAAAGTTGCAGGTAATGTTAGGGGAAATGATTTCCCACTCCACATGGTTGTTTTGTACACAAGTCCGAATCAAACTTTGTCAAAATTTGAAATCCCCATATTGGTTCCACATAGAAAGCAATCTTCTGCGGCTTCCTAATGACTTCATTATTTGCTAGCCTAGTCTGCAAAGATCTTTGTCCAAATTCCAATCCTTGGAAGCATGGCCTTGAGCAAAGAACTGAGAACCCAGTGAGCTAACAGGCCTCTCAGAGGAGATGGCATTGTCCATCATGCATTCACATTGGGCTATGGCATGGAGGTCCACTAGACAAAGACTGCAGAGCCATGTCTGACGTCATGAACTTGGCCATCATCAGGAAGAAACTTAGATGCTGGGGAATTAAAGATGGTTTATTGTATTTTGAAAGAAAATGTCACCAGGTAGGATTTTAACACTTAATCAGTTAATACAGCAGTTTTTGTCTGACCTCCTGGGTACCTTCATAAGTACTACATCTTCCCCACAAAAGAAAACAGACAAATGACTGTCTTATTTGTATGCTCATGTTCAAGTGATCTTTAGTCTAGCACCCAATTCATCTGTGCAGGACAAAAAAAAACTAACCCTACATTTTGAAAAAAATCTTTAAAAAATGGTGTGCTGTAGAAATGCAAAAATATTATTTGTGCATGCTATAATGTCGAATAATGCTGTGCCCATGTTCCAGAGCAGCTTAGGAATCAGGATTTAGGGTGGAGGCTACGAAAGAGGCTACAGGAATGGGAGAGGGTACCCTCATTGCAAATCAAGAAACAAGCATTGGCAATGCCAATAGGTCTTGCTTTAAGAGAATGTCGTATGGTATTGTGAAGCACTGCAAGTAAACAGCATGGGAATTCATATGTACTTGTATGGAAGCAAGGAGCTATAGTATAAAATTGGTTTATGTAAAAAGGTTAATGACTGCTCTTCTGCCATTTGTGCTGCTGCCAGAGAAAGATAAACACCATTAATTAAAGTTCTCCAGGCACTTTTGAATTGCGCGCTGAGACTTGCACACTGCGATTTCGCAAAGGTCTCAAAACCTACCTTTTCCCTGCTTGATTGCACTAAACATACCGTTTATTAAATGGGTCCTGAAAGCGCCGGGATGCCCAAGGGTAACTGCGCGCTATATAAAATTTTAATAATAATAACTTTAAACCCTTCCATGCGGCCGTCGGCCATTGGCTGACCGCAACGCTACCTCGCTGGTGCTGCCGTCGGCCAATGGCCGACACGGCCCTGCCCGTTTTGCGGAAGTGCGGCAGTTCCGCAAAACGGGCAGGGCCGTGTCAGCTATTGGCCGACGGCAGCACCAGCGAGGTAGCGTTGCGGTCAGCCATGGGAGGGGTTAACAGCATTACAATGTCATGTGTCCCCTCTGAAAAGTACACGCTCAGCCTGCTAGGTAAACAAACAAAATGATCACAGCTGAGTCGAAGGCAAGCACTTTTTTGTGGAAGCATACAACTTCTGCCCAATCAAAACCTGACTCCTAACATGTGGCCAGAGCCACAGCCCCTTTCTAGTGATACTCACATAATTGTCTGGTGACAGGGAGAGGATGTGGCTCATCGGCCAGAACTGCCGACTTGGGAGCTGGGGGTCCGGGCTAGAGTCTTGGCGTCGGTGCAACATCCTGCGATTCTGGGCAAGTCACTTAATCTACACATGCCCATGTGCAGCGCATGGATACCCTCACGGGTGATAAACCGCGCTATATAAATCTACAACCTAACAGCTGCGCTGTCAAGCCAGACCATACTAACTAATTAAAATGTATATGAAAGAAACATCTCTAGTGTAAACTGGTCAAACAATTGTTATAGTGCCACCTACCGACTGCTAAATAGTTCATTTCAATGAAGTGGAAACTATATAATAACACAGGAAACTTGCATTGGAAACCATTTCAGTCATGGCTGTGTCCCATGCAGTACAGATAAAAAAATAAAAATGTAAGCTCAAAAACCCAATTTTTATTTCTACTTTTTTTTTGTTGCATTGGCAGAGCGAATTATGAAAGTCACAGCATTCTTGACAATTTCCACTCTACTTTACTATAGTTCACCTATTTAAACTCATCTTTTTTACATACTTTTAATCACTCACATAGCCAAACACTGTTCTGTACACATACTAGCCGTAAAGACTTATTTGGATGCTGAATAATCAGGGTCTTGCCATAGTGAGCCAGGTACAATATCCTGGTATTTTATGCCAAGACCCCCTTGCCTGTTCACACCATCTGAATCATGTACAAAACCCCACTTATTTTACAGACAAGCTCACAATCTCTGGTGGCTGTCAGCATACCCGCAGCCAGGACACCATTAGACTGCAGACTAAAAAGTGTAAAAAAGACAAAGACAAGGTAAGGAATATGCTACTTACCAGTATGCATCTGTTCTTGGCATGTAGGGCTGCTGACATTTATATCTGTGCATAGATCGCCGCCTAGTGTTGGGTCCGGATGATTGCACATTGTTGTCCTGGAAGAGTCTTCGAAGTATCACGAGATATGTGGCTCCTCCCCTGGACTACAGTGCGCATGGGCATCCTCTCCATCCTCAGATTGTTTTTCGCCATTGTGGCAGAGATGGAGTATGATACAGTGAGTGATGACCATGCCTGAGAATAATTCTGAGTGCTACAGCTGCGACAGGCACCGGGGAGGAGGGCGGGCGATATAAATGTCAGCAGCCCTACATGCCTAGAACAGATGCATACTGGTAAGTAGCATATTCCGTTCGAGGCATGTGGGCTGCTGAATTTATATCTGTGCATAGAATAAATAGCAGTATCCTCCTTAGCGGCGGTTGCCCGTGCCAGCTGCAGCAGTCTGAAAAAGAGTTCTGAGAACAGCCTGACCTACAGCAGCATCCACGCAGTAGTGTTTGGTGAATGTGTGTATGGTGGTCCTTGTGGCTGCTCTACATATATCCTCTAGAGGAATGTTACCTAGGAAAGCCATGGATGCCCCTAACTTGCATGTGGAATGCGCTCTTGGGGGAACTGTTAACGTGCGTTTAGCCTTTTGATAACAGATCTGTATGCACTTAACAATCCATCTGGCTATACCGGATTTTGAAATTGGGTTGCCTTTGTGCTGTGGAGAGAAGGTAACAAACAGTTGCTTAGTTTTTCTGAAATCTTTAGTCCTGTCTATGTAATACAGGAGAGCTCTCTTAACATCCAGTGTGTGCAGTGCTCTGTCTGCCACTGAATCAGGATTTGGGAAGAATACTGGCAGTTCAATTGTTTGGTTAATGTGTAACTGTGACACCACCTTAGGCATAAATTTAGGGTTGGTACGCAGCACTACCCTGTTAGCATGAATCTGAATGAAAGGCTCCTGAATAGTGAGGGCTTGCAGCTCACTAACCCTTCTGAGCGATGTGATCACTACTAGAAAAGTGACTTTCCATGTCAGAAATTGTATTTCACAAGAGTGAAGAGGTTCAAAGGGTGGACCCATCAGTCTGCTGAGAACTGTGTTTAGATTCCAGACAGGCTTAGGTGGGTGTCTTGGAGGAATTACCCTTTTGAGTCCCTCCATAAAAGCTTTAATGGCAGGCACCTTGATAAGGGAAAGGTGCAGTCTGTTCTGAAGATAAGCTGCCATTGCAGCTAAATGTATCCTGATGGAACTATAGGCCAGATTGCATCTGTATAGGTGCAATAAATAACATTTGATGTTTTGCGTTGACGCATCTAGTGGATTTATGTTATTATTGGAACAATAAATGACAAAACGCTTCCATTTTGCCGCATAGCACGCCCTGGTTGTAGGCCGCCTAGCCTCCTTGATGATGTCCATACAGTCATGGGGCAGGTTCAGGTAGCCAAACTATGACCTCAGGAGCCATATCGCAAGGCTCAACTGTTGCGGATCTGGGTGCTGAATGTCTCCATGGCTCTGAGTGAGGAGACTGGGTGTGAGTCGCAGTCGCTGGTGGGGCACCACTGAGAGTTCTAGGAACGTTGTGTACCATGCTTGCCTCGCCCACGTTGGAGCAAGTAGGATGAGTGTCATGGAGTGCTGACGCAGTTTGCGCGCCACCAGCGGTATGAGCGGTGCTGGAGGAAAAGCGTACGCAAATCTGTTTGGCCAGTTCATCCATATCGCATTGCCCTGAGACTGCGGGTGTGGGAACCTGGCGGCGAAGGTTTGGCATTTTGCGTTTTCTTGTGTGGCGAATAGGTCTATCTCTGGATGACCCCACTGCTGGAAATACGGTTGTAGCACTGAGGGATGCATCTCCCACTCGTGCATTTGATGGCTGTGCCTGCTGAGCAGGTCCGCTATCTGGTTGTCCTTGCCTGGGAGGTGTTCCGCCATGAGGAACATGTTCCTTTGAATGGCCCACTTCCACATGCTCTGTGCTAGGTGGGACAATTGTGGAGAGTGTGTCCCTCCCTGCTTCTGGATGTAATACATTGCAGTCATGTTGTCTGTCCGGATCAGCACGACTTTGTTGCACAAATGCAATTTGAACGACTTCATTGCCATGAATATGGCCATCAGTTCCAGTAGGTTGATGTGCATTTCCTGCTGCTGCGTCGTCCATAGGCCCTGTACTGTGTAATGGAGGACATGCGCTCCCCAGCCCTGGAGAGATGCGTCCGGTGTCAGCACTATCTGTGGTACAGGCTCTTGGAACGGTCATCCCCTGCAAAGGTTTTGTGTGTTACACCAATGCAGAGAGTTGAATGCACGACCAGTCACCAACACTAGGTCTTTTAGTTGTCCCTGAGCCTGGTTCCACTGTTGCGCCAAGCACTCCTGAAGCGGACGCATGTGCAGCCTCGCGTGTGGACTATAAAGATTCAGGAGGCCATCATGCCTATCAGCTGCATAAACACTTGCGCTGGGAGTGAGTGTTGGGGCCTGAATTTTTTAATCAACACTTGCATGCTGTTGACTCGCGCTGAGTTTGGCCGTGCTGTTGCTGTCAGAGTGTTTATTTCTGCGCCTAAGTACTGTTGTACATGTGCAGGTTGAAGATGAGATTTGTGGTAATTTAGTGAAAATCCGAGACTGTGTAGGAGGTGAATTGTGCGGGACAAGTGGCTGGCACATTGCTGGGCCGACTTCGCTTGGATAAGCCAGTCGTCCAGATAAGGATAGACCTGGATGTGTTGTCTCCGAAGGTGCGCAGCTACTGTTGCTAAGCACTTGGTAAACACTCTGGGGGCTGTAGTGACCCCGAAAGGCAGGACCTTGAACTGGTAATGCTGGTTGTTTATGGTGAACCTGAGATATTTCCTGTGACTGGGGTGAACGGGAATGTGGAAATATGCATCCTTCAGGTCTAGTGTTGCCAAGAAATCCCCCTGACTGAGCAATGGTAGAACTTGCTGCAACGTGAGCATGTGAAAATGTTCTGACAGGATGTATTGGTTCAAGGGTCTGAGGTCTAGAATGGGCCTGAGACCAGTCCTTTTTTGGGATTAAGAAGTACAGAGAGTACACCCCTGTAACCTGTTCTAAAGGCACGAGTTCTATGGCCCCTTTTTTCAGCATGGAGATGACTTCCTGCTGCAATAAGTGCATGTGCTCTGCGGACATAGGACGGTGCCTTGGGGGTATATTGCGTGGAGTGGAGGTTAGTGCTAGACAATATCCGTATTGTATAATCTGTCTCACCCACCTGTCTGTGGTAATGCCTTCCCAGACTGGCAGGAACTGCTGAAGTCATCCCCCGACCGGTGTTATATGGTCCGGGGGCAGTGACAAGACGTCACTGTTTATTGGTGGCGGAGGATCTGGCATTATTATTTCCCCGTCCTCTGCCTTTGGTGCTGTTCCCACGGTATCCACCCCTATTGCTCTTGTTATAGGTGGTTTGTGTGCCTCCTTTATTGTATTGGGCTTGCTGCGATGCTTGTCCCCTAGAAGCTCCCCTGTTACTGGAGCGACGAAAGGAACCGCCCCTGAACTGTTGTGACTGTAGAGCTCCCATTGACTTGGCAGTTTCAGTGTCTTTTTTTATTTTTTCTAGGGTCGTGTCTACATCAGGACCAAATAGAAAGTCAGGGTTAACTGGCTGATTAAGCAGAGTTGTTTGGATTTCCGAATTGAAACCAGATATGCGGAGCCAAGCATGTCTTCTGAGCATCACACTAGTGTTGATGGCCCTAGCTGCTGTGTCAGCTGCATCTAACGCACATTTAATGGATGCGTTTGAGATTAGCTTCCCCTCCTGTACCAGCATTTCTGCTCCCTCCTTATAAGCATCAGGCAGGTGTTGCAGTAGCTGCTCTAACGTGTCGTAATGAGCCCTATCATATCTGGCTAATAGGGCCTGTGTATTTGAGATTCTCCAAATATTCGCTGCTTGAGCTGCTACACGTTTGCCAGAAGCTTCCAAGATCTTGGATTCTTTGTCCGGAGGAGGAGCCTCACCACTTGTCTGAGAGTTTGCTCTCTTACGAGCATTAGCCACCACCAAGGAGTCCAACGGGAGCTGGCCTTTGATATACGTAAGGTCCACAGGCGCAGGCCGGTACTTCCTTTCAATCCTGGGGTTCACAACCCTTGCTTTGGTTGGTTCTTTAAAAATGTCACCAGCGTGCTTGAGCACACCTTTAAGCATAGGCAACGTCTTCACAGATCTTTCTGAAGTGGAGAAGGTATCAAACAGAAAGTCTTCCTCTACTGGGTCAGCGTGCATATCCACATCATGGTTAAGGGCTGCCCTCTCAATCAATGCGGTAAACGCAGCAGTATCCTCAGTAGGTGATGTTTTGACCGCATAGGACTGAGTGTCAGGTGTGGTGTGTGGCTCATCAGGGTCAACTGGGTCAGCCCATGGTTGGGACTCCTCTTGATCCGTGTCAACAGGATAATTAAACTATTCTTCATTGTACCCTTCCTGTACATCCTCAGTGGCATGTATGGGAGAATAGGTACATTCCGGTCCATAGGACTGAGGAGGTTCAAAAAGAGCAGGTGAGGTGGCAGAGTCCCTCTTCTTTTTGAGTGGTATTTTGTATGACTCCATAGGATTTTCGGAATGATTTTCCGTTTATAAATCGTGAGTCTTCCTGAATCGGAGTCGATGAATAGTTTTGACTGATTATCATAGGATGGCGCCTGGAACAGAACGTCCTCCTCCAGGGGCCGAGTGTTTGAGGCTACGGCAGTGATTTGGATGTGCCGGTGCCCTTTTGGAGCTGGACCACCTTAGGTCGTGCGGTCGGGGGCAGTCCGTACTTTATCGGCGCCATAAGCATTGAAGACGGGCTGACCTGCTTCGAGGGAGGCGTTGTTTTCGATCCGACCGACTTCGACTGTTCAGCATGATGTTCATGGCCATGCGTCGACTCGAGCTGTTGATGCGCAGCAGGTACGCTCCTGTGCTTCGACTTGACTTGTTCTTTTGGGTCGATTTTGGATTTTGACTCGAAGGCCTTGACCATTAGTGGCTTCCGAATCTTCGGATCGAGGGTCTTTTGAGGTGTGAGTCCTTTGGTAGCATCGCCATCTTTGGACCCGGATGTCGACGACGTGAGCGTGACGTGCTGGACTTTAGAGACGGGCGTACTCGCTCCGATCTTCGGGTTGACACCCCCTTGCGACCCCGAGGGGTCGATGACACTTTTTGACTTGATCGGGTCTGAAGTCGTCGAGCCGATGACTGTTTACCAGTTTCGGTTTCGATTTAGGGTCTCTTGGTTTCGGTTTCGATTTTTCCACTGATTGTGGTGGACCGACGGATGGCTCTTCGGAAATGCTCTTAGCCGGGCCTGGAAGCGGGGCTGTAGAACGTGGATGAAGATCTTGGCTAAGGCCTTCCGGCGATGCCTCGACCTGAGCCTTGGAAGGTACAGAGTCTTTAATGGGCCCCGCTACTGCGGTTGGGCCTTGCTCATCGCTTGAGTCATCGCCGACGGCTCCGATGGCTTGTGCGTCGTCTCCTACCTCGACGATGTCTTCATCATGGACGTAGAGTTCCTCTTCGTCCTCATCATAGTTCGAGTTCTGCTCCGACGCGGGATCCGACTGTTGAGCAGGATCCTCTTCTTCTACACCCTCTTCGTCGTCAGCTTCGAAGATGTTCTCTGGGTCGGGCGCTGACTCCCGTTCCGACTGTCTCGCGGCGCGTCGAAGCCGAAGAGTCTTCTTCGACCGGAATTGAGCACAGGCCATGCAGCTGGCCTCGTCGTGGTCCGGTGATAGACATTTATTGCACACCGGGTGCACATCGATGTGAGGGTATTTGGAGTTGCAAACGGGACATCGTTTGAACGGACTCCGTTCCATCGTCGATCGCGGATGGGGCCTTTGATGTCGAAAAGCAAGCGGTCTTCGACATCCGACTCGAAGAGCTGGAACAAGTACGAGGCACCGAACGAAAGACAATACCGACGCCCCGAAGGCCTTTTGAAAACGTTTTTTTTTTATATATTCCGAACGCGAGTCAAGAAAGTACATCCGAACCCAATGGCGGAAAAAAACTATTTGAGGATGGAGAGGATGCCCATGCGAACTGTAGTCCAGGGGAGGAGCCACATATCTCGTGATACTTCGAAGACTCTTCCAGGACAACAACGTGCAATCATCCGGACCCAACACTAGGCTGCAATCTATGCACAGATATAAATTCAGCAGCCCACATGCCTCGAACAGCTTTTTCCAGCTATGCACCCAGGATCTGGAACAACATCCCTCTATCCATCAAGGCTGCCCCAACGCTGTTCCAATATAGGAAAGAGTTGAAGACTGCCCTTTTAAAGAACACTGCATCACAATGCATTAACCGTTCACAACCCTGCTACCTCTCCTATCACTCACTGACTTTATGCACGTCTTTGTCCGTGTACAGTGCTTTGCAGCCTTTTGGCTTTGTTCACGCTATTGAAATATCGCAAACATACATTTTACTTGGTAGCTGGAGCCCTTTCCGATCAAGCAATAGCTGTAACAGCAATAGAGATGCTGCCGAAGTTTAACACAGTTTGCTCGCCTCTCACTTCTGCTTTTAATTACAGTGGCATAGTACGTAGACCCCTATAGCGCTTTAATGTTGCCCCTTCACATCAAGGTTCAAACAGCCAAAGCTGGAGTGGACTTGTTTGCTCCCCTAGGAAACAGGGATTGAAGAGCTTTGTTTAGAGCTCAAAGGTTGCTCTCCCAACATTTAACCAGAGGGGCTTTACAGGTGGCGAGAGGGTCGATACATTCATAGAGAATCTTTGCATAAGAGAGTTGTGGGAAAGCCGTTCTGCATCTGCCTGAAATGTCCATAAAATTAATACACTATTGTGAAATATGAGCCATCAATAAACAAACTATCTAAACACAGCCTCACCTTATTAATTCAGGGGGAATCTGCAATGTTAAAGGAAAGATGTCCACACACCTTTTAGGCATGTTTAAGACTATGTCAAGGAATGCTGAAACATCTTAGGTTTACTCAGACTCATTTTTATGCCATTTTATCCTTGGATTGGACTAGTTCTTAAGTACGACCAAACACAATGACTTGTTTTCAACGGTAGCTAAAAACAAGGGAACTTTTGTATCATGTATTAGAGAATTTTCAAAATGTTTACAAATTTGCGTCGTTTGTGTGAAATTGCGCAAGTCACATTATGCTTGACAGGGTGGTTAAGTAAACGGAAAAAGCTCTTGTTAGCGGTGTCATTGGCCGAGGAGACATTTTTGAAGGGTGCTTCAAAATAATCTTTTAATAGATCTGAAACTATTTGTCTTGTAAGAAAAATATAACTTAACTTGTAAGAATCTGTTTGCAGCATGTAGTGCTGTATATTCACATGTTAGGATACTCCTGCCATCTACTGTTGGGCTTGGACGTTTGCAAGTTGTTGTTTTTTTTTCTTTCAAAGATGTCCCTCGAGGCATGAGCATTCCCCTAGGTGTACATTGTGCATGGGTGCCAACTCCATCTTAAATTGTTTTTTGCGCAGAGGCTAAGAGTATGTATGGAGCGTGAATGAAAGGTATGGTGCATCGAGCACAATGCGTAGTCAAATAAAGAAAAGAGAAATCTGTAAGAGAAGCAGGCTTCTGGGAGAGGGCAGGCACATGTAAATCTACAGCGCTATACGCTATGAACAGATGGCTACACGAGAAGTACTATTTTCCATTCATAGCATGTGCGGCTATAGATACACATGCTTAGTTAGCATAGATTGTATTGCAGTTTCATCCAGAAGCGGTGGCTAGTGTTTGCATGACGCAGATATCTGAAAAAGTTCCTTAACACAGTCTGGCCAACCAGGGTCTGCGGACGGGCCAAGATGTCAACAAAATTGTGGTTGGAAAGGTGTGTGGTGTTGACTAGGTGGCTGCCTTACAACTATTCAATAGAAAGGTGTTGCCTAGGAAGGCCATATTTGCTCCTTTCTTGCGAGTGGAGTGTGCCCTGGATGTGGCAGGTGGAACCCTCTTTCTTCTGTGATAACAGATTTGAATTCATTTGACTTTACATCTGGCTGTGAAAATGAGATGACCTCTCCAAGAGAGGTGAAGAGCTGAGCTGATTTACAGCAGGACTTGTTCGGCTGAACATCCTTATTCTGGGCGAATTATTTAATCTCCCCGTGCCTAACAAAAATGAATGTGTCCTCGTGTAACGCAACTGGTGCTATGTAAAGTACTCTGATACCCAATAACTTCGGGTCAACCATCAAATACTGATGCTTAGATTGCAAGAGATGAGAGCGGAAGACTTTTGGAGTGGATTAAATCTCATCTTCAGGCAGATATCAAGCAATTTCACTCCCTCCTTTCTATTCGAAATTAAAGGAAATTAAACATAGAGTACCCCAGGGATCATTCTCTTCAATGCATATTTATGCCCACTACTGACCTTGATTAAATCTCATGGAATTTCTTTTGTTAACAATGTGGATGATACCCATCTAATTTTGCCCCTAGATAACAGCCAAAGCCAGATAGAAGGATTGCATGCATGCTTAAAAGAGATTGTGAGCTGGCTTAGAATAAATACACTCAAGTTTAACGAGTTCTTGTGCTGGGCCCTTTCTAAAGTGCCATTCCCACTCCCAGGTAGTATGAAATCTGAGAGTAGTTGTGTATGAACAACTGTCAATGGAGAATCATATCAATAAAACGACACCCACATGTTTTGGTATACTGAGTAATCTAAATAAAAGTGTTCCATTATTACCACAGCGGGCTAGGAAGCAACTGATACAACATACTGTTCTAAGCAGAACTGATTACTCCAATGCCCTTCTACTAGGTGCACCAGACTACCTAATCAAGAGAATAGGCAGGGTGAAAATTCTTGCAGTTAAGCTTTCCCTGAATAAATCAAGACCCGATTCATCCTTGAGCATCTTGAGGGAGCTTCACTGGCAGCCAGTGAGGGACAGAATGGTTTATAAAGCACTACGTATAGTCTACAAAGATGTCAATGGATCAGGTCCTTCGTTATTACAAAAGAAATTCAGCCCGTACAAGCCTATGAGGTGTTTACGGTCTTCGACAGCTATCCTGGTATACATGTCAAGATTCTGGACAGTAAGGTCAGGCGGAAGATCATTTAAGGTTAAGGCAGCTCAGTTATGGAATAAACTGCCAGCACCTCTTAGAGCGAAGGGAAACCATCTCATTGTTAGGAAGATTCTGAAAACCTGGCTCTTTCCAAACTAAGACACGTAAAGTACGTGATATTAAGGTTAACTGTTGCAAATGTAGGAGATTTTGTTTGTGTTCAGGCTATCTGATAGCACCATGATACCTGCAAGGTGAATGCTGTGCTCTACATGCGCTGTATGTTAATGTTAATAATAAAGGCCATGACCAGTGGAATCCTGAAGAGGGAATCGTGTTCTCTGTTCTGCATGTAGGCGGCAAATGTGACAAACTGTTGGAGAACAGAAGCACTGCCTTTTGTATGTGGAAAAGGACGGCAATGATATCCTGGACGGTGGGTTTTAAGGGGGTCCTGTTTTGAGAAGCGCAGTGGTGAACAAATGTTTTCTATTTTGCCATGTTACAAACCAGTGTCTTGAGCAGACGAGCCTGCTTGAAGGTAGACATACATTCTTGAGAGAGGTTAAGGTCCCCAAATTCTAGGACCTTAGGTGACAAAATGCAATATTGAGTTGTCCAGGATCCAGATGTCTGACCTGACCTTGCTTTTGTCTGAGAAGGTCCGGCCTGAGGGGGAGCTCTTACGAGGGCTGAGGAGGGTGTCTGGCCAAGGTTGGTGCTAATAGATTGTGCATTAGAGTCTAAAAACAAGGATGGGTCTGAGAAAGCCACTCTTCTTGGGGATTAGGAAGAGAAAGAAAGAGCACACACTACTCCTGCAGTGTTTTGGGGGGCACTTTTTCTATGGCACCCTTTTGTAGGGGGACTGGAACTTCCTCTTGAAGAAGTGACACGTGTTCTTGACTGAGGGTATGTGCTAGGAGTTGTATGTTGAGAGGTGGTGTGTAGTTCGAGGCAATGTCCATGTTAGACTACAGCAAAGACCCACTTGTCTGACGAGAGGAACCCAGGTGGGTGGGTGAACTAGGGGATGATGATTGGAGGAAAGCATGTTTAGCCCCAAGAGAACTGGCGATCCAAATTAACTATCTTCACGCTACTTACATATGCCCTTACCGGCTGCGACAGATGGACCACTTGACTGAGACTGTGTGCACACATTGTCCTAGCCTTGACGCAGACTTCTAGCATGTGGCCTGGGATTGCCTGGCTCTACAGCCCTTCTTGGTTGGGTTGAGTCGTGAGATTTCAATGGTACTTAGCCATTCCATGGCTCTTGCTCCCCAGGTGGCCTTGTTGGGCTTTTTAGAGGAACTGGGAGGGCCACACACCAAAAGGATTTTTATAGGGATGACCTGTTTAGTGGCAAAAGTAGATACTGTGCCCCCCAAAACACGATAAAATATGGGGAAAGTGGTGGACATATTCATGGTTACCTGCTTAATGAAAAGTTCTTTGATTTGACAATTCAATCTCGAGACTGTATTCCAGAGCCATTATTGTTATGGAACAGCATTTTTATCACTGTGAATAATGGTTGCCTTGTTAAGCCTAATAACATTTGGTTATAAAAGAAAAAAATCCTACCCTTGTTGCTGCCTCTGTAGGAGGGCCTATTGTACCCCAAGCTTTTGGTGATAGTAAGTTTGCTCCTGCCTCTGGTAGGAGTGGGGTTGTTCAGGTGAGATGGCCTTCACTGTCACTCTGGGCTGGTGTTTCTGAAAGGAGTCCCTGTATTAAATGGAGTGAAGCACTCCCATAGACTCTGCTATCTCTGGATCTTTCTCAATCTTTTCTAGAATATCATCAACCTGTGGCCCAAAAAAAGTACTCCCTGTCTAATAGGAGGCTGAGGAGATGCTGTTGGACCACTGCTTGAACCCACAAATAAGGAGCTACGCGTGGCCCCCAAGCATGATGCTAGAGTTAATGCCCTAGGAGGCCGGGCTGTGTCTGTGGCATTCAAAGCACAGCAAATGCTGGTGTAGGAAATGAACTTGCCCTCAAACACTATCCCTTCCCCACGCTTCCTGTACTGGTCCAGGGGATGAAATGTGACTGTGCGCTCGATTCAGAGACAGTCTCTAGCAGAAAATCATCCTCGTACTGGATGATCTGCATGTCAATCTTGTGGAAGACTGCAGCCCTTCAGATGATCTCATGATATGTTGTAGTGTCATCGAGGGTTGAGGCCCTGACTGGATAATGGTTCAGGTCTTAGATTACCTGGGGGATCCGCACTGTAGCCATGCCGGGGGTTGCAGGTGGTACCTTCACCATTCAGCTCATTACAAGAGTCGAAGGAGTCATAGGGACTGTCAGGCTGTTAACATAAAATGGAAGACCCTTCTGCTGACTCTAGGGGAGGCAGTGGAAGAGGGATGTGGAGGTTGTTAGGTACTATGTGGTAAGGGGACTGGGATAGTAGCTGTGTCCCTTTCTTTCATGGTGGGAGGCCTAGAAGGGTGTTCCCTTTTGGAGGAGAGTCTCCTTCTACAAGGAATAGACTCTGAGGGAGGCAACGTAGCCGAGATCTTGCTGGTGACTGGGTGAATGAAGAGGTGGTTTTGTCTAGTGTCCAATTCCTGTTGAAGCTTCAAGGATCGGGGCATCGGTTTCCTCACTGCCAGGCATTGATGAGTGGTTTATCTGTGTCCCTTGCCTTTGAAGCGGAGGAGGGTTTGAGTCGAGTTGTTTTTTGGCGTGGAGGTTGGCTTCGGTGTCGGTGGTGTCTTATGGGCTGGCACCAATGGAGGTGCCAGTGCTGGCTTCAAACAAGACCACTCGTCTCACGCTTTTAGCGTGACTGGGGCCGGATAAATAATTGGGAGGGGATGTCGATGCCCTTGGTTGGGTAGAGGCTTGGGGGGGCTCCGAAGCCTTTAGTCTATGCCGGCCATAGCCTAAAGGCCTGTGGCCAGCCTTGTCTAAACTGCTGTTCTCGGGGCTTGATGCGGGACTTCCTCAATATCAATACACAGCCTCGGGTGGGGGCCATTTATGGAACCTTATCTTGGAGGTTTGAATCTCGGGGGCTAAAGGCATACTCACACCCCAGAGCATGGCTTTCATGCGAGGCCAAATCTTCGGTGTCAAATTGACATCCTCCATGTGGTGGTTGTTGTTAGATCCACTTCATGACCTGGCCACGGGGGCTGGGTGTCGGTTGTGCTGCAGGGTGCCCTGAGGGCCTGGCCTGCTCTTATTCTTGGGCGTTGAGGGGCATCTTCCTACCTGCTGATGTCCTGGTGCTGCATCCTGCTGTGTGCATAGTCACATTCTCTACTGTACCAAAGGCCCTTTTTAGAATGGAATGTGATGCACGATGGGCAGTAGGGGTTGTCGTGGTCAGGGGATAAACACAGATTACACTCCTCATGATGATCTGCCCAAGGGTATTTCGAATAACAGTGAGGACAATTTGGAAAGGTGGTTGTTCCACCACCCATGCAACAGCCTTTGATGGCAAAGGACTGGAAATGGTGTTAGACGGCCGAAGGGGGGCTAGGCCCTTTATGCCTTAAGGCTTTGACAGCAGTGGGGTGGAAGAGTAACAGAATGGGATTGATGAAAAAAAGAGTTCGGAACCAGTCGACTCAATGGCTGTATATACAATCTAGGATGGTGTTGGCACCCATCTGCAATGTACGCCAAGAGGAGTCACCACACTGTCTCATAACTCAAGAGAGTTTGAAGTCAAACAACTTCCAAAGTATGCTAAGCATGTGCATATACACCCATGTATGCTGCAATATATTATTCTGGTTTTATACAACGCATTTTGTATGTAACATAAGCATCAGAAGTCTACTGTAGTAAAATAAAACAGTAGGTTTCCTGACCAACTGCCCCTCTTTCTACACTGGTTTTCCAACTGTGCACAAATTTGAATTAAACACTTCCAGCATAAGAGCCCCAATGTCTTACATGCGCCATCCGTACACACAGAACGCATCAAACATGCCAACCAATTTGCATGACTGTTGAGTACATTTACGCAGTGGTCTCTCGCTACACTTCTACAGGATGAGTTTAATTCCCCTCACATTGCTCCTTACAGCCGATATGGGTATTTTACCCGTGCAGCAGCACCTTAAAAGTCCTTCCCAAAACAATCCTCCCCATTGCTGCATTCATATCATCTACTAGTTTAGAGGCTTTCGTTAGTTTGGGAAAGTTATTGAATATCTACCACAGATAACTTCAGTTCAGAACAGACTATAGATCAGCCAGCTCGCTGTCAATGAGGACTTTGACTTCGGTTTCAAAGACCTGAACTGCTTCAAGCCCATTTCTGAAAATACTCTGCTACATTTCCGATGAAGGGCAAGGGTTTTCCTTGAGCCCACCAAAACCAAAACCTGATGAGTTTGACCAGAGCACTTCACTGTGCTAATCTTAGTAGTTGGTGCCCGTTGGCCGCTGTAAAATAGTATGAACTCCGTCCCCGCTCTCCACATGCGCCTCTGTTGAAGTGGTGACTTTGTGTGCATGCCACATGCCACATACCAGCCCTTGTTCTGCTCCTAACCAGACTGCTGAGAGTAGCCACTGGCAAAGAGACAGATATTCTGACACTCATAGTTTTATGGTCGGACCATTATACCTTCTGCCCCTAAATCCCGCCTCTTTAAAAAAAAAAAAAACAGTTTTAATGATTGCGGGGCTCAGACTTGCTGTCAGGGTTTCTAGGAGGGCACTGCGTGTTCTGCACCTGCAAGGTTAATGAGAAAAGCTAAATGAAAAAAACCTGCTATAGCTTTTAACTGACCCACATGTAAGCAATGGCAGCTCTTTAAGTTCAAGCTTTTCCTTCTGAGACGGTCTTAATGTTATAATGGTATTGGCTCAACTAAAAAAACTCCGAACTTAAGGAATAAATGTTGACTGGATGAGCAACTCGCGCATGGACATGTAAAACCTGAGAGTTCAGATTTGCTAAGAGGCAGAAATTAAGATATTTTATCAGAGCTGTGGAATTTTAAACATTTCTGCACCAGTATTCTGTACTGGCAGAGTTACTCTTCAGTCTGCCAGCACGGAGGTCTTCCTGGACTTTAACGATGGTTTAGAAAGTCCCTGACATTCTGGCTTCTCTCCTTTAAGAATGGCCTGAACAATCACACCTGGACATAGAGAGAATTGCTGGTTGTTTCGATAGATCTTTCTCCATCACTTCTAGGCACTGGTGGGTTTTCGTTTCTGCCTGCGAGTGGTGGAGAAGCTGACCTCTGGTATCTAGTGGTGCAGGGCATGGAAAGAGACAGCTCCTTTCTGAGTACCATAATTGTGGATCCTGAAATAGTGGATCCATTGTAAAATCTACATCTACAAACAGAGAAAACCAGTCTCCACCCTCACCATCTATGAGCTCCCCACTGCAGACAAAGACCAATGAGCATCAGGACGGAAACCCAGATAAATACAGGAATAGTATGTAAATGGTATCCATGTAAAGATTGGTGAAACTACTATTACATGAAGAATTAATTTCACAGGAAGAAAGACTGTTTTCAAAGATGAAAGTTGCAAGACAGGGGAGTGGTCACCTTTAACATGTCAGAACTGTTTTCCAGCATGCAACATCTTCTCACCGAGCAACATCCTGGCTGATGGACTATGATGCCCACGTATACCTTAGCGGTTTCCTCAATAAGAAAAAGCAGAAAACTGTAGTAGAGCTGCATAACTGACAACATTTAGCGCCAAGATGCCCTAGGGGATGAGTTTGCGCTTTATAAATTGCCTTCACATACACACACACAATTTGAAAATTGTAGCACTTCGCAGATTTCTACACATTAGAAACGTTTGCACATGGTTTGTTGAAAATGATCCTAACATAGGGTGTGTCGAAGTGTAGGATACAAAAGGATAAGGGGTTCACAAGGTGCTGCGGCACATTCCGCTACAATAGTACCTGAAGAAGCTCATCGCGAGAAATTCGGTCATCTTTATCCAGGTCATAAAGTTGAAACGCAACTGGAAGGAGAAGGAAGACAAAGGGAAAATATTTACCAACTGACTATTATGAAAATCAATGGTGGAGACTTCATATGGACGCAGAAAGTGAAGAGCCTCGTCCACTTACAGCCAATCCCAAAAGAACCTTTATAGGGCAAGTCAAAAAGGTATGGAAAAACAGAAATATGTAGTAATAAACCAAAAAAGTAGATTTTCATTGACTGCAGAAGCCACACTTTCCTGCTGACCTAGGATATGCTGCGCACACACACAAGACATACCTTCCTACTGCCATAGGGAGTTCATACCCCACACCCAACCAGAGGACTGGCTAGTGGCCGCACATCACAAAGCTTCCTGCTGCAAATAACAAACCGTACATGTCCTACTACCCTAGGAGAATCCACACACCCTCTGCTGCCCTGGGACTGTCTACACATGCCAAATTTCCTCAAGGCTCAAAACAATCCACAGGTCACACAACGTACTGCTTCCCAGGACTGTCTGTTCACACCATCCGGCCCCATGACATTCAAGGCGTCCCACGACAGTCAAAGCGCCACAAAACAAAAAAACACACACGATTTCATGTCAGTAACAAAGCAAACACTTAAGAAATCTTGTTTCTCAAGACAAACCACACAAGCTTGATTGAGCATCAAGATGTGCGGGTCAAATGGCTGCGCAGTGGAGGGAAGGTGTTACTAGAGGAGAACGCTAGATGGCAGCACTCGCGCTCAAAAGGTAAATAACGCTAGTCTACGCCGCCCAGGAATCGTATCATTCATGAGGTTGCTTTCAGCGCTGCGCCAGCGAGGGGAGCTCTGCACGGCTTTTTGGCCTCTTGAGCGCACCCATTAAGTCGAAATATTTTCGAGGTAAAACATGTTTTTCTGACAGCAGAGCCCGGAAACATGGAGACAATTACCGCCCAGTGTTTCTAAGCTTCGCTGTCCGCAGAGCAGAAGAAAACGGCCTCGTGACAGCCTATTTACGAAACCAGCCTTCGGGTGCAGAACGTTTTTCGAAACGTTTCATGATTTTGAACCACAAAACAGAAACAATCACAGCACTGAATAATAGACAACCCAGGACGCACTACAGGCCACGTGCACAGCAGCTGTGCCGTTGGTGGCTGCAGCCGCTTCTCCGGAAGAATCTCTGGAGAATAGTGGGTCTGAAAATGAGGATTAGCGGTGGTGCATATTCAGGAATTATAAAACAAGATGAATGCAGGCAAGGGAGTAGCCAGACAACCCCTTGCCCCCACCCGCACTTCGAACCAAAACTCTTATGGAACCAAGCAAAAGAATAAGTCATCACAACCCTCCCCAGAAAAGCTCTCTTGCCTCTTTCGTATCCAAGGATCTATCCATTCACCCACCTGCTGATATCCTCGATCTCACCGTTACATTCGGTCATCCGTCCATTCTTTCATTCATCATTCAGTCTTTCACCGTTCGTCCGCTGATCCATCTCCAAACATATCCATTAAATCCATCCAACCGCTCATCTACCCAGGCACCTTGTCACCCACCCATACAGCCACCCTTTCACTCACACACCCATACATCCACCCTTTCACTCACTCACACACCGATCCTTCACATATTCAGAACCCCCCCCCCCCCCTTCCACATTATATTATGTATGAGCCTTTGTCAGCCGAGCTGCCCATCATGAACTTCACCCCCGCTGCAGCTGCTAAAGCGGGGGTTCACGACGCCCCCGAGCAGGTCATTCCTTTGGAAGTATGAACTGCGTGTTACTAGGCTGCAGAATTACAGGCGCCCGAATGCGCCGCTCACTCTGTGCAGCAGATACATGTAATGCAAAGGCCAGTATTCTACCTTATCGAGAGACACGGTGTCAGACCGGACTAGCGGGCAAAGGACTGGCCGGCTTTAGGACTGTAAGTGGCCCGCTCTGAGAGTGTGAGCGGGCTGGGGCAATGCACATCTTTTAAAATGACGAGGAGCCAGCAGCTTGCGGCACCAGGCAGGAGACAGCAGCCGACTTGGACACAGAGGGCAGCACAGGCCGAGAGGGGCACGTGGCATCAAAGGAGCTGCGTCACGTCATATGTTGGTGCTGCAGCCAGTGGGGCGGCTGTCATTTGAAAATAAATGAACGGCCATCCGCCCACAATGGCTGCCACACACGCACGTTCCACAGGTTTCAAAGTCGCGATTGGCCCTGAATGCGCCAATGGCCCCGTAGGGGGAGGCGGCGCGAGACGTCTCCCCTGCGGTTTTCGCGCACGATGAAACAGTCCAGGCGCGAGATAGGAAGGGAGCGTCAGAGTAGGGTTTTCAGCGCGTAGGTGTGAGGAGATTAGGCGCAGGCAGTTTAGAGTCGGGGATTTTGCTCTTTTAGCGAAATCCCACCCACCCACAAAAAAAAGTTTATATATATATATATATATATATATATATATAATAACAGCAGGCAAAACTGTGTTTTGTATATATATATATATATATATATGTGTTTGTTTATATATATGTATATTCGCCACTTCAGGACATGATTCCCATAACAGATATCTTGAGGCATAAAACCCTAGGGGAGGAAAAGTCTAGAGCGGGCTTCTCCAGTTAGTAGTTAGCTAGGTGGACTTCTAGAGAACAATTGAGGGAAAAGATGGAAAGAAAATGTTGGGGAAGTTATGTTAAGTTTGAATAAAAGAAAATATATATATTTGATGGTTTCGGTATAAATTCAGATTTATAATAAAATAAAATGGTTTCGTGTTCAATTGCCAAATTACAGGTTATAATATCAATGAACGGTTATCTGATGGGAAATTCATATATCCTGAATAAAGTGGCCTTTTATGCTATAAGTAAGCGAGTGGTCTTGAATTTGTGGGCGATGAATGCCCATTGCTAACCCACCTGAAGCACTTCATTGGCTGGATGTGTATAGATGGGGCCTGCTGCTGCCTGCATAGTACATACACACAGGTGCTGATGAGCGGGTCAGTAATACAGCCCGGTGTGGGGACGCCTGACAGTAGAACAGCCAGGCAGACCAAAAACAGGAGTACATGGGTCAGGTTGACTTATGCTGAAGAGGGTTCATTCTAGAGGAGGGAGAAGGAATAAATACTAGGAGCTGCATAACAGCATAACTGCAGCGGAGGCGAGAGCCCAGCA
Organism: Lissotriton helveticus; assembly: GCF_964261635.1. Taxonomy (NCBI): domain Eukaryota; kingdom Metazoa; phylum Chordata; class Amphibia; order Caudata; family Salamandridae; genus Lissotriton; species Lissotriton helveticus. The sequence goes on along the minus strand of NC_136070.1, from coordinate 128,180,135 downwards.
GTGTCTTGGGAGCTGTCAGGCACTTAGAAGGGTTTAAATAAAATAAAAAAATAGTCTAATTTGCCCTTCGATCCATGGCACTGAGAGGTACTACTTCTCTATGTGTGATGACATTGTGCTTGGGCAGATCACCATCACTCACAGGCGAAATAACGAATAACTGAAGTGGGCGAACTCATTGGCCAATATACTCAGCCCCCCTTTCCACCCCCACACCCACACCCACACCCACAATAAGAAATACTGTATGACCACTTGTCTCAGCTGCTGTGGTGCAGGTGGAGGGCAGTGAGATTTCTGTTCTTGTTTTTCTCTGACCTGGGATAGTATGATCATCCCAAAAAAGTGAGGTTAGCAAGGAATTAATAGCAACCACAATTAACAATTTGTGTGATAAGTTGCGTGCAGTGAGGGAGACAACCAACAATTTGTGGGATAATATGCATGCAGAGGAGACAATTAATAAGATGCATGCAGAGACGGAGACAACCAACAATTTGTGGGATAAGATGCATGCAGAGGTGGAGGCAACCAATAATTTGCGCAATAAAAAGCATGCAGAGAGTGAGACAACCAACAATCTCCAGGATACGATGCATGCAGAGAGGGAGACAACCAACATTCTCCAGGATACGATGCATGCAGAGAGGGAGACAACCAACAATTTGCGGGATAAGATGCATGCAGAGAGGGAGACAACCAACAATTTACAGGACAAGATGCACGCAGAGAGGGAGACAACCAACGATCTCTGGGATAAAAAGCATGCAGAGAGGGATACAACCAACAATCTCCGGGATACGATGCATGCAGAGCGGGAGACAACCAATAATTTGCGGGATAAAAAGCATGTCGAGAGGGAGACAACCAACAATTTGTGGGATAAGATGCATGCAGAGAGGGAGACAATTCATTTGTGGGATAATATGCATGCAGAGAGGGAGACAAGCAACAATTTGTGGGATAAGATGAATGCAGAGAGTGAGACCATTAATTTGCGCAATAAGATGCATGCAGAGACGGAGACAACCAACAATTTGTGGGATAAGATGCATGCAGAGGTGGAGGCAATCAATAATTTGCGCGATAAAAAGCATGCAAAGAGGGAGACAACCAACAATCTCCGGGATATGATGCATGCAGAGAGGGAGACAACCAACAATCTCCGGGATACGATGCATGCAGAGCGGGAAACAACCAATAATTTGCGGGATAAGATGCATGCAAAGAGGGAGACAACCAACAATTTGTGGGATAAGATGCATGCAGAGAGAGAGACAATTCATTTGTGGGATAAGATGCATGCAGAGAGGGAGACAACCAACAATCTCAGGGATAAAAAGCATGCAGAGAGGGAGACAACCAACAATCTCCGGGATACGATGCATACAGCGAAGGAAGACAACCAATAATTTGCGGGATAAAAAGCATGCAGAGAGGGAGACAACCAACAATTTACGGGATAAGATGCATGCGGAGAGGTAGACAACCAACAATTTGCGGGATAAGATGCATGCAGAGAGGGAGACAACCAACAATTTGCGGGAAAAGATGCATGAAGAGAGGGATGCATGAAGAGAGGGAGGCATTAAGTTTTGCTGGAAGCGCAGTACCTCGCACACAACTAGGGCAGTACTTACAGCGCAACTTGTTGCTGCGGCTGTTGAGTGGCTCGGAACCACCATCTGTGCACTTCCAGTTATCTTCAATAGGACGGAAATGGGCCAACGTCCTCATGAAGCCACGGAAATTCACCTGATCCTCCCTAAGAAGAAAGAAGGATTTATGAGAAGGTAGAACTCCAGAAAACCTAGTGGGAAGAGATCAAGGGTATGGTGATGGCGCAAGCCTAAATACGTATAAAGACATAAGAGCATGGCAAAGACAGACAAATAGAATCCGTTGATTGTTGTATGATCTGCCTTATTTCTGCTTTTGCGCTCCCCCATAGCCCACGTTTATTTGTGTGTTCATTACCATTTACATATAATTTACAAAGAAGGGTTGTTGTTTGCAGTTTCACTGGTATGTACTCATAGTATAGCAATGTTTTGTTATAGGTTGATGATGTAGCAACAGTACAAATCATATTCGTGCAATATGATATTTAGAGGAAACAGAGTAACTTTTGAAGCTTATGCAAGGAAAGACGCACTCTTCGATTCACACCTTACATCACAGGGCTAATTTTTCTCATAATAACACTGAAAAATATAACAAATTCAATGCGAGAGCTTCACGGTGAGAGAGAGACTAGAGGTATTCTAGAAGGAGAATTTATGACAAACTCTCTGCATCAAGGCAACACACTGGTGCTAGTTATCTGGCTCGCTTAAGAACAGACAAAACAGACAAAGATTAGTCGTGCCTTCGGACAGCAAAAATATGGAATATGAGTAGGTACGAGCGCGTGCCACTTAGAACATTCTTATTTTTTACAAGATTTTAGTGCTAATATAGACATTAACTGCGCCTAGAAATGAAAGCATTCCATCTCGTTTCATCCAAAAATTGCCATTCAATATCCAACTTGGCGAAGGAGACTCTACTGAACCATATTTACAGGGTACTTTTGAAAACCTAAGATGATAGACAATCCAGGCTGGATGAGGGCGGAAGGACAATCCAGACTTGGATGAGGGCAGTTGGAAAATACAAACACATAGGAGGGTGGAAGGACAATCCAGACTTGGATCAATCACGTTTGTAGAGCGCGACTACTCACCTGTAAGGATCTCAAGGCATTGGGGAGGAGGGGAGGTGCAGGTTCCAGTCCATCAAGTAGGAGGGGGGAGGAGGGGAGTGGGGTCTGTCGAAGAGCCAAGCTTTGAGGTTTCTCCTGAAGATGGTGAGTGATGTAGTCTGTCTGAGTTGGACCGGTAGGGCGTTCCAGGCTCTGGCCTCGAGGAAGGAGAAGGAGCAGACTCCCAATCTGGTCTTTCTGGTACGGGGAACCACTGCGTAGTAGAGCTGGGCTGATCGTAGGGTTCTTTGGGGTGCGTGGAAGTTGAGTCCGTTGTTGTGGTATGCTGGTCCGGTGTTGTGGAGGGCTTTGTATGCATGGATGAGGATCTTGAAGGTGATTCTAGCCTCGATGGGAAGCCAGTGGAGTGTGCGCAGGTGCTGGGAGATGTGGCAGTGTCTTGGTAGCTTGAGGACTAGTCTTGCAGCGGCATTTTGGATGTTTTGTAGCTTGCGGATGAGGTTTTCCTCTAGAATGGTGTGGGTTCTCCCCATTACCCCGTGGAGTCTTCGGAGGTTAAGGGCCGTGTTGTGGCCGGGCATAAAGCCCAACTGATCGGGGTGTACAAGCTTATGTATAGCGGGGATTAGACGATTAGCCAATACCTTGGCCAAGATTTTAACTTCAATGGTCAGCAACGAGATGGGGTGATAAGATTCACATCTCGTCACTGGTTTGCCTGTCTTATGTATAACAGCAATTGAGGCCAGCATCAAATCTTGGGGCAGCGAACCTGTCTGGTAACACTCCAAGTACATAGCCTGGAGAGCAGGCGTTATCTTGGAGGTCACTAGCTTTAACAATTCTACTGGGAGCCCATTGGGGCCCATGGCCTTGCCCGACAATGCCACTAATGGCTCTTCCGTAAGGTCACCCTCCAAAGAGTCACTGTCCTGTAGTGTAAGCACATCTACGGGATAGTGGCCAGGAGATCTCTGGAGTCTTGTAGAGTGATATGAGTGGCGGAGGAATATATGGAAGCAAATTGGGAGGCGAAGGCCTCAGCAATATGTTGGGGATCCATAACACGTTCACCCACGTCCGTCTCGATAAGGGGCACCCATCTCTGAGCGGACTCCCGCCTCTCTAATCAGGCAAGCTTTTTACCCGTGGCGTCACCCAACTCATATATTCTATGAAGAGTCGCTTTGCGCTTCGCCTTGGCAGTCTCCATCGCGAACTGACGATAGTCTTGGCATTTGGCACTTAAAGTGTGAGCGAGCAGTTCGTCGTCACTGGTTGCCCCTTCATCTTCTAACTCCCTAATCACCAGCTCCCAGGTGTCTAATCTAGCCAACTGTTCCTTCTTGTGTCCCACCATCAGTGAAAGTGCCGGACCCTTGATTACCACCCGAAGGGCCCCCATAACATGCAGTGAGATTGAACTGAATGTGTGTTCTCAGTAAAGAAATGAGTCACTCCTTTGAGCAGGTCTCTTCGGACCTTTGGGATCTGCAGGCTCCAGGGGTTTGAGAGAGGGTGAGGCATGGTGGCCCTCGGGCAGAGTCAGTTGGAGAAGAACAGGGGAGTGATCTGAAATACCACGTGCCAGGGACCTAGCGTCAGAAAAGTAGGAAAGATCATCGGTATTTGTGAACATATGGTTGATTCTGGACCAACTACCATAGGCCCCGGAGTGAAACGTAAACGTCTGCTTCAGGGGGTTAAAATGGCGCCAGAGGCCCACTAGGCCAAACGCCAGGAGGAAGTCCAGCAGGGGGGTGAGGGGGGGTTTGTGCGGGTCGTGTTAGGGTGGGGTAGGGGGGCACGGGGGGGGGGGTTGTGGAAGGGGGGAAGTCAGTCAACCCAAACATCCACCGCAAGGTTTAAGTCTCCTCCCATCAGCAGGATACCAACCGCAAGGTCCAACAGTTTACTCAGGTCGGACAACGTGTTTGTCTTCAGCACTGGAAGAATATAGATGGAGTACGTTAAAGGGTTTCCCCTCCCAAGTCCCCGCTATTGCCGTGTACCTACCCTGGCCATCAATCTAAGTGTTCTGTATTATGAATGGGCACGGTTTACGAATAAGAATACCGGTCCCTCTAGAGCCAGTCGTAAATCTCGCGTATACCACTAACCTATAGCCCCTTTGCAGGTGTTACCAATGAGGTGCGTCTCTTGGAGGAGGGAGATGTCCGGGGCCGGTCTCTTGAGGTATTGGAGTACTACCCCACGCTTGAGTTTGTCTCCCAATCCGTTAACGTTCCAAGTAATGATGCGGATCGTTCTTTTCACGCTACGGTCTGACACGGTACACAGGAATAAATGGGGGTGCCATCCCCCTTGTCTCGACTGTGACAAATTTCGATATGCCGAAACACGCCAAGATCAACGCCCTTCTCAAGAAACCCAAGGCTGACCCAAAGGACCACAAGAACCTCCGACCCATCTCCCTGCTCCCGTTACGGGCGAAAGTCATTGAGAAGACCGCCAACAGACAACTAACCCACTTCCTGGAGGAGAACAACATTCTGAACCCCTCCCAATCTGGCTTCCGCAGAAATCACAGCACCGAAACCGCCCTCATCGCCGCCACCGACAACATCAGGAGCCTGCTGGACAATGGCGAAACCGCTGCCCTCATGCTCCTGGACCTCCATTTTTGGGGAATGCAGACAAGGATGAGGGTAATTGGAGAAGGAAGCCATGGATAAAAATAGACCATAATACGTATCTCCTAAGCCACACCTGAAATGAGCATTTCCTAATAAAATAATAAAAGATAACGAGTAATTGCAGATGCCAATTACTTACATCCCCACCAAATCTTTTCTAAACCTTAGGCTGTATTTGGACCTCCTTTGCTGAATACATAGCCAAAGACATGCTCTTTTGAGATTCTCTATTTCTGATTAACATCAATAATCAAAGGGCAAAGCACAAGTAAAGGCACTGGCAAAGCTAAAGGGTTTGACGTGTAAAAAGCATACACACACTGTGTATGTATGTATGTATATATATATATATATATATATATATATATATATATATATATATATATATATATATATATATATGTTATGTTATGTTCAAACCGCACTTTGAGCGCACGGCTACCCCGAAAGGGTGTCCCGGCGCTTTAGCAAAGAGGCCTGAACAGAACCAAGAAGACCCAAAGGCGAATACACTATAGGCGCACAGGTTATGCAGAGAAAAGGACGGTCTTCAGCTCCTTCCTGAAGGCCAGAAGGTTATTAGCCTTGCGAAGTGAAAGAGGGAGCTCATTCCAGCAACGGGCTGCCATGAACTGAAAAGACCGGCCTCCCATCTGCACTCGTTTGATCACTGGCACCTCCACTTTCGCCAAATCAGCAGATCTCAATTTCCTCCGGGGAACGTAAAAAGCAATACGCTTCCTGAGGTAAGCAGGGCCCGTAGAGTGGAGAGCTTTAAATGCCAGCGTGAGGATTTTAAACCTGATTCTGCAAGGCATTGATAGCCAATGCAACCTGCCACGCAACAGAGAGGCACTGACTCTCCGCGGAAGGCCAAAAATTGCTCTGGCCGCTGAATTTTGGACAGTTTGTAATCTGGACACCAGATATTTAGGTAGTCCTGCAAAAAGTGCGTTAGCATAATCTAGACGCGATCCCACAAGCGCTTGAACAATATTCTTGCGGTATTGTAGGGAGAGCAATGGGAGAAATTTTCTCACCATCTTGAGAATGCCGAAGCATTTCCCCGCTAAACCCGTGATGTGTGGACGAAAAGAGAGGTCGTCAAACACAACTACCAGATTTTTTACTTGGGAGGATGGTTTCTGAGGGGGAAACAAGTCCGGGGGCCACCATGTCTTCCAGCCAGGGTCAGGGGCACAGCCAAAAAAAAGCAGCTCGGACTTATCCGAGTTGCATTTCAGGCTCTGGTGCTGAAACCATGCAAAGACTGCACTCAAACAGTCTTTGATTCTGCCGCCGTCAAAAACCTCTCCCTTCCTGCAAGTAAACAGGAGCTGGGTGTCATCAGCATATGAAATGACCCGGGCTCCAAATGCCTCCGCGACCTTCGCCAAAGGGGCCATGTAAATGTTGAAAATGGTGGGGCTCAGGATAGACCCTTGAGGCACCCCCACCTCTAGCGAAGGCATTTCCGC